>NC_133417.1:56335357-56955000 GCF_049350105.2 Macaca mulatta | reverse complement strand
TGCGAACACAGCTCTTCACAGCTCTGACATTTTTCTACTATACTGCAAACACATCTGTAATCACGTTTAAAAATAAATCCACACAAGCAAAATTCACTGTAGTATAACAAATGTGACTTCTGAGTCAACGCTGAACATTTTCTGAAATCATGTCAGAAACCACACGGGGGCGCTGTTCCTTTAAAATACACAGTACTGTATGTCCAATTTTGATGATTGAAACAGTGGCATCTTCAAAGTTCAGTTTCCTGAAGTTTATTTTCCTTTTAGAAGAGGAGTTATTGTGTCACAATAACAAAATATTTTCTGTACTTCATAGATGATTTGAGATACTACAAACTCCTAGATGTTTAATTTAATCTGACCCCTGGGCAATCATTCTTTTAATGTTACAGCCACTTCCTTTGCAGTTAAGGCGCAATGCGTATGTTTCTCATTTCTGCTCTTTCGTATGCTTACAATACAGCCTGTGAGCTAGCAGTGAGTCCAGTTTGTGTTCATATCTGGAATAAGGTTGACTGAAGTAGACAATTCGAGAGAAAATGTCCTTGTCTTTCTTGGTTCTCATCCCACCATTCCCCAGCCCTCGCCTCTGAAGCTTGAGCTGTTACACTTTTTATGACAGGAAAGAAAAAATTAAGTCTTTTGAACAATTTCCTGTTTTCAGGAAAGCTATCAAACTTAATTTACACACATGAAAGAAGAGGTTTCAGAGGTAGCATAGGATTAGGAGAAGAATAGAATTTGCTCACTGTCTAGCAAGAGAGAAGCTAGTATTTGCAAATAATTTAGCCAAAATGACAAATTAGTTGAAAGTTAATATTGGGCCTCAGATTTCTGGTTTTGCAAAATTTATTTATTTATTATTTTTATTTTTTTGAGATAGAATCTCACTCTGTTGCCCAGGTTGGAGTGCAGTGGTGTGATCTCGGCTCTCTGCAACCTCTGCCTCCCGAGTACCTGGGATTACAGGCACGTGCCACCACGCCTGGCTAATTTTTGTATTTTTAGTAGAGATGAGGTTTCGCCATGTTGGCCAGGCTGGTCTCAAACTCCTGACCTCAGGTGATCCGCCCGCTTCGGCCTCCCAAAATGCTGGGATTACAGGGCTGAGCTACCCCACCTGGCCCTGGTTTTGCAATATTTAAATGTGTGTTGCCCATCAGATTGTTGCAAACAATGGCAAATCCCTAAGGGTGTAGCAGCCTTGAATTGTGTAATGATTTGCTTGTGGGGAAAGATACAATGATGCTGTGAATCCCTATGGTAGTTGGTATGCTATGTTAGTAAGCAACTACTGGGGCAAGTATTTCTTCCTGCTTTGTTTCACGATTCAAAGCCAAAGTAATATATGATCTTTTAATGCCATTTTTAGGGCTATCCAATAAGAAAATTACATTGTTGTCTATGCAAAGGCTTTATGGAAGCTACTTAAATGTAAAAGAAACAGACAAACAGAAATGATCAAAAGTAGCCATTGTCAGCTAAATAATTACAAAATCAATGTCTGCATATATTCATTTTTTAACCACTTTGTATTTTTCTCAGTTTACCTTGAACTGGTAAACAATTCGTTCTTTTTTTGAGACAGCTCTGTTGCCCAGGCACACACGTACAGTGGCATGCGTTCATAGCTCCCTGCAACCTTAAACTCCTGGGCTCAGTCTGCCCTTCCATCTCAGCCTCCTGAGTAGCTAGGACTACGTGAGTAGCTAGGCACGTGACACCATACCTGGCTAATTTTTATTTGTATTTTTTGTAGAGACAGGTCTCATTATGTTACCCAAGCTGGTCTTGACCTCCTGGCCTCAAGCAATCCTCCTTCTTCAGCCTCCCAAAGTGTTGGGCCTACAGATGTGAGCCACTGTGCCCAGCCAACACTGGTTCTTAAACTAAACGTGTTAGGTTGCTCCTGATATTTTAGGTACTCCTACCACAATCCATTCGTTGTGCTTCTTCATCTTAAATATGAATTGTCACCATGGTAAACAGATATGTGCCTCCAGGACACAGTTCTAATTGATCTGTGCTTTTCGAGTTTCTTGTTTTGACTTTGTGATAACGTAAACATTTTCAATTTGTTGAGCTGTACACTTAAGTTGTTGTTGTTTTCACACATTGCTTTGGTAGAGGAAAGCTATTTAAAATATAATCCCAGAAATTCAAATTAAATGCTATTACTGGCCGAGTGTGGTGGCTCACGCCTGTAATCCCAGCACTTTGGGAGGCCGAGGCAGGCGGATCACCTGAGGTCAGGAGTTCGAGACCAGCCTGGTTAACATGGTGAAACCCCATCTCTACTTAAAATACAAAAATTAGCCAGGCGTGGTGGCAGGCGCTTGTAATCCCAGGTACTCGGGAGGTTGAGGCAGGAGAATTACTTGAACCCGGGAGACAGAGGTTGCAGTGAGCTGAGATAGCACCATTGCACTCCAGCCTGGGGGACAAGAGTGAGACTTTGTCTGACCAAAAGAAAAAAAAAAAAAGCACCTCTCACTTTTACAGTGGCCTTTATCCAGCGCCCATTCTCTTTGTCTAAACTTACTTCAGTTTTATTTTTCTTGGGCCTGCTTGATATGGTTTGGCTCTGTGTCCCCACCCAAATCTCATCTCAAATTGTAATTCCCATAATCCCCATGTGTTGAGGGCAGGACCTGGTGGGAGGTGATGGGATCATGGGGCAGTATCCCCCATGCTGTTCTCCTGATAGTGAGTTCTCACGAGATCTGATGGTTTGATATGGGGTTCTTCCCCGTTCACTTGTTTGCACTCGTGCATGCTCTCTCTTTTCCACCTTCCTTTCTCTCCCCTCCTCCTGGACCCCCTGCACCTGTCACCATGTAAGACATGCCTCTTCCCCTTCCACCATGATTGTAAGTTTCCTGAGGTGTTCCCAGTCTTGTGGAACCGTGAGTCAATGACACCTCTTTTCTTTATAAATTACCCAGTCTTGGGTATGTCTTTGTAGCAGTGTGAAAACAGACTAATATGTTCCTCAACTTTTCCAAGTGTAAATGTTGTTAAACAACCTCAAAACAACCCTAAATTCCTTTGCCCTGATCATCTGGGTCTTAATGATTACAGTTTTGAGTCCTGTACATGATCCAGTAGGAGAGTTGTGGCAACAACATTGTAAGTGATGGGGGTGCTGTGGATCCCAGTAGAATACTATGCTTTCTATGATTCTTTGCTTTATGTTACTTCATTAAGGAAAAATCGTACCAAGAGTCTAAGTGTAGGAGGTAAACATGTGTATTGCATGGAGGACTGAAACAAATGTAGAGATTGCAGGTCATTAAAATAAAGCCCATACTTTCACATATGCAAATAAAGTATATTTTAAAAAGAGAGATCTATGACATGCTGGTGTCTCTTTGGAAAGGAATATTGCACTTCTTGTCCAAATTAAAACCAAGGAATTTTAGAAAAATTGTAGCAATAGGGATTATTCTTAATTACTGCTCATGTTTTTATATTGTGTTTGGACTAAATTAGTAGCTTTTTGCAAAGCACTCTGAAGTACTTCGCTTTTATATCATTTGAGACATTGATTGTGTCCTTTGTGAAATAGTTACTGGTTTCACATTCCCTGCACCGCTTCTCCTTGATGGCTATGGGCTGCATACAATTCATTTCTGTCCTTCACTCAGAGTATAATGAATGGTGAACAGTAAACAAACAGGGCTCATTTGTAGGAGTGAAATTAAGGGTAGCGGTTTGAGTGGCGTATCTTTGGTTGAAGATGGTGCGGAGGTGGTGGAAGGGAAGAGAAGCAAGTAATAGGTAGTAAGCTGATTGCCAAAGAGAGGAGGAGAGAGGTTCTTTGTTTCCCCAAGACCTACTTGATGAGCTCACGTGCAGTCACTACAACTGTGAAGGAACTTATCTGTAAATGTGCTTTTTAATACAACTTTGGATGCTGGATCAAAATGACATGTTTAAAGATTAGAAGCTTATACTTGTTGAATGTATATAGTCTTGACTTTAAATACCTATTCTAGTAGAGAAAATCTTTTCAAGAAGATAAAACCTAAAAAGCCAATGTTCAGCAAGATAAAAGAATAAGCTGTATCCTTTCTTAAGAGTTAGATGTGAGAATTGAATTAAGAAAGAAAAAAGAAGCATCAAATTACTTTTAGCTTTTCAGTTTTCTTCCTTTCATGTTTAAGATTCAGTGTCTTGAGTTGTCTCTAATTCTGTGAAGTCTAAATCTAATGATATTTTTATCCTTGATAAAGCATCATTGATTTACACACGTATGAGATGGGGAAAAGAGTCACTGTTTTATTATTTAGAGTGAATGTCAAATATTTATGCAAGTTTTGACAGTATTTTCAGAAGCAAAATATTTTCATATGAAGAGATTTTTCACCGTGTTTTCGCCAATAGTCTACGGAAATTTTGAGGCAAATCAAATGTTAAGAGATTATGGGTTGATGCAATGAATATGCCTGTTTTTATTAAGTCAAACTTTGGCTGCCAGAAGGGTAGCATTGCTCCTTGTTTGAAGTTTTAACCCTTTGAGTATCTGACCTATAATTTTTTTTGAATTTGAAATCATTCTAAAATGGATTATGTGTTTTTCTGCTTGCTTAAATATAAGGTAGAGAATATAGTTTGAAAAAAATTGTTCTAATGTTTCAGAGTTATTTATTTATTTATTTTGAGACAGAGTCTTGCTCTGTCACCAGGCTGGAGCGCAGTGATGCAGTCTCTGCTCAATGCAACCTCCGCCTCCCGGGTTCAAGCGATTCCCCTGCCTCAGCCTCCAGAGTAGCTGGGACTACAGGTGCGCACCACCACACCTGGGCTAATTTTTTGTATTTTAGTAGAGATGGGGTTTCACCACGTTGGCCAGGATGGCCTCGATCTCCTGACCTTGTGATCCACCCGCCTCAGCCTCCCAAAGTGCTGGGATTATAGGCATGAGCCACTGCGCCCAGCTAGAGTTATTTTTTTCTTCTGTCTCTGTGCTAGTAGTTTCCGAGTTATTTTAAGCATTGATTTTGGGGGTAAGCCTCGAGTGCAGGGGGGAGGATATTAAATATTTACATTTATGTAAACCACAATTTAGGTGCCCGAGGTTAGGTTTTTGCCTGCTTCCAGTAGTGTTTCAGACAAGGAAATGCCTTGTGCTTTCCTCTCCCCAGCTTCCTCCTCTGGTTGTGCTCTCAATTCGAACCCCATTACCAGCGTTGCCACCTGTTAATGATCACTGTTGGTTATGCCCTTCAACTTCAGCCTTTCCCTCTTCTCTGAGAACTTCTCCTTTGGCTTCCTGGCACCAGTGTGCACCCCATTCTGAAATCAAAAGAATAGTAAACACAGAAACCTACTAACTCCCCACAATTTCCTTCTCAAACTACTGCTGGATCTTTCTTTTCTTTCTTTATCATCAGACATCACAAAAGAGCAATCTTTTACCGACTGCCTTTATTTCCTCACATCCAATTCACTTCTCAGACAGGACCACTTGGCTTCTTGCCCCCTCACCCTATACTGAAATGCTCTCTGAAAAGTCATCACGACTTCATTGCCAAATTGGAAGACTTTAGAGAATGCCACTTATCCAATTCTTACCCAGGAGCCAATAATAGGAGAAATCCTGGAAGAATAGGAGAAGAATGCCACCCACTGTCTTGATCCCATCAAAACCCAAGTGGACAAATAAATGCATGACAGCCTCTTTCAATTAAACTGTCATGGCCCCAGCATCTCAAATCGATGCTGTTGGGTACTTTTTAGTCTGCGAAGGCTCTCCTTTCCTTAAAGGGTAGAGCCCACAATAAACAGGACTGGACCAGGACCTCTACGTTCCAGAGATATTGATTTGGGAATGTACACATAGGCCGCAGGGTGAAAATCCTGGAGGTGGAGGCATGGAAACACAGTGGTTTTTCCTTAAGTTTTTAAGAGCTTCATCTGCTTCTGGGCCCTCTTTGCGCTCTCACTCTCATTCTGACTGCCTCACAGTCTAGATTCCTCTTGCTCTTTTGGCCTTTGGCCAACCATAGGTACAGCTGACTTGCCCATATACCCACTGCACAGTCCTCCTGCCTGTCTCAGCTGTGTGAGGTGTTTGACATTTCCAGAATAATTAATAAAAGAGAAAACTAATTTCATTGAGGAGCACCTCTGTCCCTGATCCTTTGTATAAATTTATATATACAGTTATATGTATGCACACACACAATATTTGGTGGTCATCTTAACTCTGTTCAATCCACTTGCCATTTAACCTCTTTTAACGTTTATTTCCATCTTTTGGGGAGATGTCATCTTTCATGTTATCAGAAAACATTTTCATTCACTTATTTTTTCCATTAATCTTTCCAGTCATCCACCTGTTCAGGTATCTACTTATCCATCCATCCACCTGTCCACCCACTCATTCATTCATCTGCCCACCCACCCGTCCGCCCATCATTCCCCAATTAAACATGTATTGAGCAGCTATGGTGAGCCATTACTGCTAGATATAGGGAGCTCAAAATCTGAGAATGATTTCCCTTCATTTTGCTATCTCATCTGTCTTACACTCATATACATCTAACTTTTTGAATTAGTGCTAACTGACCATCAAAAGTAGAAGTGGGATTGAAAAGATGCTTATATATAAGATCATATTCCTGAGGCATAGAGGAAACCAGAAATGGTCTGAAATCACTTCTATCATCCAATTTTACTGAAGGAAAAGAAGTGTGGTTGAAAATTACCATCTGGGTAACAGTCCTGAAAAGCCTGTGCTCAAGTCAAAAACACTCTGAGGTGCAAGCACTCATGCAGTACTGGTCTTTGTTCAACATGAAAGCCTGGTCACTGTGCCACTGTGAATGCAACATATATTTTCCAAGCAGCAGAGGACAAAACACAGTGTGTTGTGTGGATTCCCCGCTCCTGGCCCCCAGGTGCTAATCACTAACCAAGCCTTTCCCCCTTGACTTCACCCACCCCCATCAATAAATTTCTTAGCGTCTCTCTTGCCCAAGAGAGAATGACCTCATACCAGCTTTTCAGCACTCCAGTTTTTGTAGTTCCAATTATTTAAATGGAAAGTTTCCTCACATATTTGATACTTTGTGTTTGTTTGTTTGTTTGTTTGTTTCTGAGACAGGGTCTTACTATGTTGCCCAGGCTGGAGTGCAGTAGTGCAATTATGGGTCACTGCAGCCTGGATCTCCTGGGCTCAAGGTGATTCTCCTGTCTCAGCCTCCCAAGTAGCTAGGACTACAGGTGCTTGCCACCATGCTCAGCTAATTTTTGTATTTTTTGTAGCGATGGGGTTTCACTGTGTTGCCAGGGCTGGTCTCGAACTCTTGAGCTCAAGTAATTCTCCTGCCTCAGCTTCCCAAAGTGCTGGGACTGCAGGCATGAACCACTGTGCTTGACCTTTTTATTTGTCTTTTGAAAATGCTACGCAAAATGTAATAAATATTTGACTACCCCTTCTTTTTGTTTTTGGATGGAATATTATTATTATTATTTTTTACCATATTATGAGAAATAGTCCTTCTTTTTAGGTGTGTAGGGGGCTCAGGGTCTAAACCCTGATGCTGTCAGGTCTTAGTGCTTCTTTGAATGTTTGTATTTTTAAACTTTCTTCTCTTGCCTCCTCCTTCCCTTTTCTAACTGCTTTCATTCATTGCTGGCTGTGTTTCTGCCTGAGGTCCCTAATTCCTCCAGCCCATTTCACCTTTTATTTATTTTTGCTTCTAATCTTCTGTGATTTTTGAAAACTAAATAGCTTCTTAGAATTGTGTGTAAAAAGGCCGGGAGTGGTGGCTCACTCTTGTAATCCCAGCACTTTGGGAAACTGAAGTGGGTGGATCACCAGAGATCAGGAGTTCGAGACCAGCCTGGCCAACATGGTGAAACTCTGTCTCTACTAAAATTACACAAATTATCTGGGTGTGGTGGCGGGCACCTGAATCCCAGCTACTCCGGAGGCTGAGGCAGGAGAATCGCTTGAACCCAGGAGGCAGAGGTTGCAGTGAGCCGAGACTGTGCCATTGCACTTCAGCGTGGGCAACGAGTGAAATTCTGTCAAAAAAAAAAAAAAAGTGTATAAAATTAGAAGAAACAGTGTTTGATCAAAGGTCTGAGGAAATTCTAAGAAATACAGTATCAGTTTATGAGAGTTTTATTGTTTTAGTACTTTTATTTTCTGCTTTTCTCATCTCTCTCTCTCTTTTTTTTTTTTTCTGAGACAGAATCTCACTCTGTCGCCCAGGCTGGAGTGCAGTGGCGCGATCTCGGCTCACTGCAACTCCACCTCCTGGGTCGAAGCAATTCACCTGCCTCAGCCTCCCGAGTAGCTGGGACTACAGGCACCTGCCACCATGCCCAGCTGATTTTTTTATTTTTAGTAGAGACGGGGTTTCACCATGTTAGCCAGGATGGTATTGATCTCCTGACCTCGTGATCTGCCCGACTCGGCCTCCCAAAGTGCTGGGATAACAGGCGTGAGCCACCGTGCCCAGCCCATCTCATTTTTTTAAGGCTCTCTTCTGTTTCTCGGTTTTTCTCTGGATAGGCGAAGTTGATTCATCTATCTGCAATGACTCATTAGCTGAGTCTGAATAAATTGTTATTTTTCAAATGTGGTCTGCAGAACTACTTGTGTCAGAGCCACTAGGGGTGCCATTGAAATGCAGGTGCACCGGTCCCTTCTCAGACACGTTGAATCAGAATATCTGGATGGAAGACCCAGGAATATACATTTTCATTAAACAGCCTCAGTTATATGTATGCCCTAGAGCTTGATAACTATTGGAGTGGGTGCTTTGCCTGTGTTCTTAATCTGAGCTAAGCTTGTCTCATATTTGTAGTAGTAAATTAAGATGAGATGCCTGGAGAAGTAAGCCTAGTGGTTAAAAGTGCAAACTCTAAAGAGAGACACCTGGGTTAAACTTGCAGTTCTACCTTTAACAACTAAATGATACTGGGAAATCTATGAAAACTCATTTTGCCTCATTTCCCCTGTGTATACAAGGAAGATGATAATAAAACCTGGTTCATAGGGCTGTTGCATTAATATAGAAAAATAATTTAGAACAGTAGGCACACAATGAATGGCAGCTGTTATTACTATTAATATTATATTTTTGTATAGTGGCTGTATCATACATTTTGTGGCTTATCCAAAGCACAGTTATTGTGGCTGTACATAAAGATATCCTCCTAGCCACATTTGTGCCTGAGTGTGCAAACATAGACATGCATGCCTGGAATGGTGAGTGACGTATCATGACCTGGCTTCAAATAGCGTGACTGTGGGTCATGGTCATGTCAACATTGCTCCTATCTCTTGGAAAGCAAAATGTCTAAATTCAAAGGAATATCACTGTCATGAGCCTTAATTTTTTTTAATCGGTTGTTTTAGCCTCAAACGATGAGACTCGTCAAAGGATTCAAACCAGAGTAGTGGCTTTGTGTTAAGTTGAGACAGTGAGACAGCGTTCTTCTGTGTGCATCAAATTATGCAGTAATTTTGATGGAATCCCATACAGAAGTCTACTGGTTTCTATGGCAACGTGAATTCAAAATAGGATGTTAGAAGCCTCTTCAGAGTAGGAAAAGCAAGTTTCATTCTTTCTGTAGTTATGGAACATATAGTTTGTACAAAGTATTTTCTAAATGGATCTTTTGTCTTTTTATTTTCTTGCCATTAATAATTTTAACAATTTTGTAGTACTACATTCTTTCTGTATCTCTGAATGAGAATCTCAAGCCACCCTAAAGTGCTTGTTTTGCTATGAATAGGTATGTTTCACTTTGTCATTTATAGCAGATGCACTATATAGTTTTTACTTTTCTAATACTATAGCAATTGGTAATAGTAGAGAACACCTGTTACAGAATTCCTAGGTTAGCAAGTCAGCCTATTTTTAGTGGCAACTAGAAAAGAAAAGCTTTTGAGTAAATACCTAATTTTTGTAAACGATGTATTTTAGCGCCTATCTGTCTGGAAATACTTTAAAATTGGATCTCATAATCCTGAAGACAAAGTCTTTTGCAGATATTGACTAACTGGGTAGGCAGTTCCAAGTATAAAGGCTATGTTGGGCTGTGGTAACAAACACAGTGGAAAGTCTCAGTGGCTTATGACGACCAGAGTTTGTTTCTCATTCGTTGCTCCTGCCCATGCAGGTTTGCTGTAGTTGCTCTGTCTGTCATCTTCGCTCTGGGACCTCAGCTGACAGAACAGCCCCTATCTGGAACATTGCGCGGCAAAGGGAGAAGAATACAATGAAGCAACTACTGACCCTTAAAGCTTCCATCCGGAAGTAACACACATTTTTGCTCACAATTCATTTTCCAAAGCCAATCCCATGTCTGGCCTGCATCCATTGGTTAGGGAAATAGAATCCCTCTGCAAGGCAGTGACTATTGTCCCTACTTGTGCTAAGAAGGTCTGCCACAGAGAGACGTTAGAACTTGTAGATAATATGTTTTTAATTAAAAGAATTGTCTTGGCCGGGCACGGTGGCTCACGCCTGTAATCCCAGTACTTTGGGAGGCCGAGGTGGCTGCATCACGAGGTCAGGAGTTCGAGACCAGCCTGGCCAACATAGTGAAGCCCCGTCTTTACTAAAAGTACAAAAATTAGCTGGGCGTGGTGGCAGATGCCATAATCTCAGCTACTTGGGAGGCTGAGACAGGAGAATTGCTTGAACCCAGGAGGCAGAGGTTGTGGTGAGCCGAGATCATGCCACTGCACTCCAGCCTGGGCAACAGAGCGAGACTCTGTCTCAAAAAAAAAAAAAATTGTTTTAGAGGTGCTGGTGGGGGGAGTAATGGTAAAATCACAGAATTTTAGGGCTGGAGGAAAAGGTTCATGAAGTTTTTGGGGCTTACATTCTTTTCTTTCTAGAATTAGGAAGCTTGGTTTCGTGGTTTTGACAAATGAGCACTTTGTACAAGACAGCACATTCAGCCTTGGTTTACAGCGCCTTGCCTTCCATTTGTTTTTGTCCTTTTGATTAACATTGCTTTGGATAATTAAATTAAGTTAAACATTTAAATTTCTAATAGTGGAACACAGTGACTGCATAAATGTTTTTATAATTGGTTCTCTGAGGCACAAAACTTACAAGAAATGAAAATGGCCAACAAGACTTTTTTTTAAGATAGTTTTTCCATATTGATTTAAAATTCTGATTTTTAAATTTTTATTTTATTTTTATTTTTTTTTGAGACAGAGTTGCACTCTGTCACCCAGGCTGGAGTGCAGTGGTGCAATCTCAGCTCACTGCAACCTCCGCCTCCTGGGTCCAAGCGATTCTCCTGCCTCAGCCTCCTGAGTAGCTGAGATTACAG
Source organism: Macaca mulatta (assembly GCF_049350105.2). Taxonomy (NCBI): domain Eukaryota; kingdom Metazoa; phylum Chordata; class Mammalia; order Primates; family Cercopithecidae; genus Macaca; species Macaca mulatta. The sequence continues at coordinate 56,943,681 of NC_133417.1, read as the reverse complement.
GTGCGTGCCATCACACCCAGCTAATTTTTGTATTTATAGTAGAGACGGGGTTTCGCCATGTTGGCCAGGCTGGTCTTGAACTCCTGGCCTCAAGTGATGTGCCCACCTTGGCCTCCCAAAGTGCTAGGATTACAGGTGACAGCCACCATGCCTGGCCAAAAATTATGATTCTTTAGATTGTACCAAAATTATCCGTAAGAAGAGAGCTTTAGAAAGAGGCCTGTATTGGACCAAAAAGGACTATTCTGTTTTTGTTTGTTTTTGAGATGGAGACTCGCTTTGTTGCCCAGGCTGGAGTGCAGTGGTGCGATCTTGGCTTACTACAATCTCTGTCCCCTGGGTTTGAGTGATTCTCGTGTCTCAACCTCTGGAGTAGATGGGATTACAGGCATCTGTCATGTAATCCCAGCTAATTTTTGTAATGCCCAGCTAATTTTTGTAATTTAAGTAGAGATGGGATTTCACCATGTTGACCAGGCTGGTTTCAAACTCCTGAGCTCAAGTAAGTGATCCTCCCACCTCAGTCTCCCAAAGTGCCGGGATTACAGGCATGAGCCACCGCATCAGGCTAAGAAGGACTCTTATGGACCATGGAGTGTTGCTCACCACATCCCATCATGTAACAGGGTAGTGTCATTGTTTTCCCAACCGGCTAGGAAAGGCATGACTTATAAACCAGTGAGCTGACCTGCAGAACAGATGAAACCGCTAAGTGGAAGAGCCGTGTTGGCTCTGGAGACCTAGAAGCATTTCATCCATATGGAGCAAAGCTGGGAAATCTGTAAAAGGTATGCTAGGAAGATTACATTCTTAGAAGGAAGGCACCATCCCATCCCATAATGAGCAGTAGCAGAGTGAGCCTCCTTACCAGAGTCACCAGGGCTTTGTGATTATAACACAACAGCTCTCACTTTCTTGCTGATTCCTTGGTAATGGTTGCATGAAGAGGTTCAAAGTGGACCTCTCTATATGCTGGGAGAAGGGTCCTTTGCACGGGGCATGCTTTTGTGCAGGACCTGGTGCTCAATTTGACCCCCTCCCTGTCTCGTCTGCAGAGCCTCTCTGCTATGTGAACCCCAGGATTTCATCATGGGGCTCACAAGGATATATGCTAATGGGCTTCACCAGGTCTAAAGGCACCTCTCCTGCCTTCATTCCGAGCAGCCTAGTACTCTCTTTCACTGGCATTTCTGTGTACCTACTGCTTGATGGCACTCCATGTTCATAATGATATCCTTGAGGTGCTGACAAAGACTTCCGTATGTTTGGTGTGAATTAGACATGTTTATAATTTGCTCTCTTGAGAATGTGTAATCCTCATATGGCCTGTGTATGTTCTATCTAAATGAGTTATGTGGTAAAACTCTGTACAGTCATGCACCACTTAATGATGGGGAGACGTTCTGAAAAACACATCATTGTAGGTGACTTGGTCATTGTGTGAACATCACGAGGTGCACTTACACAAACCTAGATGGTGTAGCCTACCACACACCTAGGCTATGCCTGTTGTTCCTAGCTACAAACCTGTGCAGCTGCTGGATGCTGTAGCCAATTGTAACACAATAGTAAGTGTTTGTGTATCTAAAGGTATCTACACATAGAAGAGGTACAGTAAAAGTATGTTGTAAGAGATAAAAATGGTACACTTGTCTAGGGCACTTACCACGAATGGAACTTGCAGGATTGGAAGTTGCTCTGGGTGAGTCAGTGAGTGAGTCCTAAGTGAATGTGAATGCCAGGGACGTTACTGTCCACTACTGTAGACTTTATCCTGTACTATTAGGACACACTACATTTTTAAGAAATTTTTTTTTCTTCAATAATAAATTAACCTTAGCTTAGCATAACTTTTTTACTTTATAAACTTTAACTTCTTTTTAACTTTTTGACTCTTTTGGAATAACATGTAGCTTAAAACACAAACACATTGTACTTCTGTACAAATGTATTTTCTATTTGTCTTCATTATATGGACTTTTTTCTTTTACTTTTTACCCTTTTTTTTTTTTTTTTTTTTTTGAGACGGAGTGTCACTCTGTCTCCCAGGCTGCAGTGCAGTGGCCGGATCTCAGCTCACTGCAACCTCCACCTCCCGGGTTCAAACAATTCTCCAGCCTCAGCCTCCTGAGTAGCTGGGACTACAGGCACCCGCCACCATGTCCAGCTAATTTTTGTATTTTTAGTAGAGACTGGGTTTCGCCATATTGGTCAGGCTGGTCTGGAACTCCTGACCTCAGGCGATCCACCTGCCTTAGCCTCCCAGAGTGCTGGGATTACAGGCGTGGGCCACCGCGCCCTTTACTTAAAAACTAACACACAAGCATGCACATTAGCCTAGGTCTCCACAGAGTGAGGATCATCAATCTTGCTGTCCTCCATCTCCACGTATTTTCCCACTGGAAGAATCTCAGGGGCAGTAACCCACATGGAGCTGTCATCGGCTATGACAGCGATGCCTGCTTCTGGGATGCCTCCAGAAGGACCTGCCAGAGGCTGTTTTACAGTTAACTTTAAAAAAAAAAAAAAAAAAAAAAAGGAATATACTCTAAAATAAAAATAAGAAGCCTAGTTTAGTAAATATATAAACCAGAAATACAGTTGTTTATTGTCAATATGATGTACTGTACATAACCATCTGTGCTATACTTTTATATGACTGACAGTGCAGTGGGTTTGTTTACACCAGCATTGCCACAAAAACCCAAGTAATGCCTCGTGCTATGAAGTTAGAACAGCTACAGAGTCACTAGGTGACAGGAATTCTTAAGCCCCATTGCGGTCTTTTGGGACCACTGTTATATACGTGGTCCATGGTTGACCAAAATGTGAAACATCATTTTGTGGCACATGACTGTATTAGGATGTTCTGTCCACTGAACCTGCCCTGGAGCCACCCCAAAAGTGGCAGCAGGGGAATTCCTGCAAGGGACCGTCTCAGACCAGAGATGGGACAATTTGGGATTCCAAAGAAAGAAGCATCAAACACCAGGGTGATCAGTCCAAAACATTTATTAGGGGGAACTTAGGGAGCTTTAGGATCTTTGCAACAGACAGTGAGAAAAGAGATATTTGACCCAGGTATGTCCCTACTGGGACGCCAGGGTTCTATGAGGGTTCAAGGAATTTGGCTTAGGGTCAGGGGTACTTTCTATGTGTTTAGCAACATAGTTGATTTCTCTGTGCTTCAAGCAATAACCTGAACAACTTTATCAGTGCCTGGGAATGTTCAAGACCCCAGCTTGGGTTCAAGCCCGGAGCAGAAAGCATGCAGGTGTCCAGGTCACAGAGTGATCAAGGCACCGTGTTTCTTGGTCAGGACCCCAAAGAAAGAAGGTGGAGGGACCTGGGGGTTACTGGGGGGTTCTACACCAGATAACTGAGCCTGGAGTTTCAGTTAGAAGGGAACTGAAATTTATCTTGAACTCTAGATGACTTCATCTCGAAGATAGATGGGCTCTCACCTGTGCAGATGCAGACCTTGCCACCTCACGAGACAGTGACTTTTCTGGAATAATTGTTCTGTGTTCTTCATTGTATTGAACCTACCTCTGTCTCCCTCTAGTTTTGGTTTTCTTCCGCCCTATTTCTGTTTTCTTTGATCACCCGAGGGTGTCTGTTCCTTTTTCTACCTTGGGAGCTCTTAAATATGAGGGGGAGCAGTCACATTTCCCTGTAACATCTTCTCTCTGGGCCACGTTTTCTCCCTCACCATCTCTTACAGGAAATCGTTTTAGCTTTGCCTCCCTCCTGGTTGCCGTCCTTGAGGTGTGTTCCCACAGATCCCCAGCCCCTACCCTTTACAGTGCTGGGCTGGGAACAGATGTGGGACCCCAGTGCCAAACACAGCTGGGCCATCATTGACCCTGCCTGGGCAGGGTGGCCCTCATGGAATGTGCCCAAGCTTTGCCCTCAAATGCGCCTGGGCTCAAGATCCAGCTCTGCCACTTGCTAGCAGAGGGACCCATGTGCCGTTTATCTGTTCTTCGTGTCTCAAGTTTATTCATCTTGTAAAGAGGGAACAATAATTCCTCCCCCTAAGGGGTGCTGTACACAATAAGGCAATGACGTGTGTGAAGTCTCTAACATCAGTGTATGGCAGATAATCTTTTCTAGTAAGTGTTTGCCTTCCCATTGCCCTAGTCATTATATTTTTATTAATTCAGTATAATATTATGTCAGCTTTTTGGTTAGCCACGTCTCCCCTGTGCCACACCGAAATTGCAATGATCTCAAGTCCCAAAGCCTTCCACGTTAAACCCGTCTCTTCTATCCTGCGAGCGTAACAAGTGTTCCGGGGAGATAATAACATGCTTGCCTCGTCTAGAACATAGTACAAAGAAGAAATGCTAGCTGTAAAACTTTATTATGACTACCCGTTTTAGTGCAGATTGATTTTAATGGTGCTTACTTCCCCTAAGATCTGTATTTTGATATCAACAAAGTGTGTCATATTCAACAAAGAAGCTTATTGGAGAAGTTAAGAGAGAAAGAAGTCACCCCACTTAGAGTGAGCTTAAAGGTTAGCGCAACATCTGGAGGAAGGTAGCGGCCCCTCAATAAAACTTAGCTCCCTATGGCCCTTGACTTTGGTTGTGACTCAATATTAGTGTTTTCTTTTAAGAACGAATATAACTCAAATGTTAATCTCAAGAAAGTACATTTCAGCACAAGAAAGGCAGAGAAGAGAGTGCTGGAAGATTTCTTACTGTTGCTGTGTCCTCAGCCCCAGTTTCTTGGTGCCTTTTTAGCAGGTGGCTCCCTCCTCTAGGGAAAAAGGTGAGTAGCCAGTTAGAAAGCAGAGGCCCGTCCCACGCCCCGCAGAGGGAGGCCAAACTGACCTCAGATTCAGAGACAACCAGCTGTGGACTGTCTTTCCTTCAAGCAACAAATGTGTCCTTTTGATTCCATAGGGTCCTGGAGGCACCTGTGCACTGCACTACGGGAAATTAATGGCACAAAGGTTACTTCCTACACATTTGCTGCTGAGGGTCATCCTGAGGCCTGCCTCTTCTCTGCCTCCCCTTCTTAAATAAACTTCGTATTTTAGAGTTGTTTTAGATGTACAACCGTGACAGTGGTACAGGGAGTTCCTGTATACCCTGCACCGAGTTTCCCCCGTTAGTAACATCTTACCTTAGTATGGTACATTTGTCACCATCAGTAAACTGATACTGATATGTTCTTATGAAATAAGTCCATTCTTTATTCAGATTTCCCTACCTTTTGCCTAATGACCTTTTTTCTGTCCCATGATCTCATCCAGGATACCGCACGACAGTCTCACCCGGGATACCACACGACAGTCTCACCCGGGATACCACATGACATTTTGTCATTATGTCTCCTTACTTTCCTTTTGACTATGACAGTTTTTTGTGCCCTATTTTTCAACCTGCTTTGAGCTACTTTGAAAAAGATGCTTTTTCACTTTTTTTTTTTTTTTGAGACAGGCTCTCACTCTGTTTCCCAGGCTAGAGTGCAGGGGCACAAACACAGCTAACTGCAGCCTTGACCTCCTGGGCTCAAGCGATCCTCCCACCTCAGCCTCCCAAAGTGCTGGGATTAAAGGTGTGAGCCACCATGCCTGGCCCTTTTTCACATTTTTGATAAAGGCCTGATGGTGGTTGTTAACAGGGCTGTTCATTTTCTTCATTAATCCTCCAGTCAGCAAACATTTGCAGAGTACTTACCAGATGAGGTCACTGAACCTAATGACAGAGCCAAGGGAAGTTACCTTTCCCTGTTCTAGTGCTGCCCAGCGCGTCGCTGGAGATCTTGTTAAAAATGCAGATTCTTGTTCAGTAGTTCCAGGGCAGGGCCTGAGATTTTGCATTTCCAACAAGCTCCCCGCTGCACCCAGGCTGCAAGAGATCATGCTTGGAGGATCAAGACCCTAGACTTGGGCCAAGCTCCATATTAAGTGGCAGTGAGAGCAAGGAGGCCAGGTGGGAGATGAGAGAAGAGTTAGATAAATTATATATCACAGTTTCTGCCATCAGGAAGTTCATGGTTCTATCAGAAAAATAAAGAAGACTGGCTGGGCATGGTGGCTCATGCTTGTAATCCCAGCACTTTGGGAGACCAAGGTGGGTGAATCACTTGAGGCCAGGAGTTCGAGACCAGCTTGGCCAACATATTTAGTAGAGACAGTGAAACCCTGGCAGCTGCCATGATGGTGGCTGGTATGTAGGGTTCATATGAATGAAACATGACTAGCAGGGCAGATAATGAAAGGCTTTCAATCCCATAGTAAGAGATATAGGACCAGGCGCGTTGGCTCATGCCTGTAATCCCAGCACTTTGGGAGGCTGAGGCAGCTGGATCACCTGAGGTCAGGAGTTTGAGACCAGCCTGGTCAACATGTGAAAACACTACTAAAAGTACAAAAATTAGCCAGATGTGGTGGCTCACACCTGTAGTCCCAGCTACTTGGGAGGTGGAGGCATGAATCGCTTGAACCCAGGAGGCAGAGGTTTCAGTGAACCGAGATCGTGCCACTGCTCTCCTGCCTGGACAACAGAGTGAGACTCCATCTCAAAAAAAAAAAAAAAAAAAAAAAGGAAGAAGAGATATGGAATGGGAACATCAAACTCAAGTGTTTTCAGAGGCCAGCAGGGAACAAATGTGAGAGAACTGGCTTAGTACATGTGACAGAGAGTAGTATGGACTGTGGCAAGCTGAATAGAGCACATCCCGCCTGAGACATTCAGATCTCAAACATAAATCCTGGGCAATGTAGGCCACCGATGGACTTGGATGACATTGAACTTCTGACGGTGAGGTGGCTGTGCCCTTTGAAGGCATGCAGAGTGGCGCTGAGGGCATATGCAAGACCACATGGTGTATGAGGCATATCTTCCTGGCTGTGTCAGTAGCACTAGAAGATTATGGGTAAAAATTGATGCACTTTCACTAAGTAATTAAGAAATGATTTTTATGGTATGACAAAGACAGGTGGAGTAGAATACTAACGATAGCGAGCATGATTGACTGCTCACTAGGTGCCAGGCGAGGCACCATTCTGAGCACTTTGCATATATTATCTCCTTCAGTCCTCCAAACAGCCCATGTACTCAGTTCCGTTGTTACCCCTATTTACAAATAAGGAAATGGAGGTGCAGAAAAGGGAAGTAACTTGCCCAAAATGGTTGTGACAGGAATCTGGGATACAGTGCTGGTTGCACTTGCACTTAGAATTAACTCTGAGTCTCCTGAAAACTACTTTTCTTTTATTGTTTTGTGGCTCTATAGTCCAGGAGTAATTTTTTAAAAATTTCCATTTTTATTGTAGATTTAGAAATACCTGTGCAGGTTTGTTCCAAGGACAAGATTGTGTGGTGCTGAGGTTTGTGTTTCTATCGATCCCTTCACCCAGATTGTGAACATAGGACCCAATAGGAAGTTTTTCAGCCCCCCTCACTCCCTCCTTTTGGAGTCTCCATTGTCTCTTTTTCCCATCTTTATGTCTGTGTGAGCCCAAGATTTAGCTCTCACTTATGAGAACATGTAATTCTTGGTTTTCCATTTCTGCGTTAGTTCTCTTAGGGTGACAGCCTCTGGCTGCATCCCCATTGCTGCAAAGAACCTGATTTTGTTCTTTTTATGACTGCCTAGTATTTCATGATGTATATGTCCCACGTTTTCTTTGTCTATTCCACCGTTGATGGGCACGTAGGTTGAGTGTATGTCTTTGCTATTGTGAATAGCAAATAGCGATGAACATACACATGCGATGAACATACACATGCATGTGTCTTTTTGGTAGAAAGTTCATTTTCCTTTGAGTAGATATCTAGTAATGGAACTGCTGGGTTGAATGGTAGTTCTATTTTTAGTTCTTTGCAAAATTTCCAAAGTGCTTTCCACAGGGGCTGAACTAATTTGCATTCCTACCAACAGTTTATAAGCATTTGTTTTTTTGCCACAACCTCACCAGCATCTGTTATTTTTTGACTTTTTAATAATAGCAATTCTGACTGGTGTGAGATAGTGTCTCATTGTGGCTTTGATTTGCATCCAAGAGTAATTTAAATAGGGACCACTAGATGTCACTACCCAGTGCTCCTTAAGAAAGAAACAGACGAGAAACGCCGCTGTGGCTCTGCCTTGAAGAAACAGAAAAACTGCTTAACCACTGATATTTATGGTCTTCCTATTGGAGAATGCTGATGTGACCTGGTTGCCACACTGCCTCTGACTCCTTCCAATCCCCATTGTCCAGCCCAGCTAAGTGGTGCTGTGGGAGCCCTATTCTGCTGGTAGATTTTGTGATTTACGGAAAACTAGAAGGGACTCTGTCATTTCATAAGTCAACTCCTTCCTACATCAGCTGCCCACTCCACTGAAGGCAGGAGGGGCAGGATTGACCGAAGGAGGTTTTGGTTGTTAGGGAGTGTGTGTGTGTGTGTGTGTGTGTGTGTGTGTGTGTACAGTAGGGGGGACACGGGGTTGTTTCCAGTTTGAATAACTCAGGACCTGCTCTTGCACATTGGTCTAGTGCTTTCAACTAAGACCTTCCTTAACATGGGACTTGCACAGGGTAGAAGTGTGACCAATGTATGCTGAATTAAGTTGCACAGAAGGGCAGGAATGGGGCTTCTGCACAGATCATTGAAAAGGAGAGGAGGATCTTGGAAGGGACTAGGTAGTGCCTGAACCTCTCAGGGCAGTGGGTAGGTAGAGGAGAGCGTACCAGGGGCTCATTCAGAGGGAAATAAAGGAAGGGGCGTGGTGCCCTCCTCACAGGTACCCGACTTACCCATTCAGGATATAGCTATAGAATGTAACATATTCTTCAGGTATCTACAAAGATTTGTCAGAGTTGAGCAAATCAGCCAGGCATGGTGGCTCACGCCTATAGTCCCAACGCTTTTGGAGGCTGAGGCAGGAGGATCACTTGAGCCCAGGAGTTCAAGACCAGCCTGGGTAACAACAAGATCCTGTCACCAGACGTGGTGGCGTGTGCCTGTTGCCCCAGTACTTGGGAGGCTGAGGTGAGAGGATTGCTTGACCCCAGAAGTTTAAGGCTGCAGTGAGCCTTAATGGCTCCATTGCACTCCAGCCTGGGTGACACAGACCATGTTGTCTTTCTTTTCTTTTCTTTTTTTTTTTTTTTAAATTTAAGTAAGGTATGCTATTTTAAAAAAAATTCTCTTTAAAGAAATTCCTTTTCCTCCATCCCAGCATCCTCAACTAATTTAAAAATCTTCCTTCTTTACTGTAAATATTTCGAGAATTCTTTATATCTAAATATAGTCAATACAATGATGAATTACATTTTTATCCAGTTCACTTGAGGCTGGAAAATGAAGGGAGGGTTCTCTAGAACACGGTGAAAGGTAACCCATACCAAAGTAGAGCAGAGAAGGGGGAGGAGGGAGCTGCTGTAAAAAAACCTTAAAGCTTTTACTGAAACGTGTCTCCTTTCTTTTGGAGAGGAGGTCAAAATATAATAGGCGCATCAGGGGCTGTTTTGAAAAATGGGGCTGTGTGAGTTATGAGAACAGCTGCAGAGGTTTTTTTTTTTTTTTTTAAAGATGGAGTCTCGCTCTGTCGCCCAGACTGGAGTGCAGTGGCACAATCTCGGCTCACTGCAACCTCCACCTTCCTGGTTGAAGAAGTTCCCCTGCCTCAGCCTCCCAAGTAGCTGGGATTACAGGTGCATGCCACCAAGCCTAGCTAATTTTTTTTGTATTTTTAGTAGACACAGGGTTTTACCATGTTGGCCAGACTGGTCTTAAACTCCTGACTTCAGGCAATCCGCCCGCCTCGGCCTCCCAAAGTGCTGGGATTACAGGCATGAGCCATCGTGCCCGGCTGAGATATTTTTTAAAAATCTGGATAATAAAGCAAATGGTATAGATGAATGTCTTTAAATTACAGGAAGAAAATGGTATCAGGCAGAACTTTATATTTTCCATGGGCCCTGGGGATGGAAATTCATTTGCATGGGAGTGGAAAGCATGCTTGATGGAATGTATTTTAAAAATGTGGAACCGAATTGGGGCTCTCAAATTTTCTACCCTTATTAATTCAAATGGAGACTTTCTGCTAAACACAAAAATGCAAATACTAAGTTATTTCAAATAGGAATCCTACTAACACCAGTACCTCTTTATTGCATGTAACCACAGATGCTTCCATTTGAGTCCTCGGTCATCACCAACACCACATAGGATGGTATCAAGCTCGTTTTGATGCTGCTGTATCTATTTGGTGTGAATGGTGATAGCCATACCGCACATTTGAATCACACTATCACATGTGGTTACACTGAATTCTTACAGCAACTCTGAGTGGTATAAGGTACACGTTGTTAAATATATTTGATAGATGATAGATGACAGAATCAAGTCTCAGAGAGATTAATTAACTTGACCAAGGCAACAATTGGTTGGATAAGTTGCATATTTGATCTCAGAAGAATTCTTATTAAAATGAATAGATTCCATTAATAAACATTTTGCTTTGGGGAAGTAACTGCAAAATCTTCCACTGCAGATATTTAGGCCATGGGCGCTGTATAACCTCGGCAGTATTTGTTGTATACGTGAACAGAGAAAGACCCACACAGATACATCTTTGATTTAGGTCAGTTCCACGTGATTTGGTATTAAAAAAATTGTCTTCCTAAAAAAATCATATTCCCAATTCATTGAATCAAGAAGTGCCATCACGTGTGTGTGTATGTATGTGTGTGTGTGTTTCAAGTAAGAGGAAGGAAGAGGAGAGAGGAACGGAAAAAGCCTCTTCTCTTTAAAAATGTTGCTGCACTGCAAGTCAGCCTTGTTTTAAAATCTCCTGGGACTTGCAGATCGTGGAGGTGCAGCATTGCTGTTCACTCCGTGATCATGCCTGAAGCACACGCAGAAAGGTTGTGAGCAGTCCCTCTTGTAGGGGGTGTGGCATGTGAAGACTTTGGTGTGCTGTGGACCACTTCTTGGAGAAATGCTCATTGTTAGCACGGTTAGGATTTTGCTGGCAGAATGGCAGAAGCCAGCTTTCTAAAACGACTACCTCTCCCGCCCCTCCCTGCTATCTTTGCGTTAGCATCCTCCTGATGAGGAGAGCCCTCGGTGACCATTTACACTTATTTACATTCTATTCCACGGCCCGTAAGAGCCACCTTTCCTAAACTCCTTCCCTGACATCTCAGCCTTATGTAAACATCATCCTCCAGAAGCACTTATTACCCGTAAGATTTATTCTTTTTTTTTTGTTTCTTTCGAGGCGGAGTTTTGCTCTTGTCGCCCAGGCTGGAGTGCAGTGGCGTGATCTCGGCACCTCCCGGGTTCAAGTGATTCTCTTGCCTCAGCCTCCTGAGTAGCTGGGATTATTGCCATGTGCCACCATGCCTGGCTAATTTTGTAGTTTTTTTTTTTGTTTTTTTTTTTTTTTAGTAGAGATGGGGTTTCACCATATTGGTCAGGCTGGTCTCGAACTCCTGACCTCAGGTGATCCGCCTGCTTGGCCTCCCAAAGTGCTGGGATTGCAGGCGTGAGCCACCGCACCAGGCCCACTCATTCTTTAACTGATGGACGCTGCCCTGCCAGATGGTGGTTTTATTCAGGTACATATACTTTTCATCTCCCTTCCTTTAGTATGAATTTCCAGAGGGCAGGGCCTGGGTCTCAGGCCCCATTCTTGCTACCCTCTCCTTCCACCACCCCTTGGCACCCAGCCTTTGGCCAGGCCCAGTTTGTTGAGAGGCAAGAGGCAGGAGGCTGTGGTTAAGGCCATGTGCTCTGATCCCGACTTCCTAAGTTTGAATCCTGACTGCTACTTACTGACTGTGACCTTTGGTAACTCAGCCTCTTAATCCGTAAAATGGAAATCCTAATGGTACCTGCCCTGTAGGGTTGTTGAAAAGATTCAGTGAGGTTTGATGTGAAAACTGCTTAGCAGTTTTCTGGTGTCTGGTATGCAGTAGGCACGATAAAAGCCATAGCTATTGTTATGCTTCAGGAAGAATCTGCTGGAGGTGGGAGGCTGGAGGCCCATGAGGAGGCCTCTGGGGCGGTGATGGTGAAGAGCCACATCTGAGCTCCCTCAAGAGCCCGCGTACTTTTCTGCACATCCTCTGCCCAGGCCACGAGCATCAGTCCTCCCTGCAGCCTTGTCCCAACCCAAGAGGTCAGGGGTGTGTGAGTGCTGGGAGGGGAGAGTAGGTACAGAGTGCTGTCACTGGGAGGGAATTCTGAGGTGGAGGGGACAGGATTTGGTGGCTGATTGGATATATGAAAAGTAAATGGGGAGTTAAGGATACCTTTCAGGTTTCCAGCTTGGACAATTGGGTTGACATGGATGCTATTAACTGAGAAAGGGATCCAATAGTTGGAACAGGTTTAGAAGGGCTGGTAATGAGTTCAGTTACAGACATGTTGGGTTTGCAGGATCTGGGATGCATCTAGATGGAGCCATCCAACTGTAAAGACAACAGATAACATGTTTGGAATATCATGCTCCAGTCTCTGTTCCAAGCCCTTCACAGGTTTGAATCCACTTATTCTCACAACAACCTTATGAAGGAGGTACAATTCTTATTCCCATTTTACAGATGAGAAGACTAGATGCAGAGTGCTTAAGTCACTTGTGTAAGGCCATACTGCTAACAAGAGATGGTGCAGAGACTGGTACCCAGGTAGTCTGGTCCAGAGCCCCCACATTTTGCTGCTACTCTACACAGACCCTGCATCTCATTTCAGGGGAGGATAGGTCTGGACTTGTAGGTGTGGTGAAGCCTTGGCAGGGAGGACATAGCTCGAAAGCCCCTGCAGAGTGAGGTGGGTAGTGGCGGAAAGAAACTCAATTTGCCAATGCAAGTGAGCATCATTGTTGAAAATTCAGGATCAATAAAAGGTATGACTGGGAAGAAAGGTCAAGTCGGAGGATGATACTCTTGTTAATATCTCTAAGTAAAGGCTATAGGATTGATGACACAATGCTTTGATACAATACTTATGTGCCCATTTCAGTCAACAAGGTTTGCTCAGATGGCTTTTACATTCCTTAGATTAACACTCTTGTGAGGTAAGTAGGTGGGAAGTGTTATTACTGAGGGTACACAGGAAGAATTGAATTTGGGAATAGAATCCTAGCCAGACACTCCCCGCCAAGAGTTTTATTTAACAAAGCACACACTGATAGAGGGTGTAGATTGCAAAGTACTAGTTATGTCCTGGAGTTGGGTTAGTAATTTTCAATTAACTTTTAGGGTGCCATAGCCTGGTACCTAAACAAAATGAAGTGGCTGCTAATGATTTATTTTTACTCTACAAGCTGCCTTAATTATACCAAGAAGAGGATTAACACAGTGGCTCTCAGCTCTGGCTGTGCCTCAGAATCACCCAAGGTGCTTTAAGAAACTGCATTCTTAGGCCCCACCTCTGCAAATTTCGGTTGGGTAAATTAGGGTAGAGGTAAAGGAATGGACTGGGGCTGTTGTTGTTGTTGTTGTTGTTAGTGCATTTTAAAAATAGGTGCTCCTTTGTCAAGTTGCTGGAATAACACAAGTATTTATTTCCTTTTCATCCCACAATCTCATTGAAATGATTCCCCCAAAGGGTATAAGAAAAAAAAAAAACAAACCCATAACAGAGCTGGCAGACAGGATAAGGTACCATCAACTGGAAAGAAATTCTGAGGATTGTCCTGAAGATACCAGCAGATGGGACTGGGGACTGGATTTTAAAAGATAGAGCAAAAAAAAACCCAGAAGGAGCGGACACGAACTGTCCGAGGGGAGCACTTTCTGGGCCGTGGAGCTGGGAAGAAGCACCACCAGCGCCGTCTAGTGGAGGTCATGAGTAGGCCATGGAGTGAGTGAGTGATTATCTGGATAATTAATTAAAAGACACCCTGTTCCCACTGATGCCTTATGCCAGGCAGCTGACAGCAGCATTTGTTCTCAGGCTAAAGCTGCAAGAACTGTTCTCCAAATAAAATGCAGGCTCGGTCCCGGGGTGTGAGTCCCTACATTGGCACCAAGGTGACAGAGAAGCAGAAGGTACTTTTGCGTCTTCATGAGAGTGAAGCTCACCAAGCTCCAGGGGAAAGCTTTTCACACTTCGGTGGAGAGGTGGGCCACCCTCTTGCTCACCGCTCAGACATCCATTGGGAGACCTGGTTGCCCACCGATGTCCGTATTCTCACAGACTAGGGTAGACAGCCCTCGAATGCAGGGGAGAGGCGGACTGTGAAAATCGATTTTTCTGTGGGGTGTGCTGAATACAACATTCCAGTGATGCAGATGTGGGGTGAGCAGCCCATTATTAGCCGTATCCATCGCCGGTCCTCCTAGATGGACTTAGTGCCCCCGTGGAGGGGAGACAGAATAGTGAGAGGAAGGGTAATAAGCACCGTGGATTTCTGTATAGGCCTTATCATTTCCACATCTTTCATCTGAGCCTCATAACAATCTTGTGAGGCAAATGGCACTTATATTTTCATTTTACCAATAAGACAGCTGAGGTTTTGAGAAGTTAAGAAAGTTCAGGGACTTGTTCAAGTTCATTCAGATAACACGTGGCAGAGTAAGGAATCAAAACTCAGTTTTGCGACCTCAGATGATGTTCTCTTTCTACTTATTGCATAGTTTCCAGTTACTTAATTTACTTAATTTCAACTTTTTGTTGTTGTTGTTTTTTGGAGATGGTGTTGCCCAGGCTGGAGTGCAGTGGCGCCATCTCCACTCACTACAACCTACACCTCTCGAATTCAAGTGATTCTCATCTCAGCCTCCCGAGTAGCTGGGACTACAGGTGTGCACCACCACACCCGGCTAATTTTTTTGTATTTTTAGTAGAGACAGGGGTTCACCATGTTGGCCAGGCTGGTCTTGAACTCCTGACTCAGGCGATCCCCCCACCTTGGCCTGCCAAAGTGCTGGGATTACAGACATGAGCCACTGTGCCCAGCCTATTTCAACTTTTTGATAAACATTCATTTCTGGAAGATAGAGTAGACTTTGGGATCTGTAGATAAATTTGTGCCAATGTAATAGACTAATGAAGCTGAAAAACATTGAGAAATATCCTCAAATGATGGCTCCCTTGAAAGTGAAAAAGATAGTATCATGTATTGAAAAGGGATTAATTTAGGAATTTGACTGTAGTTGGGTGGAGGATGTACTTGTTTCCTGAGGTTGCTGCAACAAATTACTACCAAGCCAGTGGTGTAAAATAGCACACATTTATTTTCTCACAGTTCTAGGGATCAGAAGTTGGAAATGAAGGTGTTAGCAGGGTTGCCTTCCTTGGAAGGCTCTGGAGAGAATTTTGTTCCTTGCTCTTCTGGTGGCCATTAGCATTCCGTGACTTCTTGGCTCATGGTTACGTTGCTCCAGTCTCAGCGTTCATCTTCATGTCACCTTGTCCTGTGTGTCTTCTTCCCTTTGTCCTCTTCATCTCCTTTTTTTTTTTTTTTTTTTTTTTTGAGGCAGAGTCTCGCTTTGTCACCCAGGCTGGAGTGCAGTGGCGTGAAGCTCCACCTCCCGGATTCACGCCATTATCCTGCCTCAGCCTCCCGAGTAACTGGGACTACAGGCGCCTGCCACCACGCCCGGCTAATTTTTTGTATTTTTAGTAGAGACGGGGTTTCTCCGTGTTAGCCAGGATGGTCTCGATCTCCTGACCTCATG
Source organism: Macaca mulatta (assembly GCF_049350105.2). Lineage (NCBI taxonomy): Eukaryota > Metazoa > Chordata > Mammalia > Primates > Cercopithecidae > Macaca > Macaca mulatta. The sequence continues at coordinate 56,928,041 of NC_133417.1, read as the reverse complement.
ATCCACCCACCTTGGCCTCCCAAAGTGCTGGGATTACAGGCATGAGCCATCGTGCCTGGCCCCCTTTGTCTCTTATAAGGACACTTGACATTGGATGTAGGACCCATTTGAGTAGTCCAGGATGATCTCATTGCAACATCGTTAAATTTGCAAAGACCCTTTTTCCAAATGAGGTCACATTGAGAGGTTCCAGGGATTTGAATGCAGGCGTATCTTTTGGTGCAGGGTCATCACTCAGCTCACTACAGGGTGTTTTTGTTTTATTTACTTACTTTTTCATAGTGAAATTCCTTGGTCCTTATACCCTGTGGTGTATATTTATACAACCATTGCAACACCTCATCCCTAGGGACTAGGTTTGTGTTATTTTTTTTCTTAAACACAAACAGGTAACAGCTGCCAGTTAGAAAGCAGAAGCTTCTCTTGAGCCTTTCCTGTGTCTGCGATGACATTTCCTGTGACTCCATCTCTCCCTCCTTTTCTTTAGTTTCCTGGGCAAGACACTTGGATTTTAGAAACTGGTATTCAAAAGGGAGGAAATCAAGTGACAGAAAATAAGAAAAATATTCTGAGGTTTCTGCTTCTTTAGTCATGGAAAGGAATGGCAGGTTTACTCAGCCCAGATTGGAAAGAAAGGTAAAAACCTTGGGACAGGAGTGGATATTGGGCTATTTATTTTTGAGTCACTCACATTCTTCAGTTTGAAGATGGAAAAAGCTGAAAGCCAGAAGGATTATGTAAGGTCACTTGGCAAGTTGTGGGCTGACCCAGTGTTAACACTGAGAGCTTCTGAGTTCTCTATTCTTTTCTTTCTTTAAGAGACAGGGTCTTGCTCTGTTGCCCAGTCTGGAGTGCAGCAGCGTGATCACAGCTCACTGCAGCCCCGATGAGTTCTCTGTTCTGAGCTTCTGAATCACAGTGACTCTCAAGGGGGTCTCACTCTATTAATCTTTGATTGTCTAAGTGGTATATGAGGGTCTTGACACTCACAACCAAATGAGCACACAGGAGAGGTTAACCCTTGACTTTGCTGTGTTTGATCTTCATTCAATAAATGAGTAAAAGAAATGAATGCTGTGGTCGTATTGTTCAGCTTGTTTCCAAGCTAGCCAGTGGTGAGAAGTCTGTAAGCAAATGGATTTTTAAAATTTCATACTAGTGTCTGTTATTGGCAATACTGTTCTTGAATCCAAATGAATTGTCTGAAGGATTACCATGTCTGGAGTTGATGTTTGTAGAGTTATATGAGAAAAATAACAACAAACAGAAGCCAGCCTTTCTTCTTCATAAGGACTTGCTCCGACCATTCATCTAAAAGTAGATTTTCTCTTTGCAGACTTTGAACTGCTTTGAACTTGTTTGCGAGGTCAGCCCTTCACTAGTTCAGGAGAATGAAAGCTATCTGGAGAGCTGGAGTAAATATTGAAGTAAACCAGTCCAAAGAGCAGTTTGCCTTGTCTCAGGAGAAGCTGATAGCTTTACCAGGTACTGGTAGGTAGTCTCCCAAAATAAGGCCCAACTGCCAGGCAATGTTGGTAGGCGCTGCAGACTTGTAAATAACAGACTTTAATAAAGCATGTCTGTTAGTTATATTATGCTTTGAATCATTTTGTGTATGAATTTAGTGCCTTTTTTTTTTTTTTTTTGGCTAATGCCTGTTAAATCTAATGTATTCTGCTGCTTTTTGTGCTAAGCACGTGACTGAACAGCTATGAGCCGTATATCTTACACTCAAAAAATTCACATGATGTTTTCTCATTTTACCTTACAATGACCTTGACCTTGTGGTTTATTGTTATGGTTTGGGAGGGTTTTTGAGGTACATTTTTACTTTTGTCATATAAAGTACCCAAAACACTCCCGGTGTGTGTCTAAGGGATAGCCTTGGTGGGGCGGAGAGGGGAGTCAGTTATTTTGGCATTTATGCTTGCAACCTTTTTTGGCACTTATGTTTGCCAACTGAGTAGGCCTGTAATAGTTTGGAATAGGTCTTGTTAAGTATAAACTTCTGAGAGATGTTAAAAAAAAAAAAATCAAACTTTCTGCAAATTTATCTAATTCCTTATTTTATCAGCATCAAACTGGGCCTCAAGTTTAAATTTATTTTCTATTTTCACTTGGACACAAAAATTATTGCAAGAATTGACAAGGCAGCCAGGTGTGGTGGCTCAGACCTGTAATCTCAGTACTTTGGGAGGCTGAGGCAGAAGGATCACTTGAGGCCAGGAGTTCAAGACCAGCATGGGGAAGACTCTGTCTCTAAAAAAAAAAAGAAAGAAAAGAAAAATGCATTCTCAAAGCTAATAGAAATCAGGAGGCTAAAAGGAAAACCTGGCTTAAATGATGTATCTCCTAGATGTAGGTGGGGCAGGCAGTCACATTTGCTTAAGGAGCCTATGAGGCAGCCTGTAGAAAAGAGACAGGCGCCTCTAATCCCAGCTCCTCGGGAGGCTGAGGCAGGTGGATCGCTGAAACTCAGGAGGTGGAGGTTGCAGCGAGCCAAGATTGAGCCACTGCACTCCAGCCTGGGTGACAGAGTGAGACTGTGCCTTGAAAAAAAAGGGACCCTTTTGACTGGGTACAGTGGCTCATGCCTGTAATCCCAGCACTTTGGGAGGCCGAGGCGGGCAGATCACTTGAGGCCAGGAGTTTGAGACCAGCCTGGCAACATGGTGAAACCCCATCTCTACTGAAAATACAAAATTAGCCGGGTGTGGTGGTGTACTCCTGTAATCCCAGCTACTCAGGAGGCTGAGGCAGGAGAATCCCTTGAGCCCAGGAGGCAGAGGCTGCAGTGAGCCATGATTGTGCCACTGCACTCCAGCCTGGGCAACAGAGAGAGACTTTGTCTGAAAAAAAAAAAAAAGAAAGAAAGAAAAGGGACCTTTTTTTTCTGGATTCCAGATAGGAAAATTTAATCCTCAGTGTTTTTTGTTTTTTTTTTCTGGATTCCAGATAGGAAAATTTAATCCTCAGTGTGTTTTGTTTTGTTTTGAAACAGGGTCTTTCTCTGTTACTTTGGCCGGAGTGTAGTGGTTTCAGCATAGCTCACTGCAGCCTCAAACTCCTGGGCTAAAGCAATTCTTCTGCCTCAGCCTCCCAGGTAGCTGGGACTACAGGCACACACCACCATACTCAGCTAATTTTTATTTTAATTTTTTTGTAGAGATGAGGTCTTGCCATGTTATCCAGGCTGGTCTCAAACTCCTGGGCTCAAGCAGCCCTCCTGCGTTGACTTCCCAAAGTGCTGGGATTACAGGCGTGAGCCACTGTGCCTGGCCAATTCCAACTTTAAAAGTGGTCCCCGACTGGGCACGGTGGCTCATGCCTGTAATCCCAGCACACTGGGAGCCCGAGATGGGCAGATCACAAGATCAGGAGTTGGAGACCAGCCTGACCAACATGGTGAAACCCCGTCTCTACTAAAAATACAAAAATTAGCTGGGTGTGGTGGCGCATGCCTGTAATCCCAACTACTCAGGAGGCTGAGGCAGGAGAATCGCTTGAACCTGGGAGGTGGAGGTTGCAGTGAGCCGAGATCGCGCCACTGTACTCCAGCCTGGGTGACAGAGCGAGACTCTGTCTCAAAAAAAAAAAAGTGGTCCCCAACCTATGCCTCCTTCTTCAGAGATGTAGCCTCTGGCACTATCCTGTTTTTCTGGTTCCTTACCTGGCCCTTCTTGTAATTTGTGTGCCTCGTCTGGCCTACGAATTCTCACTGCTGTGTGTTTCATCCTTGCTTTGGCACTTTGCCCTGTGTACCTTCTCATCCAATTCCACTTTCATTGGCTACCATGAATATCATTTCTCCTGGGCCCCAGGCTCCTATTTCCTGTCCCTGAAAAGTAGGTCTGGGCTTCTTGGGTCAAACAAAAATGGTATCTACAAATTACTTCGTCTCAAGGAGTATTTCTAGATATAGTTAGTGATCAAAAATGTGCTTCCAAACAAGGAGGAAAGCTTGTGGGTAAAAGCCTTGATAGTAAAAAAAGATGTTAAAAAACAAAAAACAAAACAAAACAAAAAAGCATGGTTTACTGTCTCTGACCCTGATCTTATTCAAGATGTTTTCTTTTCCCTTCTTCCTACACCTACCAAGAAAGACACCAGAGTTGAGAACCTTGTGAGATCCACTTAGTTTCAGTCCTGTTCGTGGGTGTGAGGAAGACAATAATTACCGGATTTGGAAGCTGATGAAGGTGTGATTTTGACAGTCCCGAGAACTTAAGTGTTCTGTTTGCCTTGCTTGCAGAACTATTTGCAATTTAGGAAGTGGAATATTTCCAAAGCATCTTTAGTGACATGGCTTAACCTTGACTTTGGAGGAGTAAGAGTCAGTCAAAGGATGTGAAATACTCAGGTTACATTTACTAAGTACTCATAGCATCAGCTTTCTCTAGGGGTGACTGAATTGGTCCCAGTTGGAATGAGGTGAGAAATGGGACTAAGCATTGCTTCCTGATTGCAGTGGGGGCTAGCTTGTAGCTTTCCCAGAAACTTAAATTTGCTCTGCTCCCCTGGGTGCTGGTTTGCATTCACATATCTCAGCTACTGTCATAATGACACGTGCAACAGCCATGCTGTTTACAGAAAAAGCTAGAACTTTGTGCTGGTAAGTAAAAGCCCTTCAGAGTAGGTATACACTTAGTTGTTCCTTCCAGTGGTTATCATACTTCTTTTCTCGTCATAGTTACATGCTAACAATGTCCCAAAGCTATGGTTGCTCTTGCATTTCATTCTTAATTCTTGCAAGATAAACTAATAATGCAGGGAGTAAATGAGCACCATTTATTAATTAAAATCCCCAGGACACGGGATAAACTGAAGGAAATAGTGCTTTTTGAAAAGTAGGTGTAGCTTGCCATGCTGCATAGTCTTACACCCACACATAACTCTAGCTGGCACTTTTTGGGTGCCAGGCTGCATGCATCTCCTTGGCCCACCGTAGACTTCAGCTGCAGCTGTGGTGGACAGTGCTTATGCATCCAGCCTGTTTGCCTTCTCTCTTCTGCCTCAGGGTTCTCCCTTGAAGGAGTTTACTCCATCCAGGCCTGTCTCCAAATATAGGACACTTAATGCCCTCTCCACCAATGGTGAAGGGGGGTCAATGATTAAGTACCCTAGCCCATTGTCCTTCAGGGGGGCCATTCTGAGGAGCATTTTACTCTTGCTTAGAAGTTCTCAGTGGGACTGAGTCCCAGTTACCTCTCTGCAATCGGAAATCCGTTATATATTCTTCATTGACTTTTCCTCCCTCCTGGATTCGCTGTTTTGTTTCCCTCATTCCTGCTTCATAAGATCCCCTCCGAAAGTTGTTATCTTAGGTTCTGCTTTGAGGGAGGCCAAATGAAGACAATCGCCATTACAGAATGATAAAGAAATCACTAGAAGCATCTCTTTTAGCATCTCCTTTTAACTCCCTGTAGAGAAAGATAGTTTTTCCAGATTTTTTTTAAAAAATGGACAGATTAAGAAGAGGATTGCTTGTTTCTTATTGTCATGTTAAGAAAAAGAAGACATTCAGAAGCCCTGCATTTCTATGGTTATGCTTTAGAAAGCAAGAAGCACATTCTTCACACCCCATTTTTCAGTTATTGGCATGTCATTTAGCCCATTTTCAGAATTCGTCAACTAATGACTACTCCCAGTTCAGAACCACATATGGAAAATTATAAGAAGAGACAATGAAAAGTCATCTGGTTCAATGCTCCATCTTCAGGTGAGAGGAGAACTCAGGTTAGAGAACAACATGTAAAGAGATTTCACAGTGAGCTCAGCAGAACTGTTCAGACCAGCTTCTGGGAAGACTGGTTTTTCAGGATGGGTTCCTGAATTTGGATTTTGGATTAAGTGTTATTGATTAATAAGAACTAAATTGGATCTCCAAAATGGAACTACTATACTCAGAGTCCTAAGGCTAGCCTGGAGCCGAGCTCTGAAGTTAGAAGGTGATGAGCTGCTCACCTCCAGTGCTCAGAGTCCAAGCCCTCTCTCTAAAGAGAGTTCATCACTGCTAGCTGGATGGGAGCATGCTAGAGAGAAACTCAGCTTTATCAGGAGCAGGCTCCTCTGAGATATTTTCGAATGCAACCAAAGGTCTAACATGAATAGGACTTAGACATGCAGTTTTTGTTGAAAGAAATTTAGTATAATTTGTATTCCATATGTAACGCATTGCAAATTTGTTCCTGCTGGATAATGCCATTTTATATAGCTACACAATTTACCATCTCCCAATCAGAAGACAGCATTTTTTTTTTTTTTTTTTTTTTTTTTGAGACGGAGTCTCTCTCTGCCGTCCAGGCTGGAGTGCAGTGGCCGGATCTCAGCTCACTGCAAGCTCCGCCTCCCGGGTTGACGCCATTCTCCTGCCTCAGCCTCCCAAGTAGCTGGGACTACAGGCGCCCGCCACCTCGCCCGGCTAGTTTTTTGTATTTTTTAGTAGAGACGGGGTTTCACCGTGTTAGTCAGGATGGTCTCGATCTCCTGACCTCGTGATCCGCCCGTCTCGGCCTCCCAAAGTTCTGGGATTACAGGCTTGAGCCACCGCGCCCGGCCAGAAGACAGCATTTTAAAATGACCTTTCAAACAGATATTAGCAAGATTTTAAATGAGCTTATCTGTCATCTTATTAAACTAATTTTTGAATATTCTCTCATTCCTTGGGAGAGTCTCTGCCTACAGACATCTTTTTCTTTCCAAGGTAATTAACTGACTGCTTCCTTGTCCTGTTTGCTCACTCAGTTGAAATTGTGGCTTCTGGTCAGAGTTGTGCCCGTGGGGTATTAGATAGAATCAGAAGGTAAAAGGGATCAGAATGTGTTCACTGATCATGAGATTAATCCTAGAATCTGCAGAACTCTTTTTTAAAAGATTGGGGGCACTTTCTCTGTCACAGGCACTATGGTGGTTGTTAAGGAAGCAACAGTGCACAACACCCCGTCTCTGTTCCTCCTGGAGCTCACATTGTTGCCTGAGTGAGGAGGGCGCAGCGTGGGAAATGCTGTGATGTGGTGGCACCTGAGAGACCCCGCAGGAGGGATATGTAATCTCTAACTGGAGAGGGTTGTGGTTTTGGCAGGGAAGTGAGGAGATGTCTGGACTGACTTTTGAATGACCAGTAGGAGAAAGGTAGGCACAGGGAATTAGGTAGTGAAATAGTTTTTGAGGAACAAGGTTCAATGTGCTCCGAAGCCTAGAATAACAAGTGCAAGAATTTGATACAGTGAGGTTTGACTGGAGCATGTGTGAGGAAATTATGGCAAGAGATGAGTCTGGGCACACCAGAACTGGCTTGTACTTTATCCCTGAAATAATTCAAATTTTATCCTAAAGAAAGGGAGGTGTCATGGATGTTGTGTCAACAGTCATCTGATTGGACTTGCAGAACATTTTGGTATTCAAATGGAAAGATATATGGGACTTGAGAGGTGAGCACAGTTGGATGCAGGAAGACTGGTAAGGAGGCTGTCGTGGGGAACAAATTGGAAGAGCCTCAACTGTAGAGACTGAAAAAAGAGGAGAGGTTCAAAAGGTGTTAGGGTTGGGGGAATACCAACAGAACATAAAGTCAGTGGAGAGGGGGAAGGGAAGAGTCAAGGATGATTTCCAAATTTCCAAATCAGACAACTGGGTGGGTAGTCACTCTGTTTTAGAATATAAGGACCTGGTTTCAAAGGAGATGGAGGTGAGTTCACTATTGGACATGTTGAGTCTAATATATCTGGACCATGGGGCATTTGAGGAGAGTTATCTGGTAGGCAGTTAAATATGTGGTTCTAGAACTTCAGACCTATATTTGAACTGGATTTATTTATTTATGAATCATCAGAAGATGGAATATAGTTGAAGCTAAGGGAGAGGAGGTGAAACTGAAATTTGAGAGGTGGCCAGAGGGTGAAGAACCCACAAAGGAAATCAAGAAAGAATGACCTGAGAAGTAGAAGAGAAACGATGGAGAGCCGTACCCTAGAAACCAAGGAGCAGGAGAACTTCCAACAGGAGAAAGGTCAATAGTGTCAGGGGTCACATAAGATGAGGTTCTATTAGAAATTGCAACAAAGAGGTCACTGGCAACCTTGGCAAGTATAGTTTGAGTCAGAGACAGAGATAAAGGCCAGATTATTGAAACATGAATAATGGAGAAGAAATGAAGACAGAGTGTAGAAGCACTCTTTGGATGTTGGCTATGAAGGACAGATAGAAATAAGTTGATAGTTGGGAGAGGCAAGGCGAGGGAAGCGTTGTTATTCTTTGAAGTGTTTGTGTGTTAAGGCTAACAGCTCAAAGAGAGGTGTGGATGGAACCAGGTTCATATGCTCTCTTGAGGGCGGAGAAATTGGGATTCCGAACACAGGTGAGAAGAGCAATCTTAGAAGTAGAGGGGATACTTCTTCCACGGAAATAGAATGAAAAGAGGTATTTTTGGGGTGGGACAGGATATTGAGGAATTGTCACTTGTTCTATTCAACTCCTGTGGGGTTGGGGGTGAGATAATTTGCTAATGGTAAAAGAAGAGAGATGAGGTAGCAGTCTTGAGGCAATTGGTGAAGACTTTTGTGGATTGAGGGAAAAAACTCATAATAGATATGAAAGGGGTGCTGGGCAGTTGCTATAGACTACATGTTTATGCCTCCCTCCTCCCAGTTCATAGGTTGAAATCCTAACGCCCAAGGTGTTGGTAGTGGGAGGTGGGGCCTTTGGGATGTGATTGGGCCAGGAGGGTGGAGCCCCCATGATGGCATTAGTGTCCTTATAGAAGAAGAGGAGGAACCAGAGCCTCGTCTCTCTACCACTCGAGGATATGGCAGGAAGGTCGCCTTCTGCAAACCAGGAACTGGGCCCTCCCCAGACCCTGACTCTACTGCTGTGTTGGTCTTGGACTTCTCAGCCTCCAAAATTCAGAGAAATAAATCTTTGTTGTTTAAGCCACCCAGTGCTTGATTTTTTTTTTTTATAGCAGCTCGAGCTGACTAAAACAGCAGTATTGAGAGACAAGTAGAGGCCCAAGGTTATGAGGCTGCACTGCATGATTTTGATACGTATATTTATTATTTGATTACCTACTCTCATGTAGGGTGGAGAAGGTTTTTAGAGTCCACCAGGATGTGGGCGAAGTAAGCACAGGAAAGGTAGATGTATTAGGTAAAATTGGAGGCATTTAGGGCCTAGAGAGCTCAGTGGGTCCAGAATGTAAGTGAATATGAATAATTGAGAGATAAATTTAGAGAGATTAGTAGTGGAAGTCACGTTTTTGGGTAGGGAGACTGGTTTGTCTAACCCTTTGCTGCAACCGTTGTCCACTTTGACTTTTCTTTGGAAAAAAAAAATACAGTAACAATAATTTACAGCTAATCACTTGTAACAACTTCCCATTAGGATTTTAATTTACTTTGATTTCTAGATCATTTTAACGATGTGTTTTCATCTTAAGCTTCAGATCTTAAAAAAAGTATTTCTGTTGGTGATAAATTACTTGGTAAGAAAATGGGAGTATAAAAATTATTTAATGGAATCATTTTCGAAAGGAAAGTTACAGTTTGTAATGAATATATGTAGAGATTCTTCAGGCAAATTCATGCAGATGCATAAGTCCTCAAGAATGAACACCAGAAAATGATACATGGTGATGGAGATACTGTCATTGGAAATGGAAATATACAAAGGGAAGACATTTAATTTGGTGGGTCGCATCGAAACTGTGATTCATTCTCCTTGTGCATAGGTACTAAGTTATCTGAGTTAGCAGCATTTGTAATGACTCTAAATTTAGAAAAATAAAATAAAATGAAGAGAAGGGAAAGTGCTGGCATGGCGATTTACAGTGACACAGAGCTAATGCTGAGATGTGAATGTGTGACCTTGTGATTACACTTTTGGATGTATGTCCTGGTTTGCTAATTCCAGTCACCAAGTTTGGTACACTTGTTAATGCTTTTTTCTTTTACTTAATTTAAAACATCAACAAAGTGCCTTTCTTTTGGATCCATCATACCAATTTATTATGCTCAGGAATGTCCAGACTTTTCTGTCCTGAGGCTTTTTTGAGGATGATGTCCATTGTAGAGACAATCCAAAGGCTGGCAAAATAGCTCCTGGAAAGAGAGAAACAGAATGGAACAGAGTGTTCTCTGAACTCAACGAAGCCCAGAGATTGTAGTGCTGCCCCCCACTGAGCTACGGTAGTATACCGTAAAGAATATCATTGCCATATTAAGACTTAATTTTTGAAGTTCAGGTAACCTATCCATCACTGTCAATTAATTTGTACTAAGAGCTCAAGGTGGTTGGTGTGGTAGTGCTGATATGTTGTGGAGGTTATCTGCAGAGCAAATACAATAATTCATTTGGATTCATACTTCACCTAATTTTGAAAATCCATCCCTTACTTTTCTTGTTGGAAAATTGGAATGAGTTTCCAAGTAATGGATTTGTTGAGGAATTCAGTTTCCTCTTTGCATTTGACCCAACAGTGTATTGGTTGTCAGCACTTGGTGTTCTTCCATCTCTTCCTTCCAGAAGGGTCTCTTTATGGTGGTAGGAGATGACCACTTTGAGCACCTGGGAGGGAAAGAAACAATCTCTGAAGCAACTCCTGCTGAACTTCTTATACTGATGATTTGTGATAATTCAATGTGTGACTCCCCTCAACCCCAGTAAGGGATTAGTCTGGAGGTGGCACTCAGTCCAAGCAAAAGTAGGAGAATCAGACTGGGCCAGGCTGCTCTTATGCTAGCATATCCCTGTCAGATGGCATTGTACCAGAGTCTGAAAGAAGGGAACTTTTCTCTCTAATACCAGCCCTTTGTTTTTCTATATATATTTTTCTTCATTAGAATGTTAACTAACCTAGCTCTGAAAGTGAGTCAAGTGTACTTCTTAAGCCCAGGTTATATGAGGTTGATGAGTATGCTAAATGTGACCTCAGTATCAATAGCTATAGATGATTCTAGTACAGTGCTTAATAATATGGAGTAGAATAATTGGTGGCTTAGAGATGGGAGTGGGATTGGGAGTGGGTTGAAGGGTTAGCTGAAATTTCACATCTCGGTAAACCTCACCATAAATCAGTAAATAATATGAACACTTATCACTGACCCATAAAATACAAACAGAGGCTCTCCTTGAGTTGGAAGGAGCCATTTTGGAAATTCAAACCAGATGCTTATTCTATCTACTGTATAAATATTTCTGCCAAGTGGTAGGTATATAAGTAACGGGCATATCAGTGTTTAGATTACTCTCTTTTCATATGAAACAAGAGCATTCTTAGAAATGAGACTAACAGCAATGGGCACTGTTGCGCCACCTTGTGAAAGTAGATCACGCAAGGTAAATAAGTGCTGTACTGGATGTAAGGTCAGTACCATAGAACAAGATGATAGTTTAGGGAATGATGCTCTTCTTCATATAGCTAAGGAAGTACATGTAGTAGCTTTTTCATCCACCAGATATGATATCTAACTATGGTAGTCTTAGCTCAGTCGTCTCATTCATTTGCCTAATAGAACGACTTTGGAATTTTTAGAAAATGTAGATACTTTTAGTAGAACCTTTACTGAGCTTGAGTTCCTGGAGTGTAAATGGATGTTTCAAAAGCTCCACAGGTGATTCAGATTTTCTGCCATTGTCGAGAGCCATTACCTTAGGTGCCAATGTCTTAAGACTTTCCAAAAAGAGATTAGAGACATGAACATCACAGTCTTTGTTATTTAGATGTGGATGGACATTCCTCACTCAGAGACAGTAGGTTAAATATACTTATGAAAAAATATAGTGTTATATATATTCACATTCTTGTTCATTGGCAAAAAAAAAAAAAAAAAGAAAGAAAATTAAGGCAGCGGTGGATTTCTACTTTTGGCATATCAAATTAACAGATTAAAAAAATTAGACCCTTAGGTCCCTCTATGTCATATTGTTGGTAATAAAGCTGAGAGCTGGTACTTCACTTTGAGCTAATAGGTATGTAAATTGGCAGAATTTTTCTGTACGGCTTTTGGCAGTGTGATCGAGAGGCTTAAAAGCATTCATAGACTTTGACCCAAGAATATATGGGAATTTAGCCCGAGAAAATAATCTGAATTGCAGACTAATAGAATTCCAGCATTATTTATATGAGCAAAACAATGGGAACTGCATAGTACATCTATATGGTGCAATAGTTGATAATTGTAATAAATTATGCTTATGATGAGTTTTTAGTAATGTGGGGAACACTTATGTTGTTATTGCTAAGAGAATGCAAACATTTACATATAGTAGATTCTAGATGTAAAGCAAAATGCCTACAAAGGTAGAAAAAGACCAAAGTATTAACAGTAATCATATTTTAGTAGTAAGACTACAAATTTTAATTCTTGCCTTTGTACTCTTTTGCATTTTCCAAGTTTTCTACAATACCACTTTTTAAAGAACATGTTTTACTTTTATAATCAGCAAAAAAAGATACACTCATGGGAAATGCTTTAAAGGCAAATATTTTGTGGAAGAATTGGCTGTGGAAGATCTCATAAATTGGGGAATCGATCTGTGAAGGGAAGAGATTTGAGAAAAATTTCAATAGATCAGAAAAATGCTTAAGTTATTTTCAAGCATAAGAAGAAACAGAAAGCTGGATCATAAGCATGTGTTCTGAGGAAAGTGTAATGAGTGGCTGAAATACAAAATATGAGAAGTATGTTGTAGAGATGGCAGGAGGCAAGTTGATGGAGGATGGATATAATGAAAAATATATTTCATTCTCTTCTTTTATGGCTTCAGAGTTGTGCGATGTTAGGAAACTTTCCTAACCCTTTGAATCTTCATGATTTGTTTATGTTCGTCGAGTATATGTTTAAATGAAGTAAACACAACCATCAAAGACTGAATGTGAAAGGAAGTGGATGACTCTGTTGGTTCAGAAATGACTTTCTTCTTCTAGGCCTTTTGTTCTTCTCCCCAAACTTTTAGAAGTTGATAGGCTTGGTTGGGGATAGGATGATTCCCAAAGTTGCTGTGTTGGTTAACATGTTAGTATTCTAGAAGATATCTCTTTCAAAAGTGAACCTGTATTAGTTGAGGCCCACAGGCAATCTATCTGACATTGTCTTTTTTAGTCAAGACTTCGATGGAAAGCTCTAAAGGTACCTGGTTGAGAAAAGCTCATAATTTCTCATTAAGTTAGGTAAATCTGATCATTTACTAACAATAGCCCTTTTCCAAAAACCTACTAAAAGCCATAACAATGTATTTATGAATTTCCCTTTGGTTTTTGGAGTGGACTATTTGTGTTTGTTAGTATCTCTTTTGTTGCATGTCAACATTTCCAAAGCATGTTAAAACAATTGCTCCATGTTCAAGCAATTCGTAGGTTTAAATGGCTGGTTAGAGGAGCCCAAGAAGTGCAGGGAGCATTATGATTCGATAGAGCTTCTGGATCGACTAGTTATTACTTTACTATCTTGCGGTATTGTACATTTATTTAAAGCTTATTTGATATTGAAAGAATAACTTAAAGGAACTGTTAGAAATAATTTTTTTTAAAACTAATGTTTTTGAAAATTGTGATACTATTGCCCTTCTTAGTTTAAAAGAGAATGGATTTCTGAGGTACACAAGACCAGAGGGTCAGGTAGTATTTATAGCTTACTCTCCCATGCAAAGGTCAGAAATCCAGTGACTATAGGGGTGCTGTGAGATACGTGGCTGTGAAAGATTTATTTGCGTCTTGCTATTTTAAGTTTTTCAATCTATCTTAAAAATTTGAGAGTTCATTTTCTGTTATGAAGAAAAATGCATTACTAAACAACTTGCAAAGCCCTGTGGGGTGTGTGTGTGTGTGTGTGTGACCAAAATTTATAGCTTTTTTCATACTTTTGGACTTATGAGACATACCAACAAATATAAGAGATCCTGATTTTTTTTACAGTCTCCTCTATTTTCTGTTAGTACCAATGTACATTATTTTTATTATTTGGCTGCGAATTTATACTGTTTTCTATGTAGATAATTGTTGTTTTCCTTGAATATTTGATGCAAGAATCACTTCTGAGAACTGGCATTTAGATAAGTAATTCAGTTTGTTTCCATTTGCGCCTCTTGGGGAAAGGCTTTGGACTTAGTGCTCCAACTAATTTTCCATCCAATACTGCAAAGGAAATGACCAAACAGACTGAGAACTAAGAGAAGTTATATAAAAAATCCAAATCTTCATGAGGAATTACTTATGGACTTGGCTAAAAGGTGGCAGATATTTTTGTCTTTGTAATGCTCTACTTAAGCTCAAAAACTCAATAGAGTTGAAGATTTTTCTTTGAATTCATTTGGGTTTTGAAAAAACTGTGTAAAATTGGTAATTTATCTGTGTATGTGTTTTTAGCTCACAAACATTTTGTTTTGGCCCCTAGTCTTTGGTTTCAGAAAGTAAGCAGGCTAACATGTGCATAGCACCGTTCTGTTTTTAATGGGGATGATGGGTTTAGGTGGAGATTTGCCATCACTGACCACCATCTTGGGTTTGTCAGCATTTCATGAAAGGAGAATTAGAAGAAACAATATAACCTAGTGAGGTCTTTTTTTCTAAGTCCAGTTCTTACCTTCTGTATGTGTTTTTCTGGTTGTCTTTATTCCTATTCTAATGACCTCAATATTTTCACTTTTGCAGCTGGTATTAGGTTGAGCTGCTGCAACAAGAGACCCCTAAATAAAGTTGCCTAAATAAGATGGAAATGCCTTTCTCTTTCATCTAACAATGCAGAAGCTTCTTTATTCTATTAACTTTTCACCCTTAAGGTGAGGTCTTCATCTGTATACTGGAAGTTCTTTCATCAGCACCACATCCAAAGGAATGGGAAGAGAGTATATGGTAGGCAGTCAGTATCTTTTTTTTTGAAACTGAGTCTCACTCTGTCGCCCAGGCTGGAGTGCAGTGGCGCAATCTCAGCTCACTGCAAGCTCTGCCTCCTGGGTTCAGGCCATTATCCTGCCTCAGCCTCCTGAATAGCTGGGACTACAGGCGCTCGCCACTATGCCTAGCTAATTTTTTTGTATTTTTAGTAGAGACAGGGTTTCACTGTGTTAGCCAGGATGGTCTTGATCTCCTGACCTCGTGATCCACCCGCCTCGGCCTCCCAAAGTGCTGGGATTACTGGTGTGAGCCACTGCGCCTGGCCAGCAGTCAGTATCTTTTTAAGGATGTAATGTGTAAGTTGGACACGTGACTTTAGCTCCTATTGTATTGGCAAGAACACAGTCATATCCAGTTGCAAGGGAGGCTGTGAGGTACAGTTTCTAGTTGAAGAACCTTGTTGAATTTTAGCCTTGGTAAAATTGAAGGTGGAATGGTGTAATGCTAAATGGGAGAAATGGAGAAAGAATACTGGAGCTTTTAGTCATCTCTGTCACCTAGAATAATAGAGAGGTCAAAGTTCAGCAGTGTGCACCCAAACCTCCATTTTCTCCATACCTGATACCATGTTGCAGAAACTGAAAGCTTGCAACCTGAGGGCTAACACTAATCCATTGCTTGAGATAATTCTATCCATGTCTAATAGTACTTTAAAAGCTTTAGATCTGCTTGCAGGAGGGATCTAGAATGAGTGTCGCTACTCTAAGCTCAGTATTTTAGAGTCAGCTAGATTTTTCTACTCCCTTGTTTTGGTTCTAGCATGCCTGGTGCCTGGTGCTTGAGACATGGGGTTCTTTCAGTGAATGCTCTACTGTGAAGATTATCTATATTATACCAGCTTAGCTGGCTTTTTGCAATGTAGTTATTAAATTTCAACTGTTTTTAAGTTGTAATAGGCACTGCATCAGAGAGGGGTATATCAACAAGATGAATAAAACATAGTTCCTGCCTTTAAGGGATACATGCTCTGGCACACTTTTTCAAAGGTAAATGTTTCTCCAAAACTATGTTCTGAGGAAAATACCCTAGGACCTTATTGCTACCATCTATCCATTATCTACCAATATTCCCTCTTCCCATAGATTCCACCCAAGAAGAGCCCCTACCACCGACAGGAGTTCGGCTCAGACCTGAATTCCTGACATCAGTTTCCATTTTGTATTTGTTTTCTAAATCTGCAGTGGCTCTGAAATTGACCTCACAGATTCCTTGGCTCATTGACTCTAAGGCCTCAAATATCTACTAGACTAGGCTGCATGCATTCTGATGGAGGCAAGGATATCAAGGCTCACAGTGTGAGTTTTCTTTTCATGTTTGCTGTTCAGTTCCTGTAACCGATATTTGTTGAGGCTCTTCTATGGAATGAAGCATGTGGGGTGTGAAGCTGAGTAAGACGTGGTTCTTGCTCTTGAGCTGTTCATCTTGTAATGAAAGAATTACACTATTATGTGATTCGTCCACTGGTAGAGGTATGGGAGATAGAGTGTTATGGAAGTATAGGAGAAGGACTGGCTAATGTCTGAGGGG
This sequence comes from Macaca mulatta, assembly GCF_049350105.2. Classification (NCBI taxonomy): domain Eukaryota; kingdom Metazoa; phylum Chordata; class Mammalia; order Primates; family Cercopithecidae; genus Macaca; species Macaca mulatta. Next base: position 56,911,627 of record NC_133417.1, on the reverse strand, counting down.
GTTGGAGAAGTTAGTGACATTTACATTTGACCATAAAGAAGGAATGAGTTCACCAAATAAAAGTAGTCAGGGGTAGGGGACAGAGTGAAGGTGGCCTTCCTGACAGAGGGGACATCTTGTGCAAAGGGTGACACGTGAAATATCATGGGGTCTTGTCCTCAACACTAAAAAACCAAGAACCAAAACCAAAATCTCCATCAGCACATTATAAATGATGTTTCCCTTGAAATAAAGACTCTGTTAAAAACAACTCTATGTGACACCTAGATTATTTAGTTTGTAAGAATCTGAATCTGAACAGGACCATTGTGTCCCAATCAGGGCATGAAGACAGTTTGGTAAGGACTCTCTAGGGATGCTCATGTTCTAGGTTTTCTTAGCTCTAAAAAATACCCACATTTCACTTTGTGAGCTCTTTTGCCAGTCACTGCACTGCTTTGTCAACCAAAGTGCAAAGGTAGCCAAGGAGCTCAGGGCCATCATTAATTATTCAGGTATTTGTGGAAAGCCTATGTGCTAGGCAGTGGGGATATAATGGTGTGTAAAAAGGTATCCTGGTCTCTCTTCCCACAGAACTCACATTTAAAAGACAGCTATTTATTCACCAGTTGCACTAATGCAAGCTAATGCGGGTGGATTGAGAGGAGGTGTGGGGTTCTAGGCAAAGGGCTCAGAAGCAATAAAGCCCAGTGGTGGGAAGGGGTGTGATGTGTCCAGGAAGCTTGGAGAGAGTGAAGGGGAAAGGCATGCAAAATCAGGGTTTTGAGAAGAGAAGTGTTGGGCCCACACTACACACTAGACCTTTTTAAGGATTTGGGTTTTTCAGTGGGAAGCCACTGAAAGATTGTGAATTGGAGCTGACTGATTTTTGTTTAGAGGAAATATTAGGTGCTAAACAAGCATTTATGGATGCTTATTATTAATCATGTTATCAAATCAAATAGAAAAACTCCTGGGAGGCAAAAACGTAAATTGTTACCTAAAAGCAGTGACAAAATAGAAAATAAAGTTTTACTAATTTTACGTTAAACAGTTTTGTTTACTCTTTATAGCAAATCTGGCATCATGGAACTGAAGGAGTCCCACCTTTTAGGGAGGTGGTTTGCGCAAGAGTGAGTAGTAAGTTGGTGGCTGATTCATTTCTGCCCCGCTCCATGAGTGACACTGTTCCTTTCCTTCCCCCTTTCCTGCCTCCCACTCCTGCTGAAGCTTTGCAGATAAGGAATCAAATTACTCTCTGTCTCTCATCAGAGCTTCTCAAAATGTGAGAGCTTTGATTGCAACCATCTCCTTGGTTCAATTTCTGTCTTCAGGATCTTCAGTGTTGCTGCCACACCATCCCTGTCTGTCCCCAGGGAGATGCCATCATGTCTTGTTGATCTTCACATTCCAGTGTCTCCAGTAGCGCAGACCAGTCAACAATTCAAAGCTGTAATTGGTAGATTAGCACTAATAATAATATCAGCTAAACAATATATAGGTAATGGGAAGGTGACCAGCTGAACTAGTCTCCTAGATTCATTTTGGAGAATAGTGGAAAGTAAAGTTGTGTAGCATTCATGAAAATTGTGGCTTTATGGAATGTTTTTTTTCCTAAGAGATTGGCTCTTTTTTTTTTTTTTTTTTTTTGTAAACTGAAATTTTAGAAAGTGAGAGCTTTCTGAGTAATATATCAATCACAGAGAGGGATCTGTCTTTTTCTGGCAAGTTGAATAGGCCATGGGAATTTTTTTCTACCTTACCTACACTTGCTGTCTTATGAGTTATGAAGTATTATTTTTCCTGAAGCCATCAAGAATGGCAGGGAGGAGGGGAGCTAGTCCATATATTCACTCTTCCTCTGCGCGTCTCTAGGGTTTTCTGTCTCTGCCTCTTTATCCCTGTCTCTGCTTGTTTCTGCTGTTCTTCCTCTTCTCTTGCCTCTTTGGCATGAACCAGCAGTAGCATTTGTTACAGGATTTTCATGCGTACGGTCTTCTGGGCAGTGGTTTGTGACAGGGTGGGGCATCCAGGAGTGGCTCGTGGGGATGATGGAGCAAGAGGCCAGGCAATTGAGGAGGCCAGTGGGAGAGCACTGGGTACACCCAGGTACAGAGGAAAGACGCAGCGTTCAGTGGGGTGGCTGAGGGTGGGGGTGCTGTCAGGAGGTGGAGGAGGTCTGGGGAAGCATGACAGCCTTGGCACGAGAAGCAGTCAGCCTGGCCAGATAGAGCAGGTAGGCAGCAGGCAGGAGCTGGCATGAATGTAGGAGGGCAGCAGGAGGCCGGAGGCTGGGCTCAGCTCTGGCGGCTGAGACCTGAGACTCAGGTGGGATTGAGAGGACCAGGCCGGCATCAGGGGCAAAAGTTAGCAATCCTACCCCAGAGGCAAGGGCACCAGAACTTCAGGCCAGAACCCAGGCAGAGAGTGATGAGAACGACCATAGTAACCCAGTGCTTGCTTGTGGAGGACTGTTGGTGCCAGGTACCCATCCGAACATTTTATTAGACCAAGGCTTTTAATCTGCACAATCTTCTTGATAGAATCTTCATTTTGTAAGTGAGGAAATGGAGGCACAGGAAGGTAGAGTAGCTGCCGAGTGTTACCCTGCTGGGAAGTGGCACAGCTGGGATATGCAGACAGTCTGGCTCCAGGGTCCCTGCTCATAACCACCTTGCTTCATGGTATTCCTGTTACATATCACAGGGAGGACCACTCACATGGGGTGCATGGGGCCTTTGGAGCTGGGCAATGTGGGCTGCCCTGATTCCATACTACTTCCCTTAAAAAATTTAAAAGGCGGATTCTTCCACACTGCCTCCTGTGTATCTTTCATATCTTAACTCGTTAATTTCAAAACTATTATCTCCGTGGTATTCGTGGGGCCTGGAGAGACTCTGGACATGCCTCCCTAGGTGGTAAGGTCTGAGTTCAGCCTCAGAGAACTACAGCAGAGGACTAATAGAAGTGGAATCTATTGTCTGTAGTTTTTTGTTTGTTTGTTTGTTTTGTTTTCATTCCCTTGTCTGCCCTGTTGCTACCACCTATCTGATGGGCTCCAGGGAGGAAACAGGGGTATGATACTCATTCTTGCAGTTGGCCACACAGATTTCTAGAGGCAAATGAGTGGAGTAATATTACTTACAGAAGATGAGAAAATTCATCTAGCACACAGTAGTCACTTAGTAAAATTTAAACAAAAACAGAGAACAAAATAATTCCCAAGACTGAATTGGCAAACAGAGACCTTGGACTTGTGTTCTAGCCCATGGAGACAAGAAGAGAACTAGCCTTGGCTGAGTCCCAACATTATTCCTTTGTCTCTTCTCTGAGCTCTTGCAGTTCTGCTATAGAACACATAACTACACTGGCTTTGAACAGTTAAATTCCCAAGAAATTTAGGTGGAAAATTAGAATCAGAATTGCCTTTTGCTTCTAAATTTGCACCAGTTTGTCTTGATCATGGCTATCTAAATCTCATAGCTAATCTTCTCACTTTTGGCTTTTCTCTCCTTCTCTCTGTCCAAACAAGTGGAAAACAGAAATACCTATCCTTTGTACTCTACTGTCATTTTCATGGGTTCGCTCTATGACAAAGCCCAGCACTGGGTAAGGAAGAGGGACTTAATATCCCTAAGTGTAAAGCCCATGAAAAAGAACTGAAAGTAATGTTTCCTTGTGATACAAAACAGAGCTGTCCTAATTTGTTGAGGGCCATGCCATTTCCTCCACTGAATTAAGCTCAGTTGAGGCATTTGTCAAATTGCAAGGATACCTTCCCCATCATGAATCACGTGACATTTATAAACAGAGTCATAAAGACGATGCTTTTTCATAGGGTTTTTTTGAGTTCGAACTGTTGATCATAATGAGAGATAACTGAAAAAGAGTTGAGTCAGAAGTACATTCAGCAGGGCATCCTCAGAATCAGAGGCAGCCCCCTTGAGGCTATGCAGTTTTGGAGGCTACTCAGTAATGAGAGGTAGGTGGGTTTCTGGGAAGCACCAGCACAAGATAAGCCCCAAGGTTTTCAAACTTGTTCTCACTGTAACTGCAGGTGGGAGAAGTAGGCCAGAAACGGGGTGGTTTCTCTTTCATCTTCTTGACCATCATTCAAATGGAGAACTGTTAAAGTCAAAACCAAGAAGGTACCAGTGTCTTGGTTGCTTTTCACCACCTGCTGCAGTGAAGTGTGAAATTTGGCCCTAGGAACTTGAACCTGCTGGAATCCATAGACCCTTTCACTAAAAGCCAGGGACTGGAGGTGATCTGAAACAGGCCCGGGAAGCTCCCAGGGACCTCTCACTACTTCTCAGCCTGGTCTCAGTTTAGAGAATCTTGGGACAGAGATAGTCAGTTCTAAGATCTTTCTAGAGTTCTGAGCTCACTTTTCTGGAACTCCTTAGAGTTCCTCTGGGGAGGTTCAGAGCTGAGTGTCTCACTGGGGTTCCTCTGGAACTCTGGGATCAGCCCAAATATTGGGTTGAAACCCTTAGGTGACTCATAGGTGTGGTGCTGATTCTGTGTAGATACAGACCCTAGGGGAAGACTCCCCCACCTGTGATCTGATTTTTAGTTATCAGCTGTGGGTGAACAAAATGACTTCTGATGGGATAATTTGTTTGAATGGAAGGCGTGGGAAAAATAGGAATTTCCCCAACACAGTGACTTCTCTCTATTTCACCAAATTCCTCTTGGGAACACGCCTACTGCCCCTCATCTTGAAAACTCTATCAAGGAGGAAGTAGGGGAAGGAACACTCCAGTATAGAACATATGGCTTTGAATAAAACAATTCAACCTTTGTAGGCACTAGAAGGACCAGATAAGGAGACTCCTGTTGTTCTCCCACCTCTTACAGTTTATGATTCGGAGTCCAGCACGTTTCTGACTTCCTGGGAAGCAGGCAGAGCCACGCTGCCCATGCTTCACATCTATTCTTAGTTAGAGGAGTTGGGTGCAGGAGGGACCACAGCCTGCTATGCGTGATCCAGTGCCTCCCTGCTGACATCCCGTCCTGGTCAGACTCGCTGACTGCATGCATTAGGGTACCGTAAAGTGCGCCCCTTCTCTTTAAAACTTCCTTTAGGCCCTCACACTGGCTATAGGGAGTGCTCCACGGCAGCCATCCACAGAAGAGCTGAGCTATGTACAGTTTATCCAATTGGGAACAATTTCTCTCATCTTGATGAATTGTGAAAGTGGGCTGCCTCTGTCTTCTCCCCTTAATTTAGATGTCCATTTAACATAATCAGAGAATACCTATACTTGGAATTGCAGTGGTAAAGTCGGGAAATGATCTAGAGAATTTCAGAGAAAAAAAAGACCGTCTTGTCTCAGTTTTCCGTTGATTCTGGTTGAAATACCGTATGGCTGTAGTTAGAGAGTTAATAATTAAAATAAGAGTCTAACACGTGAATTTGAGCACAGCAGCCCTTTGATCCAGTCCTCTTGGTGTATAGGGGAGGGAACCGAGGTTCCACCTGGCCAGGGACTTGCTCCAACATGCATCCTTGTCGACAGGTAGGGCCAGCACTGGGTTTCTCTCTATGGAATCCCGTTGACTGCACTCATCCCCTGCTGCTGTCCTCCCTCCATGGGGGCACAGCCTCAGAGGTGACAATCTGTTCAAACCCTACCATTTTGGGATTCTGAAGGACAGCAGCATCATCTTGCTGTCATTTATATCTGAAAGTGGACTAGGTATTGATGCCACTCCCAAGATGTGCAACTCTGATTGAAAGACATGAACGGGTCAGCTCAGACCTGGGAGAACTATGCTCTGCTCAGCTGTTGTAGCCCTTGTGTTGTTTATTATTTTGACTCAGGTTTGTTCCTTTAAGAATTACGCTTTTCAGAGATACTGGCTGGAAGGACAGGCCTCCTTTCCTAGGTCCAGGGCCAGCCAGTTACTCCTGTGCTGAGCTCCCATGAACTGCAGCCAATGCCTTCCAGCTGACAAAGCAGCTTCTCAATGGTAAGTGTTTATGTTGCACTTTAGATTTGCAGAGTTCTTTCCCTAAGTTATTTCTTACCTCATTTTGGCGGCTGAAGAAACCAGAGCCCATCGAGGTGGTGACTGACTGGTCCAGAGTCATCTGACCCATTAGTGGCAAAGCTGATACGGGGGACTCAGAGCCTCTGAGTTTCTGGGTCATTACTTACCCAGTCAGTCATGCAGCTGCTCTAAAATATGTTCTGTGCCCCTCGCCAGCTCCTTTGTCCCCTGACTTTAGCTAGCTTCTTTTAGAGTGGGCCATAAAGCTCTCCTGTGTCAAAGCTGCAGCTTTTTTTTCTATCGGTTGACCAGAAAGTTCTGAGTACCTAGAGAAACTGCATCCCAGGCTGCTGCAATGTGGTACCTGTCCTAGGTCAACTTGAGTTGCGGTGTGGCCACAGCAGGCGGAGGGAGTCTGACGTTTCTATTTAGGTTTTGGGGGAAAGACCAATGCCATTTCAGGATTATTAAAGATTTATGTATGGGAAGGGCATGAAGAATTTACATGAAAACATTGGCTGTTGCTTAAAGTTGATTAAAAACATTCTACTACAGAGCATTAAACATTTTGCGTCTAAAAGTTGAGAGGTTTTTGGCTTCCTTTTCGAACTTCACCAGTTGGGACACAGAGCTCTTTTCTTGCCAGTGAGGCAGAGACTTCATCGAGAATATTGAAAACTTTTACTATAGAAATTCCCACAAGAAATCTTACCATCTGTTTATTCTAGTCATTTTTTTCTTCACCTTGGGTTTAAAGATTTTTTTTATGACTCATTGCCCTTTTGACTTAAACGCATCTGTTAAGTACAGATGTTGGATGAGATTAGTATCTGTTTACCTGTCTTTACATGATATTCTCTGAAAATAAAATCTTTCCTTTGCTCCCCTCTCCAATTGTGAATTTAATTAAGAAGATGAGCAGTTGTGTTTGGAGTATTCAATAGTCTGCCTTTCCAAACATTCCACGCAGCCTTTTGGATATTGATAAGTGTTTATTGTAGAACTAACAATACAGGCGAAACAGGAAGCAGCTCTTTGCTGGGTAGGATGCTCCGAGGCGCCCTCCACTCTCCGAGGGAACGCTCTTCAGCTGACTGAAGCAGGGAAGCCGAGCCAATCAGAGGCCGCTTTCCTAGCTCAGTCACCAGTCTGTGGTTGAGGAAGGGTTTTGCTTTTTGTGCTCTGTATTGGGAAGGCAGATAAAATGCCAGGTCTGGACTGCCTCTGGGGATAACCTCACCCTGTGGGATGTGAATGAATAGCATCTTGCCTGGTAAATCCACAGGAATTGATAAGGCAGGCGCAGTTCTCCCAAACAGGCCTTTTCTCTTTAAGCTCTAGCTGTGGTTTCTGCAGCAATTTTGTTTTTGCCTTGAAAGAGGTGCTCTGGATTATCAGACCTCCATGTATGACAATTTGTACCTGCATGGAATTGAAGACTCGGAGGCTGTAAGTATTTTCATAGATAGCTAATTCCCTCTCCCCTCCTCTTCCTCCTCCCACTATCCCCTTCACCATCCCCCCCTCCCTTCTTATTTCTTAGGCAACGCAGGGAACATGGAGCAGAAAGCTAACATCATTCTGGGGCTTGCTGGCTGCTGTGTAAATGTTCTCTGTGTAGTTTGTAGGTAACTGAAATTATTTATTGTCAAGCAAAAAAGAAATTAGGGTGATGGCAAAGCATCTTAAGAGTGTAGGCTCTTTGAATTTATACATTACCGGGTCCACATTTGATCTCACCAGGGGTAACTGCTCCTTGTAGACTGGTTTAAACTATGCAGAAAGTGCCTATGTTTTCCAATAGCAGGGTTCATAGAAAAGCCTCATTCATTATATAATATACATTGTTCGTTGAGCTAGCATGAATGGAAGTTCCTGAGCTGTAGCTGTATTATTATGTGCTTTCTGGCCAAACAAGCAGTGCAGATCTACTGCTTCTTTGTTAAGGAAATCAGATGCAAGGGTTGTGGCCATACAGCACCCCAGTGCAGAGGCAGTGGGCAGTGTTCCTGTACTCTACCTTGGAAGAGCGAAGTAGACTCACATGTGTTTTGGGTTAGAGAACTGGATTCCTTCTCCCCCCTAGGTCAGGTTCATGCAATCTGTTAAAATCGGGATGAAATAATTTCCTGAAATCCCTAAAAATCATACCACAGACTGCTAGCTTTTGAATATAGGGTAAAGCTGATAATTGAGTCTTTCTTTTGACTCTTGCTGGTGGTAGTTCCTATGTTTTTCATCAATACACAGAAACGTCGCGAGGTAGAATGGTTGAGGGTGGTTAATGGGAAGTGCTGTGAGGAGTCTGAATTTTATGGGAGTGCAGTGCCATACATGTTGCTACATTTGAAACAGGAGTGTGTTATATAAGATTCTCTGGCTAAACCACCAAATAAACAGGTTATAACAAAAGAAAAAAAAAAAAAGCCCTGTGGTGTACGTCAATGCAGACGTATATGTCTAATGATGTGCTATCCATGAAAGATAGGAATCCTCAGTTCTGTTAAGGCATTCCGTTTTTCCTTCCTGTCTGTGTGTTTGCTCTAACTCTAACTCTGTTTCTGCAAAGTCTCTCTGCATGTTGCCCAACGTGCTCATAAATGATCAGACTGTCAGTGTATTGCAAGGGACCGTAGTCTAAAACATTGGCGGCTGAAATCAAGAAGGTCCACACTTGCCGGTGGGGTGGGGGATTGGTAAAGGCAATTATAGGAGTTCAGGAAGCCGGCTTCCCGGGCTGGGTTCTTCAGAAGGCCTGATCACTTCTTCTACCCTTCTCTGCTCACTCAGTTATGAAACCTGTGATGCCTTGTGAATGATAAGTTTTATTTTCGGCCATTGATGTTAAACTTGAGCAGGCAGTGTGTTGCACCGAAGTGGACTGGAGTCATTTTAGAAATGCCTGTAGAAACTGGCTGCTGTGAAGAGTTGGCTAGGAACTAATATATCCAGCTCCTTGTTCTCCAGAACTGTATAAATTTCAGATGCACTGGTTCAGAGGGGGAGCCATTATAAGTATGAAAACATTTTATTTTATTGCTATTTTTTGCCTTTGGGTCCAGTCTCACAGGACAGCTGAGTTTTTCTGTAGGATGGGAAATGAAGAGTGCAGTGACTTGACTCGGTGGCGGTAGTTGATGGCGGGTAGTGCTAGGTACTGCAGTGCTGTACTCCTGGTGACTCAGTGGTGACCAGCAGGCTGAGATCCTCCGGGCTATGCACATCCGTGGAGGTGAGGAAGGTGGGAAACGTGAGGAGTGGAGATGGGCATCTGGCAAATCCTCAGTTGAGAGTATAGGAGGCTTTCAGGGGGGCGGGATTGAAACCGTGTCACATAAATCAGAGGGGAAGACAGAGATGTTCGGAGGGGTGAACTGACTCTGAATGCTCATTTGAGTTTATTTGTTTTTATAAGGAAGAATAATGTGATGTGTTACCCAAGATGGTGTGAACAGAGCTTCAAGCCAATGGAGAAGACTAGGCCTAAATAGCTGACCTGGTGAAGTGACACATAAAGCCACACCTGGAGTGCCACCTCCTCAGCAGTCTTTCTCAGTGCCAATGCATTTATGGCTGTAAGTGTGGGGGGTTGTCCAGATGGAAGCAGAGCTCTCGGAACAGGTCTGGTGGATAGGCGTGGAAAGGCTTTTCTCAGATGGCCAGCTGCAGTCCGAGAATATACAGGCACTAAAAGCTGAGTACGGCACTTCGGTTGGGGGTGGGGGTTGGGGAACCATCCGCATATGTCCTGCCACTCTGTGCTGTTGAAAATGTCTTTGTGGGGTGTGTGGGGGTTCACCTGTGATAAGCGATTATTTTCAATGTTTTCACACGGTAAGCTTGTAATAAGATCATCTTGCCTAGGGGCTATTTTATTCCGAATAAGAATAACACATTATTATACACTGTTAGCACCTCACATCCCCACAGTGGGAGAGAGATTTTGGTACTGTGATGCAAGGCCTTTCTTAAGAGTTTGGTCCAAAAGTAGATATTATGCTCCCAGTGCCCTAGATTTTAGTTTGTAACCTCCGTGTTTCACATACTCTCTATATGAAGAGAGAGGAAAAAGAAACGTGCCAAAACACACTCAAGTCTGGCATTTTAGATTCTTGAGTCCTGTGGAGCCTTTTTGGGCAAGTCCATTAACTTCTGCTTTGGTGTCCAGGAGGATAGTTAAGAATCTGGATTACAAGGAAGTGCAAAAGATCATTCATTCGGTGCCTCACAGCAGGGCCCTGCTTCCGAATAGGAGATTTCACACAGAGCATCACCTTACTTCTTGTGTTACCTTGACATGGATGATGGAGTGTGTGCTTCCAGGTGAGCCCATACCTAGCCCAGGCTGGTTCCAGTGGGTCGTGCACATCGACTCTTCCTACATTGGCTGCTATATAAGAGCTGCCTCTTCTACCTTCACTGTCCCCCACCGTGTCTTAATAAAAGTCCTGGCGGCCAAGAGTTTTTTCATGGACTGAGCCCCCCATGTACACTATACTATGTGTTTTCATCTGATTTGCAGTAGATTTCATTAGACCTGCTCTTTAATGTGTACACGTATTTCATAAATGGATTCATTGTGTATTTTGATGTTAGTGGAATTATTCTGGGAATAGATTTATTTTTCATTCATCAGGTTTATTACACAAACCGAGGGATGTTCTTATGGGGATCCATGGAAGCAGCAGAGAAAGTTACCAAAAACCTACCATCCAGAAATAGTCACTGTTAGTATATTGCTGCACACCCTTTCAGATGATCAATCCACATATATGTAAATAGGTCAGTCTCAACCTGCTACTGTGTGTTGCATCCTATTCTGTTAAATGCTGTTCTCACTTGAGAAAAATGTTGAGCATACTAGGACTAGAACTGGCCTGCACAGGAGACGCTTTGCAAAATTGAAAGCTCCTACATGGACCTTCTGGAATTGTGAGCAGCTTGAAATATAGATTCTTAGGGTATATTGTAAAGTGATGCCGGGGTTAGTTGCACATAGAATTAATAGTTCATTTCTCTGACACAATTGCTTCCATTTCTAAATGCTTAAATTCTAAAGCATTTAGAAGGAGAGACCTGATCTTTTCCTGTGAAAAAGATGATCAGATCATCATTCAGGGCAATTTCCAGAGAGGAAAATGTAGTCTTTAAGTGTTTTCAATGATAGAAAGGAATCATAATATATTGATTCATACTGTTAGAAATTTAATGTATGTAAAAGTTACAGCAAAGGTAAATTTTACAAACAATATGTATGTATAACAATATGTGAGTGTATATATAAAAGCACATGTTTAAATTTACATGTACCTACACATTATAAGGATAGCTTTGTGTTAGTTATTTAAACTATTTATTTTCTATAAGCTGTGGAACTATGTATGTTTGTCTCAATGTCTGTGCACCTCTGCATGCATATGTACTGTTCATCCTCGTACCTTCACTTACATTCATATACAGATATGTTCCATGCATCGCTAATTGATGGTTAATGCTAAGTGGGAGATTTCTACTGTGGAGCTTTTGGAGAAGGAAAATTAGCTGCTTTTGATATGAACAAAGATACCCAAGAGAGCTGAAAGACAACGCAGCCACAAGAGAATAAAGGATTGCTCCTTTCAAAGTATAGTAAAGTTATTTTAAATATGAAGATATGTCCTTGTGCTTGCTAGGGAGGTGGATAAACTTCAGAGAGAAGGATTTATATGTTTAGGGGCATTCGGAAGACACTTTAGGGATTTAAGGATTAGATTTCTTTTGGAAACAAGAAGGCCAGAGGTCTGTATGGTTTGGTGGATCAGAGCATCCCTTCTGGGGTCAAAAAGTCTTTCTGGTCTATTTATAGAGAATGAGGACTGATTTGTAAGAGAATCCAAGGACTGGATGTTGGCATCTCTGACCAGAGAAGAAAACCAAATGTTGCTCCTGGTTTGTGTAAGGAATTTGACTCAGAAAATCAACTTGTTTTACTCAGCTGAGCTATGTTGGTGTTTGGCTAGGATGTGTTAAGTAAGTGATGAACAGGGCTTTCTCTTCAATCAGCAGTGATGGTTTTCTAAAATATAGATTGAAATTATTTCTAGATATAACTGGCATGGAGCCAAAGAGAGAAATTCCTTGAATCGATCAGATCCCATGAATTTGCTGTTCCAGCTTGTCAATCTTGCTGCTTTCTTGTTAATTTTCTGTTTTTGAGTCACAGAGGCAAGAATTTGGATCAATCCTCGCCAAGTACTTCCGTGTCTCCTTTTCTGCTGCTGTTATTATTATTATTAGATTATGATGAGTCAATCCAGGATTTTAGAATAAGGTCCTGTGACTCCCTTTGTATATACTCAATGAACATTCCATTATTCTGTGGTGCAAGACATTCTGTATGAGGGTCAGCAATAACTGTGAACAACCATTCTTTTAGGGTGAAGGTGGGGAGGCTTCCCATTGCCTTAACTCTTCTCTTTCTATGGGGTTCAGCTTGGACCTTATTTCTACGTGGACAGTTCTCCCATTCTGGTCACTATCTCCCCTTTACTGCCTCTTACCCAGATGAACAAGGCCACCTAAGGAGGACCTAAGAGGCCACCTAAGAGGATATAACTGGACGGGTTATCATGTTTCGTTCTCTTCTCTTCCCTCTCCCACTAGTCCTTTAAAATAATCATCAAGCCATGAACTCAGATATCCATGACGTTAAGTTAAAAATTGTACCAAGGAAGTGCTACAGATACAGGCTCTGTGTTCTCATCTACATCGGCTGATTTAGGGGCCTTTCATGTGGTTGCATCAGGCTCTGGTGGCTGTGAAAACAGCAACAGCTGTAACCTGCCACACTAGAAAAAATAAATTCATTGGGTGAATCCCTGAGTGCTCACAGGAGGCTGGGGCACTGCTGTGTAAAGCTAGTGCCCTGTCCTCAGAACAACTTAGTGTGTAAAACCTAAGGGAGCTTACAGTTCCTATAAAATAATGACAACTTTGAGCTTTTTAAGACTTTGAAGGGCGTGAGTCTAAGATAAAACCGTGTGGCTATTTTTACAGTACGTATTGGTATGCCAAAAGAAGGTAGCCCAGATAGCTCACGTGACAATTTTTGAGATCTAAATAGACCAATACTTGCTCTTGCTCTACATTTTATATTTTATAACATAACTGTATAGTTTTAGTTATAAGTATTTTCCTCTCTTTTTAAATGGTGCCACATTGTTAGTACTTCCTGTGTCCTTTGTTTTCTTTTGTGTCTGGCATCAGAAATATTGAAAAATCTTATATTTAAAACAGGATGTTCTGAATTTGCTTTTACCCTTTTCATTCAGAGGAGTTGATCCAAGGGATCCACTCAGACACGGAGACTGGCGACTGTCAATTACTCAGGAGCTTGTCTGTGTAGTTTGTAAAAAAAACCAGTTCTCTTATTTTGCCTTTCTTATGCCTGTTATTCCTTAATCTCTCTTTTCTTTTTAGCCTGAGCATCATATAGGAAAAAGATTCTGACCTTCAGTGTTATTACTCTATTGGCAGCTTTGTTGAAAAGTTTGGTGAGTGATAAGGTTGTAGTTGAAATTGTTTCTAGATCTTTTTAAATCTCCATAAAACTTAAAAATTTTTGTCTTCTATTGGGCATATCTATCAGCCAGGAAAATTTCAGGTTTACTTTTTGTACTTTGTGTTATGAAAAAATGGTGTAGTATAATAGTGTCCTGATAAAAAGTGGAGACAGATCAGGCGCAGTGGCTCACACCTGTAATCTCAGCACTTTAGGAGGCACAGGTGGGCAGGTTGCTTGAGCTCAGGAGTTTGAGACCTGTCTGGGCAACATGGCAAAACCCCATCTTTACAAAAAAATAAAACTAAAAAAATTAGCGGGGCATGGTGGCGTGTGCTTGTAGTCCAAGCTACTCAGAAAGCTGATGCGGGAGAATCGCTTGAGCCCAGGAGGTTGAGGCTTCAGTGAGGTGTGATCTTGCCACTGCACTTCAGGCTTGGTGACAGAATGAGACCCTGTCTCAAAAAAAAAAAAAAAAAAAAAAAAAAAAAAAAAAAAAAAAAGATGGAGACAGTGCCGTATTGCCAGGGATTGAATCCTGACTTTCCCTTTCCTACTTTGTGGCCGTGGGTATATTTCTTCAACTTTCTGTGCCGTTGTTTCCTCCTCATGCCTGTCAATAATAATTGAACTTACTTTTTGGGTGGTTTTGAAGATTAAGTTAGTTAATGTGTATAAAGCCCTTAAAATCAGATAAATGTTATCTGCCATTATTGTTATACATATAATGAAAATACTTACAGTTTCGGTAACTAAATATGCTCCTTCCTCTATAGGTTCTGTTAGTCCAACCAAATTTTTTGGTTTATTTTCAGAGCCCTTGCATGGTTTTTGACAGTGATTTCCAAAAATCTTATAGTGGTTGACAGGTAAAAGAATTCAGTAATCCCCGAAGACCTTATGATTAGTTCGTTGTATTTTGTTTTAGAAAAGCAGGTGGTAAAGTGTAATTGAAGAACACTGCGAGGCCAGGCACAATGACTCAGGCCTGTAATCCCAGCACTTTGGGAGGCTGAAGTGGGTGGATCATGATATCAGGAGTTCGAGACTAGCCTGGCCAAGATGGTGAAACTCCGTCTCTACTAAAAATATAAAAATTAGCGGGGCATGGTGGTGTGCGCCTGTAATCCCAGGTACCCGGGAGGCTGAGGCAGGAGAATCACTTGAACCCTGGGAGGCAGAGGTTGCAGTGAGCCAGGATCACGACATTACACTTCAGCCTGGGCGACAAAAGCGAAACACCATCTTAAAAAATAAATAAATAAAAGAAAAAGATAAGAAGAAAAAGAAAGAACGCTAGGAGTTGGAAATCTTGGTCTTTGCCACTTCTTAACAGTGATCGTGGTCTAGTCACTTAATCTCTGACTCTGTAATCCTCAGTTTTTCCCTCGTATAAAATGAAGATGTTTGAGTAGATCATTTTCTAAGGTTTCTTCACATGCAAAATTTTGTACTTTTTGCTGATAAGCAGTTTCTTCAGTTAAGATAAAAATGTCACCATATGCCATTTGCTTTTTGAAATGATCAATTACCACGGTGTTTTGTACATACTGGGTAAGGTGTCAGTGTTCAGACCTTGAGTCTGGATGTTTGGCCTTTTCAGTTTCTTTGATGGAAGCAGGTATGTGTGGTGCATATCTTTGAGTAGAGTAGATGTTTGAAAAGGAAAATGTTTTATTTAAGACTTTGAATTCTAGAAGCCAAAAAGGATGCTTTGTCTATTGCTCGTTCGCTTGCCAATACCCACGGTGCACTTCCAGCCCACAGTGATTTGAGCTTGGAAACACTTGAGTCTCATCTCTAAGAAAAAAAATCAAAAGCAAAAGCTTTCTGAGAAGTAAATTTCTCCTAACTCTTACTGATGATTGAGGAAAGGTAATTCTACTTTAAATTATTTTTCCTTCTTGGCTAAGGTATCTGAGCTCTACACTACCAAGAGTATTGATAAATATTTAAAATTATTGTTTTGTGATTATCCTGCCTAATAATCAAGAATATTTGTTGTTCAGTGTTTTCTTGCTTTACAGAATTTTCTTCAGCTCATTATGATTATCCTTTGGGATGTCTTAAAACCAATAATTCATCAGTTGAAAAACCCCGGGAATATAATCAATTCTAGGAGACATTCATTAATTTTAAAAGTCATTCATTACTTTTAAAAGGAATAATTGTGCCTCACCTGGTTAAGTTCCCTCTATGATAAGATGAAAGGATGCAAAGATGAGAGAGAAAACATCAGTCTTGACTTGAGCCCAATCTTTCAAACATGCCTTTAAATAATGTTTGCATGAAGTAAGGGTAGGCAAATAATTTATCAAGCTAGAAAACTATGGCGAATGTCATGCTAAAGTGGTTAGTACATAAACAGATTAGTTCCCTAGCTTATTTCCACAGAGTTATTATTGATAGTTTAATATCATCTAATTTCAAATGATATCCTGGAGATTAATGTCTTGGGGTTTACTTGATTCAGTGGTTCTATTGATCCAAGTGATAGAATTAAGAACCTATTTATCAAATTTTCAAATCATCTCACTTGATCATGTTGTTAATGCTTCGAATATAGAAACGGAACCAAGGTGAAGTTGATAAGGTAGGGGAGCACAGAACATTTAATTATGATGCACAGGGCCCTTTGTGAAGTGCCAGGATATTGCAGAGCAGGGTAAGTAATGAAAGCACACAGATCAAGGAACGCTGGGTAGACATTAGATTTCAAAAAGAAAAGAGCACATGATAGTCACGTTTCACATTTAATTAACTAAAAATCAAAAATTTGGTACATAAAACATAATACATATTCTAGAGTGCCAATGACAGTATTTTTCTGTATTGTAAAAATTCCTAACGCCATATTTTGTACTTTATTGA
Organism: Macaca mulatta; assembly: GCF_049350105.2. NCBI lineage: Eukaryota > Metazoa > Chordata > Mammalia > Primates > Cercopithecidae > Macaca > Macaca mulatta. Next base: position 56,895,240 of record NC_133417.1, on the reverse strand, counting down.
TCCAAAGGCACACTTTTCCTCCCATATTTAACATGTCTAACACAGGGCTACATCTTAAAACTAATGTTGTCTTGCAGTTTTATTGGCAGTTTTTTCCCATTAGTGGTACATAATCTAATGTTGAATCTTAAAAATATTGATATCTCAAATTCAGTGACATAGGATTATTTGGGGGAAAATCTTTAAACAATACAAAACCATAGGGTGTAAAAAATTAGTCTTCCTTGATAACTTCCTAATCTGCTCTCCTCCCCACTGGTAGCCATTCTTAACAATTCAGTGGATATCCATTTCTATGCATTGACAAACAGGAATATTTAGAAAAATGTACTTACAAGCAAACTTGTCATATTTGTAATCTTTAAAAATGCAAATAAGATCATAATAAATATTATTATTCTGACTTGCTTTCTTTACCTAAAAATGTACTGTGGATTTTTTTTCATATTAATTGATTCTTTTTAATAAAAAGTGACATAATTGCTGTGCAGTGTGGTTTAGCCATGATGATTTTTTCCCACTGATAGAGGTTTAGAATGTTTCTTGTTTTTCAGTCCTACAGATAAATGCTACAGTTAACATTCCCCGCCCCCCCCTTTTTTGTTTAGACAGAGTCTTGCTCTGTCGCCCAGGTTGGAGTGCAGTGGCGCAATCTCGGCTCACTGCAACCTCTGTCTCCCGTGCTCAAGCAATTCTCCTGCCTCAGCCTCCCGAGTAGCTGGGATTACAGGTGTGTGCCACCATGCCCAGCTAGTTTTTGTATTTTTAGTGGAGATGGGAATTTCACCATGTCGGCCAGGCTGGTCTCGAACTCCTGACCTCAGGTAATCCACCTGCCTTGGCCTCCCAAAGTGCTGGGATTACAGGCGTAAACCACCGCGCCTGGCCCAACATTCTTTTACATGAATCGTTGTGTACACATGGAGCATTTCTCCAAAACAGCTTCTTAGAAGTAAAATTACTGGATCAAAGGATTAACACATTTTAAGATGTATATATATTGGTGAGCTTTGTAAAACATTTTTCCATTATACATTCTTTTTTGGTTCAGAAAAAAACCAATTTAGTTCAGCCTTTTTAACTTGACATATAAGACTTCAAAGAAGTTTCCTTTTTTTTTTTTTTTTTTTGAGACGGAGTCTTGCTGTCGCCCAGGCTGGAGTGTAGTGGCCGGATCTCAGCTCACTGCAAGCTCCTCCTCCCGAGTTCCCGCCATTCTCCTGCCTCAGCCTCCCGAGTAGCTGAGACTACAGGCGCCCACCACCTCGCCCGGCTAGTTTTTGTATTTTACGGGGTTTCACCGTGTTAGCCAGGATAGTCTCGATCTCCTGACCTCGTGATCCGCCCATCTTGGCCTCCCAAAGTGCTGGGATTACAGGCTTGAGCCACCGCGCCCGGCCCAAAGAAGTTTCTTGATTGTGGAGAGCAACTTTAGGATATGACCTCCAGATTCTGTAGGAAGAATTTATTTACTGTCTGTTGTAATAATTTGGTTTAAAAATAACACACAAAAACGTGGGAAGTTTCACATGCCCTCATCATATCAAAGATGAAACAGCTGAGGCCCGGAGAGATTAGGCCATTTGTTTAGAATGACGCAATCTGTAGTAGAAGTGGACCTATAGCCTTCCTCACATTTCTTTTTATTATTTTGAGACAGAGTCTTGCTCTGTCACCTAGGCTGGAGTGCAGTGGCGCCATCTTGGCTCACTGTAAGCTCTGCCTCCTGGTTCACACCATTCTCCTGCCTCAGCCTCCCGAGTAGCTGGGACTACAGGCGCTCGCCACCACGCCAGGCTAATTTTTTGTATTTTTAGTAGAGACGGGGTTTCGCTGTGTTAGCCAGGATGGTCTTGATCTCCTGACCTCGTGATCTGCCCGCCTCGGCCTCCCAAAGTGCTGGACTACAGGTGTGAGCCATTGCCCCCGGCCCACATTTCTTTCTAGAGCAATATTTTTTTTATGATGCCAAATTTCAAGGCATCATAAAAAAGCTGGAATAAACCTGAAGAGTGGTATAATCATATTATTTGTGTGGTGCTTGACAGCTTACAAAACAGTTGAGAGTTGGGAGAATCTCCAAAACAGAGATCAGATTGCTCTCTGACCCAAATGGTGAGAACTTTATCTACTTGGAGACAAGATTTGCTTACCAATTTCTTTCAAGCTTTTGTTGATGTTGCTTTATGATATGGTTTGAAGTCCCAAGTCGTTGATGGATTAGAATGATAATACACCCATAAAACTTAAATGAACATAAAATTGCAATGCTAGAGAATGTCACAAAGAGGTTTTGTGTTTTAGGGAAATGTTAGCGTTCTCATGATTTGTATGCAGCTCTTGATGACAGTTGCAAGTTACTGCTACATTTGGCCTTAGCCATGAGCATCCGAATTTCATTTTTATTCTCTGCCTTTCTCATTTACGATTCATCTCCATGAGCTTCCAATTCAAAGAAACATTTGCATGATTCAGTAGCAATATTTTTTAAAAGGTAAAAGGAATAGCAGTATTTGCAAAAGGTACGAGGAACTGTAAGTTCTGGGGGTGGGGGTGGAGAGTGTCTCCGACAACATGCTCAAATCAGGATAAATTGAGAGGATTTAAAAAAATGAAAAGGTATTGGTAGGGTGCAAGGAAACCACAAGGGATAGTGCTGTACCCCCATGGCTAGTAAGTGCAGAGTTGTGAGCACTCCTAGAAAGGGTGTGGTTATAGGAACCTGGGAAGACTGAACTGTGTCCAGAAAGCTACCTTGAGAAGGACACAGCTTTCCCTGTAGATGGATACAGCCAACTTTGAAGCATCCCACAAGGAGGAGGCCAGAGAATAAATACCCCAATCTTATTCTCCCTTACTCTGATCCCTGCTAGGGTGCCTTTTGGCCAAACTTAACCAGAAGCCAAAGAGCAGAGCTTACAGGTTAGACACGCAGTGCAGTAGCAGAATGGGGAAGGATGAAGGGTGGTTTAGAGAGGTGATTTGGTTCCATCTGTATTACTGTATTGTCTGAGTGTATATTCACATAAGTTGATGAAATCATACAATTTGAAGACATTCTTTTTTTTTTTTTTTTTTTTTTTTTTTTTTTTTTTTTTGAGACAGAGTCTTCCTCTGTTGCCCAGTCTAGACTGCAGTGGTGCAATCATGGCGCACTGCAGCCTCGGACCTCCTGGGCTGAAGTGATCCTCCTACCTCATTCTTTTGAGTAGCTGGGACTGCACGTGCATGCCATCACACCTGGCTGATTTTTAATTTTTTTGTAGAGGTAGGGTCTCACTGTGTTGCCCAGACTGATCTCGTACTCCTGGGTTCAAGCAGTCCTCCTGCCTCGGCTTCCCACAGTGCTAAGATTATAGCCATGAGCCACTATGCTCAGCCTGAAGCCACTCTTTTTTTTTTTTGAAATGGAGTCTCGCTCTGTCACCCAGGCTGGAGTGCAGTGGCCGGATCTCAGCTCACTGCAAGCTCCGCCTCCCAGGTTTACGCCATTCTCCTGCCTCAGCCTCCCGAGTAGCAGGGACTACAGGCACCCGCCACCTCGCCCGGCTAGTTTTTTTGTATATTTTTAGTAGAGATGGGGTTTCACCGTGTTAGCCAGGATGGTCTCGATCTCCTGACCTCGTGATCCGCCCGTCTCGGCCTCCCAAAGTGCTGGGATTACAGGCTTGAGCCACCGCGCCCGGCCATGAAGCCACTCTTAAAGCACACCTCTGAAGATGCAGGTGAAGTTCTAAAGGAGCTGTTGTTGGTCATCTTCCACTGGAGATGGGTGTTGGCTTTCATGTGTGGGAATAGTTTCACTGCAATCTATCTCCTGGGTTTTCATTCCTGTACTGTTGCTTTGATGAAGACCTTGAGCACTTCAACAAAATGTCCAGTAATAGGAGCAAATAAAAGATTTAAATGTTAGTTTTGTGGAGAAAGCTTGAGAAGCTAAGCTAAGAGGGCTTCCATGATTGCCTTCAAATACCCAGAGGCCTCTGTGGAGAATGAGAAGATGAAGGAGCGTGTGAATGGGACCAACTTGTGGCTTAGATGTGCTCCATTGTCATGGCCAGGCCAGAATAATTTTCAGGATCTCTCCAAATGTCATCACGTTGTGATTCCCACCACATATAACAGTGAGAGGAGTAGGGGGAACAGGGATTAGCAATGTGAGATTTTACAGTTCTGATGATGCCTCCTTATTAAAAGATTTGTTGACTGGGCAGGGGTAGGAATGCTAAGAGGAGCATTTCCTTTACATGGATGATAGTAGCTTGGAGGCCAAGTCTTGCCATTTTTAGTCAAGCTAAAACAGACCCCACGTGTCTCTATTTAAAAATCAACTCTGGTTACTGGTTTCACAGTGTGTAAAATATGTGAAAATCCATTGATGTACATGTATGATATCTGCACATTTCTACATATGTGTTGTACTTTAATTAGAAATTTGGGGAGTGTCTTTTGGGGAAACAAGTGAAACTAATGGAATTCTGAAAGCTGTGATCAGGATTAGGATGGATATAATCAAGGCCCTTTCTTTCCATTGCTAAGACTTGCACAATGTAGAAGGGAGCAGATTCATGCACTCACTAGATGCTGGAATCCTGAGTGCAGAAAGAGCACTAACCCTTGACTGGTGGACCAGTTAGCCAAGGATTGGGACACGTGACCCATCACTGGGACGTGGGAAGAGCATGTGCCTCCAGTCTCTGGAACAGAAGGTGCTCTCATTGGTGATGCTCATGATGGCCTTTTGCTTCACTGCCCTCCCTGGGACCGATCGCAGTAGTGGTGGTCATGTGCCCAAGCCAGCAGATGCCTCACCTCTCTGAATAGCCAGGATTCTTAAGGTAAGGAGAACTAAGGGGAAGTAGATTTTCTCCTTGCTTTTAGCAGTTTCTGCGGGGTCAGAGCCAGGCTGTTCTCAGTGGTGAGAGCTGGTCCTTATGCTTACGGAACTGTGCCAATGGCCACAGCAGAGAGTCAATTCCAGTAACAAGGAATAAAATCATTGCCGTGAGTCGCAGTTGTGTTTTATTTTGATAAGATTCTAAGGTTCAGATGTTTACTCCTGGGAGGGTGTGTGCTTGGCATATGGTATACAGAGACACTCACTGGAGAGGTACTGCATGAGTCTTTAAATATATGTAAGGGGTTTTATGAAAGCTAAGCTAGCATACATATTATATGACCACTGCTTGTATTGTTTCGTTTTCACAGTTTAAGGACATAAAATAATCTACTTAAAATTGATTTCTAATTTTTATAACTCAAATTCTTACATTATTCCTAGTGTACAGTGCAGCGTTATAAGAAGGGTGAGGCAGATCTTATAACTGAAGTACACTGTTACCATTTGTTATGGGTGCTTTTCATTAGCTGTAATATTTTGAATAAAATGTGTGTGTGTTAAACTCCTTGAATCAGAGCTACAATATAAAGAATTATGCAAATTATGCAAGATATTATAATAGGATTTTATTAAGATTGAATAGTATGTTGATAAATATGATATTGTTCTGCTTTGGTTTTGAAATTACACAGGCATAAAGGTAGCTAAAAAAAAAATTGTTCATCCCACATTCCAAATACAAGGTAGGTAAATTTACCCCCAAAATTTAAAAGCAAGAAAAAAAAAGAGTAGGATACACATAAGATAGAAAGAGAATGAGAAATGCATAATCTAGATTCTATGAATGTTTTGATTTATATTGCTTTTAACTAAAATATGTTCTGGCTGTAAGATGTACAAGTAGTTGTTAGATTTTTCATTTGAGTGCTGCATTTACATAGAGAAGCTGGCTTTCAAAATGCCAGCCAGCAGCCAATTCAAATGTGGAAGATTTGAGTCTAACTTAGTGACTAGTTTTGTAAGATGTCTTGAGGAAGTTGGGGGAAGGGTATGCATGGTACACCTTGTTCTGGAAACTCAGCCAGAATTTTGTCAGCTGTGATTCATCTGATTCTTAGGGTATTCGAATTTCCAGTTCCTAATTTAGAGCTTGCAAAGATACTGTGAACACAAAGCCTCACCTCCATGTATTTAATGGAAGATGTATAGTTTTGAAGTTCCAGATTGCCTTCCTGTGGAAAATGAGGACATTCAGCAGGCTGTGGCTATAAACTATATCATTTCTTTAGAAGTATAAAAAGTGTCCATTATCCTATCAGCATTTGTGTTAAATGACTTCTGAGATGCTCTAATCAAGGATGTTGATAGACTTTGGAAGCATTTCCCAGTTTACTGATTGGGCCTTCCTCGAGGTCCTTAGACTCCAAGCAATTATTGGACCTGTCTGTACTGGGAACAGATCAGACACTGATAGGTAGTTCTTTTCATTGTACCTACACTTAAAAATACCTAGCCTCCTATTTGAAAGGAGCCCCTTATCTGTGATCACACATTGTATTGATGTTTTGCAGAACATACTGTGAGAGAAATTATTTGCAGTAGATAATTGGGAGCCATTGACAGATTTTTAAACTGGAAAGTGGTTTGATCAGCTGTGCATTGGTCAGGGTGGAAGACGGATTTGAAAGCTGTGGAAATAGTACAGGTGTGAGCTGATGGAAGTCTGAACTAGGGCAGTAGTAGTGGGGATAGAGAGGAGGAGGTGAACTGAAAAAATATTTAAGTCATAAATGCATCAGGTTTAATGACTAATTAGCTTACAAAGGAAGAGGAACTCCCACTTTTGGCTTAGGTGACTGACTGGTTGGACAGTGATGCCACTGAGATTGGGAAACTAGGCCATTTTTTTCTGGTATCTTTTCTGCTGACCCTGGGGATCTCAGGTTAGAAGCCAGGTCCAGGATTGAAGTCCTCAATCCTTTAGCCATTGGTTTCTGGCTAAGAAAGTTACTGACTTCATCCCAAGATCATGAAATAGTTTCGTTCTGGACAGCTGGGACTCCCCGTGACCGGGAACTTGCTGCCGAATAATCGGGTTGTGGCTCTATCTGTTCTGGGCCTATACCCATCCTTATATACCCTATTATGCCCTGTTTGGAAACTACAGAGGAAGCTTGCCATGTATTATCCTTTTCCATTAAATGTTTCTTTTTCTATTTAGAAGTAGATTGTAACATTTTCCAGAGTCTCTCATACTTCTTATATGTGGTAGATGAGTTTCTAGCCATTAATTTAGTGTGCCTGTTGATACATGTGAAGAAAACAGGTTCCTAGTCAAATAAGCTTGATAATCACCGTACTCTGTCCCTTTCTCAAAAGATTCACAGCACCCAATAACCCACTAATATCTCTTAGCATTCTGCAATAAATAAACCAAGTAAATTTTATTTAACCCAAAGATATCCCAAACTTACTTGATCTCAGAACCCATTTTTTTCCTTAAAGAATACCTATTAAGTACTTGAATAACTAGTATACTGCAGAATACAATTAGGGAAATGCTGGTTTAGTTATTTACACCAGGCCTAATAATCACTGCAAACCATCTCAGTGTTGTAGATTGAAAGGATTTTGTGAGATGGAGTGAAGTTAACGTTAAATAAATATAGTATATATATTTCTGGGACCTCCCTCTTAGGAGACTTTGATTCAGTTAGTTTGGAGTAAGGCTGAGGATTCATATTTTTGGCAAACGCTCCCCAAATCACTTTCATGTAAATTCTTTGAGAAATACTGGGTCAAATTATTGTCTTGGTCAGCTCGAGAGTTTGTGACAGTGCACAGCACTTAGTTTCCTTGTTCTTTGAGGTTCCTGTCCACTTATTTGGGGTGGTAAGCACTTTGAAGTATGAATGTCTTTCTTTAAATAAAATATAATTGGTTTATTCATCTCCGTATCCTTACTCTGCCCTTGCTTGCCTTGTGTGCTTGCCTCAAGACAGGCACTCAATAAATGGTTGTTGGAATGAATTGAAATTCAATAACTTTAATTCCTCCAGGAATCAAGAGGAATCTAGGGAATGGTCAGAAATGATTGAACACAATATATTTATCAGGGATTCCCAAGGGACACACACACACACACACACACACACACACACACACACACACACACACACACTCCACACACATACACCCACACACCCATGCCCAGCCTCTCTACTTTTTTTTTTTAAATCAAAGTGAATTTAAAATTGGGGGTTAGCAGGTTTAGGAAATTAAAAGACCTATACTCTTTTTTTTTTTTTTTTTTTTTGAGATGGAGTCTGACTCTGTTGCCCAGGCTGGAGTGCAGTAGCACGAACTTGGCTCACTGCAACTTCCACCTCCCAGGTTCAAGCGATTCTCCTGCCTCAGCCTCCCAAGTAGCTGGGATTACAAGCATGCTTCACCACACCTGGCTAACAGCTAATTTTTGTATTTTTAGTAGAGATTAGGCTTCACCATGTTGGTCAGGCTGGTCTTGAACTCCTGACCTCAGGTGATCCACTGTCTTGGTCTCCCAAAGTGCTAGGATTACAGGCGTGAGCCACTGCACCCGGCTAGAAATTAAAAGGCCTGCATTCTTAAAGGAGCCAGAATATGATGAGACACTCAGCTATATTGATTGTAAAAAAATTGGTGGTAGTGTTACTCTCCCTCCTCCCCTACAGTCCTAGACCCTATTCCTTAGAGTAAACACTTGATAGTTTGTTTCTTTAATAACAGCTTCACTGCATATAATTCACATACCATAGAATTCAGCCGTTTAAAGTGTATAATTCAAGGGTTTTACTATATTCAGAGTGGTAAACTACAGCCATCACCATGACCAATTTATAACATTTTAATCACCCCAAAAAGAAAACTCATACCTATTAGTAGCCACTCCCCATTTCCTTCCAACTCTCTCAGTCCTAGGGGGTGTGTGTGTGCATTTGCCTCTTCTGGATATTTTGTACATAGGGATCCACACAATAGACAGCCTTTTGTGATTGACTTCTTTCATTTAGCATCATGTTTTCAGGATCCATCCATGTTGCAACTTGTATCAGCATTTCATTTCTTTTTATTGCCAAATATTCCATTACATGGATAGATCACATTTTATCTATTCATTCATCCATTGATGGACATTTGGGTTGTTTCCACTTTGTGGCTATTATGAATAATGCTGCTGTGAACATTCACGCACAAGATCTTGGGTATGTGTGGATCATAAGTTTCTTCACCAGTCACATCAAAATGCATCATCTTTAATAATTTCATGTATACTAAAAGTGTATCGAAGAGGCAAGGTGTTTTAAAATCCCACTCCACTGGCCTGAGTGGCCATATCTCAGCTATTTCCATATAATCCTGCTCTTGTCAGTTTGTATGACTAAGCAATGCTCAGTCTCAAGTACAAGAATTGTGGACACTACTCTTGCTTTTGAGAATCTCTTCTCCCACATCCTCTTTATATACTTTATAGACTTTGAATTGCTCAACTCTTTTTTTTTTCTTCTATTTTTTATTTTTGAGACCATGCCTTGCTCTGTTGGCCCAGGATGGAGGTAACCCAGGATGGAGGGCAGTAGTGCTATCATGGCTCACTGCAGCCTTGACTTCCTGGGCTCAAGCAATCCTCCCACCTTAGCTTCCTGGGTAACTGAGACTGCAGGCGTGTACCACCACACCTGGCTAATTTTTTATTTCGTGGAGATGGGGTCTCACTATGTTGCCGAGGCTGGTTCAAACTCCTGGGCTCAAGCAAGCCTCCAGCCTCAGCCTCCCAAAGTGCTGGGATTGCAAGTGTGAGCCACTGCACCCAACCAAAGTCCAACTCTTATTCCGCTTCTTCTATGAGGTTCCTCAGCTTTTCCAACCTCTTCTGAATTCCCATAGCAGCATTTGCCCCATTCACTTGGGCGTTAGCCACCTGCAGCCTTGGATGGCTTCTTCACCATTTCATGTGTCTGCATGTTATTTCTGCAAACATAGGACTCTAGAGGGCAAGGATCAAGTCTTACCACTCTTTTTTGCCTTCCTTCCCTCAACCCCAACTATGAAAGGGTAGAGAATGAATTTAAAAAGACATGTGGCACAGTGATACACAGAAAGTTAATATCGAATGAGTGAATGAGTGCTATAGCTCTATGATATTGATGTTCTCAATGCATAGTAAAATGGGAATGGTTTGCACCAACCAGTGAGCCAATGTCGAGTGTAATTAAACCAGGTGCAGCTCTGAAATTGTGGGGGGCTTATTTAAAAGTTGCTGACTTGTCACAGAAAATGCTGAAAGGCATTCTATTTCGAAATAATCTTGTCTGTATATCATATAGTGTCTTTGTTTCTTCTTGTTCTCATTTGCAAGGACATATTCAGAGAGATTGTCTTGAAAATAGGATTCTTTCAACTTCTTCTCTTTTATTTCCAAGTTCAGATCATAATTTAGCGACTGTATTATTATCAGAGTCATTATGTCTGTGATGGCCATATCGAAATCTCTGTGACTTTGCAGGCAAGGTTAGTTATTTGAATGAACCCTACAAACGAACCTTCTCATGTTAATCTCTAAAGCCAAATAGAAACAGACAAACAAACAAACAACAAATTACAGGAAATCAGACACATAAAGGTACAATAATTTGAAACAGAACAAAGGTATTTTAGTTTTTCTCACTCTTGGCAATGAAAATTTCTCTATAAAATCTGCTCTTCAGACATTTCCCCGTGGATGACAGAATTAAGCAAATCATCCCAGTTTGATCTTTATGAGCTGCTTATGAAACATTCCTTGGAAATAATTCTGCCTAAATAAAATTACTCTATTAATTCATAGCCTTAATTTTGGTGTGATGTTGAAAAGAACGAAGGACCAGGATGGTCTCCGTTGGTAGTAATAAACCATTCCACCCTGGTTTAGAACGAGGGGCTTGCTGAAGGTTGTAGAGGCAGAGTATACATTATAGTGAAGCTGTGGTTGTTGCTTCAGGGCCACACTGATGACCCTGGTCACAGTCGCAAGAGGTAGATGACTGATCCCTTCCACAGGAATGTGTCCTTGTATCCCCACAGTCATTCATGTTAAGATGGGAGGCATGTGGGTGACTTCCTTAAGTTCTTACTGTGAAAATATATTGACATATTTGCTCAATAGACAGATTGAATTTGTTGTAAAGACATCTGAGCTTTGTAAATTAATCCTGGATATATCTATTGATGGTCTTCATACGGGGTGAACACGTTTGTCAGTGTGTCACCAAAGGACTGTTTATGGATGCATTCTTTTCTGAGCATCTAAATGAAAAGTTCACAAGTACCTATGGAATTTCCAATACTGTGCTAGAGATGACAGCTCTTATAAGAGTCATAGAAATAGAAGACATTCCTAGTAGAAAAATTCTTAGAGTGAAATCAGGAGGAGATCCGTGCATTTGAAACCACCAGGAGGGAGCATAGAGTAAGAGGATGGGCTTTATGTTTGCAAAAAGAACTGGACTTACAATGCTTTCCATTTACTAACTGTTTGGGTTTGGACAATTGTTTACCTCCCTAAGTGTGTTTCACCATCAGGGCCAGAATGGTTCTAAGTGCTCCACACAAATTCTTTCCCTCAATTTTCACAATGACTTTCTGATATAGATATTTTTATCACACATTTTCTAGGCATAAAAAAAAAGATCAAGTGATGTGTCTAGGGTCATGCAGCTAGGAGACAGTGGAGCCAGGATTTGAACCCAAGTGTCCTACTCTAGACTCTCATCTTAAAACAGGAAAGGGAGGGGTTGGAGGGCTCGAAAGGAGAGCATGGCAGGCTGAATAAAGAAACAGAACAAGAGAAGGAGTAAGCGAGGTACTGGCACACGAGTAAGGATGGGGACCTGCTGCTGTCGGGCATGGCCATGGGATTCACATCAGCAGGTGTTGGACAGATCCCGTAGGCAGGAGGGAGCCATTGTCTCCCAAGAGGGAGCTTCCTTTGCACTGGAAGAATCCTGAGAACATGTTGGTCTCACATTTATGCCTCCATTTCCTTTTTGAATTCCTACTGTTGATGACTGAGCCACTTCATATTCATTTTCTGTGTCAGGACAAAATCGCTCATCTCAGCTCAGTCATCCCTAATTTTCTTAGGTTTATGACAGAAATTACTCCTAATACCCCACCTAGTATTCAGTTTCCTCTCCGTAAACATATACCCAGTCTTCTTTTCTCCACAAGCCATTCTCTGACTTATTCATCTATTCGTTAAGCCCAGTCTGAACGGTTGAAGACCGTGCTAGCAAAACAATGAGCAAAGAAAACTAGAAACCGGTTTTCATCCTTCTCACACGATTCCCTGAAATTCACCCTTCTTCCCAGGAATATAAATGTTTCAGATGTTTTTGAGTAACAGTGCCAGAACGTGAATCAATTACATCATAAAACAGGCTTTTAGTTCAGCTGACATTTTGCTCCTGTCGCAATCCTTTTTTGATGAAGGAATCAGGGCACTGATTTGCATTCTGGTGCATTTGCTCCTGTTTCCTTCTGGGGCAGCCCATTAAGTTCTGGACTAGCTGCTTCTCGGGTCCCGTTATTTGGAGCCTCTGGCGTTCTAAGGCATATTATTAGCCAGTTTTAAATATACCTCAATCATATTTACATTTTCTTTGTGCATTCCTTTTAACCATCTGGGAAACAGGATCCATTCTGCCACCCTTTCTGGAGATCACCTCTCTACAGAGGCAGAGTGTGGTGAAGTGACAGAGAAAGAGGAGACCCCAAGTAAGGGGGACCTTTGGAGTCTTTTCTAGACTGTGCATGGCTCTGTCTGTCTGTCTTAGAGCTATCAAAGAGTAGTCTGTATTTTGCAGAAATAATAACCCTCGGAATCCTATTTCTAGCTGTCTCTTCCAAATCATTACTCCCCATTGTAGGCTTTCTATGAGCCATGGACTGTTTCAGGGCTGCTTTGTATGTTATTTATACATCTCATAGGTAGGACGTGGCTGATTCCATTCTGAGTGGATGGTTTAGATCATTGTTGACTCTGATTAGTTGACATTTGTATCACAGTAGTTATTAAATAATTTGGATAGTGCCCTTCACTATTCTGAATACCTTAGATGGCATATATACATATATCATTTAATTCTCAAAAGAGCAGTTGAGGTAGGTGTTATTATCCCTATTTGACAGTTGAGGAAACTGAGGCACAGAGAAGGTAAATGACACACAGTCTATGGCAGAATTGATGTTCATACCCAGAGTTTCCAGGCTGTTCAATTATGCCTTGCTGCTTTCCAAGCCCTACAAAGCCCTTTTTCAGTTCTCAGGATGTGTAAGGAATTTTTTTGCAGCTTTGTTTACTAGACAGGTTCTCTCAGAAAGCCTCCTTCTCGAAGACCAGAGGAAGGAGGTTTAATCAGCTTCCTTGTGCGGAGGACTCCAGCTTCCTCATTAGTCTTTTATGTTAGGAAGAAACAGAGGTGCATCCGTGGCAGAAGCCAACTGCTGCAGTTTGCAGGCATCTTTCAAGCTCCTTTCCTTGAAGCCTGTGGGCCGGCCTCTGCTGTGGGAGCTAAGCTGCAGTGGGAGCTAAGCTTTCTTCCCATGTCTCCCCTTGCCTGGACCTCATCTTATTGCCCTGACTTATGATATATCTCATTCCCTTAACCTATCAAGTTCCATCACTCAAAGGAGCACACTGAAACTTATTCTCACTGACCTTTCTGATGCCTCTTCTCCTTTAAATTCTTAGCATCCTTAAGAGAAATTGGAAAATGTGGTCATCTGGGGCTGTGCGCCAGCTCTGGAGGGCTTCCTTAGTCAATACCAGCCTTCTAGCACTTCAGTCATCAGAGATTGATTGAAGGGGGAATTGGGTAGGGGAAAGAAGAGGGTGGCATTTGGTTATTAGTTTTTGTTTTTAATTTTTAGAAATTGAGGTGAGAGTCACAAACCATGCAATTAACCATTTTAAAATGAACAATTCAGGCAGGATGCAGTGGCCCATGCTTGTAATCCTAGCACTTTGGGAGGCTGAGGTGGGTGGATCACTTGAGGTCAGTACAAGATCAGTCTGGCCAACATCGCGAAACCCCTTCTCTACTGAAAATACAAAACTTAGCCTATAGTCCCAGCTACTCGGGAGGCTGAGGCAGGAGAATTGCTTGAATCCAGGTGATGGAGGCTTCAGGGAGGTGAAATTGTGACACTGTACTCCAGCCTCCAGCTGGGGTGACAGAGCAAGACTCCGTCTCCAAAAACTAAATAAATAAATGAACAATTCAGTGGCATTTGGTACATTCAGAATATTGTCTAACCACCACCTCTATCTAGTCCTGAAGCATTTTCATCACTCCAAAATAAAACCTTGTACCCATTAAGCAGTTACTGCCCACTCCCTTCTCATTCTACTGTTGGCAATCACCAATTTGCTTTCTGTTTCTGTAGATTTACTTATTTTGGATATTTCACATAAATGACAGTATACAGTATGTGACCTTTTAGTCAAACATTCATGTAGCATAATGTTTCAAGGTTCATCTGTGTCATAGTATGTATTGGTACTTCATTCCTTTTCTTATGACTGAATAATTTTCCATTTATGGATGGATGGCGCACATTCATCTGCTGATGGGCATCTAGTTTTGTTCCGCCTTTTGGTGATTGTGAATAGTGCTGCTGGGAACTTCATGGACAAGTATTCGTTTGAGTTCCTGTTTTCAGTTATTTGGGGGATATAACTAGGAGTCAAGTGGCAGGGTCACATGGTTATTCTCTGTTTAACTTTTTGTGAAACTGCCAAAAGATTTTCCGTAGGGCCTGAGGCATGGGCCATTAGTTTTGATAGAGATCTTTAGAGCAGGCATCCATGAAGTCAGGAAAGGACATATGACTGTCTCTGTAGAAACTCTGTGCATCTTGGAACAAGGCTAAAAATGTACATTAGGATGCCTTTATTGAGAAATAAAAATAATGGCTCTGTATGTATAGGGGCAGAGGTTTTTTTAATGTCTTCCCAGGTTCATCTCCCACTAGGATGATGGAAATAACTTCTTCTTTCATCTCTCTCTCTCTGGCCTTGTCCCTTTCTTTCCAGTCCTTCTCTTGGAGTGGTTTCCTCTCAGAAGACTATTTTCTGTTTTTATTTTTATTTTTAATTTATTTTATTTTTTATTTTTGGGATGGAGTCTTGCTCTGTTGCCCAGGCTAGAGTGCCATCTCAGCTCACTGCAACCTCCGCCTCCCTGGTTCAAGCGATTCTCTTGCCTCAGCCTCCCAGGTAGCTGGGACTACAGGCGTGTACCACCATGCCTGGCTAATTTTTGTATTTTTAGTAGAGACAGGGTTTCTTCATGTTGGCCATGCTGGTCTCGAACTCCTAACCTCAAGTGATCCACCACCTCAGTCTCCTAAAGTGCCAGGATTACAGGTGTGAGCTACCGTGCCTGGCCAGAATACTCTTTAAAATGCAAATCTGATCATGTTATTTACCTATATGAAACCCTTCAGTAGTTCTCCATGGCCTTCAGAACCCATTGCAGATGCCTTTCCTTGGCACATCAGGACCTTGACACCGTGGCTCTTGCTGGGACTTTAGCCTCGGCTTCTTCCTCTCTCTCACAGCCATCCTTGCACGTCAGTCACATCACCCACTTGCTAGGTCTCTGAATGGACTGTGCTCTTTTATACCTTCTTGCCTTTGCATATGTGTCCTCTTTTGCCTACAGAACTAACTGTTCCATCTCCTTCAAGGCTTGACTCAACATCACATCCTGCCAGAAGCCTCTCATAATTCCCTAGTCTGAACTTTTGGTACTTTCCTCTGCATTTTAACTCCTTGTTTGCTTCTCTGTATCTTTTACTAGGCTCCGTAAGGGCAAGGATGCTTACTCTGTTTAGTCCATGATGTGTCTGAAATACCCGTAGCCTTGCTTGGCAAAAAGAAGCTCACAAAATAGGTGTTGACTGAATTGAGTGTCAGTCCTCTTAGGTCAGGATGGCACTTTTCTTTTTTTTGTTACCTATTTATTTTGATACCTATTTGAAAGCAATAGGTATCATACGTGTTAATTGAATTAAAGTATGGAAGGAAAGAGGAAGGGGCAAAGAAGGAGGAATGCAGGGAGAAAAGATAGGAGGAGAAGAAGAGGAAAGAAGAAAGCAGGTCAGGTAAAGAAAAAGACCAAAAACCAAAAAAGAGAGCAAGCAGAAAGAGGTAGGGGAATGAATGAAACCGGGAAAGACAGGAAGTGGATACCAATGACACCTACCTTTAAACAAATGTACTATCTTTCCATTTATTCTCTAGATCTCATAATTATTACTTTAAACTGTGTGCTTGCAGAGTAGAAGGGTGGAAGAGAGAAGCTGGAGAAGTGCAGGGCTTAAATCCCGAGAATGAATGCCTCCCAGTCACACCTCATTCCACTTACACGCCATACTGTAGCCAGGGGCAGGGGAACTAGTAGTTTCCAAATCCCCAAGGGTACCTGGCCCTTGGCATGAATTGCTGCTTCCATTATATCTGTCATTTTAGACATTTTTTTTCTGACAGGGTCTCACTCTGTCGCCCAGGCTGCAGTGCAGTGGCACAATCTTGGCTCAGATGATTCTCCCATCTCAGCTTCCTGAGTAGCTGGGACTACAGGCACGCATCACTATGCCTGGCTAATTTTTGTATTTTTTTTTTATAGAGACGGGGGTCTCCCTGTGTGCCCAGGCTGGTCTCAAACTCCTGGGCTCAAGCGATCCACCCTCTTTGGCCTCCAAAGTGTTGGGATTACAGGCATGAACCACTGTGCCTGGTCTGAACTGTTTTTAGGACCTTCAGGTCAGAGCACAGAAAGGGACATTCAAGACTGAAGTGGGAGTGGCTGTCTTCTGCCTTTTGCTTACCTGTCCCAGGTTATATAATTTACACCTTTGCTAGTGATGCCACTGCCTTTTGACTGCAGCTAAACTGCAAGGCTCATTTAGGAAATGCTGGCTTTGGGGTAGGAAAGCTTTTTAAATGTAGATCTCTAAGAAAAAAATGACACCTGGTTTGTTCCTAGTTTCTCATGAGAGATTTTAAGGCAACCAGTCCAAATGCAATAAATACACTAATGACACTATCATCCATACCCACATTGCCTTATGCGTGCCAAAAACTGAAAACCCAAGAAAGCCGCCAAGTGAGTCACTGGCCTCCTGAAGGCCTGATCTCCTCAGTGGAACACCAGAATGCCCTCACCTACCTCCGGCAGCCTCAGCCAAGATTCCTCAGTATGCCATTTCTGCACTCTGGTTTGCCTTTTCCTCCCTTTTTAAGCTACTGCTGCTTGTTTTTATAAACCAAGGACTTATCAGCCAACAAATAGACATTCTCATAATAGTGAGTGAAATCTGATCATATCTGTCTCTCTGCTGGGCTCCAGGGCAGGTGCCTGCAGGAAGTGCTGGGTGGGCTCAGAAGCAGCAAGTGGAACTGGCAGTGTCCACTCCCAAATAGAAGCCTTGCTGCCAGACTGAGAAGACCTCGCAGCTTTTTGCAAATGAAAGAACCTTCTCCCTACCAAGGGAGCCCTGCAGTTAACGTTTCCAGCAGCACTTTTGAAAAGTGCATAGACATTCTCAGGCCACTTGGGATCTGTTCTGAAGTTACTTAGTCTATGTGTGATGCAGAATTCCTATAGCAGCGACTCTTAAAGTGTGGTCCACAGGCTACTCTGCAGTAGAATCCCGCCCCCTCACTTCCCCCGCCCAGGGAAATTGGTTAGGAATGCAGTTTCTAGAACTCCACTCAGGATCCACTAGGGGCAGCAGGGAGCAGTATCTTTAATAAGTACCCCACGTGATTCTTCTTTGCACTCTGAAGTTCCAGAACTACTGTTTTGCAAGTTTACAGAGCAGCAGATCTTGAAAGGCAAGCAAGCCCTGGACATCTTCTATTTCCATCTTCTGTTGCCTGCGTAGCCTCATCCCTGTTGTTTCACCTGGGTGACCCTGTGTTACAGGATGACACTACCAACCATGAAGTGCCTTCTGCAGGCTGTGGAGGGCGCTCCTTCTGGGGATCCGGTTTAATCCATTCTTTTCATGGGGTTGCTTTTCCTGAGGACTGCTCTTTTTTTTTTTTTTCACATTGACCACACACAGAATGTTTTTCATCCGGTGTCTCTTCTTAGGGGATTGGACTGAAATCAAATTTCAGGCTGTGAGCACATGTCACACCAGGATTTATGGCACAGGACACCAGAATTTGCTCAGGTTTTGTTTTCTAAAGGACTCAGAATCGCCATCCTTCAGAGTCATAATATTCCTTCCATAAGGAAACATTGAAGAGATTGATGAAATTGTATTGATGAAATTTCATCACTGAAATTTGTATGAAATTTGATGAAATTGTAAGAGAGAAACAGCTTATATCCCTGGGACGGTGTTTTACTTTTTCTTTCTCTCCTCCCCATGGGACATGCTGGCCCCGCTTCCCACCCCATTGTGCCAGATGCCTCACACCCTGCTGGAGCCCTTGGGTACTCAGGACACACCCTGAAGCTCTGATCTTTTTCTGACTGTTGGTTGTCCATCAGAATGTATCTGTCATGTAGCTCATGTTCTCAGAGTTTTGCTAAATTGATGATCTTATTATATATTGTTAAGGAATGCTAATAGTTTAAAGTGCATCCAACAGCCTTCTGATAATATTTGTATCTCAGTAACAACCTTTAGTGGAGTGAGTAATGTAGGATTTTGAGGCCCCTTAGGGTGACCAGCCATCAGGGTTTGCCTGGGACTGTCCTGTGTCCTAGGAAACACTGAAGTCTCAGGCAAACAAGGAAGTTTGGTCACTGAAGCCTCACTGGGAGCCTTTTTTTTTTCTTTTTTTTTTGAGACGAAGTTTTACTCTTGTTGCCCAGGCTGGAGTGCAGTGGCGCAATCTTGGCTCACTGCAACCTCCACCTCCCGAGTTCGAGTGATTCTCCTGCCTCAGCCTCCTGAATAGCTGGGATTACAGGCACCCACCACCATGCCTGGCTAATTTTTGTATTTTTAGTAGAGACAGGGCTTCGCCATGTTGGCCAGACTGGTCTTGAACTCCTGACCTCAAGTAATCTACCCGCCTCGGTCTCCCAAAGTGCTGGGATTACAACAAAGTGCTGGGATCCCAGCCGCCGCACCTGGCCTTGGGAGCCATTTTATTATAATAATAATAATAATAACAACAACAACAACAACAGCAATAGCAGCAGCAGCAGTAGTAATAATAATAGCTAACATTTATGTGGTGCTTTGTGCCAGTGTTGTTCTAACTTCTTCATATACACACACACATGCACACACACACACGTTATTCTTTTTTTTTTTTTTTTTTTTTTTTAAAAAAAAACAGAGTCGTCTTGCTCCATCACACAAGCTGAAGTGCAAAGATCTTAGCTCACTGCAGCCTTGAACTCCTGGGCTCAGCTTCCGCCTCAGCCTCCTAAGTAGCTAGGACTACAGGCGTGTACTATTGCTATATTACATACATTAACTCATTTGTTCCTCTCAACAACCCTGTGAGCTATGTACTAACATTTCCCCAATTTTAATTTTAATTATAATGCATTTATTCAAGACAGGGTCTCACTCTGTCGCCTAGGCTGGAGTGCAGTGGTGCAATCGTAACTCACTGGAGCCTTTACTTCCGGGGCCCAGGTGAGGCTCCCACCTCAGCCTCCTGAGTAGCTATGACTATGGCACACACCACCATACCCAGCTAATCTTTATAATTTTTGTAGAAACAAGGTTTCACCATCCTGAACTCCAGGGCTCAAGCAGTCCTTCCGCTTCAGCCTCTCAAAGTGCTGGGATTACAGGCATGAGCCATCATGCCTGGCCTGTCCCTATTGTTGAGATGAGGAAACGGAGATAGAGACACCCCTGGGCAAGTACAGGCAGGAGAGGAAGATTTCTGGAATTTCTAAAGTTGGCATGAGTCTGCCTGTTCTACCTGTGTGTAAGGCTGCTGTGCAAGACATAGTCCTGGGATAAAACTGCCTTCAAAACTCGAGTATTTTGCATTATCCCAGATAGCTTTCCTTTTGATGAACTTTTTGTTTGTTTGGAAATCATTTTAACAAACAAATACATTGAGACACCCAGTGTCTCAGTCACTTATTGGGACTAAGTTCAATATTTACTGGAAGTTCTACTGAGAACAGAGAAACCCAGACTGCAAGCAAAGCTTATACCCCTACCCCATCTCCTGTGAATAGCTAATGAGGAAATCCTGTCATCTTTTGTTATGTTATGTATTATGCCATTTTCTTCCTATTCCTATTAATATTGACCCAATCTAAACCCTATTGTCTCACAACTGGATTACTGCCACAACCTCATTTTTGACTTCCTGGATTCTAGTCCTTCTCTTTCTCTTCTTTCCAAGAAGACAGTTTCTGCTAGAACTGTCTTCAGTTGTAACTTTTTTGTTGTTGTTGAAACAACAGGGTCTTGCTCTGTCACCCAGCCTGGAGTGCAGTGGCAGGATCTCGACTCACTGCAACCTCCACGTCCCAGGTTCAAGTGATTCTTCTACCTCACCCTCCTGAGTATCTGCGATTACAGGCGCCAGCCACCACACCTGGCTAATTTTTATATTTTAAGTTGAGATGGGATTTTGCCATGTTGGCCAGGCTGGTCTCGAACTCCTGACCTCAGGTGATCCACCTGCCTTGGCCTCCCCAGGTGCTGGGATTATAGGCATAAGCTACTGTGCCCGGCCTTCAGTTGTAACTTTTATCATATCTCTCTCCTGTTTGATACTTATACTCCCTTTTTCTTCCAGATCAGACCCAAATAACTCAAGGCTAATTTTTTCTGTCTACAATATTCTCCTGTATTTCTCATCATAGGAGCTCAGCACTGAAAAGGACCTTAGAAAGTACAATCCCAGGCTGGACGTGGTGGCTTATGCCTGTAATCCCAGTGCTTTGGGAGGCTGAGGTGGGAGGATCACTTGAGGCCAGGAATTTGAGACAAGCCTGGGCAACAAAGCGAAACTCCATCTGTACAAAAAAAGTTAAAAACAAAATTAGCCAGGCATGGTGGCACGTGCTTGTTGTCTCATCTCAGCTACTCGGGAGACTGAGGCAGGAGGATAACTTGAGTCCAGGTGTTGGAAGCTGTAGTGAGCTGTGATCACTCCATTGCACTCCAGCCTGGGCAACAGAAGGAGACCATGTCTCTAAAAAAAAAAAAAAAAAAAAAAAAAAGAAAATATAATCCTGTATCCGATAATCAGTGTTCCATACAAACCATCATTCAGGGGCAATTTTTAACACCTTCAATGACAGGCAACTTCATGGAAACACATTTCATTTACACATTTTGTCAGAAAGTTCTTTATTGAATGTAGGTAAAATTGGAGTCTTTATAATAATTGTTCATCAGCCTTTGTTCTGTCCTTTTTTCATCTGCCAGCCTCTGAATATTTGCACATGGCGATCATGTGTTATCTTCTCCAAATGATGCATAATCAGTTTCTTCAAATGATCATCAAAAATCCTTTACCCTCCTGGTTATTTTCTGGAGGCTTTCCCAGTTGATGGGGATCTTCCTAATATGAGGCACCCAGAACTGGACGAACCCCTTATTAGCCTTTGGAAGTGGGATGACATGATTAATATTAGTCAACTAAAACCACATTCCCTCTCAATGAATATTTGTACTGCTTTTAAGCCATGCCTTTCATGACTGTACTTGGATAGTTTTTTTTTCTTCCAGAAATAAGTGTCTTAATCTGTACTTACTCCATCTTATCCAATCTGGCCAACATTTTAGCCAGAAGATCTCTTTATAGATTTTCCATCTGTCATCTTATGTGTGAGTATTCTCTTCCAGTGTCATGGTCAACCCTAAATTTGATCATGGTTTCTATTTATGTTTTCAGCAAAGCTTGTGATAATGACAATTTGGGCAGGACACGTTTCAGAACCAGCAGCACTACTGGGGGAGCCCACCCGCAATATTTCAACATAGGTTCTTTCTATTTTCCATAAGTGTCGGTCGGCTGAGAAATAAAGAGAAAGATACAAAGAGAGGACTTTTACAGCTGGGCCACCGGGGGTGACATCACATATCGGTAGGACCGTGATGTCCA
Source organism: Macaca mulatta (assembly GCF_049350105.2). Lineage (NCBI taxonomy): Eukaryota > Metazoa > Chordata > Mammalia > Primates > Cercopithecidae > Macaca > Macaca mulatta. Next base: position 56,873,263 of record NC_133417.1, on the reverse strand, counting down.
CCTGAGCCCCAAACCAGCAGGTTTTTTATTAAGGGTTTCTAAAGGGGAAGGGGTATAATAACAGAGAGTAGGTACAAAGGTCACATGCTTCAAAGGGCAAAAAGCAGAACAAAGATCACACGCTTCTGAGGGAACAGGACAAAGGGCAAAAACAGAACTACTGATAAGGGTCCAACAAAGATCACAAGGCAAAGGGCAAAAGCAGAACTACTGATAACGGTCTATGTTCAGTGGTGCACATATTGTCTTGATAAACATCTTAAACAACAGAAAACAGGGTTCAAGAGCAGAGAACTGGTATGACCACAAATTTACCAGGGCAGAGTTTTTCCCCACCCTAATAAGCCTGACGGTACTGCAGGAGACCAGGGTGTATCTCAATCCTTATCTCAACCGCATAAGACAGACATTCCCAGAGAGGCCGTTTATAGACCTCCCCCCAGGCATCCATTCCTTTCCCAGGGTATTAATCTTAATATTCCTCACTAGGAAAAGAATTTAGTGATATCTTCCCTACTTGCACGTTCGTTTATAGACTCTCTGCAAGAAGAAAAATACGGCTCTTTTTGCCGAACCCCAAAGGCAGTCAGACCTTATGGTTGTCTTCCCTTGTTCCCTAAAAATTGCTGTTATTCTGTTCTTTTTCAAGGTGCACTGATTTCATATTGTTCAAACACGTGTGTTTTACAATCAATTTGTACAGTTAACACAATTATCACAGTGGTCCTGAGGTGACATACATCCCCAGTTTCCGAAGATAACAGGATTAAGAGATTAAAGTAAGACAGGTGTAAGAAATTATAAAAGTATTATTTGGGAACTGATAAATGTCCATATTAAAATGAAGTCTTCACAATTTATGTTCCTCTGCCACAGCTCCAGCCAGTCCCTCCCTTTGGGGTCCCTGACTTCCTGCAATGCAGCACAGTTCTAGATAACTGTGAATCTAGATCTATCTAGATCCTCCTAGATAGCCTGGTATTTGATACAGTGGTAGATATCCTGTGATTGTTCAGGCACTGGAGAATTTATCTGTTCACACAGTTTGTGTTTCACCATCTTATGAATGACTCTGTTAAATGTCTTGATGAATTCTAGATAGCATTTCTTATAACTGACTTAGAAAAGAAGAGCATTGAAATCATGGTGGAACCCTTGCTGCCTAGCCTCTACTCCATGTTAGGGTCACTTTGGGGCCTTTTGTCATCCTTTCTGTATACAGGCTCTCTTTTTTCATTTTTTATTTACAATCATAGTATTCTCTTCCATGGCCAGAACAGCTGTATCTCCTTCAAGAAGCCAGCGCTCACTCCTTTCCTTTAATTCTAGGCATTAATTTTTGGCACATAACACAATTTAGCACATAACCTTAAAGTGCTTTGCATTGTTTGTACATTGCTTGGTATTATGTGTATGTCCAGGATGAAATGCACACTTGGTAAATACCTGTTGAATGACTGAAGGTAAGTCTTGTCATCTTGATCAGACTGTAGCAATAAGATTCTTGAGGGAAGATGAGAGTCTTACAATTCTTTTTCTCCCCCTTTTTAAAAATTGAGATGAAGCCGGGCCCAGTGGCTCATGCCTATAATCCCAGCACTTTGGGAGGCTGAGGTGGGCAGATCACCTGAGGTCAGGAGTTCAAGACCAGCCTGATCAACATGGTGAAACCCTGTTTCTACTAAAAATACAAAAATTAGCCAGGCATGGTGGCAGGCGCCTGTAATCCCAGCTACTCGGGATGCTGAGGCAGGAGAATTGCTTTAACCCGGGAGGCTGAAGTTGCAGTGAGTGAAGATCACGCCGATGCACTTCAGCCTGGGCGACAGAGCAAGACTCTGGCTATATTAAAAAAAAAAAAAAAAATTAACCATTTTAAACTGAACAATTCAGTGCTTACAATTTTAACTTTTACACAATGCATGATAACTGGGCATACAGAAGATGCTCAAATAGGCATTTGCTAACAATTACCTGATGGTTCCTCCATAGCATGCTGTGACTAATTAATAACTAATAACTAATTACCCAGATCCTTTGAAATGGATTTATAAACATAGCCAGTTTTTTACTTTTGGAAACGCTAAGTTGTAGACTCTAGGAAGCCTTATTCTGAAAGTATTAGACACTCCCGTGCCATAGAGACAGCGAGTTCTTCTGGATGAGGAAGTAGCACTTAGAAGGTACATTCCCATTTACTACCTGCAAGGTAATGTCAAAAATGAACCCAGCCAGACCAGGACTGAGTTGGACAAGGGATACTCTGTTTCGGCTGTTTTCCTAGTCTATTTGGACTGCCTAAAAGAAGAGCACTATAGCCGGGGTGACAATATATTCATGCATCTCTATTCCAAGATCCTTTATAATCATACCACCATTTGGCAAAGGTATTTTTCCCCACCATAGACAGTTAATATCACATAACCCTCCCTTGTATTCCTTAATGCCTTAGAGTTGACCAAAGATCTCCACCTCAAAGATTACCCCCATTTTATACATGAAAAAATTGAAGCTCTGATAGGACAAATTTATTGCCCAGAGCCCAATTGTTAGTATATGTTGAACCTGAGACTTAAATTCAATCCTGAACCTAACAAGTCTTTGGATGTCCTGAAGAAACTACTAGCACTCAGATGTGCCCAAGCCATAGGGGTCAGAAATATGGCTTCCTTCTCCAGAATACTATTTTGGAGAAGCAGTTTTAGCAACAATTTTCTATTTCCTCAACACTTAACCCTTTCCTGCCTTTTTACCTTTGCTCATATCATTTCTCTCTTCTGGTACCAGTTACCCATTTTCTGCATAAATCCTACTGAAGTTCAGAGGTTCCTCTTTGGGGGAGATTCTAGAAATTCAAGAAGGCTCCTGTGTCATGCTGTTTGGTTTGAAGTTAGCACCTTGTACCTCATGTCTCCAGTATATAGAGTAAGGACTCAGAACATGAGCTGTTTATAAATGTCACATTAACTAGAAAGAGCCATACTTCTTAGGAAAACTTGATTCCAATATTATTAATCTGCTTTTTGGTTGTGCACATATATTTATGTTAACACTTGCCAATCATGTAGATAAACTAATAATCATTATTTGGGCAAATTTTATTAAACTGGAACAATTTTTTTAGATTGATTTCAAAACTGATGAGTAAAATTTAGAAATTAGGCAGATTTTTGGATATAAAATTTTATATACATCTCAGCCAGGCTCTTATAAAAGCCAAAGAGGCTAGTTTTTTTTTTCTTTAAGATATATGAAACAACTTTTTTCCATATTTGTTTCTTCTTAATTCCTTCCATTTGTATAGCTTTTGTTTTTGCTTTCCCAAGAACTTTCATAACAGGGTGAATTTCACCGTTGTCTAGACTCATCAGTTTTTTGGGTAGTGTGGGGTGCTAGTAAATAAATGCCTTGGGTCACTGAAAAGAGAGGGATATTCACATGTAACAGTTTGGAGGGCACTTAGCAAATTGTTCGGTCATGGGTAGTGACTTCGGTGGGCTCATTCCAGCATACAGTACCCATAACTATGCATGCAAGTTCCTCACCTGCCAGAGAGAAGAGCACAGCCCAGAGACACAGGGAGATCACAGAAATGGTCACGGGTGATGCCTTGTCTGGAGACTTCCAGAACTTGTCATTTGTTCAAGGAAAGTCCTTGGCCATTTTCATTTATTTTGCATAGACCCTCAGGTCTGATCCCCTTGTCTGGGGCCTCCTGCAAATCTCCTCCAAGGTCAGGCCTTGTTTCACCTCCACTTCCCCCAGCCCTCAACAGTAGGTGACTGTCCTCTGCTTTGCTCTTTGAACATCTTCCTGTTGATTCTCAAGGGCGCTTTCTCTCAACCAAACCCACTGCTTTAAAACAAGCATTTTGACTTTCAAAGCTGTTGTTCATGGTGAACAAAAACACATGCTGTATAAAAACACAATCATTTTGGAAGTCAAAACTGAAGGTAGACTCTTTTCTTCTCCTTGTCTTTCTGCTTTTTGGATGCCAGTCATAATTCCTTTTGAGGCACTGAGGAGGAGCATCTCCAACAAGGAAGGGCAAAAAAGAAAAGCCAAAAGATTAATATCTTGCAACAATATCCACTAGCTTTTTTTGCTTCTCATAGGAATACACAGGGAAGGTATTAGATCTACAGATGGAGAAAGGAGTTGTGAGATCTGACAAAGGTCCCAGAGCCAACATGGCAGAACTGATAGAACTTAAATTTCCTGATTTCCAATCCAGCTCTCCTTTCAACAGAAATCCATGCCAGTTCTAATCCTTGAACCTTTCCATTGTATTTACCACAAAATCCGATGTCTGATGCTGTGTTTGCAACTATCCCTTCCCCCCATGCTCTGAAGACGAGAATTCCTGATTATTCTCATTTTTGTGTATTGGGGGTAGGAGGGTTGGTGAGGAGACGAAGAATAGCAGTTCAACCTTTGTCATATTTCGAATGACTCATTTGGTTTTTTTAAAAAAATATTTTATTCTCGCTGACATTCTGGCATCCAGGTAAAACTTTGAAATGACATGAAAGATCTTACTTACAGAAATCCAACCTAGGTGAAAGTAGAAATGAATGAATTTCCAAGCACCAGTGATACCCTGTGCTCATCTGTGTGAGAGTGGAGCAGGGTCCATTCCTTCCTGGCACAACCTCTACACCCAGATACAACAGTACTCTGGAAAGACACAGATGGGCAATGGAAACTTTGATTGGGGAGGGTGTCACATAACTTGTCAGAGGCTAAGTAAGTAGGTCCAAGATTTCAGATGTTCTGTTTCATACTCATTCTAAATAGCAGATGTAAATAGCTAGAAAGGAAGAAATAAGTCATTAAGAATGGTTTTAATAGCCTCTTCAAACTTTTCAGATAGCCAGGTACGTTCTATGTATGTCCATGTCTGCTGGACAGAATTGACATGGTTGGCCAGGCGGCTGTATTAGCACATTACACTTTGAGAGAAGACCTCTGGCAAGATTTTTACTCTCCTTATTAACTAACAGTTGCTGAGAATGTGCTACAGTTTCTTTAAGTCAAAAGCAGTGTGTTTATTATTCACCATTTCTGGTACATGAAAGACTTAGGAGACGTGATAGCTGTCTTCAGCTCTTTGAATAATTGTCATGTGTAAAGGGCGTCTAGCTTATTATGTGGGAACTCAAGATATTGGGTTAGGACCAATGGATAGAAGTCTTAGGGAGGCAGATTTTTGTAAAATATGTAAGAATAAAATTTCAGAACTTTCTGAAAATAGAATGGGTGAGTTCCCCAGCCCTGCAGATGTTCCAGCAAAAGCTGGAAGAGCACTTGGCATTTGTTACGTAGATGGAATTCAGTTCTTTAATTGGCAGATGAACTACATGCTCTCCAAAGTGCCCTCTAACCTTGAAATTGGTGATCATGTGTGTCAATTAGGAGTCAGACTTTGGAATTTGACCATTACATTGGTGACCATTTAGCAGCCATCAAATATGGCACCATGACATGAGATTTCATTGTTTCATTGCAAATTCTGCAAGTCACCACTTATCCACTGTCTACAGAAAAGGGAAGCATGAATGACCCCCAGCAGAACCCCCAGACTGTAGATGCAGATATGATGCACGGGTTCCTTAGAAACCTTGCCAGTTTTTTCTCTGATTTCTGAGTTGGTACTATTCCAGAATATTCTGTTTATCCATAATATGCAAAAGCACATGCCAAATATAAATAAACTGAGAAGGGCTTCCTTCTTTTCAGGAGGCCTTGGCATCTCAGATCCCTCTCTTTATCTCCAGGTAGCCAGGAAGTAATCTCTGAATTAATAGCTGCAAAAAAGCTTAATATAATGCCTCTCCCAGAGTTCTTTGCATTTTCATAGTGTAAGGCAGCATTAAATGAAACTCTAACACTTAAAAAGAATACTTCACAAATAGTAGAGCTTGACCCTGGGACTGGCAGAAAGAGATTTGATGGAGATGGGGATTGGAAAGGAGAAGAGCCTTCCTGGCATATAGATAGTTATTACACCCAGCCACTTACAAGACCTGCTCGGATAGGAATTCACTGAAATGTGTTAATTTCAGTGGTTTCCAATGAGAACACAATGAATGTGGAGTGGTACGTATTTGTTGCTGAAACTGGGTTGAAAGGTAACTTGTGCCTTTTCCATGACTACTGAATGTCTCCTCTGAGAAGGCCTCTCTGAGTCCTGCAAAAAAAACTTATTCAATGAGACGTATAAAGATACCAAATACATTCTCATGAAATGGCCTCCATAAATCAACTAAAGCATCTTCAATGATTTATGCTTTGAGAGCCCAGAGAGCATTTATAATATTGAAACATAGGAGGGCTTTTCGAAGTTTGTAGTGGCAGTTCTGGTTCATATCAGACAGAATCACAGTGGTCTGCAAGGAGAGAATCTCATTTTTACTGATGATGTAATAGGCATTTTGTTTTCCTAATGATAGGTGGTCCAGGCCCTTGGGCATTCCCAACCACATATTACTGGGAGAGAAACAAGAAAGGAGGAGGAGGCTTTCACCTTTGCAGACCTGCTCCCTGCAAGGCTGCCTTTTATCACTGAAGGAAGCAGATGATACACAAATGACCAAGGAATTAAATACCACAGGACATCTGAGGCACAGAACACGTTCATACACAGAGCTGAAATTAAACAACATGATTCATTTTCAGCAATCATTTTCACAACATGACACAGCCTTTTACTATTCTTTGTAAGTTGGGAACCATTTAAGCCAAGTTATTTGTACAAAATTTCTTTGGAGGTGTGACTACCATTTCATGCTTCTTTGGCCAAGGTCTTTGACTGAGATTCCCTAAAGAAGTGGCGAAGAAGCAGAATGTGCTATGATCTCTGAATGTTCCTGGGAGCCTAAACATGGCTTTTCCTTGCAAGAAAGTCACAGTTCTCTGTGTAATAAACAGAGTTGGCTGCTCCCCAGAATTCTCCAGTCAAGGATTACTGTATGTGGGCTGTTTGAATTTCTGCTCCTTGGGAAATTAAGGTGGGCTTTCTGGCACTCTGCATTCTGCAAAAGCTGTTTACATTTCTGTTTCAAACTGCATAGAAAAATCCATGAATTGCACTTTACAACTTAAATTTGTTATAGACTGAGTTGCTTACTTGACCAAATCTTGGGAATCTGAAAGTTGATATAGTTTTGTTTTATTTGTTAGTTTTGTTTTTGACAGCTGGTTTAAGACTTCCTTCATTCACCAGCACCTGAAACTAAATCTATAATAGTTTGGGGATTTGAAAACTGGGTAGATTCAGTTATAAGGAAAATTATAACAAAAGGATTTACAGTCTTGCAGAAAGCAATCCAGATCTCCTTTGTCTAGGCATTTCATATTCCTTGAAGGGAAAGCTTTTTGAAAAGTTGATACTTCAGTTGAATAAAAGAACACATCCTACCTTGAAGAATATCTAATAGCCTTATCAATGCTATTTCTTTAAATGCTATCAGAAGTTTCATGTTTATATTGACATCGCATGTTTTGATAATTTATAGTAGAATATGAACACAGAATAACTTAAATTTTCTTGAGTGAGTTCAGCATCTGCATTCAAGTAAAGTGGATTTCCATCTGCATGTGGATTTGTCTGTAACTACTGTAATGATTGTTTCTAAAAGTTTAGTTATAGTAACACAGCGTGCTTCGCTAGGTTCAGATAACCAGGTTGTATTTAGGCTGTTCTTGTGTTAAAAATAGGAAAGTCTACACAGGCTAAAAATCAAAGCCTAAATTTCACATATTCAGAGACAACATGATAATTTCCATTAATTCAGCCTCATGCTAAGGGCTTTGATGCATTGTCTCACTTTTACTCCAAAAATCCCTTGTGGTTTGTAAGTGTAATAGGAGTTGCCTTGTTATGAATGAAGAAACTGAGGCTTAGAGAATTAGATATCCAAAGGCAAAGTAGCAGTCAAGGATTTAAATCAAGGTCTCTGATTCCAAACCCTGTCACTCTTCAGTTTAAGAAGCTTCCTTCCATCTGCACAAGAAAGCCTTGTTTCAAGCTGTATAATACTGTGTAAATGACGGCATTATTTTGAAGTACTAATGGTTCTAAGAATTCTACCTTAATCAACCCATCAACAGACATTTATTTTTCACTCACTTGTAATGTTCCAGGTGAGTTCTAGGAAGGTATACAGATCTCTGTATTAACTATACGAAGGAAAGCATCACTGCTACCTTTACTTGGAAAGCATGGAACAAATATGTGTGGCATATTCATAGCGGATGTGTGTGTTTAGTCATAACATGAATTAATCAACAGTTAATCAATGCATATTATTGAATTTCTATATGGAATGTGGATCATAGAAATGGTAAATAAAGATTTCTTTCTTTTTTTGAGATGGAGTCTTGCTCTTTTGCCAGGCTGGAGTGCAATGGCCGTATCTCGGCTCACTGCAACTTCTGCCTCCCGGGTTCAAGCAATTCTCCTGCCTCAGCCTCCCAAGTAGCTGGGACTACAGGTGTGCGCCACCATGCCCAACTAATTTGTGTATTTTTAGTAGAGACAGGGTTTCACCATGTTGGCCAGGATGGTCTTGATCTCTTGACCTCATGATCTGCCCACCTCGGCCTCCCAAAGTGCCGGTATTACAGGCATGAGCCACCGTGCCCAGCCGTAAAGAAGGATTTTAACTGAGTCTCACATCTGTCATTCTTCAGTTTTGGACTTTAGCTGTGTTACTTATGTCTTTGAAGCTTTGTAAAGTGGAATGAGACAAATGAGACAGTGCTGTTAAGCACCTAGAACAGTATCTGGTAGGTGGTTGGCTGAAAAATAAAGCACTCTGCCATACTTTGCCCACTTCACCTGTGTATCCAACTGGATGTGTATCTGTCTGTAGGCATAGCCTCCCCTGAACTCTCACTGGCCTCTAAATCTGACCAAGCGGCGACGTTCACTTCCTTGGACATTTTTACATTTCCCAGATTTACAAAGTTTACATGACATAGGAAGAGAGCAGAATAATCTTGGTTTCACATAGGTAACACTCCCTTTCCCTTTTGTCCCCTGTGATCACACTGGTGGAGACAGTGACCTCAAGTTCTTATTATTCAACCTACAAAGCAGCTAGCTGGTCTTTCCCTCAGGGCCAGAAAACTTTTCTGTCTGCATTTTGCAAACTTTATATAGTTCAGCTATTCCTTCCTTCTCAGGCACCTTATAACTCTCTTCAGAGTAGAACAGGAGTGTTGTCAGGGTGTTGTCCTCCTCAGGCTTCTGATTCTGTAGCCATGAGACTGCAGATTTTATATTCCATAGCAGCTCCTGCTTTAATGAGTTTGATCACTGAAATTTTATATATTGAGTTGCTATGTCTTAGGAATAGCTGCCTTAGAAAATCTTGTCCATCATTTTAAAAAATTGCTTCAGTAGTTGCTTTAATGGTGACCCTACAATTTTTTAAAAACCCTCAAAATATATGGAATTTGATTTCAAGTGCCAGTACAACTTGATTTAAGAATGAAAGTATTACAAAACTGTGCTTTACTGACCTTGGCACCACCTTCTGGGCCTGTGAGGGGGAGCCTGAGTAGAAGCAGTAGGGTCTGGCGGTTCACACAGAAGACCTGATGTTGTTCAGACCCAGCTTTGAGTCCAGGATTCTAGTTGTGTGATCTTGAGTACATTGGTTGGTCTTTTTGAGTCACAGTTTTTCTCTCTGTCACAAGGGGGATGACAGTTACAATAAAACCAACACCCTCAGTGGTGAGATGTACATAAAATAATGCATGTACAGCTCAATGTTGACTGTTTAGTAAATAATCAAAATACTAGCTCATTATAAAGTGAGACATGGTCAAGATGCCTTACCGTCTTTTGAAGAGAAAGCATATATCCACAGAACAAGCAGAGATTATCCTGTTAATAACATGCTAAATTATGTAAAATATCTAATGAGGCCAACGTCAAGACACTGAGATTTCTAGTTTACCTTATTGGATACTATTAGGTTGGTGCAAAAGTCATTATGGTTTTTGCCTTTTTTCTTTTTAATGACAAAAACCGCAAGGACTTTTGCATCAACCTAATATATCAGTTTCTTGGTGCTGCCGTAACAAAGTACCACGAACTGGGTGGTTTTGAAAACAGAAATTTATTGTCTCACAGTTCTGAAAGCTACAAGTCCAAAATCAAGCTGTTGGCAGGGCCATGTTCCTTCTAAAGCCTGCAAGGCAAGGAGCCTGCCTTTGTTCTTAGAGCTTCTCATAGCCCAGGTGTTCTTGGCTTGTGGCAGCATAATGAGCCCAGGTGTTCTTAGCTTGTGGCAGCATAATGGTGTTCTTTCTGTGCCTCTTTACATTCTCTTCCCCCTAGTGTCTGTTCCTAAGTCCAAATTCCCCGACCCGCCCCCCCTTTTTTTTTTTCTTTTTTTTTAGACCCAATCTCTGTTGCCCAGGCTGGAGTGCAATGGCACAATCTCAGCTCACTGAACTTCCGCCTCCCAGGTTCAAGCAATTCTTGTGCCTCAGCCTTCCAAGTAGCTGAGATTACAGTTGCACACCACCACGCTAATTTTTGTATTTTTAGTAGAGACAGTTTTGTCATGTTGGCCAGGCTGGTCAGATTTCCCCTTTTAATAGACACTGGTCATACTGGTTTACAGCCCACCCCAATGACCGCATTTCAACACTAATTACCTTTATAGGGACCCTGTTTCCAAATCAGATCACATCTGAGATACTGGAGGTTAGGACTTCAATATATCTTTTTCAGGGGACATAATTCAGCTCACATCAGTTATGTGGTCTCTAGCATTGTCTATAACCTTGAGCTCCGCTAGTGAAGTTCCTTCCCTCTTGTGGTGTATATCGACTGCTATTAACTGGATATTTCAGAGTTTATGGGTCATGTTTCATCTGTAGCCTTCAGAGCTGTTAAAAATCTGTCATCCTGGCATAGACTCTTTCTTCCAAGATGTGTTACTTTCTCAGTGGCCCATTTTACTGGCTTTTAGAAGTTCCCCCAGTCTTATTTTATAATTTTTAATTTTAGTTATATTTTAAAATATACATTTTATTACAATTTATTAAAATTATTTAAAATGTTTTTATATTTTGTGTGCTTATTGTAACAACTCAGTTATATATAACAGCAAAAGTTAGCCATCTCTTCCTAGCTTCCTTCCATTTTTATCTTCTCCAATATTAAAGTCAACATGAACAGGCCGGGCACGGTGGCTCAAGCCTGTAATCCCGGCACTTTGGGAGCCCGAGACGGGCGGATCACGAGGTCAGGAGATCGAGACCATCCTGGCTGACATGGTGAAACCCCGTCTCTACTAAAAAAATACAAAAAACTAGCCGGGCGAGGCGGCGGGCGCCTGTAGTCCCAGCTACTCGGGAGGCTGAGGCAGGAGAATGGCGTCAACCCGGGAGGCGGAGCTTGCAGTGAGCTGAGATCCGGCCACTGCACTCCAGCCTGGGCGACAGAGCGAGACTCCGTCTCAAAACAAACAAACAAACAAACAAAAAAAACATTAACAGCCTGGTGTCTCTCCTTCTGTATGTTTCTTCATGCTCAATCATGTGCAAATACCTCTTGTCATATTTTTGGCTATTTTTACAGAAAATGGGATTGTGTCATGTTCATACTTGGCTTGCTTCCATGTCAGTAGAGGGAGGGTTATCTTTCTTTTTAATAGCTGCATAACACACTGGTACCTACAGTTTTTTAGTCGTTCACTTACTAATGGAAATGTAGATCGCCATTTTTCCATTTTGAGCTGTATGACATGTTGAGAAGAGGTGGAACTCATCTTTTTTGTTTGCTTACTGTGCAACTTGAACAATTATTATTTTAAAAGAAAAAATGCCCTGAAATGTCAGTTCTTAACAGTTACAGGAATATCTAGAAGGATTTCTTAGAGTGATGAAAAAGGTCACCCCCCCATTGCCACTTGGCTGCCTTATGCCTTCATAAAAATATCAGAGAGTTCCTGGGACCAAGGGAGAGCTTCCAAATGTGCTTTGGGAGCTTCTTTGAGCCTGTAATTTAATGATGTCTGAATTTCATGAGTTTGGTGTTGCCACGTTCTTTTTGTGAGCCTGAAAATAAGCCTTTATGTGTTACATACTACACATGTTGTTGCCAACTAGACTGGACAAGCAGGCTATTCAGGAAAAATAATTAGAACACAGTAAAGGGAACCTGGATTTTAAAGCTAAGCTTAACTGAATGTTACTGCCACTTTAGGGCAACTTCAGGGCTTAGTTTCTCTATAGAAATATCAGTAATAGGCTTCCAGATACTGTATTCCAGTCACTAGTTAGCATTACTCATCTAAACTGGTTCTATTTTTGGAGCAAGCACAGGACAGATTCCTTAGCAATTCTTGATCAATAGCCAGCTGGTATACTGCAGTGACCTGGGATAACCTGAGAATTCAACTACAAGGAATGGGTTTATAGGTTTATATATTTTAACTGATGAAACAGAAAATGGGGGAGGAGGGAGTATGCCTTACTTGGATATGGTACCGGCATGTTTTGTATTTTCTACTTTTTAAAAGATCGTGATAAAAACAAACTTCAAATAGTATAGAAGGATATAAACTATCAAATAAAGATCTAGATCCGTAATTCCTTTTTTTTTTGTTTGTTTTTTTGTTTTTTTGTTTTTTGAGACAGAGTCTCTCTCTCTTTCGCCCAGGCTAGAGTGCAGTGGCACGATCTAGGCTCACTGCAAGCTCCGCCTCCCGGGTTCACGCCATTCTCCTGCCTCAGCCTCCCCAGTAGCTGGGACTACAGGCGCCTGCCACCACGCCCGGCTAATTTTTTGTATTTTTTTAGTAGAGACGAGGTTTCACCGTGTTAGCCAGGGTGGTCTTGATCTCCTGACCTCGTGATCTGCCCGCCTCGGCCTCCCAGAGTGCTGGGATTACAGGCATGAGCCACCGCACCCGACTGAGTCCCATCATTCTAATTCCCATAAGTAGTTGATAACAACCACTTCCTATCTTCATGATGTATTGTTAAGTGGGCAAATGTATGTTGTAGAATATTATAGAGAGTATTATGCTACATATATTACATAATGAACTCTAATGTAAATATTACATACATATATACTGTATGTAAATATATGCATGTACATATACATATATATGTAAAAATAAATGGGTTTAAAAAATAAAGGAATATAGAGTGTTCTGGAACCTTGCCTTTTCACTAAACAATATTACCTTTAACACATTTCCATATCATCACTTCTAGATCTACCCCATTCTTATCAATTTCTGCCTAGCAATCCTCTGCTGGGTTGTGTCGTAGTATTTGTTTCACCAGTCCCCTACTAATGAACATGTATGCAGTTCTCAGTGCTTTGCAATTACAACCAATATTGCAAATAACATCCTTACACAACTATCTTTGTGCAGCCATGTGTATTAAATTTTATATTGACAAATTCATTCATGATTTTTATGACTTCAAGGATTTGGATCATGCTTTAATACTGCCCATATAAAAAAATTTAAAGTTTTATATACTGTATTCTGACACTATTTTAGGTTACTTTTCTTACCCTTTAAGAGTCTTTAAGAGAATAACAAAGTAGGAATCCGCCCTAACATTTTCGCCCCAAAAGCCAGCCAGCTTTTGCAACATCTATCATTAATCTATCATCTCCTTGTCCCACTCCAGTTTTGAAGAGCTTCATTTACCATATTCAAAACACCTATATATGACACGTAGAACTTTCTCTGAACTCTGTTTAGGGTTATTTTGTCTGTTGCTGGGTTAATACTAAACTGTTTCCATTACTGCAGCTTTATAATACATTTTGATGTTTGGCGGCTTAGTTCTCCCATTCAATTATTTTTTCCTGACAGTTTTCCTGGTCTTTGTCACGAATTTATTTTTCTGTATAAATCTGTGTATAATTTTGTGAAAAATTTCCCCAAATCTTGTTTGTATTTTGATTATGATTATATTAAATTTAATATGGGAAAGATGATATCTTCATAATACTGAGTCCTCTCACCCTAGAACAAAGCATGACCTTCTATTCAATTATTTTATGATTATCAGGGGAGATTTGTTTTTCTTCATATAGAGCCTGGAAATTTCTCCCTAAGTATTCTACTTATTTTGTTTTTATCCTAAATGGTTGCTGTTTTTTCTCTTTGTCCTCTGTCAGGTTATTAGTTGGATAAAGGGAAACTATTAGTTTTAACATATTAATGTAGTAATCAATATATGCAATTCTTAATCAGTTTTTTAGTCGATGCTCTTGGAATTCCCAGGTATACGGTCATATTATCTGCAAATAATGATAACTGTTGCCCCTCCTTTCCACTATGGAGATTTATTTTCCATGTTGATAAATTTTGTATGCTATTACAGAACAAAGACAATGATATCTTTTGTTTTCTAATTCACATAGGCTAATGATTTCAAACTGCAGGTTATAGCCCATTTGTGGGTCATTAAAACCTTCTGGTATATTATAACCAGAGTTTTTAAAAAATGAGGTAAAAGTAGAATAGAAAAATATCAGAGCATTACATATAGTAAGGATTATGAATCTTACCTTTTAGTTTTATGTATGTGTGTACATTTACTGGGTCATATGGTAAAATTTCTTACTGTAAGTGGTAGTAAAAAAATGTTTGAAATGTATTCATTTAAGTGATTTTTTTTTTTTGAAGTTACAGATACTTTTCCTGATCTTCTGGAAGTTAGAGGATACTGTCTCCTCTTGGTTCCATTTCTCCTTGCTTCCCCCTGAGTAGGAGGACTGAGTAGAGTTATGTAAGCACTGTGATGGCTTTTCAGCCTTTAGATGGAATGACAGTAGGTAGCCAAAATTCTGGGTTGGAATGCAATATCTTCAGCAGAATCCCCAGGAGTTAGAGACCACAGCCAGCTTGCTGAAAAGAGGCAGAAAGTGAAGAACTATTTGTTGAGTTCAGACAGTATAGTGAGTGAGTCCATCTGCATTATGTTTTTTTTTTTTGTTTTTGAGACAGGGTCTCACTCTGTCATCGGGGCTGGAGTGCAGTAGCACGATCTCAGCTCATTGCAACCTCTGCCTCCCAAGTTCAAGCAATTATCCAGCCTCAGCTGGGACCACTGGCACATACCACCATGGCCTGCTAAGTTTTGCATTTTTGTAGAGTCGGGATTTCAACATGTTGCCCAGGCTGGTCCAAACTCC
Source organism: Macaca mulatta (assembly GCF_049350105.2). NCBI lineage: Eukaryota > Metazoa > Chordata > Mammalia > Primates > Cercopithecidae > Macaca > Macaca mulatta. Next base: position 56,858,070 of record NC_133417.1, on the reverse strand, counting down.
TGAGCTCAAAGTGATGCGCCTGCCTTGGCCTCTCAAAGTGCTAGAATTAAAAGCGTAAGTCACTGCGCCCAGCCTTTTTGTTCATTTGTTTGGAACTATTTACCAAATGAAGCACAGAGATTGCATATCCATAACTTGATTTTGCAACTATCTTTCTGACCACTTGGGCAACGCGGTTTCCCAAGGAGGTAGAAATTGGTGAGATACAATCAGGGCATAATCCCTTGAGAGTTATCACACCCGTCCCTTCATGGACTGCCTACCAAACACAAAGGGATGTCCTAGGAGGCACAGGAATAAATGAGGCATGGTCCTTGCCTCCTTGGGTCTGCTTTTGGTTCTGTTACATTAGAGTTATTCAGACACTTCTATTTAATATTCAAGTATCTACAATTTAACACAAAGTGTAGAAAGTGCTATAAAAGGGAGCATCAAACTGGTCAAAAGCTCGTGTTTGTAAGTTGACAGTCATTCAGTAATAGAAAGGTATTCTCTTAAAATTAGGCAATATATGGCTATCATTTGCTTTTATACTCTTTAATAGAAACAGGTAGCTGTTCATACTTAGAGTTCAAAGCAGCCTCAGGAACCAGATTCTCCGCCATGCCCTGAGCAGCCGGAGCTGATGGAGCTTCTCTCTGATGTGCAGCCCTTCACATAACCAAGTCTGCTGCTGCTTCTGCTGCCTCATACCCAGCTCCAGCTTGTGCTTACTCACAGCCCCTTCCTGCCTCTCCATTCTGTGGCCTTTCTGTTTCTGTTGCTGCCTGCCCAGAGATTTTCCTTTTTCTTATGTTTGACTCTCAAGAAAGCAGGAGTGAGGGGAAAAGCAAAAAGCAGAAATAAATCTGTTTGATCAAGCTCACCACTACTGTGCCAGAGCTTTTTATTTTCCAGCCCATCAGCCGCTCTTTGCAGTCTTGCTGTTCTCTTGCTTTGTCTTCACTTGCACAACTGTGGTTACATCCAACCCTCCGCCTACTCAGCACCTGCGTCGCTGCAGCTGGATAAGACTTGGGTGAAGCACACAGTCGCGCTGACTCACCTGCAGCTCGTGATCATTCATCTCAAGTGAGTTTCCAGTCACCAGTTGTGTTACCCCTCACCAGTCCATTCACTGTCCTGCTTTTCTAGACAACCAATTCATTCATACCTTCTGCTCTTTCCCCAAACTCCAGCACCTCTTCCCCCGTCCTCACTCTCAGCTGATGACCTTGCTTCTTATTATGGGAGCAATCAGAATAGAGTCCACATAGGGTCTTTCTACCACATGTTCCCAGCGAGTGGCTCTGCCCATATTCTCTGCCTTCTCTCCTATAACTGCACGAATGGCCCACATACCTATCTTAGCCCAGCCTCTCCCCTCCTGTTTTAGATTCATCTCCTTGTGCCTACTCAAGAGCAATGCTTTAGCAGTTTTCCCTACTCCTGCATCACCAATTTCCCTTCTCTCTACTGAATCACTCTCATCTGCAATACAAATATTCTTTTATTTCTCTCATGTTAGAAAATCCTCTGTGGATGTTTCTTTCTCCTTCTCCTATCCATTTCTGTCTTAAATTTTCAGAAACATTTCCAAAAAAATTCCTAACTTTTTTGTGCCATGAAGACCTTCAACGGTCTGGTGAAGCCATGGACGCCTTCTCAGAATAGTGTTTTAAAGTGCTTAAAGTGAAACATAAGACTAAAAAAGAAACACAGGATATTGGAATATACTGATCAAAATAACTTTCCACTGTTGTGATATGGTAGCATGTTACAAATGAAGAAACTGAGGCTTAGAGAATTAGACACCCAAAGGCAAAGTTAGTAAGTAGCAGTCAAGGATTTAAATCAAGGTCTCTGATTCCAAAACCTGTCACTCTTCGGTATAAGAAGTTTCCTTCTATCAGAGCACTTGTAGAGCAGAAGAGCACAGTCACACGAAACCTAGTGATGGGTACAGTAATTACTATACATTTGAAATAGTAATGAGCATGATGTTTTGAGATGTTTGTAACAACTATAATGTAATATGAAAATATCCACAGTTTCTGTAGGCTACGAAGTAAGAGATGCTGCTATTATATTATTAGTTGAAGAAAATGCTACATCAGGGAGGAGTCAAAATAAAGATGTAATTTTTTTTCCATCAAAATCCCTGAGCTCTCTGAATTCTATCCATAGATTTTTTGGGGACCTTCATTTAAGAGACTCTGCTTTTTAGAGCAAAATTCCATTTCAGAGTTTTTCTACTCCCTGCCTTCTACGTCTCTTCACCCTTTATTGAGTCCACTCCAATCAAGCTTTTGCCCCCATAATCTGGTGAACCTGTTCTTGTCAGGGTTGCCAATGACTTCCATATTGCTGTGGCCCATGACCTTGCTTGCCTTATGAGTAGTATTTGAGACAACTGATCATTCTTCTTTACTTTTCTTCACTTGTCTTCAAGGCTACACACACTCTTGGTTTTCCTCTGGCTTTTTTGGCAACTAGTTCTCAGATACCTATACTGATTCCTCATCTTCTGACTGCTAGATTTTGGAGACCCAGCACTCAATACTTCAATGTCTTCTCTTTCTATCTGTATACATTCTTTTATTTATCTCATCCATCCTTGAGGCTTTAAATATCCAATGTATTCTAATGTTCCTCCCAAATTATAACTTTGGCCCTAACCTATCTCCTGAATTCCAGCTGCCTACTCAATATCTCCATTTGGTTGCATAATAGGCAAACAAATGAATCATGTCCAGATCTGGGTTTACCTGCTTTTCCTGTGGTCTTTCCCATCCCAGCAAGTGGTATCTCGATTCTTCCAGCTGCTTGGGTCAGACACCTTGGGTTCAGGTTTAACTCTCTTTCTCACATCCTACATCCAATCCATCAGCAAATCCTGTCAGTCCTCTCTTCACGGTATGTTCCAAATGTTACCCTTCTCAACCACCTTGCTATTGCCTGCTACACCAGCCTCCAAGGTCCCTCCCCTGGAATTCCACCCTAGCCTCCCCACCCCCTCCCTGTTCCTCTTTTCTATTCTTAAATTTGGATGTTCGCAAATCCTACAAACAACCTATCCACCCTGCTCCTTTGAATTCAGAAGAAATAGGCACAGTTGCCAAACAAAATTGAATACTCTTCCAGGTACCATGGATTGCTAATGTACTTGATTCCAAAATCATAGATGTTTTCCTATAAGTGACATATGTAATTCATTCATCAGCAAAAACATTAACTTGATAGGATTTTAAATGCAGCTCTGTAGGTTTGGTACCCATAGAAAGACAGTTTCAAAATCGTGGTACTTCAACTTTAGGACCTTACTTTTTTTTTTTTTTTGAAACGGAGTCTCACTCTGTTCCCCAGGCTGGAGTGCAGTGGTACGATCTCGGCTCACTGCAAGCTCTGCCTCCCGGGTTCATGCCATTCTCCTGCCTCAGCCTCCCGAATAGCTGGGACTACAGGTGCCAACCACCACGCCTGGCTAATTTTCTGTATTTTTTAGTAGAGACGGGGTTTCACCATGTTAGCCAGGATGGTCTCAATCTCCTGACCTCGTGATCCGCCCGCCTCGGCCTCCCAAAGTGCTGGGATTACAGGTGTGAGCCACCCCGCCCGGCCAGAACCTTACTTTTAAAGGACGCTCAGAAATTGTTTCAAATGTTCAAATGAAATTGGGACGTACATCATCCAAATATAAAGGAATTATTTCTGATATGTGACTACCAAATAATACAAAATGTGTTAGCTAATAGCTGTATTCTTCTACTGCTCATTCTCTGCTATAAAATCAGAAAATAATAGAAATGCTTCAAGTAGCTTAAAGTGCAGGTAACTTTTCTTAACAATTAATTAAGTCATTTGTTCACTAACCACTGTTGAATGGCTTTTGTGTGCCAGGTACTCCAGTGGGTGCTGGGGATACAAAGAAGAATAAAATCCAGTGAATATTCCTAAAGAGATCACAGATAAGTGGGAGAGGCAGAGGAATAAACAATTAAGTACAATAAAAATGTGATCCATTTCATAATAGAGGTGATAAGAATGGAATTATCAGCTCTGTTTAAATAGGTCAGAAAGTTTTATCTGGAGGCATTGCATGAAGAAACAATAGAAAAAGAAACAATAGAATCATTGTCACAATGTGTAAAGGGTACCTATCCTTACCATACCTCAACTCTCTTCCAAAAAGGAGTTGCCTTGGAATTCTGAAGGATGAAAAACAGATATCATATGTGTTATAAACACCCTATGTTGAAATAATGCCAGTCTGGCATTCCAGAAAGTAGAATCTGTTCTGAAACTTCCTATAACTTTCTAAAGTAAATATATTCCAGAACTTCTCTTATTCATCCAGGGATTGAGAATGTTTCCTAGGGATTCCTAATTTAAGTAATTCACCTCCATCATGTTACAACTTTTCTCTGTGGTGGTGTAATATATACATATTATATGATGCAATTATATGTATATACTACAGCAGGCATGATGGCACACACCTATAGTCCCAGCTACTCAGTATGCAGAGGTGAGAAGATCCCTCCATATATTATTATATATATATAATACAAATTATATTGTATAGTAGCAATATAAATTATATAGTAGTAATAGCTGCAATCGAAGAGATTCCAGAATCAATTATCCATAATCTACTTTAAGAGATTTCAGAATAGATTACACACACATATGTATGTGTGCATGTATGTATGCATGTATCTATGTATCTCTGTATGTATATAATGTATCATAGAGTCACATTTAAAAACCAGTCCCTCTGAATGGAGAGGAGATGGAAACTCATGGAGAATTACTAGAAATTACAGAATTATAACATACTGCCTGAGTATGTGAAAGTATTACCTTGCTTTAATTTTACTTTACTTAGTGTTGGGTCCATGAAATCAGGAAACAATTTCCCAGTCTTACACATTTTACTCATGAGGAAACAGATCAATTTTTTAGAGGTGAGGAACTTTCCTAGGGTTACCCAGCCAATCTGCAAGAGGGTTGGGAATAGAATCCAAGTTCCTTAGCCTTATGGTTCTTCTTCCATAAGTTGCCATAGTCTTATGGTTCTTCTTCCATTTTGTAAATGAGATGTTATTGGCTGATGCTTAGCAAAAATATTTCCCATTAGAATTCTGTAGGTCAGTCTGAAATTGTCTGGCCAAGACTGGTATTTTGTACTTGAAGAATGGAATGTCAGCTAGATGCCATCTGGGCCTCCAACCAGGCTTCCTCCGGCTCCCTGCACCTAGCTGCTACAACAGCAAGCCATGTGCATATAGCAAGGGGCCACACAGGGTCATGGGCCTGCTGTCAAGACTGGGGAGCAAAGCACAGAAGTTCAGGTCTAGACAGCAATGTGTTGAAAGCCAAGCTAGTAGGTGAGAGATCCAGTACATAAATAAAGACCAAGATGGGATGGCAGAGTGTTTAAGGATAGCCTGTCCTATGGAATTGAGAGGGCAAATGAGGTGAGGTCTAAAAGCAAAGTAGTGGAGTCCTCAGGAGTTTAGGTGTTGGAGCCAGTTTCAGAATAGAAGCAATAGCTAGGAGGAGGAGCCACCACATAGCCTGGAGGCTAACTGACCTGCAGTTGCTTTTGTTTGGTTGAGCATAGTTGTTATTATTTCTTAAAATAATGCTTACCTGAAATACTTTCTTGTGCTGTCTGTTTCACCATGGTTCCACCTGTTGTCTCACACCCATTCAGACAGGTCCGCAACGAGCCCAGCCTTGCTGTTTCTTCAGAGTTCTGGGCATTGCACAGCTGGGCAGGGACTGAACACAGTTCCTTAAGACAAGCTGGCAATCCTCATAGATTCACAAATATGCATGTGGAGAGATTCCAACTTGAGGTTATTTTGCAGTAGGCAAAATCAACAAACCCTGGGTATTGACTACATTTGGTCTTTTAGGAATCAACTCAATATTTTATGAAACTGACTTGCACAATTCAAAAGGTCTAAAAAATAATAGAATGAAAACAGGATTTGTGATTTTTACCAGTTGCTGGAGTCCACAAACTACAACTGTCTCGGTAAATATCTTTTGGAAAGTTCTGATTGTCAGAAAACTCCAGACTATACATGCCAAAGGTCTGACACCGGAAATGTCATGAATCATATAAGCCCCTGCCTCACACAGGGCAGATTTCATCTAAACTCCTCATGCTGGGCAGAACAATGGCTGCCCAAAGATGTCCACATACTAATCCCTGGAATCTGTGAATATGTTGGGTTTCATGACAAAGGGGAGTTAAAGTTGCTTATTAACTGGGTATCATAGTTCACACTTTTAATCCCAGCACTTTGGGAGGTGGAGCCAGAAGGATCACTTGAGGCCAGGAGTTTGAGACCAGCCTGGGCAACACAGCAAGACCCCATCCCTACAAAAAATTATAAAATTAGCTAGCCATGGCAGCACACACCTATAGTCCCAGCTACTCAGGATGCAGAGGTGAGAAGATCCCTTGAGCCCAGGAGGATGAGGCTGCAATGAGCTGTAATCACATCATTGACTCCAACTGGGCAATAGAGGGAGACCTCCATCTCAAAAAATAAAATAAATAAAAAGGTAAAGTTACTTATCAGCTGACCTTGAGATGGGAAGATTGTACATTATTATCCTGGTGAGTCTTATGTAATCACCTGGGTTCTTGTGAGTGGAAGAGGGAGACAGAAGAGAAAAAACAAGAGAGATGGCATTGTGAGGATGAATCAGTCTGACATTACTTTTTTGAATATTGTATTAGTCCATTCTCACACTGCTATAAAGAACTACCAGAGACTGGGTAATTTATGAAGAAAAGAGGTTTAATTGACTCACAGTTCTGAAGGCCTACAGGAAGCATGGCTGGGAGGTCTCAGGAAACTTAGACTCATGGCAGAAGGTGAAGGGGAAGCAGGCACATCTTAACCATGGCGGAGCAGGAGAGAGAGAGCAAAGGTGGAAGTGCCACACGCTTTTCAACAACCAGATCTAGTGAGAACTCACTATCACGAGAACAGCAAGGGAAAAATCAGCCCCATAATCCAATCACCCTCCACCAGAACCTTCCCCCAACACTGGGAATTACAATTCAACATGAAATTTGGGTAGGGAAACGGAGCCAAACCATATCAAATATGGAGGAAGGGGCATATGAGCCAAGGGAGGTGGCTGGCTTTAGAAGCCAGAAAAGGCCAGGAAACAGCTCCTCCCTTAGAGCCTCCAGAAGGAACACAGTCCTGCCGGCACCTTGATTTTAGGACAGCGAGATCCATTTTGGACTTCTGATATCCAGAACTATAAAATATTAAACTTGTGTTGGCTTAAGCCATTAAGTCTGTGGTCATTCTTACAGCAGCAATAGGTAAGTAATAAACTCTTAGATGAAGAAAAGTCAGCGATGCATGACTAGATTAGTGTGGCTCATCTGCTACCATTCGTGTTGTTTTAAACCAAGGTTCACCATTTGATATTCATTATTTGGCATTTGCAGCTGTCATCATTTTTTAGATGATGAAATTATGGCTTGTTTTCATGGGATGATGTTTGTGAAGCTTTCAAATTCCTAAACCAATCAAGTAAGGTTTTTTTTTTTTTTTTTTTTTTTTGAGACAGAGTCTCGCTCTGTCGCCCAGGCTGGAGTGCAGTAGCGCGATCTTGGCTCACTACAAGCTCCGCCTCCCAGGTTCACGCCATTCTCCTGCCTCGGCCTCTCTGGTAGCTGGGACTACAGGCGCCCGCCGCCGTGCCTGGCTAATTTCTTTTTGTATTTTTAGTGGAGACGGGGTTTCACTGTGTTAGCCAGGATGGTCTCGATCTTCTGACCTCGTGATCCGCCCGCTTTGGCCTCCCAAAGTGCTGGGATTACAGGCGTGAATCACTGCGCCCGAACTCAAGTAAGTTTTAAGATGGGAAAAGCTAAGGATTCTAAGGCAGCTCTCAAAATCCCGAAGATGCATTATAACCTTGCCACTTAGCTCTGTCTTACTTGTCAGTTGTGATCCTGATCACAAAGCATGGTTGCATGTTTAGAGAGAAATTCTTCTTTGGTAAAGAGAGAACCAAATTACAAATTACATTAGACTGATACATGCTGAGGTAACTACAAAGACTGTAGACTGGGCCTGGCATGGTGGTCATGCCTGTAACCCCAGCACTTTGGGAGGACAAGGTGGGAGGATTGCTTGAGGCCAGGACTAGCCAGGGTAACATAGCAAGACCCCGTCTCTACAAAAAAAAAAAAAAAAAAGGTGCAAAAATGAACCAGATGTGGTGGCACGTGCTTGTAGTCCCAGCTACTCAAGAGACTGAGGCAGGAGGATCACTTGAGCCCAAGAGGTCGAGGTTGCAGTGAGCCAAGATTATACCACTGTACCTCATCGTGAACAACAGAGCAAGACCCTGTCTCAAAAAAAAAAAAAAAAAGAAGAAGAAAAGTTGCTAGACTGGTAAAGTAAAAAATAAACATAAAATGAAATCATTTTATAGTTGTTCTATTTCTATTTACAAAGGAAACACATTCTAATAATTTCTAAATTGGTGTTACACTTATTGGGTTGCCATAATAGGATTAACAAACATATAGGATGAGCTAATTGTAAGGCATTTAACTTGGAAATCACAACCATTGTCAAATGGCTTTATAGCTGGCTTTTGTGGTTGTCATGGATAGGAAGAAAAATGAGCTATTTAGGAATTGAGTTTTGTCTGAACTTTCCAAGATGTATTCTAGTTTTTGTGTGAGGAAATAATTCAGGTTTTGTTGTTTGTTTTCCAAACTTGCACTTAAGTTGTACCTCTTTTAAGGTAGATCTGGTCTTAATGATTTCTTTAGGCATGGCTAGATCCTGGTTCTTAAAAGTGTACATGGAGGAATGATGTACAAATTAAGGGGGGTGTCAAGGTGGGAGGGAGGAAAAAAATGAGAGGTGAACAGGGCTGAGAGTATGGTGAGGCAGTGAGGAGCCTAAGGTAGACATTTGAGGAGGCGCTCCCTCTCTGGACTATTCAAGCCACAACCTGTACTTGCAGGAAGGATCCTGAGGGGGAATGCCCCCTTAAGAGTGAGGTGGGAGTGCCTTCTTACATTTTGCATCTTAGACCTCTCTTGCCTTGATAATCTCACCCTGGAAGTGACTGGCATGGGTGGTGATGGCTGTAATGAGGGATATAAGCCTGCCTGTAGCTTGGAAAGCATGTTTTGCCTTCAGAATCCTCATACAGGCTGGGCGTGGTGGCTCACATCTGTAATCCCAACATTCTGGGAGGCCAAGGCCAGGGGATCACTTGAGCCCAGGAATATGAGGCTGCGGTGAGCTATGATTGTGCCGCAGTACTCCAGCCTGGGTGAATGAGTGAGACAAGGTCTCACTCAAAGAAAAGAAAAGTAAAAGCAGAAGAGAAGACAATCCTCATGCATTTCAGACCATCTCTCTTTGGCAAAACTTGGACCATTAGAGAGAATTCCCAGAAAGCCTAACTTAGTATAGCCCCAGGTCAATGTAGAACTGAACATGATCTCTCCTTTGAAGCACACCTCCTGAGGCTCCCCTGGTCAAGGTTCAAGGCTCAATCCTAAAGAGAGCTTGCCCCTATGGTTGGCTCTGGGTGAAATCACACCTTCCATATCTTACAGAACTTCAGGGAACAGAGATTTCATTCAGCCCTCCTACATGCCTTTTGATTTAGGAAAACTTTCAGTGAATGATTATCCACATTTGTACTATACAAATGGAAACATTTAAAATTTTATAAAATCTGTATGAAGTCGGAATGTTGATATAGTGAACATGATATCTGCATCTCTGGACGTGCTGCCTTTGTCAGTTCTGCCTATGTGCAAGGGTTTGCTTGCATGCAGTGCTAATGCTACACAGTGCAGATATAATGTAGGTTTGATTTGGAGGAGAATTCATAAGCAGCCATGTAGCAGTGCGCACACAATCCCTTGAACTCTCAACCTGCATCCTAGGCTAGGCATGGATATCTGTATGCACCATAGCCACAGCTCTGGTAGCTAATGCTGTACTATTTATAGGGTCAGTAGGCAGGGAGCATCTATGTGCTTATGTAACAGTGGAGGCTCTCTGATGAGGGAAGTGCCCTTACTGGAGAGGGAAAGCCCCTGGAGCCCAGTGGTTGGTATCAGCCTATTTTTTTGTTCATTTGTTTAGCTGAGCCAGCTTTCTGCTAAGCTAGCAAATGAGGGAAGGAAATGAGTCTCCAGAGCCACCCAGATTTGTCTCTTGCTAACCACAGATTAACCGTTCTTTTTACATGATTGTAAGCAATTTGGGAGGAAAGACAATGTTGTACAGATCTTTGCAACTCCCCTGGTGTCCTACCTGTAGTTGAATGCTTAGTACATACTTATTGACTGAGCAAATGATATAACAGACTTCAATCAATGCTGAATGACTACTGTAATGAAAAAATAAATATTAATATATGCTTTGTGGTGACTTGAAAGCATGGGCAATGCCTTCATAATGGCCAACTACATATTTTGGCAGATAACAAACCAGTACATATGGTTGAGGGTGGCTGTTGTATCTTAATGTGGAACTCGGTAGCACCCTTTTCCCCCCAGCCCTTTTCACTTTTGTTTCAAAACATTTGTTTCTGCCATATTGAGAGGGGGAGATAAGACAAAAGACCTCCTTAAGTTGTCAGTGCATTGGGGTTTCCAGCCAACTTTCTCCTTAATGCCTTTCTAGCAGTGCATAGCCAAAGCATATGGAGGCGAGAAGTTTAGGGGTAAACTACAGTGTTCATTTCCAGAAATGTTCTTTTTTTTTTTTTTTTTTTTTTTTTTTTTTTTTGAGACGGAGTCTCACTCTATCGCCCAGGCTGGAGTGCAGTGGTACGATCTCAGCTCACTGCAACTTCCACATCCTGGGTTCAAGTGATTCTTCTGCCTCAGCCTCCCAAGTAGTTGGGATTACAGGCACCTGCCACCATGCCTGGCTAATTTTGTATTTTTAGTAGAGACAGGGTTTCACTATGTTGGCCAGGCTGGTCTCGAACTCCTGACCTCAGGTGATCCACCTGCCTCAGCCTCCCAGAGTGCTGAGATTACAGGTGTGAGCCACTGTGCCTGGACAGAAATCTTCTTGTATGTATTTGGTATTCATCATCCTCCTCCTCATTGTAGCAAATATATTTTTGAACATTTACTGGGTTTGCCCTGGGCTGAGCTCTTTATGTGGATTGCCTTATTTAGTCCACAATGCTGTGTGGCAGTATGCTTTATTAACCCACATCTCCAGACCTGAGCTCACCTCAGAGTCCTTCCAGGTGTTCGTTTTATATTCCTTATACTCCAGAACCTGTCTTATACAGCGATTATACTGAAAGCCAAACAGGTTTTGCTTGAGTTTTCCCAATGCCTTCCAAATTGGCAGTCATCTTTTCATCCATTATGATTTCATTCTTTCATAGCAGGGATATGATATTCAAGGGGCATATGACCCAAACTCAGCTCATACATATTGTTTAACATTGTACTAATACCCCCACATCCTAGCTGTCTTCTTATTTAAGCATTTGTTTTAAAGGAAAGCTATATTTGTTTGGTTGGTAAATAGTTTCTTGTTAATGAGAAAAACACAACCATGTTTCTAAATATATCCATTTAATTTTGAGAAAACAAACTGCATATTAAGGAGATCTAGTGGTTCTATACCAGTGTCTGAACTTTGGCACCACTGACATTTCCGACCAGATAATGATTGGTCAGGGAGACCTGTGCTGTGCATTGTAGGATGTTTTGTACCATTCCTGGCTTCTACCCACCAGATGTCAGTACCAACTCCTCCTCCCAACTGTGAGAATGAAAAATGTCTCTGGACATTGTGAATGTCCCTTGGGGAAACAAAATTGCCTCCAGCTGGGAACCACTGTTCTAAACCCATAGTTTAAAAAGCTTTGCTTTGCACCAGAATAGTAGTCTGATGTTTCCTCTTGTGGCTCTGCAGTCAGGTATTGTACGTAGTTTCAATATTTTGGCTTTCTGTGTGAGTGATCATTAAGTACTTCACAGTCTTTATATCAATATAAATATGCATAATTCCTTCCTTTCAGCAATTTGTAATCAAGATAAGATTTAACATTTTTTAGTCGACTATTTTAAAATGGGTGATACTTTCACTATAAGACATTCTCTCTTTTTTTTTTTCACAAATGGAAACCTTTTAAAATAGACATGAGTAATTTTATGCCTCAAGCACTTTCATTCTTCCAAGTGTTTATATAAATACAGAGTAAACTGGTGCAATTTATATCTTTTTTGATATCTCATGTATTTGTTTTCTCTGTAACAAAGAGAGGGGTTTTATCAGGAAATCATGCACAAGAGGACCTAAGTCTCTAATTTTATGCTTTAAAAAGGAGATAACAGTATATAATCATTTAAAGAGGCCTGAAAACCTCGAGAAAGGATCCAGGAATGAGGCGGGACCAAGATGGCTGATTAGAAGCAGCGGCTTTTAGAGGCTCCCATGGAAAAAACCCATAATAAGCATGTGAATCCTTCACTGGCAACCAGGGTATCCAGGTTCTCTCATCAAAGTTGACTAGAGGGCTGGTGTGACCAGGAGAGAAGGAAGAACAGTGTGGTGCGGCCGCCCGGCTGAAAGCCACAGGGTCGGGGAACCCCCACCCCCCGGCCAAGGGAGGTGGTGAGTGAGTGCACTATCCCCCGGGAGAAACTGTGCTTTTTCCACATAACTGTGCAGCCCATGGATCAGAAGATCCCACTCGCCACTCGAGCCACCAGGGCCCAGCGTCTCAACCCCAGAATGTGTACATTCTTTTTTTTTTTTTTTTGAGACGGAGCTTCACTCTTGTTGCCCAAGCTGGAGTGCAATGGGGCAATCTCAGCTCACTGCAACCTCTGCCTCTCAGGTTCAAGAGATTCTCCTGCCTCAGTTTCCTGAGTAGCTGGGATTACAGGCACCTGCCACCATGCTCAGCTAATTTTTTGTATTTTTTAGTAGAGATGGGGTTTCACTATGTTGGCCAGGCTGGTCTCGAACTCCTGACCTCAGGCGATCCACCTGCCTCAGCCTCCCAAAGTGCTGGGATTCCAGGCGGGAGCCACCGCCCGGCCACCTGCACATTCTTGCAGCCTCTCAGCTGGAGTCTGCTTAAGCCTAGGGAACCCTCACGGGGGAGGGGCAGCCAGCACCAGCTGTGGCTGCCTGCTATCTAAGCTGTTTGAGCTCCTTGCGGGAGGGACAGCAGCCTGCATTGGGACTCACAACTGCCTAACATGCTGAGCTCCCTGTACGGGGGAAGGGCGGCACCCATTTCTATAGCTCCAAGCTGCACTTTTCCCCTGCTGGAGCCAGGGAGGCTGGACGGCTTGGTCCCAAGACTTGTCCCCGCAGTCCAACACACCAGCTGTGGTAGTTTGCGGCCAGTGCCTCTTCAGACCTAACCCTGACCCGTCCTTCCTCATTGGGTGGAGCTTCCCTGCAGGAGCTCTAATAACTCCAGACAGAGGTTTAGGGACAGAATCCGGATCTCCCTGGGCCTGAGCCCCTAGGGGGAGGGGTGGCCACAGTCTTTGTGGACCAGCAGACTTAGCCTCTCCTCCTGGTAGTTCTGAGGAACCTGGGAAGCCCAGATGAGTGGGTTTCCCCCAGCAAAGCACACCCTCTCCGCCAAGGGACAAAGTGCTTTGTTAAATGGGTCCTGCTTCCTGTGCCACCCAACTGGGTGAGACCCTCCAGCAGGGGTTGTCAGACACCCTATACAGGAGGGATCCTACTGACATCAGGTTGGTGCCTCTTGAGGTCCCAGAAGAAGGAGAAGCAGGCACCCATCTTTGCTGTTCTCCAGCCTCCTTGAGTGATATCTCCAGGCATGGGAGTGAATCAGATGAATAGGGCCTGAAGTGAACCCCCCGAAACTGCAGCAGCCCTGCAGAAGAGAGACATGACTATTGAAAGAAAAACAAGCAGAAAGCAACAACAACAGCATCAACAACAACAAAAAGAAGGTCCCCACAAAAAACCCATCCAAGGGTCAGCAGCCTCAGAGACCAAAACCAGACACACTCACAAAGATGAGAAAGAATCAATGAAAAAATGCTGAAAACCCAAAAGGCAAGAGTGCATCTTCTCTTCCAAATGATCGCAGCGTCTCTCCATCAAGGGCACAAAATGGACAGAGAGTCACATGGATGAATTGACAGAAGTAGGCTTCAGAGGATGGGTAATAAAAAACTACACTGAGCTAAAAGAGTATGTTCTAACCCGATGTAAAGAGGCTAAGAACCTTGATGAAAGTTAAGAGGAACTGCTAACTAGGATAACCAGTTTAGAGGAACATAAATTACCTGACGGAGCTGAAAAACACAGCATGAGAACTTCGTAAAGCGTACACAAGTATCAACAGCTGAATCGACCAAGTGGAAAAAAGGATATCAGAATTTGAAGACCACCTTACTGAAATAAGACATGCAGACAAGAACAGAGAGAATGAAAAGGAATGAACAAAGCCTCCAAGAAATACGGGAATTCATAAAAAGACCAAACCTACGATTGATTGGGATACCAGAAGTGGACAGAGAGGTTGGAAACAAGCTGGAATACACACTTCAGGACATTATCCAGGATAACTTCCCCAACCTAGCAAGACAGGCCAATGTGCAAATTCAGGAAATACAGAGAACATAAGATACTCCATGAGAAGATCAACCCCAAGACACATAATCATCAGATTCTCCAAGGTTGAAATGAAGGAAAAACTGTAAAGGGCAGCCAGAGAGTAAGGCCAGGTCACCTGCAAAGGGAAGCCTATCAGACTAACAGTGGATCTCTTAGCAGAAACTCTATAAGCCAGAAGAGACTGAGGGCCAATATTCAATATTCTTTTTTTTTTTTTTGAGGTGGAGTCTCGCTGTATTGCCCAGGCTGGAGTGCAGTGGTGCCATCTCGGCTCACTGCAAGCTCCACCTCCCGGGCTCATGCCATTCTGCTGCCTCAGCCTCCCAAGTAGCTGGGACAACAGGCGCCTGCCACCATGCCTAGCTAATTTTTTGTATTTTTTAGTAGAGACGGATTTTCACCATGTTAGCCAGGACGGTCTCGATCTCCTGACCTCATGATCCACCTGCCTCGGTCTCCCAAAGTGCTGGGATTACAGGCCTGAGCCAGCATGCCCAGCCTATTCAATATTCTTAAAAGAATTTTAAACCCAGAATTTCATATCCAGCCAAACTAAGCTTCATAAGCAAAGGAGAAATAAAATCCTTTTCAGACAAGCAAATGCTGAGGGATTTTGTTACTCCCAGGCCTGCCCTGTAAGAGTTCCTGAAAGAAGCACTAAATATGGAAAGGAAAAACCAGTCCCAGGCACTGCAAAAACACACCAAAATATAAAGACCAATGGCATTATGAAGAAACTGCATCAACTATTGTGCAAAACAACCAAATAGCATCATGATGACAGGATCAAATTCACACATAGCAATACTAACCTTAAATGTAAATGGACTAAATGCCCCAATTAAGACACAGACGGGCAAATTGGATAGAGTCAAGACCCATTGGTGTGCTGTATTCAGGAGACCCATCTTACATGCAAAGACATGTAAAGCTCAAAATAAAAGGATGGAGAAAAATTTACCAATCAAATGGAAAGCAAAAAAAAAAAAAAAAAGCAGGGATTGCAATTCTATTCTAGTCTCTGACAAAACAGACTTTAAACCAACAAAGATCAAAAAAGACAAAGAAGGGCATTACGTAATGGTAAAGGGAACAATTCAATAAGAAGAGCTAACTATTCTAAATATATATGCACCCAGTACAGGAGCACCCAGATTCATAAAACAAGTTCTTAGAGACCTACAAACAGGCTTAGACTTCCACACAATAATAGTGGGAGACTTTAACACCCCACTGTCAGTGTTAGACAGATCAACAAGACAGAAAATTGACAAGGATATTCAGGACTTGAGCTCAGCTCTGGATCAAGTGGACCTAGTAGATATCTGCAGAACTCTCTACCCCAAATCAACAGAATATATATTCTTCTCAGTGCCACCTGGCACTTATTCTAAAATTGACCACATAATTGGAAGTAAAACACTTCAGCAAATGCAAAAGAACTGAAATCATAAAAAGCAGTTTCTCAGACCACAGTGCAATCAAATTAGAGCTCAGGATTAAGAAACTCACTCAAAACCACACAATTACATGGAAATTGAACAACCTCCTCCTGAATGACTCCTGGGTAAATAATGAAATTAAGGCAGAAATCAAGAAGTTCTTTGAAACCAATGAGAACAAAGAGACAACATACTAGAATCTCTGGGACACAGCTAAAGCAGTGTTAAGAGGGAAATGTATAGCACTAAATGTCCATATAAGAAAGCTAGAAAGATCTCACATCAACACCCTAACATCACAATTGAAAGAGCTAGAGAGGCAAGAGCAAGCTAATCCAGAAGCTAGTAGAAGGTGAGAAATAACAGAGATCAGAGAAGGGTTGAAAGAAATAGAGGCATGAAAAACCCTCCAAAAAATCACCGAATCCAGGAGCTGGTTTTTTGAAAAAATTAACAAATAAATTGCTAGCTAGACTAATAAAGAAAAAGAGAGAGAAGAATCAAATAGGCACAATAAAAAATGATAAAGGGGATATCCCCACTGACCCCAAGAAATACAAACTACCATCAGAGAATACTATAATCACCTCTACACAAATAAACTAGAAAATCTAGAAGAAATGGATGAATTCCTGGACGCATACACCCTACCAAGATTAAACCAGGAAGAGGTCAAATCCCTGAATAGACCAACAACAAGCTCTGAAATTGAGTAATGAATAGCCTACCAAAAAAAGCCCAGGACCAGACAGATTCACAGCTGAATTCTACTAGAAATACAAGGAAGAGCTGGTACCATTTCTTCTGAAACTATTCCAAACAATCGAAAAAGAGGGACTCTTCCCTAACTCATTTTATGAAGCCAGCATTATCCTGATACCAAAACCAGGAAGAAGTATAACAAAAAAAGAAAACTTCAGGCCAATACCCCTGATGAACATCAATGTGAAAATCCTCAATAAAATACTGGCAAACCAAATCCAGCCCCACATTAAAAAATTTATCCACCATGATCAAGTTGGCTTCATCCCTGGGATGCAAGGCTGGTTCAACATACGCAAGTCATTGACGGAACACATCTCAAAATCATAAGAGCTATTTATAACAAACCCACAGCCAATATCACACTGAATGGACAAAAGCTGTAAGTATTCCCTTTGAAAACCAGTACAAGACAAGGATGCCCCCTCTTACCACTCTTATTCAACATAGTATTTGAAGTTCTGGCCAGGGCAATCAGGCAAGAGAAAGAAAGGGTATTCAAATAGGAAGAGGGGAAGTCAAGTTGTGTCTGTTCACAGACGGCTTGATTTAATATGTAGAAAACCCCATCACCTCAGCCCCAAAACTCCTCGAACTGATAAGCACTTCAGCAAAGTCTTGGGATACAAAATCAGTGTGCAGAAATCACAGGCATTCCTTTACACCAACAATAGGCAAGCAGAGAGCCAAATCATGAATGAACTCCCATTCACAATCACTGCAAAGAGAATAAAATACCTAGGAATACAGCTAACAAGGGATGTGAAGAACCTCTTCAAGGAGAACTACAAACTACTGCTTAAGGAAATAAGACAGAACACAAACAAATGGAAAAAATTCCATCCTCATGTATAGGAAGAATCAATATTGTGAAAATGGCCATACCATAAAAACCGTAGAAGAAAACCTAGGCAATTCCATTCAGGACATAGGCATGGGCAAAAACTTCATGACAAACACACCAAAAACAGTTGCAACAAAAGTCAAAATTGACAAATGAGATCTAACTAAAGAGCTTCTGCACAGCAAAAGAAACTATCATCAGAGTGAACAGGCAACCTACAGAATGGGAGAAAATTGTTGCAATCTACCCATCTGACAGAGGGCTAATATCCAGAATTTACATGGAACTTAAACATATTTACCAGAAAAAAACAACCCCATGAAAAAGTGGGCAAAGGATATGAACAGGCACTTCTCAGAAGGAGACATTTACGTGGCCCACAAACATATGAATAAAAAAGCATAACATCACTGGTCATCAGAGAGATGCAAATCAAAACCACAGTGAGATACCATCTCATGCCAGTCAGAATGGCGACTATTAAAAAGTCAGGAAACAATAGATGCTGGTGAGGCTGTGGAGAAAGAGGAACGCTTTTACACCATTGGTGGGAATGTAAACTAGTTCAACCATTGTGGAAGACAGTATGGTGATTCCTCAAGGATCTAGAACCAGAAATACCATTTGACCCAGCAATCCCATTGCTGGGTATATATAGCCCCCCCAAAATAAATAAATAAATAAATCATTCTACTATTAAAGACACATGCACATGTATGTTTATTGCAGCACCATTTACAATAGCAAAGACATGGAACCAACCCAAATGCCCATCAATGATAGACTGGATAAAGAGAATGTGGTACATTTCCACCATGGAATACTATGCAGTCATAAAAGGGAATGAGATAATGTCCCTTGCAGGGACATGGATGAAGCTGGAAGCTATCATCCTCAGCAAACTAACACAGGAACAGAAAACCAAACACCGCATGTTTTCACTCACAAGTGGGAGTTGAACATTGAGAACACATGAACACAGAGTGGGGAACAACACACACCAGGGCCTGCTGGGGGCTGGGGAGTGAGGGGAAGGAACTTGGAGGGTGGGTCAATAGGTGCAGCAAACCACTATTGCACATGTATACCTGTGTAACAAGCCTGCACGTTCTGCACCTGTATCCCGTTTTTTGTTTTTTGTTTTCTTCTCCCTAAGACAGAGTCTCTCTGTGTCACCCAGGCTGGAGTGCAGTGGTGTGATCTCGGCTCACTGCAACTTCCATCTCCCGGGTTCAAGCAATTCTTTCTGCCTCAGCCTCCCTAGTAACTGGGATTACAGGCGCCCACCATTATGCCCGGCTGTTTTTTTTTTTGTATTTTTAATAGAAACGGGGTTTTGCCATGTTGGTCAGGCTGGTCTTGAACTCCTGACCTCAGGTGATCCGCCCACCTTGGCCTCCCAAGGTGCTCAGAATACAGGTGTGAGCCACTGTGTCAGGCCTCGTTTTTTTTTGTTTTTTGTTTTTTGAAATAAATAAAGAATATATATGTGTGTGTGTGTGTGTGTGTGTATGTATGTGTATGTATGTACGTGTGTGTGTATGTATCCAGGGATAAATTGTCAATGGTAAAAACTTACCTAAAGTTTTTTTTTCCTAAATTTATCCAATTAATATTTTTCAAGCATAACACCTGTTCCCTTTCTTAAAAAAAAAAATCTTAAATCCTTTACTTTGTCACCTTTGCATCTGAATTAAAGAAAATGGGGAAATATCTAAAATACCAGCTTACTTCCATTTAAATATGCCCCCAAATGAAGGGAATTTGAGAGAACACTTAGGACATGGGAGTTTACGACCTGCTTCAGAAACCGAATCCTGTGCCTGATAACCTTTACTGTCTTGGTCAGAAAATGTCTGACTTAAATCTCTCAGGCTGCAGCAAGACATGTTTTCTTTCACTCTGTCCTCACTGCAAAATGGCTGTCTCCCAGCCCTTGAGTTTGAGCTTTTCCAAGTCTTAAAGCATGTTATCTAAAGTCTTCCCTTGGCTTTTTATCTACAGATGAGTTGGTCCAGATTTTTTGCCATGACTTTCATAACTTTCATCATCTGCAACTTCCCCCAGGCTTCCTTCAGGATTTTCTTCACTTTCCTTAGAGTTGCACATTTCTAAAACCAAGCAGGGTTGACAATGCCAGGAAGGTACCTTAGAGGGCCTACACTCACAGTGCCTGTTCAGGTACCCTGATTGGCCTTAAGTGACTGTTCTACCTGGAATAAAATCCTCTCTTGATCATCAAGCAAAATGGTCAGCTTTTCTTTGCCTTCAAAATAGTCTCTGCATGGTGTCTGCTTTCAAACTTTCCAAAGTGCTTAGTTTACCACCTCTTCCTAAATATACCACTCTCTATCCTATAAGGCCTGGGAACACAGAAATTAGCAGCAAACGATCTCCTTATTTTCTGTTTTTAATGCCTGTGCACCTTAACAGGTCCTTTGGCTGCAATCAGACTCTCTCCTGGCGTCTTTGTTCCTTTTCCCCGGGCCCTGCCTGTCTGACTAGGCTTTGACAGCAGCAGAGACTCTTCCCATCCTCACGGTCTCCTCCTGCAGCTCTTTTTTTTCTAACCCATGGCAGCAAGCTAGGCTTCAGGACAAAAGGCTCTTGAAGAATATTTGAGAACGTTCAATCCACCTGTGACCCTTTTGAAACACCAACTCAGGATGCTCTTTATTGCTGGTTGTTATATTTGCAATGATCTCTAATCTACCTCAGTTTCTTTTCTTTGGAAACTGTGTGCTGACCTGATTGAAATATTCTCATCCCACATGAGGGAACAGCTATGACAGCCAGTGAAGAGGACTTTCCCTGCTGTGCTCTTCTTGGCCGAGACCAGGAAAAGAGGGGGCCGGCTCATCCATCACATGTGGGAGGAAAAAAATGGGAAGAATGGCCGAGATGTTTAGTCACTTTTTGAAGCCATTTTTCTTATTCAAAATTGAGTCAATATTTTATTTTGAAAACCACACACTAAATAGAATATGGTATTCTGAATTGTGGTGCTCCTGGAACAGAAAAAGGACATTAGTGGAAAACCAGTGAAATCTGATAAAGACTGGTGTTTTATTAATAATAATGTGCCAATGTTACTTTCTTATTTATGACAAATGCACCTTGGTTATGTAAGGTGTTAACATTAGGGGAAACTGGGTGAAGGGTAAATGGAACTCTCTGTACTATCTTTGCAACTTTTCTGTAAATCTAAAATTATTCCAAAATACGTTTATTTTAAAAGATAGCCTATATTTTTTCTTCCCAGTAATTTGGGTTATTCACCTCTATTTCTTTACTGGTTAGTATATTAAGGACCTGATTCAGGAAAAAATATGAACATAAATTAAAGCTTTCATATGCAGAAAAGAATGGTTAAGTTGTAGCTAGTTCATCTATGTCCCTAAATGAAAATATCTGATCATATATTAGGGTCCTTGCTTGTTCTGTTTTCCCTACCTCTGTTCTCTGATTACCTATAAATTATTTACTCATTTCCATGTTTTCTCATTCAGTAAACATTTATAAAACTAGGTACTGAGTTTAACTCTGAAGGAAAAAAAAGAGATGGATAAAATGTGGTTTTTCACCTCAGAGTACACAAGCTAGTAGGGAATAAACATACAGAGATAACTGTTGAATAATGTAAGTGCAGTGATAACAAATGTACACAGTAATTTTAATGAGAACTAAGCAAGCCTGAAAAGCGTTATCAGAAAAAAACACCCTAAAGGTGACACGCCTCCGCCTTCAGGGCGAGTAGGAGTTAGGATGAATGTACCGAAGAGACACGTCAGGGTAGCAATCCACATGATGTGTTCAGAGAGCTAGGGAGTGGCAAGCTTTTCAGCATAGCATAAGGGAAGACTGATAGGATGTGGAGGGAGACGAAGGTGGACAAAGAGACAAGAGCCTGACTTAGGGCCATCAGAATTAGGAAGGCCTTCTGTTGCTGGAGAAGACTGTAGTTTCACCCTTTAAATCATAAGCAGATGAAAATAGGACAGCAAAAGATAAAGACCAGAGAGTTTCATCTCACCTTTGTTCTCCATCAGTTACAATGACTCAGGCATTTCCTGAAAATATGGCTAACCCCAAAGGAGCTATTCTTGCTACAAAAGAAGTTGGTGGCATCATAGACAGAGTAGCAGCTCTTAGACTCTTACCCTCTTCCCTAGCAGTGAGGAACAGTGGTTTATTTCTAAAGTTTATGTAGGTACTAATGCTCAATGATTGCTACTTAAAAATAATGCATAAGACAGTGATTTTCACCCCCTGCAAAAGAAATGTTTTGCTTTTACTCATAGGGTAACCAGTGGCTTCAACTGCTTTCTGTTTTTGAAAACTCATGTGATGCAACATGAGAAGTTCTTCTTTAAAGGGGTTGGTGAGTTGCTTCTTGTAGATGCTCTCACACTGTTGATCATGCTTGAATTGGGGCTAAGAATAAAAATTCAGCTGAGTAATTTCTGTTGATGTAGGGTCCCTCAACTTTTTGGAGAAAAATGTCAAGTTTTACATTCTGGTTTCATTTCAATTCCTGGAGGCTACTGAGTAGGGAGAGGATAGCACGATGTGTGTGTGTGCATGCGCTCATGTGTAGAAAGACAGGATGAGGTAGCTGCTTATACAGAGCTAGAAGGAACTCTAGCCAACTTAGAGTTTTGATTAAACACTCTTTTTACTTAAAGGGAATCTGGCTATATCAGAGTTTACTCTCATTGAGTTAAATATGAACTTGGTAGACGAAGTGGAGAATTCTTTCAGTTTTATGAACAGTTTCATTATGAAATTGTTTTAGACGGTAAATGACACATTCCCATTTCTTGTCAGTGACTATTTACTGAAATCTACCCCTTCTTGCCCTGCCTTTCTGGTTGATTTCTTTAGCTGTCAAGCCCACTGGTCATCTTTCCCTTGCTGGGCCTTACATGTCATGTTTTCTTGAGTTGCGAAGAATAACCATTTGTTAGCTAAAGACCTTTCTCTGATCTAATGCAACTGATACCTGAAAGAGTAAATAAACGGAACCTGATCCCTACTTTATATTGCCAGGTACAAAATACATTTGTGGCTATTCTATCATATTATTGTTTTTTTAGGTCTCTAAATTAAAGAGAACAAGGCTTCTATCCAAGACTCACAAACACTTGGTTTTGGCAATCAAATTATCTTGTTCCTAAGTTTATGAATCGTTGTCTTCTGCTGCAGAGGGAATTGGATTTTTAGTTTGAAAGATGAGTGCACATTGGGAAGATGTGTTTTAGGGGGAAGCAATATGTGTTTTGCATTTTATGTACAATGTGAAAAACTGTAAATTGATAATACAATATGTTAGGAAATGAAATGGCAATGAGTAGCAAGCAATGGGCTGGAGAGAACTCCAGGTTGGGGGTAGAAAATGATTATTATAGGCATCCTAGGCATGGTGGCTGAACTTTCTGTTTTTTCCTTCTTTAGGAAATGGGTTGAGTATTTTAGGTTCATCTGCAGACCTATGCTACATTTAAGAGTACAGTATCCTGGCACACACTTGAACCATGCTGAGAGGCTGACAGTCAAAATGAGCTGGACCTTGTTCTCACTTTGTTATTTGATGGCAGGCTATGAGGGGAAATGATAGCATTCTAGTTCTTCTTTTGGAAAAAGCATGCATTACATTTCAGAATGTTTCACGGCCCGAAAGTGCATAGGTTTCAAGTGTAGTTCCTCTCTTACCACACAGCTAAATAATCCTGGAAGCCAAATACATGGACTGTATTTAATTTCAAATTCAGTTGTTAAAAGATGTCTCTGCCAGGCACGGTAGCTCCTACCTATAATCCCAGCACTTTGGGAGGCTGAGGCACGCAGATCACCTGAGGTCAGGAGTTCGAGACCAGCCTGACCAACATGGCGAAACCCCGTCTATACTGAAAATACATAAATTAGCTGGGTGTGGTGGTGTGCGCCTGTAATCCCAGCTACTTGAGAGGCTGAGGCAGGAGGATTGCTTGAACCCGGGAGGTAGAGGTTGCAGTGAGTTGAGGTCATACCACTGCACTCCAGCCTGGGCGACGGTCAGACTCTATCTCAAAAAAAAAAAAAAAAAAAGGTATCTCTAATTGTTACTGTCTTTTTGTTGAGTATGTTAGGGTTCACTGATTTATGGTGTATATCTGGATTTTTTCCCACCTGGTTAGTGGAATAAAATAGGAGGTTGAATAACATGGCATTTATTATGATAGTAACCAACAGGGCAACTGGAGTTAGCATACTTGTAGCTTTTGTAAATTACTCAATTGTCACTCAATAACAGGACAGTTATTTACTTGATTTTGATTGGCCGAGGAATAATAGTGGCTCCATTTCAGCAGATAAATAGTGAGGATTTGAATCTTTAGTAAAATTAATGACAGCTGGAGGAATTCCCAGCTGCACATGTAACTAGAAGTGCTTAACTGCCCAATTAATCATGAATGGATGGATTCAGTGAAACACAAAATTCAATCTGCTTTTGCAGCGGTGGTTTTGAAAAATTGGAGGCAAGTGTTTTTTTCTCTATTGAACACAACTCTGAGTGTCTAGGAAAATGCCATACTTTTTTTTAGGATGAATGCAAAGAAATATGAGTCCCTTCTTCCTTCTTTTTTGCCCTTCCTCCCTCCCTTCTTTCCTATACATATTTATTATACACCTACCATATGCCAAGCCCACAATGGGGACACAAAGATGAAAAAGATACACTACCTGCCCTCGAGGAGTTATTGTCAGAAAGGTTAAATAGCCGCACATACAGTTGTAACACAATGGATGGATGAAATGGAGTTTGCCAGATGGACAAGGAGAAAGGGGCTTTTAAAATAAGAGTCCGTCTTCTGTGCAAGAGCAGGGAGCTTTCAGAGCATGTACCCACCTTATACAACAAGTATTTTACCTGGGTACCTACTATGTGCCACACAGTGTGGATGAAATACGTTTGGAAAAGTGTGAGAAGCATGTTATTGGCCAGAGCATGTTGGAGGAGAAAGATAAGAGATGGGCCTGGAGGTTGACAGGGACAATTTAAAATGTCATTTTAATAGTGTCATTCCCAGTTTTTTTCTTCTTTTCAAGGTAAATGAATTTTTTTTTTTTTTTTTTTTTTTTGAGACAGAGTCTCTCTCTGCTGCTCAGGCTGAAGTGCTGTGGCACACAATCTCGGCTCACTGCAGCCTCCACCTCTCAAGTTCAAGTGATTCTCTTGCCTTAACCTCCCATGTAGCTGGGATTACAGGTGCACACCACCACACCGAGCTAATTTTTTGGTTTTTTTTTTTTGTATTTTTAGTAGAGACGGGGTTTTGCTGTGTTGGCCAGGCTGGTCTGGAACTCCAGCCCTCCAGTTATCCACCTGCCTCAGCCCCCCAAAGTGCTGGGATTACAGGCTTGAGCCACCATGCCCGGCCTCAAAGTAAATGAATATTTTCTTATTTTTGTTCTAGCTTAATGTTGATGAAATAAGAGGTAGTCAGAACAAACATTTTGAGTAGATTTAGTATTAATACATATTTATACCTAATCTTAGTAAATATACAAACATACCGAATGAATCACAAACTCAGCATTCAAGAGCAGAGCTAGGCTGACACATAGCACAGTAAAGTACTTCATTTCTTATCTGGAAACTTCCAAATTGCTAGGAGAAATTGGCTAGCAGTCCTTCAAGAGAGAGATTGAAAACTTCCTGTCTGAAAACAGAAACTATTAGCAATTATTTTAACCCAATAGTAACAACCCAGGGTTCAAAAGAATTCTGTATAGACATCTGTATAATGGAGGAAATTTTCATTCATTGCACACAATAGGATACAATTCAATGAAAACTAGGTGGATTATTTTTTAATTTCTACCCTCACCTCATTCTATAAGTTTTTCAGGCAGCTTAGAAGACTATGTGAAGTCACAAAAAAGTTAGTAACCAGCAAAATATCAGAATCAGAGAAAATATAAATTAAGATAGAAAATCTTTTTTTTTTTCTTTTGAGATGGCATTTTGTTCATGTCACCCAGGCTGGAGTGCAGTGGCACGATCTCGGCTCACTGCACCCTCTGCCTCCCGGGTTCAAACAACTCTCCTGCCTCAGCCTCCCAAGTTGTTGGGACTACAGGCACGCGCCGCTGTGCCCAGCTAATTTTTGTATTTTTAGTAGAGACGGGATTTCACCATGTTGGCCAGGCTAGTCTCGACCTCCTGACCTTGTGATCCGTCTGCCTCGGCCTCCCAAAGTGCTGGGATTACAGGTGTGAGCCGCAGCACCCGGCTAGAAAATCTTATACCAAGAAGAAAGCTAGAACTGAGCTCTGATCTTCCGTGGCTGATGTAAAAACCAAAATATAATTAATCATAGGCTCCTCGTTGTTCATAGAAGATATTTCAAGACAGATATGACTTAATTTTCATTATCCATAATGAAAGATTCTAATAATTATGAAGAGCCCTTTTTCATTTAGTCATTAAGGTATAAGTAGATTCAGCCTTCCATGTTTTGAGGAACATTTCGCTAGGGGACTTTGCCAGTAGGTTAACAAAGTGCTTCCGGTGTCTTTCATGTACAAGGCATTTTGCTACAGCGTTCTCATGCAGGCATTTCATCAAAAGATGGGTGAAGACTGAGTGTACTGGCTTATTCCTGTAATCCCAATACTTTAGGATGCTGAATGGGGAGGGTGACTTGAGTCCAGGAGTTCGAGACCAGCCTCAGTCACATAGGGAGCCTCTGTCTCTACAAAAAATAGTAAGTTAGTTATGCATGGTGGCGTGCGCTTGTGGTCCCCGCTTGAGAAGTTTAGGTGGGAGGATCACTTGAGCCAGGGAGGTCAAAGCTGCAATGAACTATGATCGTGCCATTGCACTCCAGCTTGGGTGACAGAGCAAGATTCTGTCTCAAAATAAATAAATAAATAAATAAAATGGTGATGGTGTTACCCACTAAGAAGAGCATTGCCAACTTCAGCTGCACCTGCTTTATTCTCACAAGGACTTTTCTTCTTTGACAATCATTCAAAACGACCTATTTTTCTGGTAGTTTGTTCTGCAAGTTGATAGATTCCATTGTATTCCGATTTTGTAATGAAGTAATAGAATTTGCAGTAAAATCAAGTTCTCTGGAATTCTTTGGTAAAACAATGATTGCTTAAAATGGGAAAGGCTTGTTTTTCAAATTCTTATTCTCAATATAAGCCTCAACATCTACCCAGGGAGGCATTGTGCTTGTCCATCATTGTCAATTTTTATGTTCTTTGGTTATAAATAACTTCTGGAACAAGCACCAGACCACATTTCAATAGCAATTTTCAAAACGGAATGCACATTTTAAAAAAATCCTTCATAATCTTTTCTAGTAAGGAGTTTTTTTTTGTTTGTTTTGTTTTTTGTTTTGTATTTTTAATTGTAATTTTGTAGTATTGTAGATGGTATTGTATTGTCTTGGACCTGCATAGCTAAAATTGGTGAAGAACATTTCCAAAAAATATTAAGGTTACTAATGATTTCCTGCACTTTTCAGTAAATAACTCAATATATTTAAAAGCCTCCCCACCTCTACTACATTTTATTTTTCAGCTCTGATATTCGTTTCTTCTTGTCTCAGCCAAACATCAGAAGACAGACAAACTGCTGATGGTTTGTTGATAAATTTAACACGGTTACAAAAAAAAAATCGTGAAAAGGGCAGACACGGTGGCTCACACCTGTAATTCCAATACTGCAAGTCTGAGGCGTGTGGATCACTTGAGCTCAGGAGTTCGAGACCAGCTTGGGCAACATGGCAAAACCCTGTCTCTACAAAAATTAGCCAGGGGTGATGGCACACACCTGTAGTTCCATCTACGTGGGAGGCTGAGGTGAGAGGATTGCTTGCACCCAGGAGGTCAAGGCTGCAATGCAGTGGTGATTGCACCACTGCATTCCAGCCTGGACAACAGAATAAGACCGTGTCGCCAAAAAAAAAAAAAAAAAAAAAAAAAAAAAAAAAAAAAAAGAAAATCATGAAAAATACCGAAGTCTTCAAGTTGAAAGTGGTTAAAAGATGTTTTTTCCCCTTTAGCCAATGTCTAATACTGTGCTCAGTGTCTGTTAAGCAGTAGATAAATTGTGTATATCCCCTATGTCCTGTTGATCAGTTTTAGACCTTTTTGGAATAGGTTTCTAATTTACTTCTTGCTCTCTTTTCCCACTGTCACTATCCTATCAGTCTCCCAGTCAGTCTCTCTGACTGCAGTTTTTCACACTTTCAGACAGATCTTGCCCGTACATCCTTTTCAATCTGAAACTCTCATTCACTTACTTTAGTGCAGCATCAGCCATCTACTCACAACCATATGGCTGCAAACACTTCCTCCTGGCTTTCCTGATTTGCTGTGATCTGCATTTATTCTACTCTACAATTTTATTTCCAGCTACTCCTCAACATGAACGTCTGAACTTCTCATTCCCCAGCGCATAAGGCGAGGCACCACTTTCATGCCTTTGTTCATGCTGCCCCCACCTTTTCTTGAAATGCCTTTACAACATTTCTCTGCCCCCAGCAGATCATGATGATGCTGATGGCGCAGTTCCAACACTGACTTCTCCATGAACCTTTCTTGGCTTCATCACCTCACACTGACCTCTGCCTTTCTGCAGTTCCAAAGTCAGTAACCTTCGTTTCTTTTTTTAAATGACATGGTTCAGCACTGAACTGCCTTGTTTCATGAACACAGATCTTATTTCTCCAGCTTGTTTGAAAGTTCTTTAAAGGCAAGAAACATGCCTTTTACTTCTTTAGTATCCACTGCAACTCCTACCCCCATACTGACTACAGAGTTGTCCAAATTCATCACTCTCCAGACATTGCCTTTATTTTCCTGCCCTTTAGCTTTGCTCTCTGCCATTCCTGATAATTCTGCTTAAACCTCCCTCACCTTCTCCCTGAGGTCTTCTCTTCCCCCAAAACAAAATTAATCTGTCCTCTTCTAGTCACTGATTGGATTTGCATTTTTGTTTATGGTACTTTTATGGTACTTTTTGTACTCTCCTTTATAATGTGGTTATTTACATAACTGTCAGCCCTATTAGGTTATAAGCCCTTATTCGGCAAGGACCATGTCTTATGTATTTTTTTTGCCTGCCACTATACTTAGTACAGGCCTCATACATACTAATTTTTCAATGAATGTTTGTCAATTTGAATTGCGTCTTAGATAGTAGACAATCAGATATGACCTAGTGTTGTTAGGGCACCAAGGATGGTTGGTATATGGAAGTCCACTTACCTGCTCTGTCCTCTTGGGGTACCTAGTACCTAGCGACATTTCACCTGGTTCACGTATGATCACCTGAAGGGATTCTTTTATTTAGAACGTAATAAAGACAGTAAAATACTTGGTAAAAATGACTAAAGCTATACTGTGAAGTTAAAACCAAACGATTAAGCATAGTTCCTCTACTTAATGTGTACAGCAAGCTACAAAGATTCTGCAAGAATGCTGAGTACTAACTAGTAGTCCCTTGTCTTTGGGAGTTGGTAGCATATTTGCCCTGGGGAAGTTATATAAGGGAAGTATCTCTGAGTGCCCTTTATTCCAGGGACCTTCCTTCTGCAGTAGTGGATTGTTCACTGATCCGGTACTGTTTTATTTCTCAGGCCACCTCTGCTGGAATGTTCCTTCCTCATCTAAGACCATTTTCTTCAGAGCAGAGAGTTCCTGGTCTTTGTGTCTGCATTTTCCCCTAAACTCTCCGTTGAAGTACTGAGTGTGAATTTCTTGAACTCATCTCTCTTGTTCCACACTAGCCAATGCGTAGGTGCATGGAACACCAGCTGGATAGACAGCTCCTCTCTCCTCCACTTCAACCTGCAGAATGCTACCTGTTGTCCTCAGGGCTGTCCTCTTCTGCACTGTGGGTCTCTCTGAGCTTTGCTGTGCAGCATTGAAGGAGTTTGATCAATATTGGTGAGAGAAGAAGAGCTTTCAGGGTGAGTCTGGGAGGAAAAAAATTTTCCCACTGAATGGACATCCTGCCTGCCTCTTGTGTTTTACTCTGAACCCTTTACCTCTGTCCTCAGGCCCTTCCCTTCATCTGGACTTGGATTTCACTCTATGCACATCATCACTCCCAGCTGTAGACAGTATAGGTCTATGCTACTCAAACATTTGTTGATTTATTTCAAATCCAGTCATTTGGATAATATATGCATATGGTTTGTGAATTTATCTATAATGATGCAGCATGAGAATGATAACAAAAAATCTATTTTTAATAAATTCACCTTAGTTTTAAAATGGGAATTATTCCTTTTAAAGCATGCATTTCATAGAAAAGCAAAGTTAATGAGAAAATAGAATTTTAAAAAATAGCTAAGTAAAAGGAATAGCTGCCTTATTTTCCTCATTGAAACAACAAAAGGGCATCCTTTGGCCAGAGAGCTCATATTCAGCTTTTGGGAGGGAGTAGGGTATTTTGTCTCTGAGAGGTGACTTTTCACACCTGTTTAGGATTCTTAAAGTTTGTGGTGGGTTGGCTTGTTTTGTTGAGAGTGCCGGTCTTGAATTTTGGGATGTGGGTAGGCTAGCAGAGGTTGTGACAGTGCTCTGTGATGGGTGACCATCTCTAGTCCTGGCCGTCTTGAAGTGGGTACTGGGTCATAAAGAGGAGGGGCAACCCACAGCTGTCCCAGCTGATGTGAGTCCAGAGCCACGCAGCCCAGAGGAGACAGCAGGTCAGGAGGGTCAGCCTCATATGCAAAGGACAGCAGTCTTATTCATGCTGCTGTCTGACCAAGAAAACCAGATATGACTGTCTTCTTGTTATTCCCAAACAAGGTGGTGCCTCTGGGTAAACACGCTTCTTGCAGGCAGAAGAAATATGGAGGAATACAACCAACATGATTCCTATATTTCATTTTAGTCAATACCTTTAATTGTC
Organism: Macaca mulatta; assembly: GCF_049350105.2. Lineage (NCBI taxonomy): Eukaryota > Metazoa > Chordata > Mammalia > Primates > Cercopithecidae > Macaca > Macaca mulatta. The sequence continues at coordinate 56,827,452 of NC_133417.1, read as the reverse complement.
CCAAAGTTCTTACTAGAGCATGTAATTCCTACTCACTTTAATTAATTAAGTTTTATATCTCTATCCCTTTTTTAAGAGAGGGATTACAACAGCAAATTGGCCTCACCCGAGAAACAAAGGGCCGGGACAATTCCATATACTGAAGTGTTCTCGCTAACCTGCATTGAGGGATTCCTTGGCTGAGTGCTTGCACGTTCTGAGTGCATAATCTTCACGGCAGCTCCGTGAGTTAGGTTATTATCTCATCTTCAGAAAGGAAACTGAGCCCAGAAAGAATAAGTATTGTGCTTGAAAACAAATGTCTGGTAAGGAGCAGTCCTAGAATTCCAGCCCAGGTAGTCAAGCTTCATGGCACCACTCAGAACTGCTTATTGTATGCCAGCTCTCATATGAGTAACCACCTCCTCTCCTTATATTCCCTAATAAAGAATAAAGGTGATGATCAGAATAAATTAACTTATAGCTTCTCTGTCAAACTTATTTAAATCAAGGTTTCATCATCTCTTTACTTTCGTTTCTATTTGTTTGGTCCAAAAAAGTTTCCAACAAATTGATGAACAGATGTGGCTTTCCTCTTTGACCAGTTTGGATCTACTGATGAGCTAATTCACTGGAGGAAGGGAAGAGAAAGTCCAAGGTTTGGTAGTCACTTCCTTAGTAACAGTTGATTGTATGTGTTTTGATGTCAATTCAAATGACCGATTCTATCACCAAGCACTTAAAGACCTAATTCCAGGCACTAGGCTGACATCTTTAATAACAGACCTCAGAGGAATCTTAGAGATCATCCAAGAGATGTTCTTGCCTGAAATGAAGTCTCAGCTTCTCCAGTGGATGATGGCCCAGTGACTTCTGGGCCATGTGGCCTGACTTCTCTTATAAGACCTCAAAAGTGCTTTGGAGAGAAATCAAGATAATGTGCTGGAGAGAGCCTGGCATTCTCAGTAATTTTTAGTTCAATCTAAATGCAGAGACAGAAAGATTCTGTTTTTAGTGCCTTCAGCCTCAGTGATCTGCTCATCCAACAGTGCCTACCAACACTTCTGCTGGACATGATTATTAGTTAATTAGCAAGGGCTTTAGAGCCAGTCAGACCGGGGTTCGCCACACTTTACCAGCTTCATGACCTTGGGCATCTTACTTAGTGCCTTGTTTACTTCAGTGCGGATAATGAAGTCTACCTCTTAAGTTTTTATTGTGACTAAATTAGATAACATCAGTAAAGTGCTGTTTTATTCCAATCAAAGCCCTATTTCCTAGTTCCAAAGGTTAAATTTCAGAATAAGTTCTTTTCCTCTGCCATAATGAGCTCTAACACACAGAACACGGAATTAGCAGATAGGGATCAAAAAAACAAGCCTTACTTTCATCTCCTGCCCTCTGAACTGATTGGAGAGGAAGGGCATTACCCCAGGAAAGAGTATGGGCCTATACCACTCCAAACTCCAAATGGAGTTGGTCCATGCTGGCGGGAGGGGTGGGTATCGTGTGGTCACCATCAAGACCACAAAAGTCAAAGGAGGAAAGCGGTGCTGTAAGGAGTAGCACAGCCTAGGGCGCATGTCTTGTGACAATAAGCTCCTTCTGTGGAGGAAGTTAGGGGTAGGCGTAGCTCTTACCTAGAGCCCTGGGTGTTTGCTGGTGAGGCAGCACGTGCACAAGGGGCCCGCCATACCTTCAGAAACTCCCAACCATTCGTCATCTTCTAATTCAAAAACAGCATTTGTACCTAAACTTAAATTACTGCACAGGTGATATCACCTAGAACACTACAGGCTTCACACATTTAGGAGACTGGTGACCAAAGAGAAAAACTCATACTAATATAGCCTCTGTTGGGGCTCCTGGGCCTCTCACAGGAAATATTCTTTTTGAAAGAACACAGTTGGCTGGGCATGGTGTCTCACCCCTGAAATCCCAGCATTTTGGGAGGCCGAGGCAGGCAGATCACCTGAAGTCAGGAGTTCGAGACCAGCCCGGCCAATATGGTAAAATCACATCTCTACAAAAAAATCCGGCCACTGCACTCCAGCCTGGGCGACAGAGCGAGACTCCGTCTCAAAAAAAAAAAAAAAAAAAAATCCAAAAAATTAGCTGGATATCATGGCATGTGCCTGTAATTCCAGCTACTGGGGAGGCTGAGGCAGAAGAATTGCTTGAACCCAGGAGGCGGACGTTGCATGTGAGCTGAGATTATGCCATTTGCACTCCTGCCTGGATGACAAGAGCGAAACTCCATCTCAAAAAAAAAAAAGGTACACCGTTAATAAAAGTACTTAACACTAATTATGGGACATACTAAGTGCTCAATAAATAATAATGGTTATTGTTTTTGATAGTGATTATTAATATTTAATGTCACCTATCAAAATAATTATTTTAGGGTTAATGCAGGCAATCTTAAGCTGTATAACTTTGTAAAAATATGCATATTTTTACATATTTATGTACAAATGTATATAGGTATATGGAGACATATAATTTTTTTTTTTTTTGAGATTGAGTCTGCTCTGTCACCCAGGCTTGAGTGCAGTGGTGCAATCTTGGCTCACTGCAACCTCCGCCTCCTGGGTTCATGCCATTCTCCTGCCTCAGCCTCCCAAGTAGCTGGGAATACAGGCGCCCGCCACCATGCCTGGCTAATTTTTTTTTTTTTTTGAGACAGAGTCTCGCTCTGTCGCCCAGGCTACAGTACAGTGGCATGATCTTGGCTCACTGCAAGCTCCACCTCCCAGGTTCATGCCATTCTCCTGCCTCAGTCTCCCAAGTAGCTGGGACTACAGGCGCCTGTCACCATTCCTGGCTAATTTTTTGTATTTTTAGTAGAGACAGGGTTTCACCATGTTAGCCAGGATGGTCTCAATCTCCTGACCTTGTGATCCGCCGCCTTGGCCTCCGAAAATGCTGGGATTACAGGTGTGAGCCACCATGCCTGGCCCATGCCCAGCTAATTTTTTTATATTTTTAGTAGAGAAGGGGTTTCACCGTGTTAACCAGAATGGTCTTGATCTCCTGACCTCGTAATCCACCCGTCTTGGCCTCCCAAAGTGCTGAGATTACAGGCGTGAGCCACTGCACCTGGCCAATGTTTTTGTTTTTAAAAATTCTGAAGGTAAAAATTGAAACTATATAGCAGGGTTTAAAGTGAACTGTAAGTCTGTTTCCTTTCTCTAATATATTTAGGTATATTGATGCATAATAGAGTCTTAGTAAATTTAACACAATTTCAAATAACATACTAGATTATTTTACAATGTGATTTTCTGACTTAACAATTTCACATTTTATTAGTTGGAGGTCTGTGTCATACTCCTGGGCTCAAGAAATTCTCTTTTTTCAGACTCCAGAGTAGCAGAGACTATAGGCATGTGCCATGGTGCCTGGCTACATGCTCTTCTATTTTACAAATGAGCCATACTTTTTAAAAACACGTCTTCTGTGGATAACATGTGTCTGTTTTTATACCAAGACCATATTGTTTTAGGTACTATAGCTTTGTAGTATATTTTGAAGTCAGGTTATGTGATGCCTCCAGCTTTGTTCATTTTGCTCAGGATTTGTGTGTGTATGTGTGTGTGGCTATTTGAGGTCTGGTTCCATATGAATTTTAGATTTTTGTTTTCTATTTCTTTGAAGAATGCTATTGGTATTTTGATAGGGAAGAATCTGGAGATTGCTTTGGGTAATATGGTCATTTTAATAATATTAATTTTTTTGATCCATGAACATGGGATGTCTTTCCATTTGTGTTTTCTTCTATTTCTTTCATCAGGGTTTTGTAGCTTTTGTTGTAAGGGTCTTTCACCTCCTTAGTTAAATGTATTCATAGATATTTTATTATTATTATTATCTTATAACTATTGTAAATGGGATTGCTTTCTTTATTCCTTTTTCAGCTAGTCTATTATTGGTGTATAGAAACAATACTGATTTTTGTATGTTTATTTTGTATCCTGCAACATTACTGAATTTATCAATTCTAAGAGTTTTTTGGTGGAGTCTTTAGGTTTCTATATATTTAAGATCATGTCATCCGTAAAGAGGAACAATTTGACTTCTCATTTCCATCTGGATGCCTTTTATTTCTTTCTCTTACCTGATTGCTCTGGCTAAAACTTTCAGTATATGTTGAATAACAGTAGCGAAAGTGGGCATCTTTGTTCCAGTTCTTAGAGGATTCAGCATGATGTTAGCTGTGGGTTTGTCATACATGGACTTTATTACATTGATATATGTTCCTTTTATCCCTAATTCGTTGAGAATTTTTATCATGAATGGGTGTTGACTTTTGTCAAATGAGTTTTCTTCATCTGTTGAGATGATCATATGGTTTTTGTCTTTCAGTCTGTTGATGCAATGTGTCACATTTATTGACTGGCATATGTTGAATCATCCTTGCATCCCTGGGATAAATCCCACTTGATAGATCCCACGTGATGTTTTTGATATGTTGAATTCCATCTGCTAGTATTTTGTGGAGATTTTAAAATTATTTTTATCTTTTTTAGAGACAGAGTTTTGATCTGTTGCCCAAGCTGGAGTGCAGTGGCATGATCATAGCTCATTACAGCCTTGAACTCCTAAGCTCAGGTAATTCTCCTGCCTCAGCCTCCCTAAGTGCTGGGATTACAAGGCATGCACCACCACACTTGGTCTTGTTGAGGATTGTTGTGTCTTATTCATCAAAGATATTGGCATTGACCCTTCGTTTTCTTTTTTTGCCTCGTCCTTTTTTCTATTTTTATTCCTTTCTCATATTAATGAGTGAAGAGATAGGTTGTTCATCTTTTTCTTATTAACTTGTTAGAGCTCTTTGGATATGAAGGATATTAAACCCGAGTCACTTATGTGACAATGTTTTCTTTTTGTCATTTTCATTTTGACTATTTTATTATTTTTCCCAGACAGATGTTTTAAAATTTTTACTTAGTGAGATTTATCAATCTTTTCTTTTCATGGCTTCTGAACTTTTTGGCATGCTATTTTAAAACTTTAGCATAGTTTCTGCTACTGGTAGTGGGTGTGTGTTTATATACATATATATGTATATTTTAATATGTATGTGTTTATATATAATATTGCCTTTAAATACCTTCATCTACAATTTATTTTTATATAACATATAAGACTGATTGTGATGGCTCATGCCTGTAATCTCAGCACTTTGGGAGGCTCAGTTGGGTAGAGTGCTTGAGGTCAGGAGTTCGAGACCAGCCTGATCAGCATGGCAAAATGCCATCTTTATGAAAAATACAAAAATTAGCTGGGCATGGTGGCACATGCCTACAGTCCCAGCTACTAAGGAGCTGAGGCACGAGAATTGCTTGAGCCTAGGGGGCAGATGTTGCAGTGAGCCAAGATCATACCTCTGCACTCTAGCCTGGGCAACAGAACAAGACTTTGTCTCAAAAAAAAAAAAAAGATATAAAATAGGGATCTATTTTTTTTTTCCAGTTGGCTAGCTCAGTTTCCCAACACTATTGATTGGATGGTCATTCTTTTCCCTTTGATTTACAGTTTCCTATATCATACATTAGTCTCCCATACAGAGCAGTCAGTTTGTGGTCTCGTAATTTCATTGATCTGCGCCAGTACCAAACATGTTTAACTTTTGTAGTTTTGTATATTTTCATATCTATTAAAAAGGCTAATTATCTTTTATTCTTCTTTTAACATTTTTTTCTAAACAGTTTCTGGATTTTAATATTTCCAGTCAACTTGCGTATCATTCTGTCAAGTTAAAATTGATTTTATTCTTCACTGGTCTTTCCTGCATGATTTCCAGCAACCCCTGGAGGCAGGAAGAATGTACGCCCTTTGGGTGAAGTCTGGGCAGTATTGGGGTCTCCATTTAAGGTTCTCGCCTTCCCCCTGAAGCCATCTCATTGATTTTTTCATTCAGCAAATAGTTTGGAGCTCCTATGAAGCTTTGTGCTAGGAACTCTGAGGACCACAAAACTGATAAGACATGAGTCCTGCCTGAAATGAAGTAGAGGCTTTACTGTGGTTTCAATTGTGTCTTCAGCGACCTCTTGGGGAAGCCCTTCTGTTTTTGATGGCATACCTGGGTTCAGTTAGCCGTGCATACACATTCCCTTAATGGGAAACTTTAGCCAGTTTTTTAAAAAAAATCGTTCCAAAGAGTTATTTAAAGATGTTTTTTCATCACACGGTTCCTGGGGCTAAGAAATGACATGGGCAAGACTCGAGTCCTTTTCCCTACTTTCTTCCTGTCTTCTAAACCAAGCTACATTATTCTTTTTTATCTGACAGAAGGAAGTCTTTTCTTTTTTTTAAAGACACAAGTGATTGCCTAAAGCTACTTTTAGGGGAAACATATATACTGTTGTCGTATCTCTAATCTGACTCTCAAGAAAACAGACCGCAATGTAAAAATAGTGTTGGGTGTGCTGCTTTGTAAACCACTCTGGGGGCCACGTGAGACGAAAGCGTCTCTCAGTCAATCACTTTTCCAGAAGTCACAGAAGTCTGTGTTTTCAAGCAACGATCAGCGCCTCATCAGCAGGCAGCACTGCTTCTACCAGCAGCATATTCAGGATTTCCTGAACAAATACTGCGATTTCCTTTTTAACGTCTCTGCTGAAACTAGATTAGTGCAGTTTGAGCAGCCACCCTGGAATGAAGCCCTTGTGCCAGGGCTAACGCTGCCAAGTGCAAGTGCCAGGATCAGCCAGCGGGAGCCACCCTGTCGTATACCTGTGTCATGTAGGTTGATCAGAAGCTCTCATGAAGTTTTGACTAGGCAGAGTGGGTCTCTAGAGCAGCTGCTCAGTGTCGCATGATGTTATTCTGTGACCTGTATATAGTAAAGCTTGGTTGCTGGAGGCCACCTTCTCCCAGTAGGTGATCACTTTCCCTTTCCCAGAAGGAAAGTGAGCTCCACAATCTCACTGTCCCTACTGTTAAAATAAAGTTCTTGTTGGATGCAAAAATGATCATGGGTGTTTTCAACTTCTGTTACTCCTTAGTCTCACAGAAGGGTTTTGATGTATTGCTAATTGTGCTTATTGATATAGCACTTCTTACATACCTGTAAAATATTACGTGCTGATTATCACAGCAGTTTTTGCCCAAAAGCATCCATATCAAGTAATCTTTGTTTTTTGTTCTTTCCCCAGTGTATATGTTAAACCACATGAAATTACAACTGCAATGTTTGCAATTTCATGATTCAACCTAATGTAAAAGGAATCTACCCTCTTGCTACCACCATTACCATTGGTTTAACTTGCAAATCTGCTTGTAGCTCACATCTCAGTTTCTCCTTTCTCAGAAGTGCCTAAATGGCCATGGCTGGTACTTTGAACTATACTGTATATTTATATATAATTATAATTTAATTACAAGAAGTAATCTGTAAATAAGTGGTGTGAACATAATCCGAGGCATTATCATTTTAGAGAAAAAGAAAACTCTCACTAGTACCTTAGAATCACCTACCAAGAACTAAAATGCTGAAGAAAAATTTTGTGATTAGAGTAGAAACTCAAAGAAATTCACAAACCAAAACCTTGGTAGCCTACAGATATGTGAATGCAGAAATAGTGAACATGTCTTTTGAAAAGCAGTCTGCTGTTCACTTCCCATGATCTCAGATTGGCATTTTAAAATTTACATCTATCATTGTAAATTAGTGAGATTCTGGTGTTTGATTAATATTAACAAAATATTGAAGAACGTTGTTTTGTTTTACTGAAGGCAACTAAAATGTTTGATGTTAGACCATTTAGGCTGTGGCTGGTACTACTGGGAGAAGGTGGCCTCCAGCAACCAAGCTTTACTATATGCAGGTCACAGAATAATATCATGGGACACTGAGCAGCTGCTCTAGAGACCCACCCTGCCTAGTCAAAACTTCATGAGAGCTTCATGAGAGCTCTCCTTTCCATCTCTATCTGGGCCTTTTTGTCACCTCTCTCCTTGTGCTTGAGGAGTCAATTAAAATTCTTCTGCTGTTATCTCCATTCATGGGTTTCCTCAGACTAGCAATTAAAAGAAACCTGTCTGAAATCAGGGCAATTACAGCCAAAACTCGCCAGCACAACGGGGAGGGTAAGATTGGCCAACTTTTATAAATTAATACTACTTCCTGTTAAATCAATTCTGTAAAATAGTTGTAATGGAACCCATTAATTTGTATTCCATTTATGAGATTATTCAGATAAAGCCTGTGCTTTGGTTTGAACTATACTGTATATGTATAATTATAATTTAATTACAAGAAATAATCTGTAAATAAGTGGTGTGAACATAATCCGAGGCATTATCATTTTAGAGAAAAAGAAAACTCTCACTAGTACCTTAGAATCACCTACCAAGAACTAAAATGCTGAAGAAAAATTTTGTGATTAGAGTAGAAACTCAAAGAAATTCACAAACCAAAACCTTGGTAGCCTACAGATACCATGTGAATGCAGAAATAGTGAACATGTCTTTTGAAAAGCAGTCTGCCGTTCACTTCCCATGATCTCAGATTGGCATTTTTAAATTTACATCTATCATTGTAAATTAGTGAGATTCTTGTGTTTGATTAATATTAACAAAATACTGAGGAAGGTTGTTTTGTTTTACTGAAGGCGCCTAAAATGTTTGATGTTTTAACGTAAGTTTTTGCACCAGATTTTATAGGGCAAATTTTAAAAAATGAGTCTACCACACCCTAGGTCCCCCAGTAGTGATCTATGAGAGTGTGTGGAATGGGAGGATGTTCGTGTTGCCTGTCTGAGCCTCAGAGGCCTCATCCGTACAGCGTGGATAATCATAACTTACTTCTTAGGGTTGATGAGATAATAATATCTATAAGTTAGTGAGGGATGAGCAAACATTCATTCTCTTCCGCTTCCTTTTAACAGCCTTCTATGAATGTGCTCCTTTGCTACCCTTGACTGCTCTTTGAAACCTAAAAAGGAACCTTAGTCAGATTAATAGCTGGGGCTGAACTTTAGGTCTTCCATCCAATAAGAGTGAGCTGCTGTGATTGTTAAGCAGAACTCGTCTTACTTTTTTCAACCAACATTTTTGAAAACCTATTTATGAGAATCCACGCAAGGTACCTTAAAGAAAAGTTGTCATCTCGGAGATACAATTTCAAGAGATTCTCACTCCACCAACGTACTGGGAATGTATACTTATCCAGTGCTCTGGATTTAGGCAATGAAGTCTGTAATTAAAAAAAAAAAAACAAAACTCATGCTATGAGGGTGAAGTTGCTAATAATTAGCATCACACCAAGTAAGTACAACCTTGGTCAATTAACCACCCGAGAAGAACTTAAAATCATGGAACAAAGAAGAAAGAGATTCTGATGGGAGTGACTGTGTCTTTCTTTGTACAAACTCGAGGTCCTGCCATGCCAGGCAGTGTAGGGCCTACGTACTTGGAGACACAGCCCGGACCCTGCTAGGCTGGGTGCCCTAGCAAAGAGCTCTGGACATGTTTGATAAAGGGGGTGAAGGAAAAAGAAAGCGTATTTGCAAGAAAGGGAGGGGCCGGCCTGTCAAGATAAAGATAGCCTAATGGCAACCTTGTAGGTGAGTTATATTCACTCATCTACCCAGGGAAATCTGGGAAAGTCACCAAGAATGGGCTGTGTTCCTTCTGCAATGTGGAGAAATGCATTGTCAAGTCATTACAAACTTAGCAGAGAAAAACGGGCACAAACTCATTGGGAGTGATATATTTCTCTGAGCGTTTCATGATCGCTTAGTCTACTTAATGCACCTTATTTATTTATTTATTTATTTTGAGACAGAGTCTTACTCTGTTGCCCAGGCTGGAGTGCAGTGGCATGATCTCGGCTCACTGCAACCTCCTTCTCCCAGATTCAAACAATTCTCCTGTCTCAGCCTCCCAAAGAGCTGGGATTACAGGTGTGTACCACCACACCCAGCTAATTTTTGTATTTTTGTAGAGACAGGGTTTCACAACGTTGGCCAGGCTGGTCTTGAACTCCTGACCTCAGGTGATCCACCTGCCTTGGCCTCCCAAAGTGCTGGGATTACAGGCATGAGCCATGGCACCTGGCCCAGTGCAACTCTTAAAATGCCAGATTTACACCAAGATTAGCATTCGTTTATCTGATCCAGAAGGGGAAACTGACATTTTGAATGTCTACTACCACACAGCCCAATATGGTAGCCACTAGCTACAGGTAGAATTTAAATTTAAATTAATTAAAAGGCAGTAACACTTTAAAATTCTAAAAAATTAAATTAAAAATTCAGCGTATTAGTCTCTCTAGTCACATTTCAAGGGCTCAATAACCACATGTGGATTGTGGCTGCCATAGTAGACAGCGTCCATGTCCATCATTGCAGTAAAAGTTCCTTTGGACAGCACTGGTTTAGTAGCATCAGCATTACGCTTATGCACTATGTTGTACATGTATTATCTTATTGATTCTCAAATCAATCCCAAAGAAGGACTTCATTCTCATTTTGCAGATGAGGCAAGAATCCCCAGGAAAATGAGCAGTTCTCTCTCATGTAGTGGCCACTCTAGTATCCGACTGATGGTCAGCATTCAGTGAATGGAGAGCTAAGCTAGGTTGTGAGAGACTGGGATTGTGGGGCTAGGAGGCCCAGCACTTCCAACAGTGGCAAGATTCTGTTCCAGTATGATTGCATTTTATTTTATTTATTTATTTATTTGAGACAGAGTCTTGTTTTGTCTTTCAGGCAGAGTGCTTTGGCATGATCATGGCTCACTGGAGCCTCGACCTTGCAGGCTCAAGTAATCCTCCCACCTCACCCTCCCAAGTAATGGGACTATAGGTGCACACTACCATGCCTAACTAATTTTGTTTTAAATTTATTTTTTGTAGATATGGGGCCTTACTATGTTACCTAGGCTGGTCTCAAACTCCTGGGCTCAAGCAATTCTCCTGCCTCAGCCTCCCAAAGTGCTGGGATTTCAGGCATGAGCTACCATGCCCGGCCTGGTTGCATTTTAAAATCAAACCTTTGTAGACCCTTGCCTCTCCTTGCTGTAATTTAATGATTTGCCTAAATACTAAAGTTACTCATAAAAATAGAAAGTCTATTTCCGTTTTAAAAGGACAAGATAAGTAAGTAGATGCGTCGTCCTGAGCTGGGAATGGAGAATAGCTGCAAATAGGCACAAGGTTTCTTTTGAGGGGTTAGAAATGTTCTATTCGATTGTGATATAAATTGTCTTCTGTAAATTTATTAAAAATCATTGAATTGTACACTAAAAATGTGTGAATTTTATGTATATGTAAGTTATACTTCAATAAAGCTATTTTTAAACAAAGAACAATCCTAAGACTCTAGGGCAGCCAAAAATTTAATGTGAAAAAGCTGCCAAACCTTTAATTAGTGGGTCAAAGTTTAATTGCTGGTATTTTCCAAATTTCCCCCATGATGTTGAAAAAGAAATGATGTTTCATCTGAAACCAAACACCAGGAAACTCTACAAGGTGTGCATTATTATCTACATTTTCTAACAGGGGAAATTAGGACTCAGAAGGTTAAATAACTTGCTTAAGATTCACAGCCAACTAGAACTGGTGACAGCGTCAAACCCAATACTGTCTGGCTCCAACAGCCATGGCTGCTGTCCTGTTGATATCATGCACCCTCTCTCTGTGAATGAGAAGAAGCCCTTGCATTGTTTCACTTAAGATCATCTTCCTTCTCTCAGAAGACCACAGCTAGCTGATTTTCCAGTGTTACTATCTGCATTTTGCCTTTTGTACTTGAGAAGATTCCCTAAAGGGAAAAAAGACTAGACCAAAATATCTTTCTTTTTTTTTTTTTTTTTTTTTTTTTGAGACAGGGTCTGGCTCTGTCACCCAGGCTGGAGTGCAGTGGCGTGATCTTGGCTCACTGCAATATGACTTTATCACTACATGGTATGACTTGCAGAGGTGTCTGCATAAGAGCTTTTGAAGGACTAGTCACTGTCATGTTTCTTGCACGTGGGTTAACAGCCCAGTTTTAGATCACTTGATACATTGGGTAGCTTGCTCCTACCTGTTTTAAGAAACAGAATGCTAGAAAATTATAAGCTGATGGGGCTTCCATCAGGTCTCTCCAGCTTTGGCCAGGCCTAGTAACATTTGTGTCTTCAGTTGTGTTCTCTTAGCATCTAACATTCTTTCCTTCTTGCCATCTCTCTGTCTTTTCGATCGTTAACTATTTAACCAGATATCTGGGTGATGCCTCTCCAACCTGTCCTGGTCTTACTAAGCCTCGCATGGCCACCTGCCCTTCCTGGATACTTCCAGGGGTCAGGCCCAGGCAATTTCCTTCTAGCCTCTCTAGCTCACTTGCTCTTCCCTCTGTGCCTTTGTAAACAACACAGATCCTTTCCTTTATCTTTTCCTTCCTTTTTTTCTGGGATATGTTCATACTCCCTTTCAACTAGTTGAAACAAAATAAACCAAACCAAACCAAAAATAAATAAAAACAAGAAACCAAGCCGGTATCAAGCCCGCAGAACATGTCTGTGGGCCAAATTTGGACTCTTGAATGTTGGACTTTTGCTTTTTCATATACAAAGCAATGGAGATGACGTTAAAAAAAAAAAAAGTAAATGTTGTGATGATATAACACTGATTATGAAAATGGGTATCACAGTGCTTTATTTTTCCCTCTACCAATATCCTTAGAAACAGGGAGTAAACAGAAACTTCTGCTTCTACACATTTGGCCATAGTAGAGTTTATTAGATTTGAGACTCTTACAATGTCGTTCACATTTCAACATAAAGTTCATTTGTAGGAGTCCCTGAGTCACTTCTTGTGTACTCAGAGATAATTAAATGCCAGGATTTGAAAAGTTGTTAAGGTAGTTGCAGGAAATCAGCTGTCTTCTAGTGGCAGTAGTGGAGTGTGTATTCAGCTGCTTGACTCACTACCCCAGCAGGCAGCTTGCTTTTTTTGTGAACTGTAGGCACTAACCATCCCCAGAACATGTTTTCAAAACTAGGCAAGTGCCTTCTTACTGACTTATATTCCATAGTCTCACTTGATACTCCCAATGTCTTCACAGCAGCCAGTCCAGCTCCCTTAGGATGGTCCATCACATATCACATTTCCAGCAAAGCATTGCCTAGGACTAACTCCAAACTGTTTCCTTCAGTATTTTAGAAACACTGGGTCAGGCACAGTGGTTTACGCCTATAATCCCAGCACTTTGGGAGGCCAAGGCAGGAGGATCGCCTGAGCCTAGGAATTTGAGACCAGCCTGGGCAACATGACAAGGCCCCATCTCTACAAAAAAAAAAAAAAGAAAAAGAAAAAGAAAAATTGAAATATTGTTTTTTTTTTTTTTTCCGTCTTCTTCTGGATTTTATGCAGGTGTACCTAAATTCAGACAAAAGATGTGTTCTGAGAGAACTCTCTGGTTTAAAGGACTTCAAGATAGCTCTCTTTTTAGGCAATGAATATGTCTATGAAACAGTCACCCTGCGCTGATTCGTTTTGTAGGTCCAAAATTTTTCCCTAGTAGATTTGCACGGAGGAATTTCATTATAATTCAGTTAACAAATACATTTCCTCTATAAAGGGTACTTTCAGAAGCACTACATAAAGTACATGGATTTGGACACATTCCGATTATCAGGTTTATAGGACATTTTCTATGCAGTAAATACAGTAAGAAAAATGGCTACACTTCAAGATGGGTTATTGTGTATATATAATCATTGAGAAATTAATGCTTTTTGTTTTTATCAATGTGAAAATGTCAGCACTAGGAAACGAGGATGAAAAAGTTGATTTATTGTGTGCCTGTTATGTGCCAGATCCTGGAGTAGGTATTTTAATGTCAAATGCAGCTCAGTGTGGGATGTGAATCTGCTGGCTCTAAGGCTGAACTACCTGCGTTTGAATCTCAGCCTTCCCACTGCTGTGAGGATTCAGTGAGAAAGAGTGTCCAAAGTATCTAGCCCATGCTGGTGTGATAGCAAGAACTCAGTAAGTAGGCAGTGTCCCTCTTTAATAGACAAGGAGACTGTCTCAGAGTGGTCCAGTAACTTCTATAATGTTTTCTGCAGTACGTTGCAGAGGCAAAATTTGGAACCAGGGCTTGACTGGGCACTCTGATAAAACCGCTAGCCAGGAGTTCTTGTTCTAGGCTGCTGGGAAAATCTATGCTACCTTCGCTAGAATGATGGCCTCTACTGAGAGACAAAGTTGCTCTTAAAGCCAGCAAATTCACAAATAAACATTTCTACATGTAGAAAAACTTTCAAAGGGCCAGATTCAGCAGTCAACTATTTCTTAAAGCTCTTCTTCCCCCCAGTGGACAGCAAATTCTCAGCTATATGGATAGGTCTATGTTTTTCAAAACCTGTGCATGATTTATAAAACATATCAAATACACCAGTCCTCCCAATACCTCTGCTGTGTAAATGTTACCATCTATGCAAATATCAACTTCTAATGCCAGCTTAAGGAAACTGTAAGGATGATGTTCCTGTAGCAGCCATAAGACAAACCTCCGGGGTTTTTTGTGGGGGGAGGCATGGAGGGGGTGGTTGACTTTTTAACTTGGCCACATCAGTCAGACTGGATTTCAGTGCTTTTTTTTTTTTTTTTTTTTGAGGTGGAATCTTGCTCTGTCACCCAGTCTGGAGTGCAATGGCGCCGGCTCGGTTCACTGCAGCCTCTGCCTCACTCCTGCCTCAGCCTCCCAAGTATCTGGGATTACAGGCGCCCGCCACCACACCTGGCTAATTTTTGTATTTTTAGTAGAGACGGGGTTTCACTATGTTAGCCAGGCTGGTTTCAAACTCCTGACCTTGTGATCTGCCCACTTGGGCCTCCCAAAGTGCTGGGATTACAGGCGTGAGCCACTGCGCCCAGCCTTCAGTGCTATTTAAATAGCTCTTCTAGTGTGGGCTTCAACTGAGAACATCCCTGTTTTCATCCTCAAGGTTGTTTTTCTGCTCAGTGTTCTTGTTGACCACGTCTGGGCTGCTGCAGAACAATGAAGTTTTAGTAGTGAAAGAGTTCAATAGTGTTGACACTGAAACTGGAAAATCATTTTACTAATGTAGGATGATGCTTTACTATATTGAAATCTTAGACAAATAGATGACCCATAGCCCCAATACAGGTAGGATTTATCTTTTGTAATAAGCTGAGTCTCTTTTTCCTTTAGATGTATATGTAAAAGAGAAGATGAATGAAAACTAACGTTTCACAAGTGATATAGGCTTAATATAGCACAAAAACAAGAAGAATTGGTGCTGAGTATCACATAATTTTTATTGCAGTTTACTTCCTAGCACTTAATCTAGTCAAAATATTTTTCTTCACAACATTGCTACTTTCCGAATAACTCAGACGCTTAACTATATTCTGTCATCTAAATTTATATCTGCAATAAGGCATGGAGTGTGTGCATCAAATTTTAGGCAAATGAAAAGAACTCGCCCCAGGATACTGTTATGGATGTGACAATTTAAGAAGCTACACATCATCTCAAACTATTCTGTTTTCTTTGCCAGGGTTCAGCGGATTCCTACACAAGCAGGCCGTCTGACTCCGATGTCTCTTTGGAAGAGGACCGGGAAGCAATTCGACAGGAGAGAGAACAGCAAGCAGCTATCCAGCTTGAGAGAGCAAAGGTGACTCTCTTTCCCTCTCTTTAGCTCACAAATGGGTCGCTGCTCAGTGGCTACCAGCTGCTCTTCCCCTACCTCACACATTTCTGGAATAATCATTTCGTGATTATTCTAATAAGCCTCCAGATTGGGAAGCTCTCTGATCCCTTCACCTCCAGTTGAGGTTAGTTAACATCTCCAAAGGGGCATTTCCTCAGAACCTTCACCTTTTTGTATTTGGTTTAGTGGTGAATTATTGGTTATCTTCCAACTTAGCAATATCAAGCCTCCCATGCCCAGTGTTGGCAGAGAGCCCACCAGGTACCAGCTCGCCCTGTCTATTCCTGACCCCTCCTCGTCCATTACCTCAGCCTTTATTACAGGCCACACGTGTGCTGTTGCTCTGTGGATCGCCCTGTTTGTTTCTCTACTCTTCTCTCTAGCTTTCAGTGTCCCACCTCAAGTTCAGTGTGAAGTTCGGGACTTTGAACAACTCTGAAAAGTGCAGCAAAGACGAGCAATAAAGGCCATTGCCAAAATAGACCTTCAGATATTCCACAAAGAGAGGCCTCCATAGAAATCGCTGCATCCACAGGAAGCAGCAAGGAAACACTTGCACAGTTGAAAGTTAGAACCAGAACAGTCACTAGGGATCTCCCATTCTGTGTGCTTCCAACTTCGTTTTGTTTGTTTTCTGATTTTTTGAAGCACAGACTCCTTTTGTCCATTGACATTTTATGCACAATAGCAAAATACAAGACAAGGTCATGGCCAGTCTGTCCTCTTTGCCCTCCATGACAGACTCCTAAGGTATATTGATTTAGTCTTTCTGATTTTTAGAAGAAGAAAAAACAGAAGCCCAAATAAAGTGAATTCCTTCCCTTTTCTATTTTTTTTGTAAAATCTTTAGAGGTGAGAGGCTGTGCGTGGTGGCTCACACCTGTAATTCTAGCTACTTGGGAGGCTAAGGTGGGAGGATCACGTACCCAGGAAATAAAGGCTTCAGTGAGCTGAGATCATACCACTGCACTCCAGCCTGGGCAACAGAGCAAAACCCTACCAAAAAAAAAAAAAAAAAGAAAAGAAAAAAGAGGGGCCAGGTGCAGTGGCTCATGCCTGTAATCCCAGCACTTTGGGAGGCCGAGGCAGTCAGATCACAAGGTCAGGAGTTATAGACCAGCCTGACCAACATGGTGAAACCCCACCTCTACTAAATACACAATAAAATTAGCCGGGCCTGGTGGCATGTCCCTGTAATCCCAGCTACTCAGGAGGCTGAGGCAAGATAATCACTTGAACCCAGGAGGCGGAGGTTGCAGTGAGCTGAGGAGTGCAAAGATCACGCCATTGCACTTCAGCCTGGGTGACGACAAGACTCTGTCTCAAAAAAAAAAAAAAAGAAAGAAAGAAAGAAAAAAAAAAGAGGTGGGAGGAGAACAATGCAGTCAAATTAGGTGTCTTCATTTGCCTCAACACCTGTGATGTTTGTGCTCTCTTGGTGGAAGGGGCTTTTCTTGCAGTACATGTGAAGGGACATCAGTGAGGTTCTAGCCTCAACTGCTGTTCCCCAGTCAGATTCCCAGCATGAATATATAAGCTGGTAACAAAGCAGCTCAGAATATCAGGAATCTTGTGTCTCACTGTGGCTAATTTTTGTTATAAAATTTTCTTTCAGAATCTGTTTTGTGGCCATTGTGGTCACCCAAATGTGGGTGGCAGCACCGTTTGCTTAGGTTGGTGGTTTACTTGTCCCCACAGGGCTGTGCCAGCCTGAGAGCACTTTGCTGAGAGGCATTTGTGTAAAAAGAGTTTCAAAACCAGCTGTGTTAGCTAGAGAGAAGATGATCTGTGAAGAGCCCTGCCCATCAGCTTTGAGGCTGACTAACCCTTCTTTTCCCTTGAAGGACCAGATAGTCTGTTGTATAGAATTCCACAGGTTTTCAAATCTGGACTATTTCAAAAATACTATTTTATCCTCTTCCCACTTTTTTTTTTCTTTTTAAAAAGACCTAGCACACGTTTCCTGTATTCCAAGGTAAGAAGGTATTGGTTATCATTTAAAATAAGCACAGATTTTAAGATTAGAGAAGAGACTGTCTTTCTCCCCTGCCTTTGTCTATCCCTCTTAATACTTTAGAGCACATTTTAAAATTTGGAATATTGGAAAGTATTGCAGGAGAGGAAAAATGATTGGGCTGATAGGACCGAATCGTTTTCAGAGTCGTCTCTGCAGGTTTCTTGATATTGCCTGAGAATGTAAAACTCATTTGAGATCCCTCTTTGGAAAGTTATTTCTCTTACTACCTGGTACGATCAGAGTTTCAATATTTAAAATGCTCCTCTGTCCTCCCTTCCTCATTCCTTATTCCATGGTTCTGTCCCTAGTCCAAACCTGTAGCATTTGCCGTGAAGACAAATGTGAGCTACTGCGGCGCCTTGGACGAGGATGTGCCTGTTCCAAGCACGGCTATCTCCTTTGATGCTAAGGACTTTCTACACATTAAAGAGGTAAATGTAGAACATACTGTATCCCTTCACCTGCCAAAAAGCTGAAGCTAGGAATCAGCTCTGAGCCAGACTAGCCAGAGGGAGACCCGAGGAGCTGCCAGTGCGGTACCTCATTTAATTTGCTGAGTCTTCCAAATCTAGTCATTTTCATCAAGATTGAGAAGTCTGAGATCATTGCTTGCATTATCACACACTTACAAAGTTAAATCACAGTCAACCCTAAAATTATAGCATGGATTTCCGACAGACCTCTATGATCCTCTGGACACCTTAAATCCCCTTCTGTGACTGCAGAGCCATAAATGTATGGATCCAGTTTAGGAAAATGTAAGTTTGGTGGCATGGCACCTACCCAGAAGGGACTATTTACAGGCGATGTTGTAATTATAGACACGTAGACTATAGTCCTGTGCACCTTGACCACGGAACCAACACTAGAGTGTATAATCATTCAAAGAAAGATTTACAGCTAAGAAAAGGGCAGAGGACTCTGGGAAGCAGAAAGGCAAAAGGGTAAAGTGTTTGAGTAGCCAAGAAGGGTGGATCCAAGACCCCTAGTGGAGGGACAGACCTTTGATAGAAAGAAGAACGCTAATTCATTGTGACAATCAGGGAAAAGATGAGTGCAGGCACAGACACTTCAGGGCCTTGGTAATAAGAAACTGAGGACCCATCAACTTCAACCATGGCCTCTACTTTCTTGATGGTACACGGGGTGAGGATGTCTACATTTGTCTAGAAAACAAGAACTCTTGACCTGAAACATGTGCCCTGGCATCTGAATGGTTAAGTTGATTATGTCTCACCATTCCCATCAAAAATGCCCAAACCATATTCATTAATTGCTAACACCCACTGTGTCCAAGGAGAAGCAGCCCTTGAAAAGGTAAGAGACGTTCTTACATGTCACGTGCACTTACTCACACCAACATTCCAACCTTGTATTTTATTGCTTTCCTGCATTTTATCAATGCCTCAATTTGTCCTGGCTGCTGTTTGAGCTATGTGCTTGTTGATCAGTGATTTTCTCTTCAGTCTGGCAGTTTGATATGTGGCATTGAGCTGATAATCCTATGTGGACCAGAACCGCCTGTTTTTATGTCTTGAAATTATCAGATAAGAAAATATCTTTGAAAGAGAAAGTGCTAATCATTTTAGGGAAATCCAAATAGAGAAGGGTTGGAACAACACCGAGGTGACCTTTGTAGAGAGCTGGCACAAGCTCCCAGAACATCAACACAAATGAACACATTTCTATAATCAAGTTACAGCCTTTCCTCTCATCCATCACTTAGAAGGCTATCTATTATGCACCATGTTAAGTACTTTCTCAGTAACAAATAAAAGCTTAAATGCAGAGAAAAGCTACAACTATGCTTGTCATGTAAGTCAAATGATGATCAAATTAAGCTCTTGAATTTACATAGTGACTTTCTCCCTAGTAACTCAAAAAACTTTCATTCACCCTGAGTCAAATTCTCACTGTGCTTTGGCTGTTTCCTAGAACTAAGTTAAAACATTTTTGGGAAGTTGCATTAACCATTTCAGCGAGCCCTTTAAAGTCACTTGGGTGCCATTTAACAAATGAGTGTTCCAGTGGGCTAACTTCATTTCAGGAAATAACTTAAGCCCTAGGAAACTATGACTCATGGTCTGCTTTGTCCTCAACACAGTAAAATTTAAATTCCAGACCTATGCACCTAAGATTCTAAAAGGGTCCCTTTGCCCTTTATTAATTCCAAAATAAACAGACCTATTATTTTAGGCCTGTTATACTAAAATAAAAGACAGGAAAATGGGGAGAAACACCTAAGACCTAGATTGTTCAAGGTTTTATATCACGTCAATTCACATTTCTTTTCTTTCTTTTTTAATTTTTTTGGAGACAGGGTCTTGCTCTGTTTTCGTTGGAGTGCAATGATGCAATCACAGCTCACTGCAGTCTTGAACTCCTGGGCTCAAGTGATCCTCCCACCTCAGCCTCAGCCTCCCAAGTAGCTAGGACTACAGGTGCACTACTACACCCAGCTAATTGTGTAGTGTAGTATAGTGCACTACACTAGCTAATTGTGTAGTACACTAGGTAATTAGTAGTACACTACTACACTAGCTAATAGTGTAGTACACTACACTAGCTAATTGCATAGCTAGCTAATAGTGTAGTACACTACACTAGCTAATTGTGTAGTACACTAGGACTACAGGCACACTACTACACCCAGCTAATTGTGTGTGTGTGTCTGTGTGTGTGTAGATGGGGTCTTGCTATGTTGCCCTGACTGACCACAAACTCCTAGCCTCAACTGATCCTTCTACCTCAGCCTTTGAAAATGCTGGGATTACAGGAAGGTGCCACCATGCCCAGCCCTCAATTTACATTTATTTCAATGCAATATACTATATGCCACTCATATAATATGCATGGAGAAGCTGTGTGCCTAACAAAGGCCAAATTCTTACCAGACCACATTTCTCATGAGTGTAAAGCTGTTACTCAGAATAACTTAAAGTTTACCCAGAACTTCATGCTATGATAATTCAATGAAACCTTCCATTCCTCCTTCATAATGTATCAGAATCACATATATACACACACACATATATATATTTCACTTTTCTATGAGCTCAGCAAAACAAACTACATATCATTGTTACATTTTGAAAAAAATATATGTGTTTATAAATATATATGTTTTGGGTCAAAGTAGGAGAGAATTGTCTTGCCCAACACTGATAAAAACAGTAAAGGAAGTTTTTAGAATCATCTCCGGAGAGTTTAAACAATAGAGCTGATACCTATTTTGTAGAAGTGACCTAGCAGAAACCTTTCCTTGAGGCAGGGAGCTTGAACTAAATTGCTTTCTGCTCTATAATTCAGCAAATGTATAGTTAGAAATGCAATTTTACTGATCCACCAAATAAGCCCACATTGACAGACTCTCACCCCACACTGTTGAAGCCTTTGCATAGACTTGGGTCTTGAGTTTACATGTCATGGAACTTAACTTAAATGGAAATTCTGGAGTTCCCCTTGGGCTTCAGAGCGTTTGGAAATTACTTGCAAAATTTCACATACAAATATGTAATATGCTCAGACTTTGTAAGAGTAGGCATCTTTTTCTTCAAGTAGTAAGTTGGACATTAATTTGCAAATCTATATTTGAAAGATCATGACTCTTCCCCGGTGAGATTACACTACAAATAGTATCGTGGAATTTTTACCTGAAAGCTTTTGACAAATTATGGACTATTAAATGTATTTCATATCAGACATATCCGTCTTGCCTTCCAGAGTCCCAATTACATTGGTGCATATTTATCCTTGTGAAATATGTTCTTTAAGAATTGGTTAATAATAAATAAAAAAATAAAATAATAAAATAAAATAAATTAAAGTATAATAATAATAAATAAATAAATAAATAAATAAATAAATAAATAAAGAATTGGTTAGAGCTTCTTGACAAAGACCAAAAGAATCCAAAGGTTAGGACCAGACATTAGTCCAGGGGTTCACAAACTATAGCCCACAGGTCCAGTCTGACCCACTGCCTTTTTTGTAAAGAAAAGTTTTATTGAAACAGAGCCATGCTCACTTGTTGATGTTTGCCTGAGGCTGCTTTCACACAAGGACAGCAGATTCAACTAATTGTAACAGAGACCACATGGTCGGCAAAGCCTAAAATATTTACTACTTGGACCTTTACAGAAAAAGTTTGGAGAACCCTGCTTTAGTCTATGAATCTACCTCAGATACATAGAGATATATATATACACACACACACATATATACACACACACAATATAGTTTATATAAAATATAGTACAGGTATATATACACACATATACAATATAGTTTATATAAAACAGTATAGATATATAGACATATATGCACATATACATATATAATATAGTTTATATAAAATATAGTATACTATGAGAGTATAGTTTATATAAATATGGTATATAGTATGGTGTATACAATATAGTATACACATACATATAAAATATAATTTATATAAAATATGGTATACACATATACATATAAAATATAGTTTATATAAAATATAGTATAATATCATATCTTATAAATAGCATTTTATTCTTCTTGTCCCCTAAGATTCATAAACAACGTGAAGATAAGTGAATTACTATTGATAGCAATTTTATTTCTGAATTCCAGAAATATAACAATGATTGGTGGATAGGAAGGCTGGTGAAAGAGGGCTGTGAAATTGGCTTCATTCCAAGTCCACTCAGATTGGAGAACATACGGATTCAGCAAGAACAAAAAAGAGGACGTTTTCACGGAGGGTACGTTTCCATCTTTTCTATGCACTTTTTTTTTGGTCAGAAAATTGGGTGATATTTTCAAGAGTGTATGCTGTCAAAATAGAAGATACTTTGCTGTGTGCAAGGTGTTTCTGAAATTGACACAGAAGAGTTTCAGATAGTTCTCTACCTTCTGTGCATGCTGAAGCCTAACACCACTGGAGACCATATGAATTCCATGGCAAAGACTGTTTTCTGTGGCCTCAGCAAGCCCTCCTTGGAACCCAGGCTTTCCTCTAGGAGAGTCACTTCGGGCATTCTTTCTCCACACAGTGAGTGGGAGCTGACCTGAACAAGCATTATGGCTTCTCTTGGTTCACTTACAGACTCTCCCTTAAGCGGGCACATAATGTGATGGTACGTGCAGGTCCCGGCACTGACAGTACCTTCTCCACCCCAGGCTTTTTGTGGCATCTCTTTTCCCCTGGTATTTGGGTGAAGACAGCTTCAGGTGAAACAACCTTTATAGTGAACCACTCAAGTAGCCATGTAGATCTCAGAGTGCAGATATTTAAAGGCCCCAGGAACACAAGCACAGCTTGAGAGAAGAGAAACCAATTCATCCTGAGTCTGCATGTACCGTGTCGCAGCCTGCACTGAAGCCTTGATTTCATATGTGTTACAATTTTTTGAAAGCTCTAAAATAGAAGCAGCTCTTTCTCTTGACCCTCAACCTCTGTTTTCTGTTGAATGCTTTTCTATTTCAAAAAACTCCTGTGTTCTTTGGGCGCCCACTTTTGTCATAATAAGAACTGCTCCAACAGTAATAGGAGATCACAAAAGTATAGTTACCCCACTTTTAATTATCGATCTTTTTTAGCATATAACTTGCCAATACTATTATTAATATTAATCCCTCTTGTCCCTTGTATTAGTCTGTTCTCATACTTCTTTTTTTTTTTTTTCTTAGACGGAGTCTTGCTCTGTCACCTAGGCTGGGGAGCAGTGGCGCAATTTTGGCTCACTTCAACCTCTGCCTCCCAGGTTCAAGCAATTCTCCTGACTCAGCCTCCTGAGTAGCTGGGGTTACCAGTGCGCACCATGCCTGGCTAATTTTTGTGTTTTTGGTAGAGGTGGGGTTTCACCATGTTGGTCAGGCTGGTCTCGAACTCTTGACCTTGTGATTTGCCTGCCTCAGCCTCCCAAAGTGTTGGGATTACAGGTGTGAGCCACCGCACCCGGCCTGTTCTCACACTTCTATAAAACTGGATAACGTATGAAGAAAAGAGCTTTAATTGTCATGGTTCTGTAGACTGTACAGGAAGCATGGCAGCATCTGCTTCTGGGGAGGTCTTAGGGAGCTTTTACTGGTAGCAGAAGGCAAAGCAGGAGCAGGTGTCTTACATGACTGGAGCAGGAGGAAGAGACAGGGAGGTGCCACACACTTTTAAACAATCAGATCTCACTGTAACTCACTCACTGTCACAGGAACAGCACCAGGAGATGGTGCCAAACCATTCATGAGGGACTGCCCCCATGGTCCAATCACCTCTCACCAGGCCCCAACTCCAACACTGGGGATTACATCTCAACATGAGATTTCCTGCGGACACAGACCCAAACCATATCATCCCTTTTTTTCTAAACTGTTTGTCTTCCATGCTTCTTTTTAGACACATGGGGAGCATGTTTTCCTGTCTTGGGGTCTTTGCATTTGCTGTTTTTTCTTACTAGAACCTTTCTCTTCACACTTTCACCAGGCCACTCCATCTGCTTTATATCTTTGTTAGATGTCACCCTTTCAGTGACCCCTTTCCTGCCAACTGTATTTAAAATTGTACTCACTCCCCTTCCCTGTAAGTCCCATCCTTTCCCTGACTTAGTTTTCTCTGTTACACTTATTACTCTCAGAAATATTATATGTTTACCTATTTATCTTGTTTGGTACAAGCTGAGCATCCATAATCTGAAAAACTGAACTCCAGAATGCTCCAAAATTCAAAACTTTTTGAGGACTGACATGATGCTTGAAGGAGATGCTCATCAGAGCATTTTAGATTTCAGACATTTGGATTAGGGATGTTCAGCTAGTAAGTATATAGTGCGAATTTCCAAAATCTGAAAACAATGGAAATCCAAAACATTTCTGCTCCCAAGCATTTTGGATAAGGGATATTCAACCTGTACTGATATGTCCTACTAGTATATGACTCAATAAGGGAAAGGATTTTGTCTCCCCAATGCCACTGTTACATTTTTACTTTCTAAAACAGGGATGTACCATCAATATTTGTTGTATACAACAACTGAATTATTATCATTTTAAAAGCTTTATTATTATTATTTGTCAATTATTACAGCTATGGGCCAAATAACATTTTTGTCAAAGATGATCACACATATGGTGGTGGTCCCATAAGATTATAATACCGTATTTTTATTGTATCTTTTCTAGATTTAGATACACAAATACTAACCACTGTATTAGAGTCATCTACAGTGTTCAGTATAGTAACATCCTATACAGGTTTGTAGCCCAGAGCAATGGAGTACGCTGTACCATCTAGGTTTGTGTAAGACGCTCTACAGTGCTCACACAGCAACGAAATTGCCTAGTGACACATTCCTCAGAGGATATCCCCATTGTTAAGCCTCTCATAACAGTATATAATTTTTTTTTTTTTTTTTTTCCTGAGACAGAGTCTTGCTGTGTCACCCAGGCTGGAGTGCAGTGGCACAATATCGCCTCACTGCAACCTCCGCCTCCCAGGTTCAAGCAATTATCATGCCTCAGCCTCTGGAATAGCTGGCATTACAGGTGCCTGCCACCATGCCTGGCTCAGTTTTGCATTTTTGGTAGAGATGGGGGTTTCACCATGTTGGCCAGGCTGATCTGGAACTTCCGACCTCAGGTGATCCGCCCACCTCAGGTGATCCGCCCACCTTGGTCTCCCAAAGTGGGCTGGGATTACAGCTGTGAGCCACCGCCCCCGGCTGACTATATATACTTTTAAACTAAAAACTTACCTCGTGGCAGTCACAAATAGTAAAGCCAAGAGCTCACAGACATGATTTTGTTTGATCTTTATACCAACCATGTGAGGTGTAGCATCTCCTTCTATAGGTGGGGAACCTAAGGCTCAAAGACATTATGATGTGCCACAGTCCCACAACTAGTAAGTGGCAGAGCTAAGAGGAGAGAGAGATTTTTCTGACTATAGGGACCATACTCTTAAGGACTAAAAGAGAAGGGCGCTGGGGAAGTAGGAAGGTGGCAGCTCCTGATGGCGTCTGTGGGCTTCAGGGAAGCTTCCAGAGCACACCTGAGGAGACCAGAGTTGAGGATCTTCCATTCAAATAAATAATATTTTCTGTGACCAATTCCCTATAATCAGTTCTTAACTCTGATGCCCATGTAATCATCTTGTAAGAAGAAATGGTTTCTCCGGGTCTTACTGCTTGTTTTGAGCTGTGTTTGACATCTGACTGGCACATTGGTGCCTGGTGTTAGGTTAACAAGCAGTTCATAAGAACATTCCCGTCAGTGACAGTTTTGCCTGATTTCCGCATTGACTAACTAGAAGAGATGCTTTTGCAAAATATTTCAGGTCTTAACTAGTTCTCCACATTCTCTTAGAAATGAGGTCAAAGAAAACATTTGGACAGATTCTTGAAGTTCTTTATAGCACAATTTGGTGTGTTTTGAATTATTTAATAGGATGAGGGCCAAAGAAAGCTTTGTACTCTCAAGTTCTATTTTCAAAGAATCTGGGGAGTGAGTCTTTAGTTCCTTTTCTATATCCTAGGAAATCAAGTGGAAATTCTTCTTCAAGTCTTGGAGAAATGGTATCTGGGACATTTCGAGCAACTCCCACATCAACAGGTGAGGGTTTTAGTTAAACTCCTATTCATAAACTGTATTCCTTTTTAAAATATTTGAACACACATGCAAGTATTTTTGCTAATTTGGAAACAATTTGAAGGCTTAATTTAAAGGTTTTTCTAATTAATATTTCATTTCTTATTTGTTTTCTATGGTAATTTGATTTGATTTAAAATGGTACTAAAAAATTCACATCGTTAGAATATAATTTTGAAAAATCTTATTTACCCCCCCGAGTTAATAACTGTCCATTGTGTAAACTGATATTCAAAAAATTCATTATTTTACCTAAGAAACGGACAGACTTTAAGATGGTGAGTAAAAATAAAAAAAGGAAACAAAGTGAAGCAGACTCTCAAGAAAATGCCCTGTTTTCAGTCTCCATGTGGAACTTCAGGATGTATTGGTACAGCCTGAGCTGGGAGGGTTGAAGCAGAGAGTCAGGCAGGGCCCAAATGAGGGACAGCCTCATTTCCATTTGGACAGCAGACAGCCAAGCCCTGGAATTCATGGTAATGAAGAGACAATGGTGGCCTAATTGGGAGTTGTGGTGCATTTGGAAACTATGGAGGTCTTCATGTAGGAATTTTTCTTCTACCACATTCCCTGACTCCTATAGGCTAATTTCATTCTGGCCTAGAACTGTTGCATTAGGGCATCCAGTGCCCTAATTACGAATTCCAATTGTATTATCAATTTGGAAAGGCAAGTCCAAGGCCCTATTCTGGCCTACCAAAACTGGAGGCAACTGGATTGGTTCTGGAATGGTTCTAAGTGTTTGGGTCCTTGTTCATGTGAAGCCCTCTGATCTACAGGACACTGAATCAAACCAGGTTGCTGAGCTGTGCGCAACTAGACTGGACCTGCTTGGATGTCCACAGAATTGCTTTGAATCAGTTATTGAGTATATTTTGCTTTGTTCCCATTTATTGGACATTCAGGACATTGCAGACTTTAGCTATTACAAACAGGAAAGAACAGGAAAAACTGGTTATAAATTTATCTGAGGAATAACTGGTTATAAATTTATTTGAAATTGAAAAGCAAGATAGTAGGAAAAATGTGCCAATATTCTAGAAAATGGGCAAAAATGCCCGAGGGAGTGCAGAATTATGAGTTACAAATATAAAGATAACTAGTGATTGAGATGCTAGTCATTTTTGCCCAAGTGGTTATTCTGTTTCCTTTTATGAAATTGCATTTGTCCAACTTGTTCCCAGCAACACTGTGCTGTGTCCAGCACGGGAACAACCCATGGTAAAGGCCGGCCTGGAACTTCCAATGTTGTTCTCAACTCCTGTACCCAACTCCCACCCAGTGAGAAATCAGGATATAAGGTCGTTTGTACCAGGGAAGGAGCTGTCTGTTTTTCATACGTCTTCAACATTGACATGTCCAGAATGAAATCATAAAGCAGGTTCTCCAAAGTGGGTGATAGGAAAGTGGTGAAGATAATTATAGGGGCAAATGGGCACATTCTTCCATCTTTTAAACTCATGTACTGTCATTTGCAGAGATTACATATTTTGATATGGCTCTCGTTATTGTCTTTTAGCAAAACAGAAGCAAAAAGTGGTAAGTTGTGTTTCCTTTTTAAATCTACTGTTAAGGTTCCTATACGTACATGCCTGCAGTGCTCCATTTCAGTGACCCAAAGTGGCTGTGAAATAAGGGAAGAGCCTCCTCGCTGGGGACTTTGATAATCATTTGTCGTTTGACCTGAGCATTATGAATGTTGTGACTGTGGAGAGGCATGCTCAACCTCACCTTGTCACACGTGTCGAATCCTCTTTTTCAGACGGAGCACATTCCTCCTTACGATGTTGTGCCATCAATGCGTCCGGTGGTGTTAGTGGGGCCGTCACTGAAAGGTTATGAGGTACAAATATCATCTGTTACTCTTCAGTTCTTGATCGAGCGCCCAGGAGACGGTCGTGTTGCCGCTTGCTCCTCAAGGGTCTGTTTCCACGTGGGTCCTGATGGAAGCCAGTGCTCAGCATGGGAAGGCAGGGGGTACTGTGTGGGGCTCACAAGGCCCTTTGCCCTTTCTTTCCTCTCTTGGACACTTCTCATCTTTTATGTATTACATTGTTTAGAAATACCTCTCTCAAAATATTTACAATGGGAAGATCTGGTCAAAGATTTGCTGTGCATTAAATGCAAAGAAAAGGACTTTATCTGTCTTGACCATTCTCATTATTAGAAGTAATAGACAATGAACAGCACAAGAGGACAAACAATCAATCTTCCAGCAAACCCAAACTTTTAAAGCCCAAACAGAGTTCACCCTGCTGGGGTTTTAAGATGATGGCATATGCCACCAAATCCTTCTCTGCTTGTTTATTTTAAAGGGCACATTTTTAAACTTTGGAGATTAAACAAAACCATGTGACAAGGAAAAGAGTAGAGACTTTGTTTCAGATGTTTGTTTTGACTTTGTGCTAGCATGGATTAAAAAATAGGTAGATATGACATTTAAACTCTGAAGGTGAGCAGCCTCCAGGACACCATTCCCATCGAGCTAGGACAATGTGTGGCACATAGTAGGCACTCAGTACACATTTGCTGAATGAATTAATGAATCTCTTTCAGGCAGATCTAAGAATCCTTGCTCTCTCCCCCTCTCTTTCTCTCTTGTCTTTCTCTGAGTTGGAAATGTCAGAGGGATGAGCAGGAGGAGTGGTCTACAAAAATCCAGCCATGGGCATGGAGAATTTCCTCCAACACGCACAAACTAGCAGGAAGGCTGAGTCCAGTGCTGGCCTCAATTCTCTAGCTGCTCCTCACTGGAGGCAGGCACAGCTCAGGCGTGCCAAGGATGCCCGGCACCTGTGTACAAAGCCAGCCTGTTGTCTCCTGGCAGCAGTTCTATCCCCTAACGAGGGAAGAGGGAAGAGGGAAGAGGGTCCGGTGAACACTGCTGGTTTGTTCCTCAACACCCTGGAGAAGAACCAAGGGGGGTGGAAATTAGCAATTGCACATGGTTAAGCATGAAAAACATCTTCCATGGTAACTTCCCCCCAGGAGACGACTGGCTGCAATAAGGTCTTGGCTCATAGTGCCCTTCCCTCCCTCCTCTCTCACTTTTGACTTCTCTCTCTCTCTCTCTCTCTGCATGTGTTTGCCTCATTCTTTTTTTCTCACCTCTGCAAAGGTAACAGACATGATGCAGAAAGCCCTCTTTGATT
The DNA here is from genome assembly GCF_049350105.2 of Macaca mulatta. Classification (NCBI taxonomy): domain Eukaryota; kingdom Metazoa; phylum Chordata; class Mammalia; order Primates; family Cercopithecidae; genus Macaca; species Macaca mulatta. The sequence continues at coordinate 56,798,007 of NC_133417.1, read as the reverse complement.
TCCTGAAGCACAGGTTTGATGGGAGGTGAGAAATATAGATGTTTTTGTATTTTTATTTTCCTTTAACCAAACTTGTATGATAAATTGAATTGTAGATGTATGTTTCCAGAGATTTCAGAAGTTCTCTAGTTAAAAATTAACTCAGTATTCTTGGGAAGAATATAATAAAAGAACTCTGAAAATATGAAGTATAACATTGAGTCCCCAATGAAGAAAGGACCAGGAGAAGAAAACTAAGCCATCTGTTTTATTTAAATGTATATGTCTTTATTTTCTCAGTTATTAATAATTTGATACCAAATGGTTTTTATTAAAAAATTAATTAAAATATATAATATTTCTGATGAGTATAGTGGCTTGCTGGTCAAGCTAGGAGTATTTGGTGTGTGTGTGTGTGTATATGAAAGTATAAATAGCAGTGTGTGTATATAGCAGTGTGTGTGTGTGTGTCATATGAAAGTATAAATAGCAGTGTGTGTGTATAGCAGTGTGTGTGTGTGTATGTGTATGTGTGTCATATGAAAGTATAAATATCAAGTACTGAATTTTCTCAAACGAAGTGAGTGAGAATTCTTTTAATCATAAGCCTCCCAAAGTGATCATTTTGTAGGGAATAGTACTTATATGGATATTTATTATAGTTGAGGGTTTGCTTTTATTAGAAATTTCCTGTTATTTTATTGATCTATTTTTTAATGTATCTTACTATGATCCATCAACAATATGGCTCAGACATTAGCCATTAAATAATTTTATCATTTAAGTTTTGTGAAAAATATCTAGAGAAAGTTTCTCTGTTTTGCAGAGAAATGGTAAAAAGCCTGTAATGACTCAATTCTAAATATTAAGCTCTTTCATATGCAGAATACAGTCCATGTAAAAATAACCACATGAAAAAACCTGAAGATTTATCAGAAATGTGGAAAATTTAAATAGTGTGCATCAAAAAGTATGGGCAAATGCATCCAATTTATTACTGTAGGATAGCGGAAGAACATCACATTCTTTATTTTTGAAAACAGTAATTAAGCCACTCACTTTCTCTTTGCTAAATTATGAGAATGCGCTAAATGCACAAAATAATTTTAAAATGTAAAAAAAACTTCAGATAAAGTGTAATAAATTGGTACATTAATAATAAAAACAAACATGGTATTGCTTTAAATATAAATTGTATGCATTTGTTAAAAGCTTTCTGGATAATTGGGTAAAATATTCATTAGTTTCTAGAACTATATAGAAAGAAAGTAAACTGAGATTTTAGTTTAAGAAATAAGAATACTTCTAGATACATTAGTATGTAGGTCAGGCTGCCTTAATAAATAGACCCCAAAATGTGTAGTGATTCAAACACAATGGAAACTTATTATTGCTCACTTAACAGTCTGAGGCAGGTGTTCCTTGGCTGGGAGGGAGGATGGAGTTGGGGGAGGGGAGAATTGGGCAGAAAGTTTGTTCCCTCTGTCATTTGGGGCCCTTAGCCCAGGTATGATGTCTCTAGTCAGCTTGCCGGGCCTGGAGATAGAGCACGTTATTACTCACATTTCACTGGTTAGAACTTGGTTATGTAGTCATACTTATTGCAGCGGAGGCACTCTTGCAGTCCAGGAGGAAGAGAAGATAGAATTTGTTGAACCAGTAATAGCCTTCGTCACATTCATCTACTGGACAAGGGCTTAATAAGAAAGATGTATTTATTCCATTTCACTCTCTTTAAAAAGGAAATAGGCAGATAATGAAGTAGTTTCAAATAAAATAAGTTAAAAGCCCTGAATCCTAGAGCATTGGAGTTGGAAGGATACATAAAATGTCTTTTAGACTAATCTCCCTTCTCCAACAACCACAATCAGATAGATAACCTGCTTCCGTTTGAAATTTTTGGCTATTGGGAATTCACTTTCTAAAAAGCATTGCAAAGAAACAGCTGAACTTTGACTTTGTAACTTAATAGGGTTGGTCTTGGTCCTGCTGTCTGATGCTCTGGCCTTAACCCTAACCCTCATGCAGGTCCCTGTGGATTGAAGGCAGCCAGCATGCCTAGCCCAGTCTTCTGTGTTCTTGGGTGCACATGTACGGTTCCTTCAGATATGTATGGAGTCACATGGTTTTAACCTGTGGAGCTGTTACCTAAGGCAGTTCTGAGCAGTGCCGAATCCACTGGCCCCATAACAGCCCTATCTGAGCAAATCCCTTCCCATAAGACAGCCTACGTTTGCATTAGATTATTTTGGTCTATAACATACTGATACACGACAGCGTTGTTAAAGGTTTGCCTTCAAGAATGAAGAATCTGATGTTCTTCCTCAATCCTGAGGCCCAGAAGAAGGGAATTTATTTAATTGTAACAGCAGAGATTTGTCCTGAATCAAGTAGAATTGTCTGCATCCATTACTGTACGCATACTGTTGAAGTTGGTTTTAATAGAAATTGAATGCAAATTTCAATCTCAAGTATTCATGGGATCTGATGACATGGCAGAGGGTCTAGAGGAAGAGCCCAGCAGCAGCGAAAGTAATAGCTGAAGAGAGAGACTTAGCCCTGGAGAAATCTGATGTATTTCTCCAGCAGGGCTGAGGAAAAAGACAGGTAAATATTAAAGGGGTGAGGGGTGAGAGAATGGACTTGATTTCAAATATTAAGAGGCCAGGCAGCAGGATGAACAATAATGAGTTCCTTGATTGAGTGTATGTGGAGACTTTGATAAGAAAGAAGAAATTCGCTGGTAGCGTCACACTGACTCTGACATGTCTTCTTCGTGGGAATATTGTTAGGTTTTGAGCTATAACATTGTGCTGCATTATGTTTTACCAATTGATACAAAGAGAGAAAAAAACAAATAGTCTTTAATTGAAACCAGCCAAGAGAACAATGACAAGGAAGGTTTTAGCACAGTGACACGGCATAAACAATACGTTCTAATGGAAACCTACTCTGTGTTTCATGGGCTATGAATGCAGTGCGTTAGACAAAATAGGAGAAAGTCCTATTATTTTTCGGAAAGTGCAAAGAAGGGATCTGTTGGCTATGAGGCTTTCTTCTTTCATCTGCTTTTCAGATCTTAGTAGAAAATAATTCAACAAATTGGATGAAAGTCCAACTGTTTGACTATTGCAGAATCATAAACTTGGGATTTTTTTGATACCTTAGAAATTATTTGAGTCAGTTTAGAGCTACTTATTATACAATTTTATTGCTATAGCTGCTATTGTGGGGCCTAACTGTGATACATGTAAGAAAAACAGAATACTAGGCCGGGCGCAGTGGCTCATGCCTGTAATTCCAGCACTGTGCGGGGCTGAGGTGGGCAGATCAACTGAGGTCGGGAGTTCGAGACCAGCCTGACCAACATGGAGAAACCCCTTCTCTACTAAAAATACAAAATTAGCCGGGCGTGGTGGCGTATGCCTGTAATTCCAGCTACTCAAGAGGCTGAGGCAGGAAAATCGCTTGAACCTGGGAGGCGGAGGTTACACGGTGAGCCGAGATCGTGCTATTGCACTCCAGCCTGGGCAACAGGAGCGAAACTCTGTCTCATAAAGAAAAAGAAAAACACGACACTAAATAGTTCCTGAGTGCCCTCTGTATTTGTGAATATCCACATGGAGCAGTGATTCCTGGGCTGACGAGGACACCGTGGATACACAATGGGCATGGAGCTTCTCTCTTCATTTCACACCACAAATATTCATTGGGGATTACCCGTTTGGATGAGGTTTGTTCAGCTGGCTGAATCTACCATTCACAGGCTGAACAGCCAGCAGTCAAACCAGTTGCAGTTTGTTGACCTATGCCAGTCATTTCAAATCCTCCCAAAAGTTGTTACTTTAGGCTTTTGACAACTGGATCAGATCAACTCTATGACATTTATTGGACAATTTGTAACTGATAATGATCATGGCCAAAAATCTTAGATGAACATCATGTAATCTACACAGATAAGATCTCAAGCTAAAGGATGCTTTTAGCCAAAGAACACATAAAGGGAAAAATAGGCTTGAGAAAGAATTTGAAAGAAAAGAAGCTAAACATACAACTTAGGGAGACTCAAAGAGATAGTACTTATTAATAAAAGGAAATGGGAATAATTGGTGCTATCACAAGGCAACCAAGCCGTATAAGAATGAAGATAATTTCTAATTGCAGTCAACAAATGGTAAAAGAACAGCCACAACTTCTGTTTCATAATCAATTTCATTCTTCTATGCATTCTTCCTACTGTTCTCTATTCAAATGCAGACTCATAAACAGCCACTCAAACACCAGTAATAATTAATTGAACACTTCAGTGTCAAACTTGAATATTTAAATTAGTAGTTTGAATACAACATATCTGACCTGATTCTCTCACCCACATTTCACAGACTCTGGGAATGAGAGAGTTCATGGTAGACTGCCCACTTTTGAGAGTAGGATATAAGGAAACTATCTCCTTCAAGTCTTTAAATCTCTAATAATTGTTTGCCTTGTGTACATTATATATGTTTTTATTAACAGAGGACACTATGAATAATTATTTAAGAATGCACTTTTATATATAACCTTATTTGCTCTTAGTGGCAATCCCATGAGATAGTTATGGCAAAGCTACTATTACCATTTTATTGATTAGGATACTGAGGTCAAAAGATAGAATGACTCATGCAACTACCAGGAGAAAGATCCAGGAAGATACTCAGGTCTTCCTGTGTGTTTCAATTCTCCTGTAAGTGCACTGTTCCATTCTTTGGAACACTTTTCCCTACTAATACTAGAAGTTTTCCAAAATTATTATACTGTCTGGGCTGCATATTGGATGTAGCAAGGATAGAATACAGACAGATCTTACAGCTGTTATGTTACCAGCGTGGAAATGCAGATTATTTTTTAATGAATGTGTTATAACTGAAAACAATATCTTTCCACAGAAAATCACAGAAAACTAATACAGCTCATGAGGGATTGCAGCAGTTAGGATGAATTCTAAAGTGGAAATAAGCAACAATGGGGGTTCAGATTTACTCTATTTAGGGAATGATGTTTGCTAGTTTTCAGGAACATTTGTTGCTACATCCAGTCTGCTGGGGAACTAAACTCCTATTAGTCTTTTACCTACTGGCCAGTAACTACTAACAGCAAGTCACAGGAAGTTTTCCAAGGGAACTTTTTAGAGATGTTTATTGAACAAGGTACATAGGAATGCTGAGACTAGGGGGTCTCAGGATAGCAAGAAAAGAAGTAGAAAGGATACTACTTTAAGTTAAAAATAGTATATAAGCTAGATAGTATTCAGTTGTGAATGTGATTGGTTTTCTGGAGAGCCTTTTACAAAAAAGAATTTTGGGTTTGGTGTCTGATTTTGATAATAGTCAGCATCTTTGCATAGAAAAGAGAAACTCCTATTTTGTCTTACTGAAGGTTTTCTAGGGCTAGGCCTGTCTTCTTCGGAGCTCTGTTTTATGCATGTGTATTTTGATTAATAAATAACTTGTATTAGCAAACTAACTTGCATTAGCAAATAAAATGAGAAAACATACCCTTTATTGTCTGCATCTTTCCCTCTATTTTGGAACTTATGAAGCAGTTTTTTCCTGAATTTTTTCAAACTTTGGCTGTGTTTGAAAATAGCTTTGTAAAAGTACTTTTGTGACTCAGAAAAAGTAAATGTGGATCTGATGCTAATCTCTTCAGATTCGAAGAACCAAGAGTCTCTTGTCTGTATAGAACTAGAAAATTTGATTTTCACTTAAGCTGAATAGAATTCAACTTTCTGGGTTGTTGGGTCCTCCAAAAATCATTAGTCTAGAAAGTTGAATTCTGTCCCTAAACCTACCCATTTGTCTCTCATCATATATTTGGATTGCTCTGAAACATGCCTGTACGTTTCTATCCAGCAGCTCCATTCTTAAAACAAATAAACCAGCAACCCAAAAACACAAAAATAAACACACATGGCCGGGCATGGTGGCTCACGCCTGTAATCCCAGCACTTTGGAAGGCTGAGGTGGGTAGATCACCTGAGGTCAGGAGTTTGAGACCAGCCTGGCCAATGTGGTGAAACCTCGTCTCTAGTAAAAATACAAAAATTAACCGGGCATGGTGGCACATGCTTGTAATCCCAGCTACTTGGGAGGCTGAGGCAGGAGGATTGCTTGAACGTGGGAGGTGGAGGTTGCAGTGAGCTAAGATTGTACCACTGCCCTCCAGCCTGGGTGACAGAGCAACACTGACCAAAAACTGAAAATTAAATTAAAAAAATAAAACCACACAAACCCTACTCTGGAAAGGAAAGGAGCTGCCTATGAGACTTCATGCCTGAAAGCTGCAGTGGCCAACTGGAGTAATGGAAAGTCAGGTGGGGGTTTACTCTACCTCAACTTGATTTAAATTCTTACTATCTCAGAGCAAGGCCAAGACTGACTGTGCATCCGTGCTTGACCACTTGACTCACATCTGGAGATTCGGGCTTGTAGAACACTGAACTATAAGAGAATGGTGGAGTCAGGTGACTTGACACTGACCCGATGCCCAGGGGCTGGTTTAGACCTGAGCTGTAACTAACCATGTGTAGCTTTCTGTGTGTGTCTCAGTTTCCCTCTTGGTAAAATGAAAAAGTTGTTACACCAGTGTTTTCTAGCAGTTGAACAGCTTTTTATAGTGAAATCATATATAAAGCCCCAATGCAGAAAACAGAAATGCAGGCGTGTTTACCTGGCACTGAGGATGGTGAAGCTGGAGCCCACTGAACCTCCCTTTAGTCCTCAGAACAGTCCCTGAGGTGTATCTGCAAAAACTCTTGGTTTCTGCGGGGGACAATTTTGAAGATGCATCAAATAATTATTAGGGTCTAACAGTTCTAAAAAATTAAGAATTGAAAACTTCCTGACAACGTACAGCATATAAACATAATGACACAGGCAAGCAGTACTTTGCTTAAAATGGCACCAGAACTTTTGCACAGACTGTTGTTTTAAAGAATGATTTCCAGACATCTGAGGAAAGGACTATTTTAAATTCTCCCCAAGGCTTTAGGTCACTGAAATCAGGTACAGTCTCCTGACAGTGTTGTCCCCAGACAGGTATGAGATGACATATGATTCAGTAATTGTTGATAATTCTACCCTCCTTCCTTCTTCAATCCCCAAAGAGTTTGAAAACAGAAGAGAATGGGTGTACTGAGTATAAAAGGGGAGGGGTGCTACTTTCCTTGTCTCCTTTCTGGGAACCAAGCTGTGAAGATAAGAATGGAGAAAGGCCCATGGTGACAGTAACTGGTTTAAAGAGGCAAACTTTGAATTCTACTGGTAGATGATTGGAAATTGAGCAGTCTCAGTTTAAAATAGTATTTAAATTCTAAGTTGCAGATGTTCTCATTTGATAAATCATATGCAAATAGATGCCCCTCTGCATTTATTTGCAATGTCTTTACTTCTTCACTTTTTTTTTGAGACAAGGTCTCACTCTGTCTCCCAGACTGGATTGGTAGTGGCATGATCTTGGCTCACTGCAGCCTCTGCCCCCTGGGCTCAAATGACCTCCCCCACCTCAGCCTCCCAAGTAGCTGGGACTACAAGCATGTGCCACCACACCAGGCTAGTTTTTGTATTTTAGTAGAGACAGAGTCTCCCCTTGTTGGCCAGGCTGGTCTCGAACTCCTGACCTCAAATGATCCAACCACGTCAGCCTCCCAAAGTGCTGCGATTACAGGCGTGAGCCACTGTGCCAGGTCCTGCTTTATTCTTGCATGACCGCAGGATACTTTCTGACTTAGCAAATCCTGGCACAATACTCACATTGCTCTCAACTAGAGTGCCTTATGACTGCCCGCCCGCCGTATGCATTCAAAGTCATATGCAAATATGCTGAAGAATCCTATGCATGCAGAAAAAATAAAACCATTTTTTCACATGTTTACAAATGAAGTATCCCTTCGGGCCCCTGGAGAATCACGTGTGTATCACAAAAGAATGCAACTTAGCCACAGACTGGTTGATTGTCTTTGATAATCAAAATGAAGAGTGTTTCCCAGCTTTGACCAGCATCATTAAATCCCAGAGCAAAGCATTTGTAGTTCCTGAAGGTCTTGTTCAAGAGCAAATCAACTATGAATTGTGGCAAATTGTATTGCTGCTTCCTGGAAAGAGCATGGTTTATTTATATGTTTCGGTTCCTTCCTGGTATGGTGTGTATTATAAAGGGAATTCAGCAAGGCAGGCCATAATGGACGAAAATATTTTTAATGGAGTAGGTTTTGTGTGTGTGTGTGAAACAGTTTAAACCTTCCTCCATTCTGCTCTGCTTGCATTCTGATACTAGCCAGAGCCTGTTTAAAACACTTGTGGCCAATGTTTATTATACTGCGGTTCCCCTGTAGTATATAAATTGGTTATTAAGTACTGTGGTTCTAAATCACTTGGAGAGCCCCATAACATTTTTACTGGCTTGTTCTGTTCTGTGTTCCTATTCATAGGATATCAATAACGAGAGTGACAGCTGACATTTCTCTTGCTAAGAGGTCTGTCCTAAATAATCCCAGCAAGAGAGCAATAATTGAACGTTCGAACACCCGGTCCAGCTTAGGTAAGATGTTCAAATGTGGTACTTCTTCAAGCTGTGCTTACAGACCGGGCTGACACATGGTGCATTTGTGAATGTCTTTGTCAATTTGTTCCCCATTCTGAATGGCGGGAGCACTGAGTACCTGAAGAGAATGCTAGCTATGGCAGGAAGGCAGCAGAGTCTTGCAGTAGCCAGAGCCTGCTGTCTCTCAGCTTTAGTCAGTTAGCTAATTAGTCTGGTGGGAAGAATCCTCAATGGGCTCTCGTAGTCTTTGCCTGCCTAACCACGTGAAACCACTCATCTCCACTTTGCTCAGCTTCTCAACGGGGCTAATGATATCTGTCATACCTGAGTCACAGCGGACGTGAAAGGAAACGAGGTGTTCAGCCTTCTGAGATCTTTAGAAGAAAAGCTAGATAACAGTGTTCTTGGTGTTGCAAATGGCAATGACCATTAGTAACATGCAGGGACTTTAAACATGTCTTTCCTGGGGTACCAGTCGGAAAGCATCCTAAAATTCCCCATGATGGAGAAGAATAAAAGACTGTAAGTGAGTAGCTCCATCAAGCCATAGGTGAACAGGGCTGTGGAGGATGGAATCACCACCCACAGAAGCAAGTCCATAGGCTGGTGAATTACATTGTTCATCAGGAAAGCCTGTTCATGGTCTCCACAATTGCCAAGGGTGGTGTAGTCCGCTCATGACTTCCTAGGATTCTCTTTACATTCATATTCTGAGGGCAACTTGTTTTAACTAGGAAGGATAAATAGGGCTCTTCCATGCCTTACATTTTTTAAACTGTTGAAATTAGCTCTATAGATGATAGAAAACTAAACAAAATTAAGATTTCCAAGACAGAGTGCATGCCCTAACATCACACTAAGAACCCACTGACCTTGAGCCAAAGATTGTACAATTTGTAAAGAAGGTACAAAGTATTATCTGCGTATTCCTGACATGGGATTGGCACATGATCATTGCTAATAAATGTTTGTTGGATGGTTGCTTTGTGAAGGAATACGAAACATACCAAATAGAGTAGTGGTCAGTGCTTGTGAGGGAAAGATCCCAGCGATTAGTGGTCCCTTCTTTAGTCTTGTATTTAGAGCCTTCCACATGCAGAGGGAAGCATGCTCAAAGGCACAGTATTGTGACCTGGAGGAGGTACAATGGCAATGTTGATGGTGAATCCTATTAGGTAATGACTAAAGTTAAATATCATGGGTGACAAGGACATTAAGTTAGGTTGAGGATTTCTCAGATAAACATCAATTCTCTGCTCTCCTGTTTTCTACCCATTTTGTAACTCCTTATAGTGTCTTTGGCTTTTAACTACTCCTTCTTCTAACGTATGGTGAGAGGCTAAAAGATAATTAAAAGCTTAAGCCAGGTTGTCTGACTCCTTTAACCACTGACACCTGCCAAGGGCTTCACCCGTATTCACTGAAGTCATCCTTACAATCCAGTCACCCGCTGTCAGAGTCAGTGGGGTGGATGGGTGGCAAGTTAGAGTAAACAAGAAGAAACAAAGTATATCTCAGCTCGTGGTTTTTACCTTTACTCTTTAAAGTCATATACCCACAACCATTGGAGTTAATTTCATGGCAATCTGTTAATATTATAATAACCACAATGTGATCCATTTGTGTGCTTATTCATGCACATTTGTAGATTGCTTCATCAAATGTTTATTGAACACTTGTTATGTGCCATGCATTACACTAGACTTAGGAAATACAGACATATCCCACACACAGTGTCTTACCCGTGGGCAAAGAGACAGAAGGGACAGATGGTTAGAATACCTGTGACAGTGGAATTATGAACAAAGAGCTAGGGGTATAAAGAAGAGTAGGGGGTAGGAGATGTGTGAGAAGACTTCTCAGGAGTTATATTTGAGCTGGTTCTTCAAGGCAGGAGTGTACAAAGACATTGACATGTAAACAAAAATGTATTGTTGAGAAAGAAGTAGATTTGTGTATAGCATGCTTAGAACAGGGAAGTTGGGGGTGTGATTTGAGAGGAACAGAAGAGACTGAAAAAGACCGAGGCCAATGTGTTGGGGTTCTAATGTGCCTTGCTAAAGAGATCTCCAAAATAGATCCCATGCAATGTTAATTTTACAACATAGTAATAGTTGTTACATTCAGAATGTTTTCCATTGTCAAATAAATTTGGAAATGATGGATTAAACTGACAGGTTTCTTCTCTGCAAGACTCTAAGAGCCTTGAAGATGTAAAGGGTAATGCATGTTTGAAATTCTAAAGAGAAGCTAGTATGCTATGCAATATATCCCTTGCACAAAACCCCCTTCTTCCCATAGGATATCTTATGAGAGTATTGTTCCAGAGTACTCACTTTGGGAAATGTTGCTTTGGGCCTGGGGAGCCACTGAAGTGTTTTAAGCATGGGAGAAATATGAACAGGTTTGGGTATAAGGAATATCATTTGTGACAGAGATCCTGGAGAGAGGTGGGCCCAAATCAGTCATGATCAGTTTATAGAAGTGTTCATCGAGGTCCTCTAGCATCATAGTCCGTGACTCCCCAGGGCTCCATTTGACTAGAATAGGATTATGAGGAAACCTTCATTGGAACCCCTCTGAGAATCAGTCCAGGTAGCCAACATTGTTTGGTTTGGCTGAGATCTTTTTCAAAAAAAAAAAAAAAAAAGAGAGAGATGGCTATATAGATAAATGTGCCTCACAGATAAAATGTATTTATTTACATTCTGTATACGTATTATCCAAACATTGGGCTCACCCTAGTATTTAATGTGGCCTTCTCCAGCATCCGTCCTGGCTTGTTCTGCCCAAGCACCTCTCTTCTTCTGCCCAAGTGCCCATGGCCTAAGAGTTTTGTGTTGGTTAAGCAGTAGGTATCGCTGCCCTTGCTCCTGGCAGAAACCACACTTAACCTCACCGCTGGTGCAGAGTAAATAAGGTTCAGGTATTTCTGAGTCACTTACACAGAAACTCAGAGTGCCTTGAGGGTTATTTGTACCAGGGCAGTCCAGTTCGCGTCAATGTCTTTTTGCTGCTTCCGAAAATATTGTATTCATATTTGAGGCTTAAGAAAACATAGGCTTGCTCACATATAGTCCTAGCCAGGAGCTCCCATAAGCCAGTGACAGTTTAATGAAAACAGCAAATGGAAAACATACCCTGACATCCTGAGGCTGAAATTTACTACAGTAAAAATTGACTTTATTTTCCAAACTTCCTTCTGAAGAAACATTTCTTTTAAAACTTTCTGACGTGTGAGAAAAAAGGGGACAAATATGTTACATTACTAACAAATGTAGAATATGATTTCAGAAGAATTTGACAAATAAGCCCACTTTGTTTTCATTAATATCCTGAAAGCTAGTCCCCTTTCCAAGCAATGTGAAGTCTTTCAGGCCATTGGTATTAGATAACTTGAAAAGTGATATGTTGACTCTTCAAATGCATCCTTTTAAATACAGATCATGCCTTAAACTTCAGTGATTCTATGGGAAATAAGAATTTTATGCAATCAGGCAAAACATGAGAAAATAGATTTTCATAATAGTCTTGAGGATTCCTGACCCTGCATACCTTGTCAATCCTTTTGGTTAAGGAAGGGAGAATTTTTCGGTGGGCAATGTGAGCTTGAATTTACACTAAATAAGCAAAGCAAATCACAAACACTTTTCAGTGAGGATAGTTACAGCAACACTACCTTTTCCCTAGGCCATCTTTAGGATCATCTAAGGCTGGGTACAGTGGCTTACACCTGTGATGCCAACACTTCAGGAAGCCAAGGCAGGAGGATTGCTTGGACTTCAGAGTTCAAGGCCAACCTGGGAAACTTAGTGAGACCCTGTCTCTACAAAAAATAAAAAATTTAGCCAGGCACAGTGATGTCCACCTGTAGTCCCAGCTACTCTTCAAGCTGAGGTGGGAGGATCACTTGAGCCCAGAAAGTTGAGGCTGCAGTGAGCCTTGACTGTACCACTGCACTCCAGCATGGGCCACAGAGTGAGACCCTGTCTCTAAAAATTAATAATAATAATTTATATTAGATAGTCTTGTGTACTCTATGTACTTTGGACCAGATTACAGCATTGTTTGGTCAAATCTATAGCCAAAAAATAAAAATAAAAAAACAAAATCAGCTGGGCACAGTGGCTCATGCCTGTAGTCCCAGCACTTTGGGAGACCAAGGTGGGTGCATCACTTGAGATCAGGAGTTCGAGAGTTCAAGACCAGCCTGGCCAATATGGCTAAACCTCGCCTCTACTAATAATGCAAAAGTTAGCTGGGCATGGTGGCGTGTGCCTATAATCCCAGTTATGTGGGAGGCTGAGGTATAAGAATCACATGAATTGGGAGGTAGAGGTTACAGTGAGCCAAGATAATGCCACTGCACTCCAGCCTAGGCAACAGAGTAAAACCGTATCTCAAAAATGAAAACAAATTAATTTCTCTGAAAATCAAGTATAATTCAGACTTTGGGCATGATCCAATAAGTCAGGTAATTTATAAATTATATATAAAATTTTTTTTTATATTTCAGAAAGCCATGTCCTATATTGATTATCTGTTTTCCTTTAAAAAAAAAAACAAACAAAAAAAAAACAAAAAAAAAAAACAAAAAAAAAACAACAAAAAAAAACTGGATTGCTTCAGACATTTGAAAAGAGTAGATTTTTCATTTGACTAGACTCATGCACAGATTTGGGTCACTTGGCTATTACAGCCAGCCAGAGAGATTTGCATCTAGATGCATTGCAGCATTTTAATATAATTGGCCTTACTTTTTGTTCTTAATACTGAAGCTAATTATGCCTTAGAGCAAGTACACTGGCTCTCATACTTAAATCTAACTAGACTTAATAATATGATTAGCTTTAAGGATAGATTCAGAGCAGTTAACCAGTGGTACAAAAATGTGCATATCAGTCAAAACAGATGAGTTGTGGGGTTTTTTTTTTTTTTTAAGCATGTCCACAAAGTATTAGTATATACTTTGTTGATAGAAATATTTCAGTGTAATTTGCTTTCCATGTGATGTTGCTTTGCACATATATTTCAGTTGTTTTCTCAATGTGGTTTCAGCTTCTATGGCTAACATTAAAGTTTTTTAGAACAAAACAACAATCAAAAACAACATAAAATAATTGTCGTAGGTATATAAACAGCTAAATATTATGTTGACTAGAAGAAGTCTGAGAGCCATCTGTGAAAATTTAAAATATGTTATTTTGTAATGTAGACCAACATATCTGAAAATATACTATATCTTTCTAATGTAAGAACTAATTCATAACAATAACCAGGATCTATTTATTATTTTTCCTTTTAGCGGAAGTACAAAGTGAAATTGAAAGAATCTTTGAGTTGGCAAGATCTTTGCAACTGGTCGTTCTTGATGCAGACACCATCAATCACCCAGCACAACTTATAAAGACTTCCTTAGCACCAATTATTGTTCATGTAAAAGTCTCATCTCCAAAGGTAATTAGCTCCCTTCTGTCTTAAAGGTTAGAAGTGCATCTTTTAAAAATGTGCTTTGCTCTGTGATTTTTTGTTAGTGGACAAGGAGAACATCTTGCTGATTATTAATAAGCACATTTAAAATCTTTCCACAGTGTACAGATTCTATGAATTTTCAGATAGTGGAGAATATAATAGTTCATTTCTTCTAAAAGCTACTATTGTAGATCCCAAACCAGACAGTTATGCAAGTGTTTAATAAAAACAAAACATTAAGACAGATGTGGAAAAGTAGACTCTGGCTTATCATAGACTATGAATTCTATATTGGTAAATTTCTTGGATACTGTTGATTCCTGTGTCACCCATACTCTGTACCTAGTTGAGAGAGTACATCTATATTTATCAAAAAAGGTATCTATATTGATCATATATAAAATAGAATATCACTGTTTAAACATTTCCTATGAAAGTATTACAGACCCTGATTTGTGCTTAGGTTGAGTTCTTGAAAGAATGTAGTTATTCCATGGTAAGCACAATGGGAAATTTGCTTTGTATCTTTATGGCACTGTGGGAGATAAAAATAAAAGTGAAATAGCCCCAAATTAGTTTCCTTTGATTTGGATGTTCTTTCATTTTTAAAACAGGATATTGTTCTTAAAAAGTTAATGTGAAATGGATGCCCTTGGGAAATGCCATCTTAATAATCAGTTTCTTCTCTGTGCCTCCTAGTGTATGTTGGTGCCTAAATACAAATTCAACTGCCAACCAGCGTGGCAGTCTCCTCTCATGGGCGGAGAATATCTAAAGAAGCTGTACTCTCCTCCAAATTTTCTGAGATCCTATCCTTCCATCTACCTGTGCAGACACTGCTTTGGTGCAGTGGACTTGGGAATCCTGAGCAAACTAGGGCCTTTTGAGAATCAGTAGAGTGAATTGAAATTACTGCTGGGGATTCCAGCACTTCACTGCAGTGCAGGAGAGTTCAGCCCTTCCCACTGCCCGTGACACTGTCGTGTCCTTAAGTGCAAGAACAGGAGTTCCCAGACCCTATGTCCTGCGGTATTATAGAGCTCATAGATTAACACTGTTTGCAGGGGAAGGGCCATGGGAGATGGCAGTATATGGCCAAATGCAGTTAACAGCGGTAGCCAAAAGACATAGATATATCACTGGTTTACATGTAGCAATATACTAATACAAATGTTTTGCTTGGATCCCTAATCACAGAATAGTCTGATTATTTTAAAATTAAACTGAAATGTCCCATTAATAATTGGAGACAAAAATAACCAAAGATGTAAATGACTCTGACATTTATCTGACATGGAGATAGTGAGCTAAAACATTATTCAACTGAATAATATTAAAGTATTACTTAACATAAATGACCTGGTACAGTCCACTCCCTCCATTTTTGCAGGGCTCTCTTTGAAATCTCTGGGGAAAATCTAGGGTGGGAACTCAGGCTCTTACTGAGACTTCACTCAGAGTTGGAATAGGATGAACATATCAAATCCATGGAACTGAGAGCCAATGTAAGCAGATGACATCATTACAGGTTTAAATATATGATTTCTCACACTGCATTTCCTCTCTTATAATGCTCGGGGCCAAGCAGACCATTAAAAAGATCCTGGCTTATTTGATTTTCTTTTAACTCATCTACAATACCTGAGGTTCATGTCTTCTTCTATCAGGTTTTACAGCGGTTGATTAAATCTAGAGGAAAGTCACAAAGTAAACACTTGAATGTTCAACTGGTGGCAGCTGATAAACTTGCACAATGTCCCCCAGTAAGTATGATCATTTTTTGTCTTCATCATTCTTGACTTGTTAGAAGAGGGTGTTTTTTTGTTTTTTTGTTTTTTTCATGTTGTCGTTTTCATTCTAAAATGATGGTGATGATGGTATGTTGTCATCTAAAAGATTTCTTGGAACAAACTGCTGCTGTTATGTTGCTTGTGTTCAAGCATCCAGATGTGGATGGTGTTTGCCTTGTAATAAGAAATGATCTTAGTGTCCGGGGTCTGCTCTCCTCACTGCTACCTTGTTTGCTTTGCAAACATGCAGCAAACCATTTAGCATTCAGCCTCCAGTCATGTGGATATGCTTAAGAAGAGAACAAAAGAAAACATACCTATTTTACCTTCCTTTAACTTTTCTGCAAGAAAATTCCAGCAGGCATAAAAGATTATAACACTGAAGGTCAAGAATTGATTGGAACTAGAGAGGCCCTGTGGTTATAGTAGATGAAAGAGTCAGGGCTGAGTGAGATGAAAAACGAAATTATAGCAACTCTTCTTCTGGTGCCATTGCCAGAAAACAGCTGCTAGGTTGGAAGGTGAGCAATGGCGGGCTGGGGTGGGAGAGGGAACTGCTATCACATGGCACTGGGTCCCCAGTGGCCAGTCTCTCCACTTTTTCCACTGACTTACTATTTCTGTGTCTATGTAAAGGAAATAACTGTCCTTCTTACTCAATGGATTCATTAGATGTTTTATATAGTTGTGTAAGATTGTTTAAGCTCTATGGAAGCATGAAATCTGATTCAAATGTTTAGAGAGGCAACACAGCATAACCTGTAAAAGCACAGACTCTGGAGCCAGATATTTGGGTTTTGAATCCACACTGACTCGTTATGTAATCTTGGGCAAGTACCTATCTCATGGGATTGGTGTAAGGATTGAGTGAATGAATACGTGGTAAAGCTGTTAGAACAGTGCCAGGCACATAAGAAGCACCATCTAAGTTTTCTTATTATAATTACTGGATACATTTTGCGTGATGTCATGTCCGGTCCAGTAGACTCTGTAAGAACCTGTGCCTCTCTGGCTCACTGTTGTATGTCAGTTCCCTATCATAGTAGACCCATAATATGTATTTGTGGAATGAGTGAATGAATGAAAGGATGGTCAGACAATAAGAGTAATAATACATCCTTTCATTCGATGTTTACAATGGGCCAGACAGTGTGCTAGATGCTTTACACAGACTATCTCTAATCTTCACAGTTACCTAGTGAGATCGGCCATATTATCCCCATTTTATAGTTTAGGCAACTGAAAACAGAGATTAAACGATTTCCCTAAGGTGACATAGCAAATTAGGATTCAATCTATTCTAGATCTATCTGGCTCCAAAGACAATTTCCTACTCCGTAACCCATCCACCCATACACAAATGTACCTGGTTACCTACCCCGAAGATAATTTGATAGCTTGGAGCATGGCATGCTCTGTTAAGAAGTTTAACTTCACGCTGCCTGCTAATGAAGCCCAATTATACAGTGGAATGTATGATTAAAGCACTGAACAATACAGGAGAATGTATTGCCCAGCCCTGACCTTTTAATGTTTCACAGTTGAAGGAAGATAATCTTTGTTGTCTAGCTATCAAAAGCCAGGAACTACGTTATTATTTCCAATTTTTGGAACAATCTTATAAGGATAATTGTATCAGTTTGGTCTTCTGGGAAGCAGACACCTAAATGGAATTAGAAATGCCAGAGATTTATTGGAGAAATTTTATTTTTACGAAAATAAGTTTATTAACATTTATTCTAATAATTACTAGAGAAAATTCTTGTATCCTATTAAATTTGAGGGATTTTAGCTGCTGAGAGGGTTGATCATTGAGTAGTTGTACATGTAATATGGTTTGTTACATCTGAAATAGCTGGAACCAAGAAAAGATATATGCATCTGTAAAAGCAAGTAATACAATGAACTACCTTAGGACTTGTACCCAGGTCAGAGATTTCAAACAGCTCCATTACTGGAAAGACAGACTTGCCTTACCATTATCTCAGTAGGATAAACACTTTCTCTTTTTATGTAGTTGGTAAGATAACTTGGAATTTTAAACAGGCAGTCTGGATGGATAAGGTTACCTTGTACTTAACATTTTCTAAACACTGTTTACTTTATTAAACATATTCAATTGATACTGTCCAGACGGTAGTAATGCTGAGAAGAATCATATCCTCTATTTTGGCATGTGGGAAGAAATCTTTGGATTATAAAAACCAGTAGTAACCTTAAAAAGTGCCTGCATTTGCCCCTGTTTTACTTCAAGACCGTAATTATAATTGTCATCCAAAGACTGGTGATCACTGTGTCATTTTAATTCCTTTAGGAGAATTTGCAGCTTACTTAATTGGCCACCGTATCTCCAGTCTGAAAAGTCAGCAAATTACATTGGCAGAGTATCACATTACTAAGAAATGAAAGGCAACAGTTTTTGGGAATGGAAGTCTGTAAGAGCACTGAAAAAAGTTAACTCTGTAGCCAGAAGAATTAATCCTAGCTCCAGGGACTATTGAAGCAAAAAGAGACTTTAAAGAGCACCCAGTATAGCATTTCCTAGACTATGTTATTTATAATATGGGTCCCATGTGATATCAGTAAGTGTTATGGGAAAATAATCCTGATACCAAAAATGTTTGAGAAAACACTTATGTGAACAAAGGTAGTCTGGTTTCTTCACTACGGAACCCTGAATACGCCAATGTGTGTTTTATATCTCCAATAGGACAAATAGTATGCAGAGCTTCCCCTAAAATTGTGACTACAGATCTACTTTTCCATTGAGTATCCTATGGGACTAGTGGAACATGTCTAGGGAAAGATTGACTTAGTCCAATCTCCTCATTTTACAAATGATGGAACTGAGACCAAGAGAACTGGCTTTTCAAAGGTTATATGCCTGGGTGAAAGTCAGCTTAAGATCTCTTTCTCCTAGTCTAGCAAGACTAGATGATGAATGGCAACATGTCAGTTATATATTCTCCTGGAAAGAAAAATACGGGTTTTGGCCAGGTGCAGTGGCTCATGCCTGTAATCCCAGCACTTTGGGAGGACGAGGCGGGTGAATCACAAGGTCAGGAGTTTGAGACAAGCTTGACCAACACAGTGAAACCCCCTCTCTACTAAAAATACAGAAATTAGCTGGGCATGGTGGCACGCACCTGTAATCCCAGCTACTCAGGAGGCTGAGGCAGAATTGCTTGAACCTGGGAGGCGGAGGTTGCAGTGAGCTGAGACGATGCCACTGCACTCCAGCCTGGGCGACGGAGCAAGACTCCGTCTCAAACAAAAAAGACAAGAAAAGTATTGGGTAAGGCTTTTTCTAGGAGATAGATCAGAGAGATCAGTAAACTTTTTAAGTAAAGGGCCAGATAGTAGTATCTTAGGCTTTGTGGGCTACACAGACCGCTTTGCAAAACTCCTCATCTCTGCTCTTGAGCAGGAAAGCAAACATAGACAGTGTGTAAAGAAATGGGTGTAGCTGTGTTCCAATCAAACTTCATAGAGGCATGAGAGGCCTGATTTAGCCAGCAAACTGAAGTTACCCCCTTGTTCTAGGACCAAGCTGTGGTTATCTATTACTATGCAATAAAATAACCACCAAAACTTAGTGACTTCAAACAATGGCCACTCGTGGTATTCAGCTGGCAGCTGACCTGGTACCTTAGTAGGAATGACTGAAGGCTGGGCTCCGCCAGCTCTTTTTGGATACAGGCTTCTTACGTGGCAGCTCCAGGCTCCAAGATCAAAGATTCCAATCTCTTATGGCCTGGGCATAGATACCAGACCGCATCATTTCCACAGCATTCTGTTTATCAAAATAGTCACAAAGAGCAGGGTGCAGTGGTGAGTGCCTGTAGTCCCAGCTACTCAGGAGGTTGAAGCAGGAGGATCACCTGAGCCCGCGAGTTCAACGCTGCACTGAGCTGTGATTGTGCCACTGCCCTTCAACCTGGGAGACATACTGAGACCCTGTCTCTGAAAGGAAATTTTAAAAAATTAGCTGGGCATAGTCCTAGCTACTTGGTAGGCTGAGGTGGGAGAATTGCTTGAACCCAGGGATTTGGAGCTGCAGTGAGCCAGGATTATGCCACTGCACTCCACCCGACAGAATGAGACTTGTCTCTTAAAAAAAAAAAAAAAAAAGTCACAGAGGCTGCCTAAATTC
Source organism: Macaca mulatta (assembly GCF_049350105.2). Taxonomy (NCBI): domain Eukaryota; kingdom Metazoa; phylum Chordata; class Mammalia; order Primates; family Cercopithecidae; genus Macaca; species Macaca mulatta. The sequence goes on along the minus strand of NC_133417.1, from coordinate 56,778,033 downwards.
AAGGAGAGGGAATATAAGTCTTCATCTCCATGAGGAAATGTCAAGGAATTTGTGACCATTTAAAATCTGTCATGGACAATAAGATGAGAGGGGAAAATGGGCTCCTGGATAGTTGTACTTTGGAAGAGGGGGGACTTTCCTCTCATTGCCCATTCGGAATTCGCAGAAGAAAAGATGGGATGCAGACAAAAGGGGGCCTATGGGAACAGGACTGGCAAACCCATCTCATTTTTTTTTTTTTAATATGACCAGGCTGATTTTATATTGCCATTACACATCTATACACTATATTTTTTTTATTTCTTTTTGCTTCTACCAAGTATTGGTATTCTTTTTCTCTTCAGATAAGTTGAGAATAGTATATTTTTTAAGAAGGCCAAGTATAAACGTCCCCAGTACTATGGTAATAAGAAGAAAAGCTGAGAGAGACAATTGAACATATAAATGAAATGTAATCCTTTAATCCTACTTAGTTACAATCTGGCTTGTGTTTCCCAAGAGCTGACCCTGTGGCAGTTTGAGCTGTGTAATGTTTTTGTGTGTGTAAAATGACATTGATCGATCTTTCTGGGAGAAGGGAACTCATCTCCTCAGTAGAGTCTTGCAAACCTCTAACGTTACAGTAACCATGGTAGCTCTCTTCTGTTACCCTTTATTTTCCACTGCTGAATGGACTCAGATTTATCCTATGAAACACAAGAATTCTGGAGCGAATGATAGTGCCCAGTTATCCTTGCTCAGATTGCTCTCACAGTAGTAATTTTCCACTGCCCTCTTCCAGTCATTTTATTTGAATTATTTAGAATCGTGTGGATTTACCCGTCTATTTGAAGTGCTCTCCTCATTGGTGCATTCATTATTCACAGCCCCTGGATGTCCACAGTTTAAGTCCTAACACTGCTTTTGAAAAGGAAGGTAATCAATTTCAGATGTCTGCTTCATGAAACAAGACCACATGGGATCCAGTTTCTCTCAGCCCAAAGGGGACTACACCTTTTCCAGGGATTTCAGCCACTGGACTTGGGTATATCAAGTTAGGGGTAGTTCATTCCCACCACTGCTATGATCTAACACATCCAATTAATCTGACTTTAACAAAAGCATGGGATGCCTTTTCTGTAGGCACTAATGTTGGTAGATGGTGTAATGTTTGAAGAATACAAGTGGACAGGATGGAGGGGTGTGGGGAGAAAAACATGTTTGGGTTCACAACAAGTGTCACAAATTATCAAGAGAGAGGAAGTCAAAAGAATCAAAGGTATATATTTTTTTGCCCTCATTTTACCCTCACTAATTACTGGTAAGAATTATGATAATCTTTCCTGTTTAGCTCATTAAAGTGGAAACTGCCTGGGACTAACTGCTAGAGCCCAGTACTATTGGCACCCCGGCTGGAGTGCAGTGGTGCGATCTGAGCTCACTGCAGCCTCCGCCTTCTGGGTTCAAGTGATTCTCCTGCCTCAGCCTCCCAAGTAGCTGGGACTACAGGCATGTGCCACCACTCCCAGCTAATTTTTGTATTTTTTAAAAGAAGAGATGGTCTCGAACTCTTGACCTCAGGTGACCTGCCCACCTTGTTCTCCCAAAGTGCTGGGATTACAGGTGTGAGCCGCTGCACCCATCATAGATCTTTTAAAAGCCCTTCAACTCGGAGTCTAATTTCCCATCATTAGTTGAGCAGTGAGTTAAGTACTCAGAATCTCAAAAGCTTTAATAATGTAAAGAATGGAGTTTTGATATGAAAGAAACATTGGTTGATTATTTTTATAATTAGCATTACATGTTGTACCATTCAGCCGCTTTATTTTACTGAAGAGTACTTGCCAGTCCTTTTTTTTTGTGCATGGTTTGTTTTGTTGAGACAGGGTCTCGCTCTGTTGTTCAGGCCGGAGTGCGGTGGTGCAATCGTGACCTCCCCAGCTCAAGCAATTCTTTCACCTCAGCCTCCCCAGTAAGAGTCCATAGGAATGCACCACTAAGCCCAGCTGATTTTTTGATTTTTTGTAGAGACAGGGTTTTGCCCTGTTGCCTGGGCTAGTCTTGAACCCCTGGGCGCAACTGATCCTCGTGCCTTGGCCTCCCAAAGTGCTGCCTTTTTTTTTTTTTTTTTTTTTTTTTTGGTGTCAGTTTCAGGGTTATTTTCCAATAACAAGGAAATAAAAGTATGCTCACCCATATTATTTCTTTTTACCACTTAGAAATGCCCAACATGCAGTTTTATCTATGTACAACAAATAAATGTAAAGCAATGCATATAATTATAATTATTATTATATGCATGGGAGAGTTTTGGTACATGTAGTCTCCTGTCTAGCTAATATTCAGTAATGAACCAACTTTAAAAAGTGAAGTTCAGGCACAGTGGCTTATGCCTGTAATCCCAGCACTTTGGGAAGCTGAGGCAGGTGGATCACTTGAGCCCAGGAGTTCGATATTAGCCTGGGCAACATGGGGAAAACCCATCCCTACCAAAAACTACAAAAAATTAGCTGGGTGTGGTGGTGCATACCTGTAGTCCCAGTTACTCAGGAGGCTGAGGTGCGAGAATCACCCGAGCTCCAGAGATAGAGGCTGCAGTGATTGGAGATTACGCCACTGCACTCCAGCCTGGGTGTGGGAGTGAGACCGTATCTCCAAAAAAAAAAGTTAAAATTAAACTTCAAAATTAGTTTCTACATTTTATATACTTTTTATTAAAAATATTCAATAGCTGCTTCCTAGATTAAAAAAATCAGACAATATACGTTAGTTTTAATGAGATTCTCCCCAACGTGCTAGAAAATATGTATTTTATAGTCATTAAGGAAGACTTACCCAGTGTCTTTATATATCTTCCCTCCAAAAAGAATTGAGAAGAAATAAATGAAATATGCTTCATTTCCTCCAGGTAGGACTCGAAGAGCACTGCATCTTCTGTAAAAAGTAGGGCGACCCACCATTTGCTCAGGATTTTCAAGGTTTAGCAGGGATAGTCTCATCCCAGAAACACTGAGATCCCCAGCAACCACAATAATTGGTCACCCTAATTCAGATGGCTTCCCTAGTAAAGAGTGTTACATCTTACTGTGTTAATGGAGAACCAAACGGTTGGTTAAATACTGTTTTTTTAAGACCTTGCAAGTATTCATTTCCATTTTATTCACTTTCAGTCTTTCTTCCCCTTTCTTTCTTCTCTGCCATTTTAGCTCTCATAAATGAGAGCTAAATGAGCTCTCCACTAAATGAGCTAGAGGCCTGTTTTTCACTCTGGGTTATTTACAGTGCTTTTATTTTATTTTTTAATTTTCTTGAAAGAGCTTATCCAGAAAGGGAGCCTAATGTGCCTGATGTTTTGATGGTTGATTTGATTCTCCTATTCACTACTTATTTACTTTGGCAGCCACACCATTCTGCCTACCTCAGCTGAAGAGAACATCCTATCATAGAAGGGCAGAGGTGTTCCCTGTGGCCGTGCTTTGAAAACAGCTCAGCGATGCCCTTCTCTTGGGCTGCACCAAGGGCATGGTATCACTGAGTTGGTAACTGTTCGCTGCCTGGGACTTCTGCTGATTTGGAGCTCTCTGCATCCATAGCCCATGCTGCAGGCCACGTATTGCATAGTAAGGAGTTGACTGCACTTGAACCTTTAAATTTATAAAAAATTGGCAAAGCTGGTTTGCATAATTCATTGGGTTGCTTCTCTTTGCATTTCTTGTATGATTTTTAAAAATTGTTTTCCCCTGATACTGAGTTTCTATCACTCTGGTCTACTCAGCTGTGTTATTTCCTAAACAGCTAAAGAGAAAAATTGTCACAGATACACAGGCTGTGAAATTCTTCCTCATTGAAAATAAGCCACATATGTCAGTATTCATTCAGAAGCAGAAATTTGCTTTTCTCTGTGTTTTTTGAAAGCCTAAAAGCAGTTTCAAGTCATCTTCCAACCTATATCTGTCTTTTAGCAGTGCAAAAGCAGTTTCCTAGAAATGACGGAGGCTTAAGCACACAGCCATGTGCTGATACATACAAATTCTATCCATTCATTGGCAAAGAGAAGTGCTTTATTAAACTTAGGGTAATTAAATGTGCCACTATGTCTACAACAGTGACAAAGTAACAAGTAGAATGGCCAAGTAGATATAAACCTTATTCAAATAACATTCTGCCATAGGTGCTGCTTACCCTCCTTGGGCTTTGCAATCCTGGCTGTGAATGTCAGGACCCATCCAGCCCAGGTATCCTTGGAAGGTTTTTCAGTTTGGCACTTTAAGAAACAGCAAGAAAATGACTTGTTGAGACTAATCAAACCCATATTATATGAGACCTATGTAATTAAATTTTATGTTTCACATAAATAAAGTGATATAAACAACCAACTCCAGATCACATAAAGTGTAGAACTTGCAGCACACTTTAGCCTGGAATGACCGAGAGACTGGTCCTTTGTTCTGGTGCTGCCTCGTTTCCTCTTTCTTCCTCCTGTGCCATCTGAGTCTGTGGATGTTCTTTGGGGTATAGCTGTCCTTGTCTCACTCAAGTCAGCACCTCGCTGCTTCTATTTATGTCAAAGTATCATGGACAGTTCTGATATTCTATATTTGTTACTGCTGAACGTTTACACAAGTGGGGGAGGGGCTTTTGATTGCAAGAGACAAGGAATTCCCTTAGGTTACTTTAGTGGAAAACGGGATTTATTGTAAGCCTGGGCTTTCCCTGGCCCTCATGGCTATATGGTCTCTTTCTTCCATTGTGCCTCTGCTTCTCTTTTTTTGTTTTATTCTCGTCCCTCTACAGATGACATTCTTTGGCTTACTCATAACTTCCCCTTTCTTGTAAGTTCAGTTTTCACACATCTCTCCAAGCCTCCTTCTAAATCCAGAACTTTATGCTGCAGCTCCAAACGTTAACTGGCTCAGTCTCTTTATTTTTCTGAATTAAAGTCCCAGCGTGACATAGATTATTATGGATTTTAATACTTACCTCTCCTTCCACACTTTATGCTTTTTGAGCATAAGATGTTGCCTGTTTTCCTTGCCACTGTATACCCACAGTGCCTAGAAGAAAATAGGGACTGAGTAAATATTTTATGAATGAATAAAATATGCAAAAAAAAATCTGAAATTTACTAATAACTGTTCTTGGTTGGGGGTAATTTTCCACCTGAGTTGAACTGGCTGAGTCTTCTCAAACATGAGTCCATTTGGACTGAAGTCATCTTATTCTTTTCCTAGTCCTGTTCCAAGAACCCCAAATGGCTTTCCAATTTAAGGCCAAAATTTTCCATAAAAATTGATGTGATGAAACATTTAAATAGTAAATGTTGGGAGAGAGATTGTTTCCATGGTGACTTCTGCTTCAGGAGTCCTTGTTCTAAGCACAGAAGAGAATGACTGAGCTGAGACACCATGAACTTCACATCATCCAGTTGCCATTAACCTAAATTCAGCCAGCTTTATCAGTGCCGATGGCAGTGACCCTGTCTTTGATTCATTCCTGGGAGGTTCTTATTTTGGTAAAATGAGTTCATAAAAGCAGATGAAGGTGGTGGGAAAGGCATTTCAATCCTTCTATTGAAAGTTGAGATGTGAGCCGGGCATGGTGACTCATGTCTGTAATCCCAGCACTTTGGGAGGCCGAGGCAGGAGGATCGCTGGAGCCCAGGAGTTTGAGGCCAGCCTGGGCAACATGGTGAGATCTTATCTCTACAAAAAGTTAAAAAAATTAGGCAGGTGCAGTGGTGCATGTCTGTGGTCCCAGCTACTCAGGAAGCTGAGGTGGGAGGATCGCTAGAGCCCAGGTGTTCCAGGCCGCAGTGAGTTGTGTTTGCTCCAGTGCACTCCACCCTGGGCCACAGAGCAACACTCTTTCTGAAAGAAAAGAAAAGAAGAGAAGAGAAAAGAAAGTTGAGATGTGCTAACACTTACCTGTGGAATGACTTTTCTCTTTGTGTGATGCCAAAGTTTTCTGATTTCCCTCTGAAGAGTGTATGTCTGGGGTATATCCTGTCTGTGTTCCCAGCCAAACTGTAATGACAGGGGGGGCCACCCTGCTCCTCTGGGGCAGAACAGCTTCCTAAGTCCAGACCAGATGTTGAACAATGGCCTTACTGTCCGAAACATGGACAGCAGATACTTCTTTTGTGACCCCCTGCTTTCCCCAATTAAACACCCCTTGTTCTTTTTTAACCATTTCACAAAATGCTCTTGTGGTAGCAAACCACTGCCATGTGGTTTTCTGTTATTAATCCTAAACTTTCTTTCCTTGGTGTTTTATCTTAAGACATATAATGTTATTTTCACAAGCATTCTGAAAATTATCTAAGTAAATGTTATTCCCTTCAACATAGTTACCTTAGGAGAAGAAATATTTATTCCAATGATGTGGTCATTGCCCAAAACATGTCTAGAACTCCCTTCTCAGTGCCACAAACTTGCTTCTCTCATATTCTGAAGCGTGCAGAGTACAGCTCTATAGGAATATATGGCTAAAGATGTGAATACACATGGGTTTTCATTATATTTTACCTATAACACATTTACACTTACTTTATCTTTTTCTTTCTAAATAATGAAAGATCCAGCCGGGCGCTGTGGCTCATGCCTGTAATCCCAGCACTTTGGGAGGCTGAGGCGGGTGGATCATGAGGTCAGGAGTTCAAGACCAGCCTGGCCAAGATAGTGAAACCCCGTCTCCACTAAAAAAATACAAAAAAATTAGCCGAGTGCAGTGGCAGGCACCTGTAATCCTAGCTACTTGGGAGGCTGAGGCAGGAGAATCGCCTGAACCCAGTGGGCAGAGGTTGCAGTGAGCCAAGATCATGCCACCGCACTTCAGCCTGGGCAACAGAATGAGACTCCGTCTCAAAAAAAAAAAAAAAAAGAAAGAAAGATCCAAATATTGAATGAACACTCTCACTTTTATATTAATGTCCACATTTGTTCATGGAATACTGTGTAACTCTTCACTTGACCCTAACTTTAGAAACGGCCCATATAGCACCTCAAATGTGATATTAGCAAATAGCTATTAAAAATGCTATTATCTGTGTTAAGTGGAATTTTAGGTTTCATTGCCTAAAAACCTAAAATGGAAGTAAAGTGGATTTTCTTGTCATCTACAGGAAATGTTTGATGTTATATTGGATGAAAATCAGCTTGAGGATGCATGTGAACATCTAGGGGAGTACCTGGAGGCATACTGGCGTGCCACCCACACGACGAGTAGCACACCCATGACCCCACTGCTGGGAAGGAATTTGGGCTCCACGGCACTCTCACCATATCCCACAGCAATTTCTGGGTTACAGGTATTGTCACTTTTTCGCTCATGCTTTTTACAACCTTACATGTAAGATTCTATGGGAACTTGATTAGAATGGAGACTAGAGTCATCCTTAATCTGAAGAGGGAACACTATGTGCACATTATATTTAAAAATCTTAAATATTATCTAATTATGATCTATCCTAGGGAAAACTACCCAGAGACTGACAATTTCCTGAGAACTTTGCTCTCTGTGAATTTATAATGGATTTTACTTAGGTAAATTAACTCCTCCTGTGTCTAAACTCTGCTGGGAAACTTAATGCTTACTCAATGTACCTGCCCATTACTTTTTTTAGAGACATAGTCTCACTCTGTTGTCCAGGCTGGAATGCAGTGATATGATCATAGCTCACTGCAGCCTCAAGTTCCTGGACTCATGGGCTTATGCAGTCCTGCTGCCTCAGCCTCCCAAATAGCTGGGACTACAGGCACATACCATGCATGTGGATAGTTTAAAAAAAAAAAAAAATCTGTAGAGACAGTGTCTCACTTTGTTGCCCAAGATGGTCTCAAACTCCTGGTTTCAAGCAGTCTTCCCGCCCTGACCTTCTAAAATGTTGAAATTACCATCATGAGCCACCACTCCTGGCCCCTTCATTACTTCTTAATGCCACTTCTCAAGGATTACACAATAGCTAAGTAAGATATATAGATGCAGATAGGCCTTTCGACTGCCCTTAACTAATCCTGCCCCACCCAGGTTGCTAGGCCTGCTCTCTACCTTGCACAAGACAGTGTGGATATAAGTAGAGCTGCTCTGTTCAGAAACAGTAACTGATCCCTGAGTTTTCTTGGGGCTGTGCAGGGGCCCACCTTTGTAAGTGGCTGTGGCACGTGTCTTTTAGGGAAGCTGGGGATGAACACAGGATCAAGAGGTTCCCTCTTCTGCTGTTCTGGTGCTGTACTCAGAGGTAGAGATAGGGAGCCAGAGACCTTATGGTACAAAATGAGCCTGCCTTACTACATCAATTATTATTTACCATTCATCAAGTAGCTACTGGAATGTGGCCAAACCTGCAGCAAACTGAGGAACAAGTAGTCAATTGAGCCCTCTTGTATGATGATGAGTTTTGTTTTAATGGATTATAATGATAGTCATAATTGTCGATCATACAGAGTTAACTCTGAGATAAATGGCACTCTCTGAAATGCTATTATAGCTGTATTACTCTGTTACAAAATTGCATCTTTGTAAGCAGAAAAACTGCCATGCAAATGAATAGCTTTTGAAACTAGAAATGAACATGAAAAATGTACTATGGTAATGTACAGCACATGTGCATACATTGGGACTATTTCATGCCTTGTTTCACTTCCTGTGGGCTGATCTGAGTGTACATTACTGCTGACTAGTTTGGATTGGCTCTGAATTGTACATTACGGAATGAGAAATAGATGCATGAAGCAATACACTTCTGTAATGTAGGTGGAAATGCAGTGTTGCACTTTCGTATTGAATACAACAATCTTGACTCATCACTGCTAAGACATCCACCTAGAGTGGCCCTCCCTGTTTCACTAATGAGTTAATGTATTGCCCTTTATTCTGTGGCCTATTTCTTCTCCCAGTAACAATTGACACTTCATTGTGAGGCACCTGACTGAGGTTAAAGGCACAGTCTGTGACCTGTCAAATGAATTTCCTTCTGCCTGAATCTGAGTGTACTTTAGATGAGATGTGTCAGCCCATGGTTTCACCAGGATCCTGTGCCTTAACTGATGTGACCTACCTAAACCGGTAGACACAAGTAGATAAATGTTTTCTTATAGTGAAGAAAAATGTTAAATAATATTTTCTGAGCCTTCAAATAAGTATCTTAAAATACTAATTTCAATTAATGGTATTAGAGGAATTTAGTTTATATTGGAAGATTATTTTGCAGGACATTTTAGTTGAGGAAGCAAGATTTATAAATGTATCAATTAGCTGGCTTCATAATTATTGTATACACCCTTGGAAAGATTATTACATTAATGTAGGATGCAGAAACACTTTATTTTATGAACAGCACAAATAATAATTTTATTAAAATGTTTTAAAAGGTATAAGGAATATTCAGTTAGATCAAGGTGAGTTGTGTTACTTTAGAAAGAGAAATATTATATCAATTCAGGAGAGAAATAATAAATGCTATTCTGAACTTTATTTCCCAATAGTAAAATAATTTTCATTTTTGCAATAGAAATGGACTTTTGCAATAGAAATGCAATAGAGTAAGTCCATTTAGACCTTCCTAAATATATTAAGTTCCATTTAACAGTTAGCTTTCAATTCTACATTTGTAATAGGAAGCATAGTCATTCAGCACTGTGGAATTAAACTCATAAACTATCAACACTCTGGCATCTTTTCATGTTGTGTCCCAAATAAATAAGACCAGATATTCTGAGCAGACCATTGGTGCATCAGAATGCCTTATTAAGTCAGATATTTAGCATCTTATTGTACAGATCCTATGATTTTACATACATTTACATGTTTAGATGAATGAAGCTGACATTATTTAATCAATGAACTATCTGATATTTTTAGAGTCAGCGAATGAGGCACAGCAACCACTCCACAGAGAACTCTCCAATTGAAAGACGAAGTCTAATGACCTCTGATGAAAATTATCACAATGAAAGGGCTCGGAAGAGTAGGAACCGCTTGTCTTCCAGTTCTCAGCATAGCCGAGATCATTACCCTCTTGTGGAAGAAGATTACCCTGACTCATACCAGGACACTTACAAACCCCATAGGAACCGAGGATCACCTGGGGGATATAGCCATGACTCCCGACATAGGCTTTGAGTCTGATGAAACAAAAAATATTCATCTGTTGACAATTTGCCATAGCAGTGCTAGGATAAACCAATCATCTTAACTTGGCTAACATAGCACAGTATTTACTGTGCCAATGGGCTGCTGTCATCTTATGCTAAGTAAGGGGCAAAAAAAATTACATTATGCCCTTGAGTCTAGATGGATATTAGATGCCCGATCATATAGATATTTTTAAGTGCAACATTTACATGATAACAGTACATTTTGTTTTCTTCATAGATTTAGACACATCAATTTGTAATTTAGGGTACTTACAAGGCACATATAAAATAATTTCCCATGCTGGAAATTCCAAATGACCAGTTCCAGTTGGAACCAATTTATAAACCAATTCCTGTTGGAATTTGGGTGAATTGACTAGAAAGTCTACTTGAGCATGTTGTAATCAATTGAAAAATCTGGGAAAAAAAAAAAAACTAATAAGAAAATAGAAATACCAATAGAAGCCAAATCCAGCTTTGGTATTTATTTGCTGGAAGCTAAATTTACACTTAAAGTTGGAGTGTATAAACATTTTAATATATGTTAATGTTGCCAGAATGACTTTTCAAACTTACCAAATGTATTGATAGTGCCAAAAAAAAATCTCAGAAATCTTAATGCAGAAATTATATAGTCTCCTCAGATTTTAATATTTTTATTTCTTTCCTGGCACAGCTGTTGTATTCAAAGTGTTTTGCTTTTTGTTTAGTCAGTACTGTTAGCTCATTTGAGGTTGGCAAAAACAAATACAAACAAGCAAAAAACCTCAAAATGTTTTCAGCAGTAAGAGAGAATAGTAAAGAGAAGCCCAAGCATAGCTGGTTATGTGAAATATAAAATGGGGTGTTGTTCTCCCTTTAATCAATCTGAGCACAACTACATACATCCAGGAATCTAAAGTCAGATAGTAAGGATGTGGTACCAATCCTCCTGAGTGTAATGCTAAGCACTTCCAGACGGGAATTCATCTATTTCTCTTAATACAAACGCAGGGTCAGTATTTCCCGCCAACAAGATTGAGTATCTTTCCATTGCTTCTTTCAGTCTCTGTCTTTGGATATCTGAATGTTCTGGCCCTTCAGCAGATTCTTTAAATCATGCTAAGGATTTTTGTTTTATGTGGACACACTCAACTTTGATATTCAGGAGGTGTTTTTACAAAATGACTAATTGAAAAAGGTTGAAACAAATGATTTTGAAAGCTTGCACCAAAAAATAAACTCATAGATTCAGAAATATTTGTTGACTAAAATTATAGCATTTTAATGCAGAAAATTATAAAGAATTTGGAGATTGAGCTGCCTTATTTCTAATGAACACTCCTCTTCATCTTATTAAGTCTTCACCGTTTTTCCAGTGGCTATAATTATGGAATTGGTGACCTATGTTTTATATTATCAAGGAAGCCTTAGATTCACTATGATCCAAGAAATTATTGAAATTGACCCTTTTTACATAAATATCTTTTAAAAAATTGCTCTTGTTTCTAAATGTCCACAGTGCATGCATTTTCTAAAACTCCAATAAGTCCAGCCATCAAAGTCCTTTTCTGCTAGTACATGTCATGAAGCCTATTTTTGAAAATGATGATAATTAATTTTATAGTATCTTCTTTTCTCCCCAAGCCTTTCAATATTTAGGTACTCAAAGCATGCACCAGTTCAGTAATCTTCTCGACCATGGAAAGAAGTTCCATATTACTGATGAATTATATATATATCTTGAACCCCATTACAACCTCACCACATCCCCCCTGCCTTTATGTTCACTATATGTACCCCATTACAAACCTGTTTAGCTGATAATGAGGATACCTATAAATCTGTAAGTCATTTCAAATATTTGATACAATTAAAAAATATGGGCTTAGTAAATTTTAAAAGTTAACATGTGATACTGGCTTGTGAGATTCTTCTGTCATCTAGTGAAGCTTATAAAACTTTCAGTTAAGACATTTTAAAAGAGTTATATCCATTAGGCACTTTAATAAACATATAACCTGCCATTACTGAATACTTTGTTAGAACACAGAAGAGCATCTTCCAGCAAACAAAAATATATTTATTACATGTACAGCACATACTTGCATGAGAAAGAAAACATTAGCCAAAACATTTTTCTATATGCTTTACTGGTTTCTTGTTTGTGCGCATTAAAGTATTTAATTGCAAAGAGTGCACCAAGGTGTATAAATTTAGACTAGACAGCTGTTCAGCTTTTTCTGTAGTAGCATTAGCAATTTGGTCATTTAACTACTTTAAGATATTTACATTTTATGGCAGGTAGCTGTAACAGCATTTACATATATTTCCTAGTCATCAAGATTACCATCTTCTTTCAACTTTTTAAAAGTCACTTGTTTTTAAAGGCCTCTCAAAGCCTTGTTTTTAGTCTTCCATGTCATGCCAATAAGGAGAGGCTCATTCAATATCTGTGCACAAAACCAATCTATCATTTACCGTCAGACGTCCATACCTGTTTTGCTTTGCATTCTTACTCAAAAGCTGACAATCTTGGAAAGGGTATAATGTATATTTTATTGATGGATATATTTAAATGTTTACTTTAATTTGGCATATTCTTTCCCCTTCCTTCTGTAATAAGTTTATCTTCCTCAGATAAGGGGATATACATCTTATTTTTTTTAAAGACTTAAGAGTTTATTGTGTAAATGATACTTAAAATCTAGATATATACTAAATGAAAAGTTTTATTTTTGCCAAGCACACCAAGCACCTTTGAAAAATACATATTCCATAAATACTTTGTTTTTAATTAATTTCATTTAAAGATAGCAAATGATTATAGGCAGGAGAAACAAGTCTTTTACTGTTTGGAGGCTGTTTTAACTTACAATACAAGCCACATACTAGAATTCTGTAATTTCAGTCACAGACATATAATAATATGGACTCATGTGAGAATGTGGAAATGTAGTTCTGGAAAAAAAAAGGAATGCAATTTGTCAATCCTGATGTTAATTCTCAAGGGTATAATGTGACTCTAATATTATAACCAACAACATTATCTTGTTTAACATTTAAAGCAACACTTAGAAATGTTTATAAGTGATGATTCTCTCTTATCTTTATACAGTTCTATTGGAGAGAAGGTTGAAATTGTTCACAATTTAGACTGATGGTCTTTCCTACTAAGAGTCTTAATTTTGTGACTATATAAGTCATTGCAGTTAGTCTTTAATGAAATGAATTTTATTAATGTGAAACAAATTCTGAGACAATTATTTGTTCCCTTTAAATAATCTGCTATTTAATTGTTGTTGTTGTTGCAAAATGTATTTTTGGAATGTTAACCTCTTTTCATACCTGCATACTTGAACTTGTCTTTTGTGTGGGGGCCTTAAAATTCATAATAGGAAGTGGAGGCAGTGAAAGGAAGTAAGAAAAGGAAATTATTCTAAAAGATGGTTTGCAAATTTAAACTCTTTAAATGAACATATCACAAAATGTTGTTAAGACCCAGGATGTCCATTAAGAATGTTTCTTGGCAACCTTAATTTGCATGTTAGTATATATTTTCTTAGTTACACAGTTTTATTTTGGTATTTGCTTAAAAAATGTAATACCATTATAGAAATTACCCTATGTACTGATATATTTACTACCTCTTCTCTAGAGAAGACAATCTGTCTTTAAAGGGAAAAACACTGGTCAATAAGTAGTGATCAAAATTATCACTATTCTGGCTAACCTTGCTGCAAAACTAAATGCAGAGAGTGTTAAAATATGCCTTCCCTTTAGATTTTAAACCGTTTCCAAAATGCTCTTTGACACCCTTTCATTTCTTTCACGTTAGTGAAGTTTTCTTTGAATTGATCCACAGTTTATCATGAGGCAAGGTTAATTTAACATGTAAGTCATCATAGGGAACAAAACAAACTGCAAGGGAATTGCCTTTGTGTGCAACTTGTTATAATATCTAGTTCTAAGTCTAAAAGAGAGTAGAAGTCCAGAGACTTTATGTTTAAGAGCAGCTGGTTTGCAAATCCACATTTTGTTGGTCCTTGACTTCTGCAGAGACCCAGAGCATGACTTAGCTATTTACTGGGTAAGGATATGCATTATCTTGGACTCCCATGTAATTGGAATAAACTTCATATCAATGTTTCAAATAAATGCTGTGTACCCCTTATTCCTTTTATATTTCTGCCTTTGTCTTTTATAACAATGTTGCATGTTGTGTTTTTTTTTAATTATATAAAACTCATCCTTGAATGACTATATGAATGAAAACTTTATAGGAAATTATGTAATAAAATCTGTTTTATTAGTTTCTCATACCTTTAAATACTGTCAATATTTAAAATAACTCTAAGTTTACTTCCTCAAGCTATGTCTATGGGGCAAAACAGTCCTCTTCTTTAAAATGGTAATCATGATCAAACCAGTCAAGTCAATCCAGTTAGCTGTTAGACAGACAGTAAGGATAACCTTCTTTTTGACTCAAGCAGTCAAGTTAGTCAAAATAGTAAAATTGGCTTATATGGGCACCCAGAACTACAGCATTCAAAAATTACTTTTAAAGATTTCTTCTTTTATTAAAATGGACTTTCTTAAAATACATCCTCTGATAGCAACTATCTCTTTTTACTTATAGATGATTAATTCTAAATGCTTCATGTAATTGAGGGACATTATGAGAAAACTAGAAAGTTTCTCATCAGATAATCCTAAGGGCTGTAACTTCTACTTGCCATAAACAAAGTATAATTAAGAGTGAGTAGCAATTGGTTTGGGGGAGTCTTAGTTATGTATGAAACTTTCTTTTGTTTCTCATGATGTATGTAAAATGTTTGCAGAAGGATGGTAGAAATTGTTACTAATGAATTTAGAGTGGTTTGGGAGAATACACTGATACTTCCTCATTTGAAAATTATAAGGAGTTAAAAGGGGAACTAAGAACCAGTAGTGGCTGGCCTCTAGCTTTTCAATACTTTGTAAGTGTTCTTGGTTATGTTTTGAACACTTAAATTTCTCAACAAATGGCTATGTCTATATTTATGTAGGGGCCACTCTTGCCCTACTTGCATGCCACTTTCACACACTTTTAACTGAAATCGGTGTGAATTCTGTATGCATAAGGGATGTATTAAAGATGCGGGATCATTAACGCTATATTGTTGCATACTATTTTTCATATGCCTTACAATATTTTCTGGGACGTTATTAAAATGAAAGCATTTTATTGCCAAAATAAATCTATGTTGTTATTTATAATCTGCATTAGCAGTAGAAAAATAATGTAGCAAAAACATATTGTACAGTACAAAATTATAAAATATATATTTTGCCAATAATATAAAAATAGATTGAGGAGAAAGAAGCACATTTGTTATAGCACAAACTTATAACAAAATCCACTGTTAAATTTGGCAGTCATATTTTTGAAAAGTATGTCGATTAGTTCTATCAGATTTACTTCATCTACCATCTTTTTAACTTGCTGCTTGATACTGTTCCAGCAATTTATTTCATAGCCTTGCAATCTGTGGATGTAATTTCTTTTGTTTTATTCCCTTCCATAAAGTTTATTAAATTTTATTTTGTGATAACACTCATACTATATTTTCTCTTCTTATTTCTTCTCTTTCAATAACAACAGCAGAAAGTCACAGCAAGTGAGCTCATAGGGCTCCTCTGAATTTTGGACATGTTTGAAATTTTCGTATTTTTCACAGCCTCAAGTCAGAAAGATCAATAAAGATGTCCCAACCACAAAGAATTATATTACTTAGGGATTCTTTAGTTTGTTTTGTACTGAATACTACTTTGAAACATAATTTAAAGCCATTAGCTGTGTTTTTGTAGGGATGGTGGGAGGGAATAAAAAATAAATGTATTAACATAAAACATACTAAAACAGAAATATGGCAAAATGATATAAAAAGATTTTTCCTACTATTCTGAGGGCTGTTGAAATCCCAGGCTATTGCTATATCTCCATTGACAAAGTGGGATAAAAAAATGCCTTTGTCAAATAATTTTTTTTCTTTCTTTAAATTTTAATTATTTTAATAATGTGTCCCCTTTTATTTTTCCTATCTAGGTATGTGTAGCATTCTACAAGGCATGCTGGGTAAAATATACTATGCAAATGTGTACAGTGCTGCATGTTTTGTTCTCCCTCTGCTTTAGTGGCTTTAAAGAAAAAAATGTGGTGTTATTTTTGTGAATAAAAACATTTAACAAAGAAAATGCAGAGTGCATGCATAGAGTATCCTCATTTCTATGGATTTGTTTTATGGAATTCAAATGTGTACAAAACAACTGCATTACTTTTTTTCTTTTATATAATAAATGAAAAAACACTGAAACCAGCGTTATACCTCTCCTTTATATTATTCTAGAAATATATTGAAGAAATACTGGAAATCAGTAGGTACCCTTTTATGGAAAAAAAAAAGTCTAAACATTTATCCTAAAAATGGATTCAATCAAATGACTTATTTTCTGAATACTCTGCCAGGTGCTATGAGTGATCACAAAATAAGCACTGTATCAGGAAAGAGTTTATAAGTTAAATACACACACGTGTGAAATAAAATATATTAGAATACATGTGCAAAATAGGATTGAGTATAGAAAAATATACTAGATGAAGTATTGTTCACAAGTCATTCACTCCAAAATGATTAATATTGCAGTTATCAGACATTTCCAAAGCTATCTTGTACCTATAAGAATTCCATAGTATGTATTTGGAGCAATTGTCTATGTTTAAAGACTTGATTGGAATTTGACTTTTCTGTCATTGCACTGTATAGGAGATTCAAAAGAAATATGGACTGTGTTGATTATTATCACTACATTAGGATTATACAGTGATTTATTAGAGTCAAGTTATTTCACAATTATCACATTTAATTCATTAGATCACCCAGGAAAGTAGGCAGGGGATGGATTATGAGACACAAATACAAATGAAGAAACCAAAGCTTATTGAAACTTCTCTCTCAAAGAATTTTTCTTTCTTTCTTTTTTTTGAGACGGAGTTTCACTCATGTTGCCCAGGCTGGAGTGCACTGGTGCGATCTCGGCTTACTGCAACCTCTGCCTCCTGGGTTCAAGTGATTCTCCTGCCTCAGCCTCCCGAGTAGCTGGGATTACAGGCATGCGCCACCACACCTGGCTAATTTTGTATTTTTAGCAGAGACGGGGTTTCTCCATGTCGGTCAGGCTGGTCTCGAACTCGCGACTTCAGGTGATCTGCCTGCCTCGGCCTCCCAAAGTGCTGGGATTACAGGCGTGAGCCACCACGCCTGGCCTAAATTATTAATTATGTTGCATTAGTCATTTCCCTCAACTGGATATTTCAGCTTATTTTTCTCCATCATTGTGAGCCTACATAATGGATCCATCTTCACTGGTATCTTTTGCCTTCACCTCCACTGCACCCGGCTATGAGTATGTATTTTTAAATAAAAATTTTAAATGTTAAAGAAAAATTCTTGGCTGGGCACAGTGGCTCACACCCGTAATCCCAGCACTTTGGGAGGCCGAGGTGGGTGGATCACCTGAGGTCGCGAGTTCGAGACCAGCCTGACCAACATGGAGAAACCCCGTCTCTGCTAAAAATACAAAATTAGCTGGGTGTGGTGGCGCATGCCTGTAATCTCAGCCACTCGGGAGAATGAGGCAGCAGAATCGCTTGAACCCGGGAGGCGGGGGTTGCAGTAAACCGAGATCGTACCAATGCACTCCAGCCTGGGCAACAAGAGCGAAACTCTGTCTCAAAAAAAAAAAAAGTACTCATATGTTACTGTTAAGCTAGGTAATTATCTGAAGCATACAAAACAATGCCTGGAATATAATAAATGTTGACTGAATGAACAGTACCTCAGTTATTGGAGAGGTATTATATAAGGCTATCTCAACTATCAAAGTATTTCAGCCAACAATTTGAAACTCATCCACCAGCCATGCCTGAAGCTACTTCTCTTGTCATCAGCACATTTCCAATAATAAAATGGACTAAGGAGAGAAACATCTCATTTGTACTTTCATACAACATGAAGATTAGCACAGTGGTTTGAGTATGGATCTAACCTTTGTCTGGGTTCAAAGTCTTGATCCAGCAATAACTAGCCGTGAACTTGCAGCAATCACTTAACGTCCCCATGCCTGGGTATTTCTGTAGAGTGATTTTCTTTTGATTATGGATCACATTTTCCTGTTTCCTTGCACGTCTAGTGATTTTGTATTGGATTTAGTACAATGTAAAGTTTACATTGCTGATGACTTGATCTTGTATTCCTTTAAAGAATGTTATACTTATTTTGGCAGGCAATTGTGAATTAGTTTGGCCCTTTCAAGGTTTGGTTTTAAGCTTCTTTAGAACTGGTCTTATGTAGGGCTTATTCTTAGGCCAGTTAGCTCCTCTTCTAAGGTCTCTGGGGGTGTCCACTCAATTATATCGAGTTTATCCAACCCACAGCCTGTGGGCTGCATGCAGCCCAGGATGGCTTTTTAAAAATTTATTTATTTATTTATTTATTTATTTATTTAGTTTTGAGACAGAGTCTCGTTCTGTCGCCCAGGCTGGAGTGCAGTGGTTCAATCTCGGCTCAGTGCAATCTCCACCTCCTGAGTTCAAGCGATTCTCCTGCCTCAGCCTCCAGAGTAGCTGGGATTACAGGCGTGCACCACCATGCCCGGGTAATTTTTGTAATTTTAGTAGAGATGGGATTTCATCGTGTTGGCCAGGCTGGTCTCAAACTCTTGGCCTCAAGCGGTCTGCCCACCTCGGCCTCCCAAAGTGCTGGGATTACAGATGTGAGCCACACCTGGCCCCAGGATGGTTTTGAATGTGGCCAACACAAATTCGTAAACTTTCTTAAAAGATTATGAGTATTTTTGTGATTTTATTTATTTTTTCGCTAATCAGCTATCAATAATGTTAGCTTATGTTATGTGTGGCCCAAGACAATTCTTCTGCCAGTGTGGCCCAAGGAAGCTAAAAGATTGGACACCCCCGTCCTATATATTCAGTTCTCTTCACTCTGGCTGAAGGGAATTCGAATAATTCCTGACCCGTTGTAATCTCTGGGAATCATTTGCATTACAGTTCCCTGGTACTTATTTTTCCTCAGGAATTGTGATTGGCCAGCCTCCTGCGGGTGCATACTGTATGAGTACAAAGTGATATGCAGCCAAAGACTCCATGGCCCATTAACAGGTTTGTAGAGCTTTTCTCTGTGTAGCTGCCTCCTTCCAGTTACTCTGCTTCACAAATTCTAGCCATCTTGATCTCTGGGAATGCTGATGTGCATCTTCAGTTCTAGGAGGTTCCCAAATTCTCATTTAGGTTCCCACTTCCTCCGTAGTTGACTGGGAATTCCTTTTAGGGATAAAGTCCAGGAAATGGTAAGACTCCACTTGTTTCTCTTTTGCAAAGAATCACAGTCCTGTGATGTGTTTTTCAATATCTGAAATGTCGTTGCCTGTACTTTGTGCAGTTTTCTATTTGTTAATGGTAGGAGGGTATATTCAAACCATCCTACTCTCTCATGCCTGAAATCAGAAGTCTCTCTAATGACATTTTGAACTTCTCTCTAATCTTAGATAAACTGGTCTTTAAACTGTCTCTCTCTCTCTCTCCTTTTTTCACTCGGAAAATAACCTGGGAGACAATTTCCTTAAGGTAGATTGTGAAACATGAAGCTCCAGCATCACAGGTTAATGTGTATATGACATCCATTTCATAAGCTGACATCTGCGTGGGAATCTGCAAAAGTCTTAGAGCTACCAAAGCATTACCTACAGCATGCAAGAATGGAAATATTAAAGAGTTAATGCAAATTGCTTGTACAAACTACATTGTTTTTCTAAACAGCGTACAGAGTATTAAGTAAATCCAGACATGATAATCTATAAATTAATATGGATTACTATGATTTTCCTTCCCTTCATGTATGGCTCCTCTAAATTTTGGCTTTTTAACCATAAAGCCCCAAAAGAAGTCAAATAAATTACTTTTCTATATTTTGAGGTAAAATTGTATGTAGTTAGGAGAAGTGAGATGGGAAGGTGCAGTTTATTGCTGATTTTGCTTAATTTCATGCAGCTGTTGTGGATGGGCGTACAAAGCAGTTCAAATGGCTCCTACGTCTCCCAATTTTTCTTTCTTTTCCTTTTTACTAAGGTTAAGGAGAACAGAAAGGGACGGAGCTTTAGTGGCCACTAAAGGTTTTTAAATAGGGGAGTGACTTGATCAAAATCGTTGTTTTGGGCAATACTGACCTGAGAGTGAAGAGAGATTGGAAAGAAAAGAGCCCTGAAGTGCAAAAACGGCTTTAAGGCGACTATCTAGGTAAGGCCACTGACTTCAGCTGAGTGTCAGAGGGCGGCAGGCTTTTCCCTAAAAGACCCAGGGGGGACACCATGTCTTAGAGGTCAAGACGTGGAACTTTTACTGGTGTGCCAAGGGTTGGGGATGGACATGGGGTACTCAATTATATGTTCACATTATGGAGCAATGGAGGAGATTCGAGAGAAATATAAATACTCGGGGACGCAACAGCAAGCAATCGGAAGCCATCTGCCCCAACTTGCGGCCTTCACAGCCTCAGTCCCAGGGAAAGGTCCCACGCCTTCAGCAGTCTTGGTTATGCAAATAAGCGAGAACCAGGCGGGCGCCCTTTCCCAGGCTCCGCCCCTCTGGCCGCGCGCCTGCGCACTCACGTCCCGCCAAACCCACCCCCTCGCCTCCCCCGCCCGCGTGGTCGTCGCCACCGCAGCCGCCCGAGAGGAACTGGGGGAGGACGGTGGCCCGCGAGGCTCGTCGCAGACAACGCGGCGGCGATGTCCGCGAGCCAGGCGAGTGCCGCGGCGGCAGCGGCGGGGCCTTGCGCGCGGCAGGGCGGCCTGGGCTGCGGCCTCCCTCCGGTTCCCTGGAAGCGGGCCCGCGACCAGCGCGGGAGCAGCAGCAGAGGCGGAGGCTCCAACGCGTCTCTCTCCTCCCCTTCAGCTTGAGCCAGGGGAAGCCAGGCGGCCCGGGTGTCTGGAGGGGGGGTCTGCTGTCCGAGAATGGGAATTCTCTTCACCAGAATATGGAGACTGTTCAATCACCAGGGTGAGGAGCTCGGTCCGCGGGCGTACGGGTGGAGGAGAGGGTCAGCTCGGGCCGGCTGGGTAGGGGGTCTCCGAATACTTCCGGAATGTGGGCGGCGCGGTCGGGCGCCGCCTTAGCGCGGGGTGCAGGCTGCGCCGATACGGCCCCGGGACCGTTCGGTTCCCGCTCCCGAGCTTGGGGATGGTTCGTGACTCGCAGCCCTTTGTCTTAGGGGACCTTCCTAATAAGTCTTTTCCGCAATACACCCATTGCTCCGATTTCGATTGAGAGTGGAAAATGTTTCTTGCCGTACGTCCAACGTCCCTAAGTATCACGGCCTGGCCTTTCAGCCCTTTCTTTGCTCACCAATTGGATTTGGACACCACATAGAAATGCTGGGGTCTTCTGGAATGAAGGTTATAGATTGCGGCCCTAACCACACCACTGAGCGACCGCTGTTGCAGAATGCGGAAACCGGGAGGAATCGCTTGACTTGTCCAGTACACCTCTGGTTTATGAGCCTGCCTTCCACTGCCATCCCTCTTTGTGTGTGTTGGGGGCAGCGGGAGTTCTTCTGCCTCCTGAATTGAGATGGACTTCTCTCCATTTGTTTTCCTTATTATACCTGTGTTTCAGGTTAAGCTTAAGGTCATTTTTCTACTCGTGTGGGTTATTTGCTTAGACAGTTTTTGTTTGCTGGGTTAAAAATGTTAAAGTGTTTCACTGAAAGTTTTAAAAACATACCATATGAAACATTTGTTAACCATAGGTAACTAGCAAGTTACTAAGTGTTAAGTGTGTTATATAGGGATGCTTAAGTTCAGCCAACCTCAGACATGACCATGAAATACATATCAGGCTTATTAAAATTTGTTACAAAATGACTAAAACTGGGGAAAGAATATAATTTGAACCCAAAGACTGGATACTTATTAAGATATAGTGGCGTACTTTTGTTTCTTTTTAACTCGTTGGGTGGTTCATCATCCCGCTGTCAGTAACTTAGTTTGTGTTTTTCTCTTGTGTAAGCTGGTTGGTGGTGTTACATCCCAGTTTTCCAATAAAGACTTACGTGAATGTTGATATCTATTATGTACACGTACTACAACCACCTCCTTCATGATCTAGCTGCTCTTGTAAGAAGCTTAGGGGAAGCAAGCATAACTAGAACTTGTGATCCTTAATGTATCTTTTACACACACACACACACACACAAATGTGTAGATAACGAGATACCGAAAGAAAGGGCAGTATCAATTTTTCTGATAAGAGGAGTTTTCATAAAGTAGAGAAAATCAGTTCTAATCAGCACTGTCTCTGACTGGCCTGGCTGTTTGTGTTGGGAGCAAGAGAGTGGGAACCAGTCACTTAAACTCTGGTTTTCTGGTCTAGGTTTTCTCACCTAGAACACCAGGGTTCTGTGGAGCCTACAAATCTTGTAAACTTTATTTCTACATTTCAAATATTAAAACTTACATTGCTGTAAGACTGGTAGTACTTACAGTAGATAAGATCTATTCTAGTTTTAACATCCATCATTTTATATTATTTTTAGCAAAGCTAGTGTTTCATCTGCTGTGAGGTTTAGAAAGACTGCTTGTTAATTGAGCTCTAGTACTGCCAGAAAAATAGATATCACCACTTTCTGTTTTGAGTCAATGATAAAATTGTTTGTTTCTGTAAGTTAAGAATAATTGAGAACTTTGCCAACAGCTCCTTGGAGTAGTAAATAGTAAGGGTGTGTGCTCTGGTATCACTACAAATTGCTAATAGTAGTGTTTTTATAACCTGTATTTTGTGGTACTTTTTGACGGGACGTTTATGTCAGTTTGGCAGAAATTAATAAGGGAATTAATGAAGTTAAGTTCTAGAAAATTAGATGTGAATATTGTGAAAATATGAATAAATTATTTCTCTTCTGGTAAACAATGTGGCTTATCAATAGGGTCACTTTTCAGAATATCCACCATTTAATGCCAGATATTTGTTGGTTTTTTTTTTTTTTTTTTTTTTTTTGAGACGGAGTCTTGCTCTGTCACCAGGCTGGAGTGCAGTGAAGTGATCTTGGCCCACTGCAACTTCTGCCTCCCGGGTCCAAGCGATTCTCCTGCCTCAGCCTCCCGAGTAGCTGGACTACAGGCGCGCGCCACCACGCCCAGCTAATTTTTGTATTTTTAGTAGAAATGGGGTTTCACCATGTTGGCCAGGATGGTCTCGATCTCGACCTCACGATCCGCCCGCCTCGGACTCCCAAAGTGCTAGGATTACAGGCATTAGCCACGGCAGGGTTTTTTTGGTTTTTTGTTTGTTTTTTTTTTTTTCTGTATAGGACGTATTTAAGTTAGATATGTCTTGGATGCTCTTGTTTTACCTTCAGTGGATTCAGAATACAATCTTATATTCTTTTCATAGAAACTCTTGGAAAGAATGTTTCGGGAGATTACAGAATTTGCCATCTGATGAAACTTAAACTAAGCAGTATCTCCTGTTTCTGAAACCCCCTGAGAACAGCTTTTTCAGTTAAAGCTCAGATTGAGTGCACAGTGAAAGCTCTTTGTATACTGTTCGAACTAGAAAAACCGGAGGTCACATTTAGATGATACTGAGCTTTAGTAGAGTACAAACTTTATCCTAGATGCTGTCATTTAAATCATTTTATTGTATTTTATGTTTTAACAATCTTTTGAAGTAGTTATTTCCCCTGAAAAGGGAAAACTGAGGCTCAAGTGGAATGATTTTTTTTTTCCCCAGGCCATACAACTGGTATATGCCAGAGTCAGGCAAGTTAAAACACTGAAGGAATATGTTGCTGATTTTTGGTCTTTTTAAAGAAGAGATCAACATCATTTTTTCCTCCCTCCTCCTCCCCCCATTAACTTTTTTAGTTGCTAAACTCTAGGTTGTCTTTAGAACTTCGAAAAGTTGCCATTAGTAACTTTTTTTATAGAAGAGCTTGTGATCAGTGGTTTACTTGTTTTCAATAAACAAATATTTAAACACCTATTTAGTCCAGGAACTGTTCTAGGTGGTGGGAATAACAGACAAAACAGACAAATTCCACTGCCTTTATGAAGCTTTCATGCAGTGTGGGGAGACAGGAAATTAACTCACTTTGTCTCTACAAGTAAAATAATAGTGGTTAACACTTGTGCAAGGTTCACACAGGTTGTTTGATTTAATCTTCACTTAGTTGATTTACTCTTCACAACAACCCTACTAGGTAGATATTATTCCCCTTATTTTACAGGGGCAAGGAAACAGGTAACTTGCTTAAAGCACTATAGTTAAAAGTGATAGACCTGGATTTTAACTAAGATTATCTAGTGCCAGAATTATTTCTCCTACACACACCTCCCCTCCACCCCCCTGGATTTTAACCGAGATCTAGTGCCAGAGTCAGTTCTACACACACACACACACACACACACACACACACACACACACACACACGTTTGCCCACAACTTCATATAAGAAGGACTTTGTATAAGAAGGACTCAGATAAAAAGAACTGACTCTGATGTGAACTATAAAAGAAGTTGTGGAATTTCCTCCTTAATGGCCTTGTATTGCTCTCTTGATTGGTTGCTAGAAAAGGAATTGTAAGTATCAATGGGTGCAGAAGAAGCTGCCTGTGCTTCAGGAACCTGATGCTGAGGAAGCCACCTCTGCCTTTGGCTTATTATTATTATTATAAGGGAGTTCAAATGTGTAGAGAAGAGTACATATGGAAGCTGAGTAGCCAAGGGGTAGACTTGCCTCTTAGCTTCTAATACACATTCTCCTCAGTTTATGATAGGATTATATCCTGGTAAACCCACTGTAAATTGAAAATACAGTAAGTAAAAAATGAGTTTAATATGCCAGACTTCCTGAAAATCATGGCTTCAGCCTAGCTTGCTTTATACATACTCAGAACATTTACATTAGTTTACAGTTTGGCAAAATCTAATTCAAAGCCTATTTTATAATAAAGGTTGAATATTTCATGTAATTTATTGAATACTGTACTGAAAGTGAAAAGCAGAATCTTTACCTGGGTACTTGAAGTATGGTTTCTACTGAATGTGTATTGCTTTTACAATATCACAAGTCAGAGACCATTTGTAAACCCTTTTTGCATGCTCTGTGGAAGTGGAGCTGGGTCCTTTAAACGTTTTTCTTTTACCACTGGGCAAAATGTTAAGCTTTGTTGATAGGCTGTACCGGAGGGGCATTGCAGGAGGAAAGGGTGTTTGTATTTAGTTATAGTGTGCTTTCTTGACAGGCTCTGCTTGTAGCATGAACACCTTCTCCAAGGCCTGGCTCTTGTACTGCACAGTGGTCAGCAGCAACCAGCAGCGTCCCCTAGTACCTGTCTTAGTTGGTTTCATAATGTAAGGTCTCCAGTGAAATACCTCTCAATAAACAGTTTTTCCCAGCACCGAAGAGGGAGGATTTTTGGGCGGGTCCCACCTGCTGCTTCTCTGCCATTCAGTCAGCCAGTGTTAGGGAGTGGGAGGACCTTTATCTCAACCTTAGGGGTAGTGAGTGCTTCTTGTGTTTGTCATTCCCGTAATCTTTTAGCCAATCTCTCATTACCCCAGTCCCCTGTAATATTTTTTTGATATTGAACTTTCCAAGTTCAAATTATTGTGTGATTTCTGCCTCCTGATTGGATCTCTAATTTTGCCATGTATAATCATTGCTTTTTTTTTTTCCAGCAACCTCATAGTGCAAAAGAGAAGTTTGGTTATTACCCTGAAACTTCATTTGCCATTACTGAACTAGCAAATTTATTTTCAAACTTTCTTTTTATTGATAAGACTTTTAAGTTTTAAAAATTGAACTTTTAATACAAAATGACTTGATCAGATATCTCCCTCCTAACCTTTATATTTTCCAGATCTGATTTACTTATTCATGAAAAATATTAAGCTCATGCTTTATTCCAGGATCTGTTCTATGGACTGAGAGAACTTTAGTGAACTTGACAAATGGAATTTTTTGCTCTGAGAGACAAAGAATTGATAGGGCTTAGTGATAGTTCAGATATGAGGTAAGAATGATGAATTAGGATGACTCTCCATTTATTTTCCTTGGTGTTTTTGTGTTTTCCGATGTTGTATGATTCACAGAGATAGTAATTCTCTACAATAACAATTATTATGCTTAAGTTATTGACTGATGAGTTGGGGGGAGTACATATTAACTTTTAAAGACTGGCAATGAATGGAACTGGTAGACTGCCTCAGTGTGTCAAAAAGAAACGAAGGAGAAGGGAAACAAACATTTTCATGACAAAACTGTAAGGTATTGATTGGTACGTTGAAGCCTAATTGATAATTCACAGTTCCATCAAAGCATTAGAACAGTGTGGTTGTTGTGGCTTATTTGAGTAAATACAGGAATGCTGTGACATAGTCTAAAATAAAAATCATACTAAGCAGTAAACTTCTGATGATTCGCATGCATCAAAGAGTTGGAATGGCTGAAAGTTTTATTACATTTGTCCATAATAACATTCTCATAGTAGGCATATTGGGATTCTATGGGGTCTTTATTTTGAAGTGCATTATAGCACTTTTTGGCTACAAATTTACATTTTGTATAGATGCTTTTCCTTCTTGCTAATGAAAGGAACAGGCTGTGGTGGTGAGAGTAAAGATGTTCAAAGAAAGTTCATCTAGTATTAAAAACTTTGTGACTAATCTGACCCTATCATTGAGTTGACATGTTTGTCTTTGAGCCCATTGCAGAGTTTGATCTTATGTTTATAGTTCTCATTGTGACCTACATGCTATGTCTTAGATTTAGGAAGCTATTAAAAATGGTCATTGGTGGCCGGGACACAGTAGATCGTGCCTGTAATCCCAGCACTTTGGGTGGCCGAGGCAGATGGATCACCTGAGGTCAGGAGTTCTAGACCAGCTTGGCCAACATGGCAAGACCCCCGTCTCTACTAAAAATACAAAAATTAGGCCAGGTATGGTAAACTTCTGATGATTCATGTACAGGTGGCTTACACCTGTAATCCCAGCACTTTGGGAGGCCAAGGCAGGTGGATCATGAGGTCAGGAGTTTGAGACCAGCCTGGCCAATATGGTGAAACCCTGTCTCTACTAAAAATGCAAAATTAGCTGGGCGTGGTGGTGTGTGCCTGTAGGCCCAGCTACTCGGGAGGCTGAGGCAGGAGAATCCCTTGAACCTGGGAGGCAGAGGTTGCAGTGAGCTGAGATCATGCCATTGCACTCTAGCCTAGGCAACAGGGCGAGACTCAGTCTCAAATAAATATATACAAAAAAATTAGCCGGGCATGGTGGCACCTGCCTGTAGTCCCAGCTGCTTGAGAGACTGAGGCAGGAGGAGAATTGTTTGAACCCAGGAGGTGGAGGTTTCATTGAGCCAAGATCACACCACTGCCCTCTAGCCTGGGCAACAGAGCGAGAGTGCGCCTCAAAAAAAAAAAAGGTCATTGGTGCTTTATTGTAAAAACACACACAAAAATAATTCAGATAGAGCTATGTCTTGGGAGAGAGCAACTAGAACTTGGCAATGAATGTCGTTTGTAGGTGTTTGGGTGGAATAAGGAGGTAAAGATCCTCTGAATCATGGATTCTTCATTGGAATGCCCTCCAGAGATCTCAGACTACATGTGGTTTTTTGGGATATTTTCCAGGTTCTGTTTATGTTTGATCGGAGTTTCTTTCTTCCTTTTTCAAGTATTTTAACGATTTGTTAAGAATATGGTATGTTCAAATATATTAGTTTGGTTTCCCTTGATTGACTTTAGAAATCTGCTTAGGTCTTAAGAGTTTGGGGGCATGGTTGCATATTTATGCATTTGTAAGTATATAGGAATTCATTCAGTTTGTAAAATTAAGCAGAAGAGTAAGGTCTGCAGTGTGGAGAAATGGCGTGAGCAAAATTAAATGATTGGAAAGTTTATGACACGTTCTAGAGACCGAGTAGAGCAGCTTTTCTAAATTCTAGGAGGTAGGTCAAGAAGAGTTAGGGGAAGATTTGGGCTAAGGCTTAGCTTTCTTTGTCACACTCATCCTTTTTCATCATGTTTATCTAACGATATTACCTCAGTTTACTTACTCACTTTCAGGTGCAGCCAGAAGGTTATGGGTCCTCCAAAGCTTCAGACCTTGGTTAGTTTCCCTCCTCTTGTTCATAGCCATTTTACCTTTCATCTTTCCTGTTCTACTGTAACAGTAACCTAACCTTTCACCTACTAGGACTTCCAGCCATTTCTAACTTTGTAGGGCAGGACTGGATTTCTTTCCCTGCCCAAATTCCACAGCTAGCCACTTCATTTCTTTCTTACCACCGGCTCCGACGCGCTTTTCTCTATTAACATTTTCCACCATGCCAGACATGTGGATTCTGTCTATTTATTTATTGGAGACAGGGTCTCACCTGTCGCCCAGGCTGAAGTGCAGTGACACAATCTCGGCTCACTGCAACCTCCGCCTCCCAAGTTCAACTGATTCTCATGCCTCAGCCTCCCAAGTAGCTGGGACCACAAGTGTGTGCCACCACACCCAGCTAATTTTTGTATTTTTAGTAGAGACGGGGTTTTGCCATGTTGGCCAAGCTGGTCTTGGACTCCTGACCTCAAGTGATCCACCCACCTCAGCCTCCCAAAGTGCTGGGATTACAGGTGTGAGCCACCGCACCTGGCCGAGACATGTGGATTCCTACCCTATATCATCTACTATACCTTCTCTCTCCAGTGTGCTTTCTTTATTTCTAGGCACTGTTAAAGAAAGATTTGAAGCAGTTTAAATCCTAATCCACCACAGGATAGGTTATCTAATTTCAGCTTATTGATTCTCTAGTTCATTCCATACAGTGGGTGTAAAAGATGATGCATCTTGAAACAGTTAACCTTTTCCTTTCCTCAGTAGGCAACTAACTTGTGTTATAAGATGAAATTCTGGAATGAGTAATTTCTGCCATCTGCTTTATCTTAGGCTTGTCTCTGTGTTGTTGCACGTGGTTTTGTTCAGAGCAGTTTTACCTTGGTGATCATGTTCAGCTAGTGGCCAGGTATGATAAAGAATCTTACCTCTGCCTCCTGGGTTCAAGCGATTCTTCTGCCTCAGCCTTCCAAGTAGCTGGGACTATAGGCACGCGCCACCAGGCCTGGCTCATTTTTTTGTATTTTTAGTGGAGATGGGGTTTCACCACCTTGGCCAGGGTGGTCTTGTACTCCTGACCTTGTGGTCCACCTGCCTCGGCCTCCCAGAGTGCTGGGATTACAGGTGTGAGCCACCACGCCCAGCCTAAGAGTCTCTTTTTTTTTTCTTTTAGTAGTTTTCGCCAAGCTAGTTTTTCCTAACAGAACTGTTAGAAAGCACCAGGTTTGGAATTAGGACGTAATAACCAAGTCCTAGGGACATGGCTGAAGTAAGGAGACCACTTTAAAAAATACCTGTACTAAAGCCAGATGAGGTTTTACTTTAAAGCTCTCATTTTAGGAGGCTATATAGTTTTTTCACTGATATGTCCTACTGTTATTCAGTGTATCCTTTGAAACTCCTTTTAGAAGTTCTTTGGAAACAAAATTTTAAATAATTCTTCATATTTCACTTAACAACAAAAAGATAGCACTCATTTTAGATACCTTTTAACTTATGACCAAGATGATATCAGGTGGCTCATCTCCCACTTTAAAGTCAAGTTCATCTTCAGAGTTTAAAAGATTTGCCACCATTAGGTGACAGTATTCAAAATGGTGTACCTCAGGCTCTGAAAGCAGTTATGAAAGAAGCGTAGCAAACTATTTTGAAAAAATGGTAACGTGGTTGGAATAAGGGTTTAACCTTAACTGATTAAGGACCTTGTAAGAAACTAAGAGAGTACTGTTTTTTACTTCATGGTCTCTGTGTACCTTATTTATACATATATACATTTTTTACTCATTCTTTATTGTTATATATTATAGATTCTTGCCTATATTTTTGTTTCCTTTTGGACTTTTCCTGCTAATTTTGTACTATTTTTAGGGTACCATTACTTTTATTTGTCGGAGTAATTGTATTTTCTTCCTGAGTGTTGACAAGCCCATCTAAATTCTGGCCTGTAGCTAATACATTGGGGAAATGGAGAGGAGGCGGGGTGGGATATATTCCTGGAACTTAAAAATAAGCTGACATTTTGGCCGGGCGCGGTGGCTGAAGCCTGTAATCCCAGCACTTTGGGAGGCCGAGACGGGCGGATCACGAGGTCAGGAGATCGAGACCATCCCGGCTAACACAGTGAAACCCCGTCTCTACTAAAAAATACAAAAAACTAGCCAGGCGAGGTGGTGGACGCCTGTAGTCCCAGCTACTCGGGAGGCTGAGGCGGGAGAATGGCGTAAACCCTGGAGGCAGAGCTTGCAGTGTGGCCACTGCACTCCAGACTGGGCGACAGAGCGAGACTCCATCTCAAAAAAAAAAAAAAAAAAAAATCTGACATTTTGAGAATGCTATGGTTAAAAATCAGTATTCACCTGGGAAGCTAAAAACTTTTACCCAAGTCAAAGATCAGAGTATAGCTTGATAATGAATTCTAGTTGTATTAAAAATGTTTATGAGTGCTTGTATTAATAAAACTGTAGAGGAGTTATGTCATCAGAAAGGGAATGCTTAATTTTGGGACATAGAAAAATGGAGTTAGGCAGAATTGCCATGCTATTTAAAAACTTTGTAGGTGCAAAGGTACTTTTTCTCAACAACTCGATTACCTTGCCCTCATGCAGGTGTGGCCTTGCTCTAAAGATGAATTCAGGCCAGGTACAGGGGCTCACACCTGTAATCCTAGCACTTTTTGAGGCTGGGGTGGGAGGATTGCTTGAGCCTAGGAGTCTGAGACAGGCCTGGGCAACATAGGGACACCCTATCTCTACAAAAGAAACAAAATATCCAGGCGTGGTGGTGCACACCTGTGATCCCAGCTACTCAGGAGGCTGAGGTGGGTGGATCGCTTGAGCCCGGGAGGTTGAGGCAACAGTGAGCCATGATTGTGATACTGCAATCCAGCCTGGACAACAAGAGTGAGACCTTGTCTCAAAAAAAAAAAAAAAAGGATTCACATCAGTCATTGCAGCCTGTAACACTCCTTGGGTTGGGATTCCATGCTCCCCAAGTAATCATCTGATTTTAATTCAGCCACCATGTAACATTTCCTCAGGGATAGACTGCACTTGTCTCTCATTTTTAAACATTTGGTCTTATTGTATGTTACTCATTCACTGTTCTTATTTATGTCTTAGTCATTTCCATGAATTGCCCTCTCTGAGTCCTGTCTATTCTGGGATAGTAGCAGAATTGTTTGTGGATCTGGGAGACTAAGGGCCATAGACGGAGTTTTACTCTTGTTGCCCAGGCTGGAGTGTAATGGCATGATCTTGGCTTAGTGCAACCCCCGCCTCCTGGGTTCAAGCGATTCTCCTGCCTCCGCCTCCCAAGTAGCTGGGATTATAGGTATGTGCCACCACGCCCCGCTAATTTTGTATTTTTAGTAGAGATGGAGTTTCACCATGTTGGTCATGTTGGTTGTGAACTCCTGACCTCAGGTGATCCACCCGACACCTCAGCCTCCCAAAGTGCTGGGATTACAGGCGTGGGCCACCAATCCGGCCTGGGCCCTAGGTCTTTAAAATGATTCTTAATAACTCACAAAAGGGACAGGTGGTCATGTCATTTAAGGACCCTAGTGGATTGTATTAAAATGTTTTATTTACTTGATCTTCCTATTTTTGTATAATAGCAGGTGCCTATAGATCATTAGGAATTTCCTCTGGTAAGTGGCAACTATTTGGAAAACATCTACCATTTGAATTATAAAGATCTTACTCTGAGGTGTTATAATCCTCAACATTTATTACTTATAGAATGAATATTAATTCAACATTTATTGAGTACTTTCTTTATGCCAGGAATAGTTGTTGTCACTAGAAATGTAAAGATGATTAATATGTATTCTATATGGTTGAAGATGCCTTCTTAAACTGAGATTAGTGCACATGTAAATAATTAGGATAAGTGGTAGGTTAGAGGTAGTGTGGGAAAGCAGGAGAAATTGATTCTACATGGAAAGCTAGACTTTAAAGGATTGGTCTAATTCCCTAAATGGATAATTAGGATAATTCCAGCATTTGGTGATACCACGAGTAGCTGTAGAGAAATGTTTGCTGTGAAGATATGTGCAGCTTATGTAGGGAGAATGACTTGAACTTTAGTTTATAGATGCCCTTCAACTTATGATGTAGTTATGTGTCAGTAAACTTGTTGTAAGTTGAAAGTAACTGAAGTCAAAACACATTTATTACATCTAACCTACTGAACATCATAGCTTAGCCTAGCCTGCCTTAAATGTGCTCAGCACACTGACGTTAGCCTCCAGTTGGGCAAAACCGTCTGATAGCACAGTATATACTATTATGCAGTACTGGTTGTTTACCCTTGTTATTGCATGGCTGACTGGGAGCTGCAGCTCGCTGCTACTGCCCAGTGTCTTGAGAGTGTCGTACTGGATATCACTAGCCTTGGAAAAGATCAAAATTCAAAATTTGAAGTACAGTTTCTAGTAAATTTTTATCTTTTCCTGGGCTGGTAAAACAGGTTAAGAACTCTCTCCTCTTCAGTGCTAGGCACTGCTGTGTGCTATTTTAATTGTTAAACAACCCTGAGTGATAGGTAGTATTTCCCCTATCTTACAATGAAGAAACTTAAGGTCAGAGAAATAATAAAAGTCATTTGCTCAAGGTCTTATAATACCATTAATATTTCCTTCAATTATCTGTTTCTATGTAGTAAGCCACTCTAATTTTATGACTTAAAGCAATGATTTATTATTTTTCATGTTTCTTATGAGTCGGCTGAGCTCAGCTAGGAAGTTCTACCTTGGGGAGTCTCCTTTGGTTGCAGTCAGATAGCAGCTAAAATTAGAATACTCTGTAGGTTCAACCAGGCTGCATAGCCAAGATGGCTTCTTTACTTGTCTGTCATCTCAACTAGAATGGCTGGAAGAGATAGGGACTGACTGGTCATCCCTTTCAACAGGGTCTCACCACATGATCAACTTGGGCTTACTCATTAAAAGGCACAGCAGTCTTGGACTTGCTATATGGTATCTGACTTACCGTAGGAGGACTTGTCCAAGACGGCCAGGCAGCAACTGCAATGTTTCTGATGATTTAGGCTCAGAAATCATGCCTGGTCATTTCTGTTGCATCTGTGGGTTAAAAGTAAGTCACAGGGCCAGCCCAGATTCAAGAGGAGGCGGCTACATAATGGCATGACTATCCAGAGGCCATCTTGGACACTAGTTTCTTCCACATGCTGTGCTGTCTTTGCGGATTGCTTTCAGACGGCCTGGAAATAGATGGGTCTTACAAGGGCCTGGCTGAAATGTGAAGAGGGTGCAAGAAAACATCTGGGGAACGTGAATGTTTGAAAGAAGACCCAAGGAAGAGGAGTCATTGAAAAAAAATGAATGACTAGAGACAGGAAGAAAACTTGGAGAAAGTGGTGCCACAGAAGCCAAACGGGGGGAGGGAGTCACTGCCACCATAGCCATAGGTTCTTAGATTTGTTTTTCATGTTACAGTGGCCCTGTGGTTTTAAGGTACTCATAAATTACAATTACCCATTTAAAAAATGGTCCTTTTTTCCTTCCCACTCATTCCACTCCACATACACGTACCCAGTTGATGCCTGAATTTCCTGTTAGAACCTCATTGACGTAATCCATTGTGAAACATTTATACTTTAAGTCATTTGTAGATCGTTGTGATTATATTTGGTTTACTTTACTGAGAGTAGGCTTGCCTAGGAGTAGAGGAAATGTAGTGCTGTGACTTCCTAGAGAGGAGGTTGGAAAGATGAGAGTTGTCTCTAGAATAATGGCAATGGGGAAGGTGAGTATAATGGCACACTTCTGGTGGTCTTGCTAGGATGTTCTTTTGACTTCCAAGAAAGTATAAAGTGCCATGCACTGAATTATGCCATAGATAGAAGGGTGAAATACGGAATTTATTTTTGTCTATAATCGAATTAATCTTTTTTCTCCTTTTTTGAAGAAAAAATCACTGGTGTTTTCTCTATTTCAGAGCACAAAGTTATCATTGTTGGGCTGGATAATGCAGGGAAAACTACCATTCTTTACCAATTGTAAGTATTAACTGTCTTAAAAATTATTTTATTTCTAGTTACTTTTTTGGCCTGGGTGATATTCGATCAATGAATGCAGTAAGAAATTACATGAAACCTAAGTTACCCTGTAAGAAAGCAGGTTGACTATAAACCTGGAGCCAAATCTCAGCAATACTTTGTAGAAAGCAAAAAATTTGTATGATATTGAGCATATAGTTGGCATTGAGTTGTCCGCTTGTTTTGTACTAAAACTCTTTTGTTTGTAGAAAGTAGAAAAATATGGCCGGGTGCAGTGGCTCATGCCTTTATCCCAACACTTCGGGTGGCAGAGGTGGGAGGATTGCTTAAAGCCAGGACTTTGAGAAACTGCTTGGGCCACGTAGTGGTATGCCATCTCTTTATAAGATATATATATATATACATATATTTTAAAATTAGCTGGATGTAGTGGTGCACACCTGTAGTTCCAGCTACTCAGGAGACTGAGGTGGGAAGATTGCTTGATCCTATTGAGGAGGTCAAGGCTGCAGTGAACCTCATGCCACTGATTATGTATGATCATGCCACTGCACTCTGGCCTGGGTAACATTTAAAAAAAGAAAGTAGAAAAATATTTGTTTTTATAGTTTCCTGGAATGATCTAGTATATGCCAGATAGCCTAAGACCTAGTTCTAGCCCTGTTTAAACCCTCACTCATGTTGTAAACTAGTGGGAAAAAGATATTTAGGTATAAATTATAAAAGTTTATGCTGATTTGTCCTTGATTAAAAAATTGTTCAAGCAAGTTAGCTTCCGTGCTAATTGTAAAATATATATAAATTTTTTCCCCTAGTTCTATGAATGAAGTTGTACATACATCTCCTACAATAGGAAGTAATGTAGAAGAGATAGTGATTAATAATACACGTTTCCTAATGTGGGATATTGGTGGCCAAGAATCTCTTCGTTCTTCCTGGAACACTTACTATACTAACACAGAGGTAATGTTTCTTACAATATTTAATGCTTGGAAAACAGAATGCTTGGAAAACATCTAGATTTGAGCCCTTATAGTTAATCTTTTTGAAATATCACAGTATGTTAATATAGAGAGAGTTTAAGCAGAGTAAAATCTTTGATTTCCTATTCCAGGGTCATTGTTCGATATGTCCACTATCATTGAACCTCTATAGGGAGAATTGGTGGTTAATTATGTTTTGATTGTGTATTGATCCCAGAACTTGTCTTTAGTAGTTTTTTTTTTTGTTGTTTTAAATGACTTCCATCTCATAGTTTATAATTTCATTTCTCTCTATTTGTGTTTGACTGAGTTTAGCTCACCAAATGAGAGGGTTTTGGTGGTTTGAATCCTAGCCAGTTTTACTATTTTCTTTTACAAAACACAATTGCACATTAAATAATTGTTTTTCTTTTTGTTATAAGGCATTTTAGACGTAATCATGTCTTTTAATTTACACATTATTTTCCAAAGGAAATTTCAGACCTTTGACATTTAAGTGCTTCATTGCATAGACCTGTGAATTAAAAGACTGACAATTGTTTTCGTAGTGTTCATTATAAGTTAATAAAGCTGGTTTATATGTATGGAAAGCTGACTTTTAAGTCATTAAGAAACCATTAAGTGTATCTAACAACCTGATTTCCCAACACTGCATTAGGCATTTAATCTTTTTTTTTTATAAGGGAAGTTATGTGTGATTATAAAGGTATATATGCTACTGTATACATAATGCTATAGGTTTCAAATTCATGCCAACACTCTGAAAATTAACAGCTTTATTAAAATACCTTGGAATAAAATGGGCCTTACAGTGATAAAGTCACCTATCAGTAAGCTGTCAAGTGAGAGGGGAGGTAAAGTCGCAGTTCTCTCATACATCTGCCTTTTGGTTGATGAAGTCTGAAGAATAGAAAAGATCCAGAAAATCGTAAGAGTTTATTTAAAAATTAAGATCTAGGTCCAAAAAATAAATAGTGCATGTTACTCATAGGCGGTCAGAACCAACTTGGGCATCATAAATGCTATCATAAAGTGAGTAAGTTAAATCTCCATCTGTTCCTGCTGATCTG
The DNA here is from genome assembly GCF_049350105.2 of Macaca mulatta. Taxonomy (NCBI): domain Eukaryota; kingdom Metazoa; phylum Chordata; class Mammalia; order Primates; family Cercopithecidae; genus Macaca; species Macaca mulatta. Next base: position 56,741,651 of record NC_133417.1, on the reverse strand, counting down.
TTGCTTTTGGGTGCTCACGGAGTTGAGGAAGCAGTGCGAAGGAGCTCAGTCCTGCACAGCAGTCACAAGTCTTTCATTGCACCTTCTGATCCCAGTCTCATCAGTTCATGAAGGGGTTGTGCTTGCAGGTAGCAGGTGATACTTATGTAAGGAAGAGAGCTTGTTTTTAGATAGAGATTTATTCTTGCAGTTGGTTGATTTTTTTTTTTTTAATTGATTTCTTTAACTGTCACATTACTTTACCCCCATACCCATGCCCTTTTAGGATTTCAGATTGATATTAACAAATAATATCTACCTGGAAGTAATAAATTCAGGATCATATTGTATGTTTTTCTTACTGATTTGTAGTGCAAATAGATGGATATAGGCCCATTAGCATTCAAGATACTGAAAACAGACATGCGTTATATATATTAGTTGGAATGTTAGTATCATATATTCTCTTTTCTCTAAAAATTAGTAAATATATTAAAATCGATCAGACCTTTTGGCTTCACAATGTATAGGTAGCTTTGATTTTCCAACAATACCATAAGATTCCAATTTCTTGATATTAATAGCCTGTATATCAAATAAACACATTATAAATTTTACAGATACCAAATTATGTAATCACTAATAATTTTTTTGTAATTATTTTAGTTTGTAATAGTTGTTGTGGACAGTACAGACAGAGAGAGGATTTCTGTAACTAGAGAAGAGCTCTATAAAATGTTAGCGCATGAGGTAAGTAAGTAGTCTTTTTACATTAGATATGGGGAAGGGTATGTGAATCGCTATTTTGTTTTCTAGTTTCTCATGAGGGTGCTATCAATTTTAAATTTTTAAAAATAATTAGTTATTTGCTGGCCACGCCTGCTTGATTATTTTGACATCTCCCAATTTGGAATGTATCTGGAAGCAGCAGAAAGATTATGAAGTAAGTTGCAGAACTTTATTTCAGTTATCCTAGATACATTTGGTTTCACAATTTTCCTGGGCAAAAGTAAGTGGTATAAGTGGCTTTCATTTTGCATTTTGAATAGATTAATTATACAGAGGATTATCATTGGAAATGAGATTTTAAAGTACCTGTGTGCTTAGCAATTCTTGATTGTTACTCAGCAGACTAATATTTAAATGTAATTGCTGTTAGATTTCTCTAATACTGTCCCTTTGACTAAACAAAACTAGATGACTAGCCACATTTTCTTAGTCCTTGAAAAATACCGGCCGGGCACAGTGGCTCACTCCTGTAATCACAGCACTTTAGGAGATGGAGGTGGGAGGATCACTTGAACCCAGGAGTTCAAGACCAGCTGAGCAACATGGCAAGACCCCATCTCTACGAAAAATAAACAAAATTAGCCAGGTGTGGTGGCATGCACCTGTAGTCCCAGCTACTTGAGAGACTGAAGCAAGTGGATTGCTTGAGCCCAGGAGGTCAAGGCTACAGTGAGCTCTTCTTGCCAGTGCACTCCAGCCTAAATGACAGAGTGAGACCCTGTCTCAAAAAATAAAATTAAATTAAAAATAAATAAGTAGAAATAAAAATAGATTTAAAAATTAAGTTTTTTAAATAGAAAAATATTACGATAATGTAAGTTTAAAAAACAATAATATAGTCAACTTCATAACTATAATATAGTGTTTATATAGTATTTAGTAAAATTGAGTATTTTTGGATATTGCAGAAGCTACTTTCTCAACTCATTTATAGATAGGAATAGAAAAAATATTTAGATATGTAGAGTTTTTTTATTTCAGTGGAATGTTTTGCAAAGCTTAGGAAAATGAGTATCTTTGTAGTGAAGTTTTATGTTAATTTTATTATTGATTTGATGATCTGCTTTTGAGATTTGCTTTAAGAATTTTGTGTATTTCAGGCAACCTTTCAGGGCTTTAGGGAACCAAACCTAGTAAAGTAGTTTTGTAAGTTGAGGTTCCTCGTTTCCTTATGACCACTAAGATGCACCTTTTCCTATTTTGGACTCTTAATTCCGGCAGCTGTGTTTAAACCTCGTGGAGGTTTACAGAAATACATCTTGCCATTCTGTGTTCATTTGCCAAATTCCATTTCTAGTTGGGATACAAGCAATAAGCCATAACAGAGGCAGAAGACAAAGGTTTTTTGTGTTTTTTTTTTCTTTTCAACTTCATATTTTGCAAAAATGCAGCATTTTTCAGTTTATTCCAAAGGGTGGTTTTATGAAGAGTTTGGAAAAAGGAAAATTGATACAAATGTTATTTGTCTCTGGGCTATATCTTTTACTTTGTTAACAGGTAGTCACCCTATCTGATTTTTACTCTAATTGGCCAATATGCAGCAGGATCAGTATATGAAGAGCCCAGTAGCAGGGTTCAAAGTCTTTGATTTTTACTAGCTGAGGGCATTAACTTACATAGGTCACTTAACCTTATCTGTTATGGGTGAGTACACTGGGGCCCAGAAAGGTTATGTGACTTGACTAGCTTTTTAAGATCTAGGTTTTGAACTTGAGTATTCTCATTCAGACTCTTTATTAGCAGAAGAAAAAAGAAGACATAAGTAGGGCCTAGTTGGAAAGTGAAAGGAGACTGAATGGGGAGATGACCAGAGAAGAAAGGAATTACAGATGAAGTTGGGAGTTTGAGCAAGCTACTCAGTAGGGTCAAGAAGAGCCAAACAGGCAGAGTTCTGGAGAGAGACAAATGGATCAAAGAGTGAGAATGTGTGAGTGAAAAATAAATGTAGACATGATGTTACTTGGATGTTTCATACATACTACATAAACCAACAAAATCTTATTGTCATTGCTGATAACAATTCTTTACATTATTGCAAAATACAAAACTAAAAATTTTAAAATAATTTTCAAAGTTTTATCATAAATGAAGTGTTCAACTTTAAAACTCATTAATTTTAAAATGGTTCCAAACACCAAAGTCTGAAATTTTATTCAGAGTGACTCAACTTCTAGGAGTTACCTTCACAAATGAAGTGTTTTTGCTGTTGTTGTTGTTGTTGTTGTTTTGTTACGGAGTGTCACTCTGTTGCCCAGGCCAGAGTGCAGTGGCACCGTATCGGCTCACTGCAACCTCCGTCTTCTGGGTTCGAGCAATTCTTCTGCCTCAGCCTCCCGAGTAGCTGAGATTACAGGCGCCCACCACCACACCCAGCTAATTTTTTAATATTTTTAGTAGAGACGAGGTTTCACCTTGTTGGCCAGGCTGGTCTCAAACTCCTGATCTCAAGTGATTTGCCCACCGCAGCCTCCCAAAGTGCTGGGATTACAGGCGTGAGCCACTGCGCCCAGCCCCCAAATGAAGTTTTAAGAAACAAATTGACAACTATGTATGGTATATAGAAGATGCTAAGTAAATATGTCTTGCAATTGCTATTATTCATCTCCTTGATAAAACTAAAATATATCTTAGACTAAAAATTTGTAGCAGAAATGGTTTTAAAGTGTTTGAAATGGCTTATGTACAAAAGATCACCATTGTTCACCTTATACTTTGACCCCTTGTTAAGTCGAGTTGATGAACAGCCTTAATTTAATATATCTGTTTTCTGCTGTTCTAATGTATACATATTTGGTTTTGGGGTTATATAATAGAAAGCAAATGAAGATTTTCTTCTCTTTCTAAATATTTAAAAATTGATAAAATAACTTCTTAAAAGTCAAGAACTCTAAAGTTTGAAACTTTGAGATCTAGAAAAATTGATTTAAGGTATTTGGAGACCTTTTATTAAATGGCTTTGTTTTTTGTATTTTTCAATTTTCAGTTTAGGGGCTTCTACAAATAATTTCATCATTAAGAATGAATACAAATTACTTATAATAATATAAACTATGTGTCGTAACTTGTGCCAAGTATTTGTCAGAAGGTTGTTCTTTCAACATGTCAACGTTAGCAAACTTGACCTATATAAGACTTCAGCACACACTAGCAAGACATACTGAAACTGAGAAGATAGAAAGATAGGAATTAAATCCCATGGAAAGTCCATCTACTTATTGACTCAGCCACATAACAACTATTGATAATGGTTTCTTTTATTTGTGTTTTTTTGAGACAGAGTCTTACTCTGTCACCCAGGCTGGAGTGCAGCAACACTATCTTGGCTCACTGCATCCTCCACCTCCTGGGTTCAAGCGATTTTCATCACTCAGCCTCCCAAGTAGCTGAGAGTACAGGTGTACACCACTACACCTTGCTGATTTTTATGTTTTCAGTTGAAACGGGGTTTCGCCCTGTTGCCCAGCTGGTTTCAAACTTCTGGCTTCAAGATATCCCCCACCTTGGCCTTCCAAAGTGCTGGGATTACCGGTGTGAGACACCACGCCCAGCTGATTAATGGTTTCATTTTCTGTTTAGGAGAAAAGAAAAAATATTTACTGTATATCCTTGATAATAACTATATGTATACAAGTTATACTTTATCTCAATTGTGAACATTGTAGCAGTATTCCTTTCTGACCATACTTATTCAGATAACTGTATAAACTGTGGTAGCATTACTAGCTGCCATCCTGCAGAGGGCACTGTAATTAAAGTCAGTCCTGATTTTTTTTTTTTTTTTTTTTTTAAATATGGAGTCTAGCTCTGTCGCCCAGGCTGGAGTGCAGTGGTGTGATCTCAGCTCACTGTAAGCTCCACCTCCTGGGTTGACGCCATTCTCCTGCCTCAGCCTCCCAAGTAGCTGGTACTACAGGTGCCCACCACCACGCCCGGCTAATTTTTTTTGTATTTTTAGTAGACATGGGGTTTCACTGTGTTACCCAGGATGGTCTCGATCTCCTGACTTTGTGATCCGCTCGCCTCGGCCTCCCAAAGTGCTGGAATTACAGGCGTGAGCCAACGGGCCTGGCCTAGTCTTGATTGCTATATAAAATGTTTTATGTAACTCCTTTAACCAAATGAAAAATACAAATATACTACTAATGTTTTTATTTGCATCAGAATCATCAAAACTATATTCTAACAAGAGTCATTTTGTATCTGCTGAAGATTTTATTGATTCAAACACATACACACATTATTAAAACCAAAATATCTCAGTAAAATCCCTAAGAAGACAGATGCCATTCAACAGTTGTGAAAACTTGCAAGTGTGGCACCAAAACCTTAATTTTATATCTCTCAATATATAACAGAATTTTATGAGAATTTCATTTGCGAATTGAGTACATCCTTCATGGATTCTTGGCCCAGTATCCATGTAGGGAATTTAGGATATTTATTAACACCCTAAAATTGTACATAAACTTTAAAAATTTTTGTATATATGCATATGTGCGTTTTCAGGGGAAAGGTCTGTGATTTTAAACAGATTGTCAAGGAAGTCCCTAGCTTTAAAACTGGCAGGTAGAGAGGAGTGGGGCAGGAAAAGACTAAGAACCTGTGGCCTATTTTGTGAGTAAAACATTATACCTGTTATTTGGAGTGTGCACAATTACATTTGGAAAAGGGTTTATGCAGTGGGTGTTTTGCTCAGATCAGATACTCAAAAGATAATGAGGAATAAATTCAGAAAGCCTAAAGAACTTGCCTCTGAGTCATAGCATTGAAGCGATAGAACTTCTTATTGGGGAAACTTGGTAAGTTTAATGCCACTCCAAGATGGCCATATTACATATTCAAATCTAAGAAATCTTCATGTACAGTGACAGAAATTAGGGTGAATAGGATTGGTTTAGGATAGAACTTCAACTGAGAATTAAGCCCTAAGCTTTAAGGCATATATTGTAATGAATTCATTTATTTCCTATGCAGCTAGAAGGTACTAGCTATGTATGTTACTGGAAGATTTGCAATGTAGTCATTCATCATTTTCTGTGGAGCTTAATTCTCTTGTGGAATCATGATTGGGAAAGGCTGGTTTAGGAGGTTGGAGGGAAGGAAATATACACAAGAGAAATGATTTGAACAACATAGAGATGGCAGTGCCCAAAACTGTGTAGAGAGCAGTAGGATAGGTTGCTAATTACAGCAGAGGACTTATATGGGAGTGATGTAAGGTAAAACAGAAAAGTATAGGCAAGGTAGAATTTTGGAGAGCTCTCAAGTATTAGGCTAAAAGGTAGTTCTTTGCCATTTAAGCCTAATTTTGGATTTAGGGGGTGGGTAGTATGTATGCTGGAAAACATGACTGTTAAATACAGCACTTAGGACCATAAAAAATGGTAGTCTAAGACTACAAGAAATATGTAAACACATACAAGTATAAAAAATGTGTTATCAGCCTATGCGCTATGAGATGCTTTTATGTCACATAGTTGAGAAATTCTTGTTTACTAAGATTGTGAAAAAGATTCTGTTAATTAAGTTGAAAAATATGTGGAAAATGTATTGGCCTTTAAAGTTTTATTTGCTTTAATAGGACCTAAGAAAAGCTGGATTGCTGATTTTTGCTAATAAACAAGATGTTAAAGAATGCATGACTGTAGCAGAAATCTCCCAGTTTTTGAAGCTAACTTCTATTAAAGATCACCAGTGGCATATCCAGGCATGCTGTGCTCTAACTGGCGAGGGGTAAGAAGTCTTCCTCTTAGATGTTATCGAACTTGTATTTTGCTTAGAAACATGTATATCTTCTTTAAACTCCTAAATATTTAAGGCTATTGTGTACAAAACATCGTAAGGGACAGACGTAAGCTGTAGTTCATGTCTATAATCAGAGACTTTTTAGGGTGGTTCTGTAAATAGTAAAACAACGTAAACATAATACACATAAACCTACTGAACATGTAAGCATGTAGCTGTTAAAATTGCTGTAGGAGCTCAGAGAAACAGGAGTATCAGTGAGAGCTGGAGAAGTTAGGAAATACATTTTACGATGATAGTGAAACTGAAGACCTGACACTTGCTGAGCATGTCCTGTGTCTGGAGTGCTTTCCATATAGTGCTTCATTTAATCCCCATAACAGTCCTACAGAGTAATTGTTTGTAAGTGATATTTTATGCATAAAGAAGCTCAAGTCAAAGATAATTCATGTCTGAGACTACTTTGGGGTTACTGACTGTTGGAACTGATGCACTTAAACAAAAGAAGGATTGAGGGAATTGGAGAGAGTGTAGCAGTGATGGTCCTTGGTTCTGGAATGATAGGTGTTGGAAGAGAACTGTGTGCCTAGAGTAGAAATTTGCCCTGTCTAGTGCCCACAGTTGAAAGTATTTCAAGAAGGAAGTGGTGTGGTCGGCATTGTCAAATCTAAGATCAAGGACCAGGAGATGGAGGATGCCACTGAATTAACAACAAATGAATATATTCAACCATTTTGTCAGAACAAATTCTGTGCATTGGGAAAGTGGGCATAAGGTAAGTGTAGTTTAAAGAGGAGGTAGATTTTAGGAAGCAAAAATAGCTTTGTAAACTCTTGAGTGTGGCAGATGAAATAGAGGAGGTTGGAAATAGGATAAAAAGCCAAAAGAAGGATAAAAATAGAGTACAATTTTTGTTGTTGTTTTTCCAAAATATGGTGGATCTGTATATACAGTCATTCACCCTATAATGATGTTTTGGTCAGTGATAGACCACATATATGACGGTGGTCCCATAAAATTAAAATACTGTATGTTTACAATAACCTGTTCTATTTTTAGATACGTTTCAGTACAAAAGTTCTTACTATTGGGTTATGGTCATCTACAGAATTTAGTACAGTAACATGCTATGTAGATGTGTAGCCTGGGAGCACCAGGCTGTATAGCACGGAGCCTAGGTGCATACTAGACTGTACCATCTAGGTTTGTGTAAGTACACTCTGTGATGTTCACACAGTGATGAAATCACCTGACACGTTTCTCAGAATGTATCCCTGTCATTAAATGATGCATGATTGCATTTAAAAGCAGAGGAAAAAAGAAATAAGCGATAAAGGATTCTAAATAGAGGTCTTAAGTTTGGAGTTCTTGAGGTTTTAGAAAAGGACAAAAGCGTGGGGTATAGACGAATTTACTCAAGTGGGAGAAATCGTTTTGCTTTCAAGACCAAGATGAAGGGTAAACCAAATATAATGAATTATTGAAGCCAAATCTTAATAGAAGGCACTATTACTGACATTTGGAAGAGCATAATTAGAACCTTAAAAAAGGTTTTTTAATTTAAAAAAAAACCTGTTCGTTAAAAAAATCACAGATAGGCCGGGCGCGGTGGCTCAAGCCTGTAATCCCAGCACTTTGGGAGGCTGAGACGGGTGGATCACGAGGTCAGGAGATCGAGACCATCCTGGCGAACACCGTGAAACCCCGTCTCTACTAAAAAATACAAAAAACTAGCTGGGCAAGGTGGCGGGCGCCTGTAGTCCCAGCTACTCGGGAGGCTGAGGCAGGAGAATGGCGTAAACCGAAGCTTGCAGTGAGCTGAGATCCGGCCACTGCACTCCAGCCCGGGCTACAGAGCGAGACTCCGCCTCAAAAAAAAAAAAAAAAAAAAAAATCACAGATAATACCAATTATCCATGTATTCATTTAAGTAAAAATATGTTAAATATTTCTTAGTCAAATAGTTTAGTATATATATCTTTGTCAAGCAAAAGCATGGATTTATAATATTTGGCAATAAAGACAAGTCATCTAGGATTGACATAGATTTAATTTATATACTTTGATAATTGTATGGAAAATGTATCATTAGTATGAACTCAATTTCATTTTAAAAAGAGGTAAAACAATTTTGTTTTAAAAATAGGAAGGTAATAGATGAGTTTGGTTTTGAGAGAAATGTTCTGTTTTTCTTTTATAGTTCAGCTGCCTTGATCTAAATTATTGGTTTTAGTATGCATTAGCGTTTTGATTCAGTGAATTGGAGATCACAAACTTCGGTGTGTGACTTCATTTGACTCCCACTTTTCCCATTTGCTAACATTGCCAACCTGGATTTCCTCTGTAACATTGGAAGGATTCTAATCTCAGTGTTGTAAAGATTAATTAAGAGAATGGATGTTAAGTCAGTTTCTAGTTTGCTATTAGGTAACTACTGTTCATTTATCAGTTTGGAGTTAAACAGTCTCTTCATCTATTATTTTTATGTACTATTTCCTGTCAGTAGTTTAAAAGTAATGAATCTAGTCCCAGGAGAAAAGCATGGGACAACCACCCCAAAACAACCATCTATTTACCTCATTGCTGTCTTTTTTCTATTTGTGTCTTCTTTTACATTATTAGACTCATACTTAACAAAAATCTGAATTGAAAAAAATGTATATTGTAACATAGTTTTTTGTGTCTACAAAAGCTTGTCATAGATAATACTTATTAACAGTTCTTCATTTTATTGTAACTTAATGTGTATAACCATTTCTCTTTTGCTGAACTTTTAGTTTCTTTTACCAGAATGAACATCCTTTTCTGTATTTTGGGTTATGTTCAATTACCAGTTGTTCAGTGATAACTGATGTTACCAATATGAAATTTTATTGCCTTCAAAAGTTTTATATACTTACATTTTATAATATTTATATAACATATTATGTGTATACTTTGTTTTAATAACTACAAAATATATATTTTGTTTAATATTCTGCCATTTGTCATTTATATCATGAGCATTTTATCCTATTATAAAATGGTTTTATTTCCTCCATTTCCTGGTGATGAGAATTATGAAATCATTTTTGAAAGGAAAATTTTAAATATTTCATCATACAAATGTCTTGTAATTTATTTGTTTTCTGTATTTCTAGACAGAAGTTATTTTTCTATTAAAAGTACTTTAATGAACAGTTTTGTATGTAAGTCTATGTTTATGTCTGATTTTCTTTTTTAGGATACATTTCTGGAAGTAGAAAAAGATTCAGAGTATTGATATTTTAAATATTTTTGATACATATTGCCAGATATATTTTTGACATATGTTGCTTTCTGTGGGCACTCATTGTATAATTATAAAGCTTTTTAAAAGTGTCAGACAGCATTCCAGGGTCTAGAGATATAACGGAACCAAAAGAGCACAGATGTATTAGCTGGGCGTGGTGGCACACGCCTTTACTCCCCGCTACTGGGGGGCTGAGGTGGGGAGATCGCTTGAGCCCAGAGGTCATGGCTGCCATTGATTGTGCCATTGCACTCCAGTCTGGGTGACAGAGGGAGACCCTGTCTTAAAAAGAGGAAAGACAAAAAAAGCACAGATGGATTATGTATGAGAATATGGTTTCACTGCAGCAGCCCAAGCACTGAATATTATTGATTTTTAAATCTTTGTTATTTAGCTAAATGAAAAATACTGCCTTTTAGTTTGCTGTTCATAGCTTCTTAGTTCAGAATTTAATCAAATGATTTTGTTTTCTTTATAGGTTGTGCCAAGGACTTGAATGGATGATGTCACGACTTAAGATTAGATGATCTCTACTGACCTCTTCTCATAGACTTTGTATAAATGAAGTGCTGGACTTTACCTGAAAGCTGCAAAAATTAATGGTTTAGATATATTTATAATAAACTGATTTAAACTTTTTCTATAAGAAGAAAAATTAAGACCACTTATTTGAAAACAAAGATGAAGTCTCACCTTCCAATTTACTTTCTTATTAGTTTTTTCCAAAGTAAGTTATTAAAGCTGTGATTGACGTTTTTCTCATAATGAATCCTCTCAGGACATTGTGTAGCCTGTGGTAAGTACAAAGGGAGAGGAAGACATTTTGAATTTTAAGAGCTTTATTATCAGTATAACCCTCCCTAGTTGAATGTTGTTTTCTTCTTGTTCCATTAAGTCAAAATACAAATCAGCACAGATACTCAGTTTCCAATATTTTAAAATGTAATGTTACTTATGAAAAGTATTTTGCTTAAGGTTGTGTGTGTATTGTGTATATACCTCAAGTTCAAGTTAATGGCATTGATTTATGTTCCAGAGAAAAATAACACAAATATTAATAATATCCTTCGTTATAACCATAATGAGATAAGTATTGGCATTGGTGTTCAGTGCCATTTTATACTTTCTCTCTATGTTCTCTGTATTGTACTAACCAACCTCCCAAATCATTGAGCTGCTTATTTAAAAAAAAAAAGGAAAAGGAAAAAGCATGACATTGCGTATTGATTTTTTGTTGTTGACCAAAATCACAAACATGGAAACACATAATTCAACAGAGTGGGATAGCTATCAGATTCTTGGCTTAGTATTACTAATGGGCAGGATTGTACAATGAGCAACTATCAGATTATTCCTTTCAGTGGTTCTTATGGCATCTAAATTACTGAATAAATTATTAATCCATTAATCAGTGAATCAAATTATGATTAAAATTATCAAATGAATGCTCAGCATTCATTGAAAACTGTTGTGTGAAACATGTCTACCCAGAAAAGTAATATTCTATAAATACTATTAAAAAACTTAGCTATATTATTTTTAAGCATTAAATTATATGTCAAGGAGTTAAAGTGAATTTCAGAGTAAAAGGCATGTTTCTGAGCAACATTGATAATTTCTTAATTTGTCAATTTCTTCTTATTTTGGTACTTGGAATATAGTGTGAGATTTTTTATTTCTAAATTTTGTTGTATCTATTACATAAATGCATTGACAATTATAAACTGCAAGTGTTTTTTGAATGATTTTAAGAATTTGGTTTAAAAATTGATTGCTACCATGTATTATTTGTACTAAGAAGTAACTTGACCCAAAACACCCTCTCTGTTTGCTTAGGGTATTTTTTTCAATGTCTGAAAGTTAGAGGTATTCCTGTCACAATTGTAAACAAACTTATCCTAAATGTGTTAAAACATATTCTGGGATACTCTATCTCTATGTATCTTTCATGCCTTGAAAATCTGAAGGTTAATCCAAACTCACTTGTTTTAGCATATTTAAGAAAAAAAAAAAACTACTTTTAATATCAGCCTTTTAAGTTTCATGAAGATTTTGGTGAGGAATAATAGTATATACTTTAAATATTGACAAAACTTTGAAAGTTTTCTTTCTTTAAAATGGGAAATACTCAATATCTAAATCCAGGTCAGGCATGGGAGATCAGTATTTAACATTGATGTTTTGTATTTTATATTTATAATGTTCAAAATGCAAGCATAACATTTAATCTTTGTCCACATGGTTTTACAAAAGTAAATCTTAAATTACTAAGCTTTTCTCATATGTTCTCATACTTTTTCAAATCACTATAAAGAATTACTTGTTATCAATTAAAAATCTCCTTCCCCCAAATCTGTATTACGGTTTCACCAGACAAATATTCTGTGATGTAGCCCAGAAAATCTGCACCTTTTGTCCTTTTTATTTTTTAATTTGAATAATCATGTGCTTAGTCCCTTGGATTACTGCCACATCAGTTTAACACAGTATCAGCACATTACCTTGTCATCAAGAGATTGGCTCAGATTTATTCTTAATTGGATGTTTAAAGCATGCACTACCTTGTTACAGTTGGTTTAGTGGATTATTGACTTGACATCATGAGAAGATGTGTAATTTTATACCACATTTATAAAATATGATTTTGTTTTCTACCCTTCAAGGTAAACATTAAAAATAAGGTGGTATTTGTGTACTTGTACATAAAACCAAAATTATAGTTGGGAAGAAATAAATTTATATATGAAAATGTCAAAATCATTTTAACAGTATTATTTTCAGATAAGATGGAGAGGCTGGTGAAAAGTCATATTGGCAATTTGTATGTAGTTTAAGTGGAATTAAGCAAAGGGAGATGCTTTTGGGTTTTTAACATGCCACTTTTGAGTGAAAACATCTCGTGGAGTCATTGTGTTCAGCTCTGAGAAGAACAAAGATTCATACTTCTGTACATGTGGTTGGATTTAAATATCCTGTTTTTGATACTAATTTTGAAAGTTATTTAACTTCTTTTGATATCTGGGCAAAAGTAACCATATGCTATAAGCATTTGAATATGTTTAATTTTGTCATAATAGCATCTGTGAAAGTGTATCTTACACATTATATAGAGGGTTCTTGTTTGAAATTTTCACTTCTTTTTTATCTTCCCAGTACATCTTGGTCCTCATAATGGGCAAAGCATACAACGAAGGCAGGTGGCTTAGGGGTTATAGTGGGGAAGTGGATAGGGGATTCATTTTCTTATATGACATTTTGCCTTAAGAATATAAGTGTTTTAGCGCTGCTGACTGGCATTTTTAATATAGGTAGTGAAAATGACTTTAGAAGCATGGGATGAAATAGAGGGAAGAAGAGTTTTTATTTTCTGGCCTTAAAAAGTGCCTAGTAGGTCATTTGAGACCTAGAGAAGTGCACAGAGCTTGAGCAAAGGCATGAAGTCCCTGACTTTCTTTTCCTTTTTGTCTCAGTATATAGTATTAAGATGCCTAGAAACATGACTCTATTGTCCCCTCTTGTATAGGCACTTTATGTTTCTTGCTGTCACTACAGCAACCACATACAGTACGGACAACCTCAAAACCTGTTTATATTAGTGTAAATAGAAAAACTATAGACAACTTTCTAGATTTCTCTGCAGGCATTTTTGGGAATGTATGTATAATAGGCTCTGCTTTGTATACAGGAGATAGTACCACATCATCGGTTATCTCCAAACTCCAGTCTTCTCTCAATTGCCCAGTTATATCTTGTCATCAATCCCTTTTTCAAGGCTGGGAAGAGACAAGTTCCTCCATGTAACTTTGACCCCTCACACTCTCCAAATGTAATCTGGATCTCCTTGCTTTCAAGATCAGCTTCCCCATAGCTCAGGTATCCCCTTCTCTCCTGTGTCTTCATTTACTCTCAGTGAAGATATCTCTGTCCTGGAGGTTACTTTAAACTTTCTCTATAACCATTGCTATAGACAACGGTTTCCAAACCAGTAGTTTCTATGCAGCTTTTCTAGTTCCTTGCTATCTTCTCACCACTGACTTGAGGCAGTGATTTGGACCTTGCTCATTAGAGAGCATTATCAGAGATGTGGAGTCCATCAGAAGACCAGCTTGCAGTGTGAATAGCATATAGATGCCAATATTATAATTCTTTATATTTAACATTTTCATGCTTCTTAATTTAACTTCACATGTTGGGAAGTAGATTCAGAAACTTAGGAGAAATACCCAGACTCTGCCACTTCCTTGAGCTACTAGTTAGGCATGGGCAGGATTAAGTTTTGTGTATTATCTTCCCACTACCAAGAATGGTTATGTTTCACAGAATACCAGTTCAGTTTGAGTTGGAAAAAGATGCCAAACCAAATTTATATATAGCCTATAACCTAAGGGCATTCTTGAAGCTATTGCCCACATCCCATTTTTTAGTTCATGTTTACTTACAAAATAGAGATAAACATTAGATGTCTAAAGGAGTGAGTAATGAAAAGCCTGTCCTTACAAAATAAACCTGTTTAAATGGGCTTTAAAAGACATCAAAATAATCACTTGTCATGCATTGACTGTAAATAGAGATAAAGAAATACGTCTTTAAAGCTCCACTTATACAAAAATAAAACTTGTATATCATGTTCCCTCGAAGAATGTATGATAGTTTATTTTAAGACCATGATAATAGAGTAAAAAGGAAAGAAAGCCAGAAATTAGAATTTTGGATGCTAAAAAGTAACTTTCTAGTTAACCCTAAAGCCCTGTCAAATTGGGAAGAAATGTTCCAGGATACACTTGGATTAGTTATGCAGTATTTCTTATCAATTGTCTAGCCCTTGTGTATTGTTCTGAAAACTAAAGTTTAAATCTTTATGCTGTTACCTGCTAGACATCCCGTTCTTTGGTTAAAAATTCCCATAGTCTGTACTCAAGAAGTGCCTAAAAATGGACTTGGGTTGATTTTAAGCCCATCTAATAAATTATATGTATTTTCTATGGCATCGTATGTGCTTGTCTTAACTGATGACATAGCCTAGAGGGTTTCTGTCACAATTTGTGCTTTATTTGAATAAAAAGTCTTTTTTTTCTTTTTCTTTTTCTTTTTTTTTTTTTTTTGAGACATTGTCTTGCTTTGTCGCCTATGCTGGACTGCAGTGGCGTGATCTCGGTTCACTGCAACCTTCACCTCCCCGGTTCACGCCATTCTCCTGCCTCAGCCTGCCAAGTAGCTGGGACTACAGGCGCCCGCCACCACGCCCGGCTAATTTTTTTGTATTTTTAGTAGAGACAAGGTTTCACCATGTTAGCCAGGATGGTCTCGATCTGCTGACCTCGTGATTCGCCTGCCTTGGCCTCCCAAAGTGCTGGAATTACAGGCGTGAGCCACTGTGCCTGGCCTGAATAAAAAGTCTCGAAATTGAAGACACTCACCTAACCCTCAACAAACCATGACGTAATGAAGCACAAGCCACACCATTTTGTCTCTTTCCTAATACAAATAGTCATGTCCCTGGCATTAGTTCATGCCGAGACTAGAAAACTGAACCCTACTACTGTTTTTTAAAAAACAATTTTAACAGAATATTAAACTGTATGTTTGAAATCATAAGTAAAAGTTTGTTGCTTGCATACGAGTAGCCTCTTGATTCTCATAGTGGTGATTTTGCATCGTATCATTTAGATGTTGAGCCATTTGTGCATGTGCATAAGTGCCCAAATTCCTCCTCTTTGTTTAGATTCTACTTACAAATCAGACTAATAGAATCTGAATACATTTATCATATATTCTTCCAGGGTTTTTTTTTTTAACTGACTGTAGAGTGTGGCTGTAAGTTCTGGGGCAAAGCTTGATTGTATTTTCAGTTATGTATAGTTACATTGTTTCATGTTAGAAATCATCGTGCATGGGAAGTAAAATGTGCATATGATTTTAAATTATTGTAATATGTACTATACCCTTCCCCTAAACTTCTTTCATTGATGATACACAGAATTCCTCTATTTTTGCTTGAAAATAGTCCTTTAGATTGGAGTAGCCTTTTCTTACATCCCTCTGTGGTTCCATGAGATGAGGTGATACCTGCAAAGCACTTTTAAAGATGTTTTTTAGGCTAATGTCCAGGATACAGCATTGAGGACGCAGCTATGTCTAATGAGGGCTCTGTTGGTTGCTAGAGATGAGAGAAATGTATACTAATCATTTTAATTTGTACTTAAAATACATTTTACTAATCATATTGATTTTAAATATGACATTCTTCTTGTAGATATTAATCTTTCTTGTTTATCATATTGTCCTAGAGAAGCCTAGATAAAAATGGGTTCCACCTAGTCTCTGTATAACACCTTCCCCCGCTCTGCTCCCCATCCCTGCCAATTGAGCTCTATGCATATTGACAAGCAAATAAGAAAATCTTTGGTTTCTTGTATTTGAATTTCCAAAACAATAAAAGGTTTTGACTTAAGATTTGCATGCAAGAAGAGGCAGAAATTTTGTCTCATCTTTTTATCATTTTGCGAACTTGTGTTTCTCTGTATGCCAGGAAAATTTTACACACAAGGAATGTTTGAAAAACAATTTTAGAGTGCCTGGGTGGCTTTTATTTGGTCAGTACTGATGTGTTGGGTGTCTAGGGAAATAATGCTTCAGGACCTTTTTAACAACACAGCTTCATGAATGACTGGGGGATGTTTATGTTTGTGCTGAGAAAAGGGAGGGAGTGGACAGGTTGGAGTGGGGACCTTCATTGAAAGCAGCGCAGTCAGCTACTTTGTAGATGTGTTTTTTCATTATACTTATAACAATGTTCTTGTGTCCATAATTGACTGAAATGTCAAGCTCCAGGAATGCAAAGTGTTTATCAGGTGACCAGAAGTAGAACCTTGTTGATTATGAAATGGAAGAATAATGTCAAGGTAGTTGGGGTAAAATGACAAATAAGATTTTACTGGTGAATTTCCATGCTTAATATGTACATTAACCTCTTTTTAAGTTGCATGTTAATCTGGTATAACGTATTGTCTCTGGTTTATGCTTTGAGTAAAAAGGCAAAAAAAAAAAGACGAGTTACAATTGTTAACTCTGTTATGTACTATTACATATACCTTTTCTTTTAGAAAGGGTTAATTATAATTACTATTCACACCTCTCTGTTGTCAGTGTTTTTATTCTGGTTTATTCTCTAAATGTGCAGATTCAGTGTCGGAAGACTGGGATCCACATGGTAATTGAAAAGGTATGACAGCTGCTTTGTACAAATGACAAAAAGATTGTCCTGATCTTCTCTAGGAAACTTTTGTGGCACTGGTCAATTTATAGAGAGCTCTCTCTCTTTTATTTCTGAATGTTAGAATTGGAAATGAGCCTGACAAATTATGATCAGTTTGCATAGTTGATTTATTTTAAAATCTGAGAAAAGTTCAGTCATTTAAAATGAATATCATTAAAGTGAACATTCATGACCTTAGTTGATAGTAAACAGAAGAAAAAAGGGAAAAAGGGAGAGAGGAGTCAGCCCCAGTCACATGCTGACTTAAATACCGTGTTTCTCCCCTCCGCTAGAATGTAAACCGCAGGATGGCAATTATATCTCTCTGTGCTGAACACAGTGCCTGGTATGTAACAGGTGTTCAATTTATATGTGTTGACGAATGAATGAATGGATTCCTAATGTTTTTGTTGTTTTTTTCTACATCTTTTGTTCTCATAGGTAGGTTTTTTTTGTTTTTTTGTTTTTTTTTAACCTATGTGATTGCAGCATACTGCCTCGTTTAATTCTTACTTAACACTTACCTCAATTCTCATTTAATTCTGCCTAATTTCAAAAGGGTTTCTAGGTGACTATGTTTTCCTCATTCAGTCTTTTAGTAGAAATAGCACTTATTTCCTTAAAAATGGCTTAAAAGCATCATGCAGTGGCAGATATGTAGAAATTTTATGTATTTGAAATCTGTGTGGGCCTACATCAAGGAATGTAAGTAACATAGCAGAGTTTGTTGTCAGCATCTGCAGACATTGAAATAGTAAATGGTACAGCAGCTTTTTTGGAAAAACAGCTTTGTCTTATTCATCTTTTATGCTCATTCTTCCTTCATTTTTTGATATCTGGAATATCCCCTTTTTGCTGGTAAATAACTTTTGTCCCATGAAGTTGATGAGATTTTCACAACATTAGAATAACCTCTAACAGTCCTTTTGAATGTGTTCCTTATGATTGATTGCCACCCTTTTGGGATTCCATGAGGTGGGATGCCTAGGTGACTCATTATTCTCATCATCACATACTTTGCATTCTAGCAAATTGTTCTATACCAAAATTGATGTTTACCTAAAAAATCTTTTTGAAACACTTCTAATACATTTAGATCCCCAAATTATATTCTACTGTATCTCCTATATTATTACAACATTGCAATGGACATCTACTTAATGTGTTTTTTCATATTTAAAATTATTTCTTTTGGCTGTAATCTCAGGTGAAACTACTAGATTAAATGGTAGGATGGGATTTGAGGGTGCCTATTTCAAATTTTCACTAATATGTTAAACAACAAAACCCTTTCCAATTTAACAGAGGGATAAGCATATTGTTATATTTTGCACTTAGACTATTTTTCTTTGCTGTTTTAATTTCCTCTGAATTGTTCTTTTGCTTTATTAATTTATTATGATCTTGATGTTATTGTGAATATATTAAATTCTTAAAATAGTAAATATAAGTACCATGTGCTAACCAATTTCGCCAATGGAGCTTTGTTTAAATAGTGAATATATTATCTCTTGTCATGTTTTTGCAGATGTGTGTGCAAAACACATCCTAGTATGCTGTTTACATTTTTATAATTATCTTTTCAGCATATAGAGTGGTGTGTTTTTTGAGACAGAGTCCCACTCTGTCACCCAAGCTGGCATGCAGTGGTGTGATCTTGGCTCACTGCAATCTGTGCCTCCTGGGTTCAAGCAGTTCTCCTGCCTCAGCCTCCCGAGTAGCTGGGATTACAGGCATGTGTCACCATGCCTGGTTAATTTTTTTGTATTTTTGGTAGAGACAGGGTTTTGCCATGTTGGCCAGGCTGGTCTCAAACTCCTGGTCTCAAGTCATCTGCTCGTTTCAGCTTCCCAAAGTGCTGCGATTATGGTTGTGAGTCACCACTCCTGGCCTAAAGTGTTTGTTAATGTAAAAAAATTACAGCCAGGTGTGGTGACTCACGCCTGTAATCCCAGCACTTTTGGAGGCTGAGGTGGGCAGATCACTTGAGGTCAAGAGTTTGAGACTAGCCTGTCCAACATGGTGAAGCCCTGTCTCTACTAAAAATAGAAAAAAATTAGCTGGGTGTGGTGGTGCACGCCAGTAATTCTAGCTACTCAGGAGGCTGAGGCATGAGAATCGCTTGAACCTGGGAGGCGGAGGTTGCAGTGAGCCAAGATCACGCCACTGCACTCCAGCCTGGGTAACAGAGTGCGACTTTGTCTTTAAAAAAAAAACAACAAAAAACCTTACAGGCTGTGCACCAAGGTGGCTCACACCTGTAATCCCAGCACTTTGGGAGGTCGAGGCAGGTGGATCACCTGAGGTCAGGAGTTCAAGACCAGCCTGGGCAACGTGGTAAAACCCTGTCTCTACTAAAAATACAAAAATTAGCCGGGCGCAGTGGCACATGCCTATAATCCCAGCTGCTCAGGAGGCTGAGGCAGGAGAACCACTTGAGCCTGGGAGGCGGAGCTTGCAGTGAGCCGGGATTGTGCCACTACACTCCAGCCTGAGAGAGCGAGCGAGACTCCATCTCAAAAAAAAAAAAAAAAAAAAAAAAAAAATCACGTAAGATATACATGACTCCTTTGAGTGAAAATCAGAAAAGAGATATAATAAGCCAAATTGAGATAATTAAAATTATCAGTTTTCCCAACATTCTAAGAAAACCATTATCAACACTTTGAGACATATAACGGTGTTTCAGTTAGCGATGGATGACATACATGGTGGTGGTCCTGTATGATTGTAATGGAGCTTAAAAATTCTTATCACTTAGTGATGATGTAACTTGTAACGTTGTGGCACCGTTTGTTTTTAAAATAAATTTAGTATAGCCTAAGTGTAGGGTGTGTGTAAAGTCTACAGTACTGCACAGTAATGTTCTAGGCCTTTACTTTCACTCACCACTGACTCACCCAGAACAACTTCCAGTCCTGCAAGCTCCAGTCACATTAAGTGCCTTATACAGATGTACCATTTTTTAATCTTTTAAAGAAATTTTGTATAAATTTATGGGGTACAAGTACAATTTTGTTAAATCTATAGATTGCATAGTGGTGAAGTCAGAGCTTTTTTTTATTTTTTATTTTTTTTCTTCTTTTTGAGACGGAGTCTCGCTCTGTCGCCCAGGCTGGAGTGCAGTGGCCGGATCTCAGCTCACTGCAAGCTCCGCCTCCCGGGGTGACGCCATTCTCCTGCCTCAGCCTCCCGAGTAGCTGGTACTACAGGCGCCCGCCACCTCGCCCGGCTAGTTTTTTGTATTTTTTAGTAGAGACGGGGTTTCACTGTGTTAGCCAGGATGGTCTCGATCTCCGAGCTTTTAGTGTATCCATCACCCAAGTAACATGTTGTTGCTGTGTTCAGTTATGTTTAGATACACAAATACATAACCATTGTGTTAGAATGCCTACAGTGTTCAGTACAGTAACTGGCTATACAGGCTTGTAGCTTAGGAACAATAGGCTGTACCATGTAGCTATACCATCTAGGTTTGCCTACATACACTCTATGATCACACAGTGATGAAATCACCTACAACGCATTTCTTAGAACACATCCCCATCATTATGCAATGAATGACTGTATATTTCTCAGTTTGTTTTGAATATAGAATTCCAAAAAGCTCTTTATTTTTCCACCATATACTGTAAACATCATTTACATATAAAACATTTTAATGGATATATTGCGTTTGCTTTTTGGACATGACATAATTTATTTAACCAGTCTAATATTGATGTGCATTGTTGTTCCTTATTTCTTACCATTGCAGTAATTTTCCTGTAGTTAACACTTGGATTTATTTTTCGTAGAATGAATTCTCACAAGTCCAATTGCTGTTTCAAAGTGTATGGCCTTTTAAAAGGCTTTGGTGACCTATTGCCTAATTGTCTTGCCAAAAGATTCCCCACATCCTGGTCAATTCTTCAGCTATATACATGGCCGTCTCTATATTAAGACATTTTATATTAAGATTTGTAAACCTGTTAACTACTGTCACAGGCCACCACCACTCTGGGCATTTTCAGGTCATGCTACATGTTCACCAGTCCTTCCAGCAGTGGGCAGTGCAAAGCTTCCCTCCACCCACAGGGTTTCTGTGATCTTCAGCCTTTATTGTGCAATTTACTTGTTAACCCGCTTATAATGTATTCAGCCTATGCTGATCATTGACTCCTTTTGGGAAGGTAGAAGGGAAAACACATCTACAATCTCCCAGCTGACTTTTTTTTAATGTTGGGGAAGAATAATGAAGAACTTTTATTATCTAACATAGACGGCCAGTCTTCTGCTTCTAGGATGCTCTCCCACCAATGTGTCCATCTACACTGTCAGCTCTAAATGCCAGTCCTGTGTAGGAAGTCCTGTGTTCATTCATTCAGAAAAGTCACCCAGTGTCCATCCATTTATGTTCATTATATTAAAAACAGTTGAGTTATATGATAAAACACGCTACCATTAAATATTTTAACAGATTTCAATAATATGAGGAAATTATTAATGGTTGTGACATGTTAAACAGGACAACAAAAAAATACAAACTGTGACATCTATCATCTCAATTATGCGAGAACAAAAAAAAAGAAAGTAGCTTGGGAAGCTGAGGCAGGAGGATTGCTTGAGCCCAGGAACTCAAGATCAGCCTGGGCAACATGGCAAAACCCTGTCTCTACAAAATATTTTTTAAAACTAGCCAGACATGTGGCATGTCCCAGCTACTCAGGAGGCTAAAGTGGGAGCATCACTTGAGCCCAGGAGTTAAAGGCTGCGGCTAGCTGTGTTTGCACTCCAGTGTAGGTGTCAGAGTGCAACCGTGTCTTAAAAAAAAAGAAGAAAAACAAATGTATTATAACATTAGGAGTTGTAGGCAGCAACATTAAGGTCAATATTTTTCTGATTATGCTTTTGTGTGTTACAGATATTCTATATTGAGCGCAGTATACCAATAATCACAAAACATTGCTGAATCATTTTGTTTTCAAAGAATCATAGGGATGGAGGCTTGGGAAGGAATACAAAAGTTGTAAATGTATTAAGTAAATGGGATGCAGCTCTCAGTTTAGAGATCAAGATGATTGGTAAGTGGAATACTATGCAGCCATAAAAAGGAACAAAATAATATCCTTTGCGGCAACATGCATGCGGCTGGAGGTGGTTATCCTAAGCGAGTTAACATAGAAAACCAAATACCACATGTTGTGACATAAGTGGGAGCTAGACATTGGGTACTTATGGACATAAAGATGGCAGCAATATTGGGGACTACTAGAGGGGTAAGGGAAAGGGGGCCAAAGGTTGAAAAACTATTGGGTGCTATGCTCAGTACCTCGGTGATGGGATCAGTCATGCCCCAGACCTCAGCTTCATGCAATACGCTCAGGTAACAACCTGCACATACACCCACTGAAGCTAAAATAAAAGTTGAAATTAAAACAACAACAACAACAACAAAAGATGATTGGCAAAAATTCACTGATGCAATGCCATTTGCAACCTCCAGTGCAAGTTTGATCTTGACAAAGTTCTTACCAAATGTTGCAGATGTAAAGAGATGACCCTTTTAGCTTATGCCTTGATATTATGTGTTTTGCTTTAGATGGTTTGGTGGTTGGTTGGTTTGTGGGATAGGTTCTTTTTGGCTGTGTAGTACTGACATCAAATGCCCACAGAGAATTAGTTGTAAATTGTAATGGCCTTTTTAATGGGATAACTGCTGTACTCAAAATACTCTTCAACTAACCTGATAAGGTGTCTTAAAAGTTTAGTACTTCTAATAAGATCTAACATTTGGTTGCATTCGTTATAAATACAAAAGTAAGATTTAAAAACACCCAAAGGGGCTGGGCTTGGTGGCTCCCACCTGTAATGTCAGCACTTTGGGAGGCCCAGGCAGGAGGAGAGCCTGAACCCAAGCGTTTGAGACCAGCCTGGGCAACATAGTGAGACCCCATCTCTACAAAAAACAAAAAAAATTAGGCATGGTGGCATGTGCCTGTTGTCTCAGCTACTTGGGAGGCTGAGGTGGGAAGATCACTTGATCTTGGGAGGTTGAGGCTACAGTGAGCCCTTACTGCAACATGCAACACTGCATTCCAGCCCAGGGGACCATGAGACTATCTCAAATTAAAAAAAAAAAAAAACACTCCAAATGTAAAGTGAATAGTTCAGGTGTACTGGAGGCTATATGAAAAGAGACAGTGATAGCAAGAGTCAACAGCCCTTATAGACTAAAATGAGGTAGTAGTAGTAGTAGGCATTGGGGAACCACTGAAGGTTTGGCAGCTGGGGAGTAACATTTTTGTTTTATTTTGTTTTGAGACAGGATCTTGCTCTGTTTCCCAGGCTGGAGTGCAGTGGCATGATCATGGCTCATTGCATCCTTGACCTTCTGGGCTCAAGTGATCCTCACACCTCAGCCTCCCAAATAGCTGAGACTACAGGCACATACCACCATGTCTGGCTAATTTTTTTTTTTTTTTTCTTAGAGATGTGGTCTTGCTATGTTGCCCAAGATGGTCTCAAACTCTTGGACTCAAATGATCCTGTCACCTGGGCCTCCCAAAGTGCTGGGATTATAGGCGTGAGTCACTGTGCCTGGCCTGGTAATAACAGTTTTAAGGCCAGCCTCTTAAAATGGAAAGTTACTGTGGCAACTTTTAAAATATGGGTTGAAAAGAGAGGAAACTGGGGATAATATCATAAATAGATTATTATAGTATCCCTGGTGAAAGAAAAAATGAAGGCCTGAAGGCAGAGAAGGCAAAGACAAACTTGATATCTAATGGAATATGGGTAAGTAACCATATAAGTTATCAGCCAAAATGGAATACATTTAAGAGTCAAAGAAGGCACTATTAATAATTACTCCAGCATATCAAAATACCACATTATACTCCATAAATATATACAATTTGTCAACTAAAAGTAATTTTTTTTTAATTCATGAAAAAGGGGAATAAGAAGAAAAACATTCCTCCAGAACTAGTCTGGGGCAGAAGAGTTGTGGTAACTAGATACGAGGAGAAAGAGGAAGGAGGCACAGAGCAGTTGGAGCTTGCTGCCTGGAAGAATGACTGTATGAGAAGAGAAAGAGGCGGGATGATGTGAAATAATTCACATTGTTAATTATGAAGTGTGTTTTGAATCAGCTCAACGTTATCCATAAATGACACTCAGATACTGTGTTCAGATAGGGGACAATGTGTTTTTGCAGTGATAGCAGTGGAGGGGATGGTTGTCAGCCTAAGGGGCAGTTGGTAATTGTGTCATCATCAAATGAATTAGTAGCAAGGCTTGACCAGCATTCATGAATAATGAAGCTTTTCTTGCTGACAGACTGCTGATGTTTACATTGAGCCATTATAATAGGCAATTTAATGTCATTAATGACCTTTATATCAAAAATAACTCAAGTGAATGAATGAATGAATGTAGTGAACATTAAGTACTGCTAATAGAAAAAAAAAAGGGCAAGGCTTCTTTAATCTGCAAAATTGGCAGAATGATCATCAGTATTTCTGCCTGTTCTTTGCCTCAGTTACACACATCTTTATTTATTTATTTATTTATTTATTTGTTTATTTATTTTATTTTTAGAGACAAGGTCTGACTATGTCGCCCAGGCTGGACTTGAACTCCTCAGTACAAGTGATCCTCCTGCCTGAGCCTCCTGAATAGCTGGGACTACAGGCCTGCACCACCATGCCCTGCTCTAGTTACACAAATCTTAAAATGATGCTGTTATGTTAATTCAATTAAGAAAGTAAACTTGTTCTATGATCCAAGCACATAGTTGTGACTCAATTCATGTTGTTTTAATCCTGAAATGATATTGTAAAATAAGAGCTTTGCCTTAAAGTTTTTGTTTCTCATCTTTTATGTTTGAGGTAAGAAGGCAAGTGGCAGGGAAGAATGATTAGCAATAAACCTTTTTAAAAGTTATTCAGAAGCAGTAGACAATTGGTTGAGTCAAACTCACCTATAATGACTATTCCTAGGAATTTCCTAATTCTCATTCCTTTGGAAGGAATTGTAACTGCCTTATGCCATGTAAAGAATGCTGCTATTTCAAGTTTATTACAAAGATGTGCCTACAGATAAGAATCAAACTGGAGAACTTTAAAAATGTTTTAACTTTACCTGATCTTTTTCTTAGAAAGCTAACTGTAAGTAGGATATGGTGCCAAGAAAAATCATCAGCCTGATACCATGAAAAAGATACCCTATTAATATGCCCACAACATTATCAGCAAGCTAAGTAACATCCCTGGACCTTAGTTTCATTGTATTTTTAACTAAATATATATCGGAGTCCTTAACACAAGCCCGATATATTTTGGAACCTCAATAAATAGTGGTTTTACTGATTGTCTTAACAATTTCTAAAATATTGAATACTGGTTATTATAATTAAATGTATTCTAAACATCTGCTCTTTCTGTCTCATGCCTTGATCTAGTCTGTTCCTTTAAGCTAGAATGACTTTTCCTTCCTTTTCTCACATAGCAATCTTTGACATATCCTTGAAGACTGAGCTCTCCCATCACCCTGGGAGGTCTGGCCTGATCCGGAAGACCATTCAGCACGTCTTTCTCTGTTGCCATAGTGCGGGATTTTTGTCTGTTTTCAGCAGGTTGTTCCAGACTGCAAGCCTCTGGAGGGCAGTGACTCGATTCCATTCAGCTCCATATCCCCACTACCAGCATGGCATGCATTGGGAGTGTCCATGAATACATATACAGAACAGAAACTTTCAGGGTTTGGCCAATTTTACTTTTCCTTAGCATGTATTATCATAAAGTGATGCAAGTACTATGTCTGGATTTGTCTTATTACTACATCTATTTGTTAGTAAAAGAAGATTACATGGTACCTTAGTGGTTTCTTTGCACTTAAATATTTTTGAAATTATTTGGTTCTTGGCTGGGAACTGAGTTCAGTATATCTGCTAAAGTATTTCCCATTCGTTGCCACCTCTACAATAGTGCCATAATTTCCAAGTTGATTTTACATGTATCATCTTTATTCTCACAATCCTGAGAAGTATGTAGAGCAAGAATTAAGTTCTACATTTAACAAAAGAGAAAACACACAGAGATTGATAGGCTCTAGGTTATATAGCTAACTGGTAACAAATCAATTTTTATTAAAATTAATTTTAAAAATTTAACTGTTTTTAAGTTTATCTTAAATGATGAACATTGCTTGTGTTTTTCTTGCATGTAGTTTCTATTTTAGGAGAAACAGTTTGCCTAGGAGTAGTTCTGAAACCAAGTAAAAGTAATTGCACTGTGAAGGTCTTCTACCTTCAACTAGCTGTCAACTTTAAACTCAACAGTTTAATAATTAGATTTAAACTTTACATTTGTTTAATTTAGTAGTGTTTCTTCACATTAATCAATTTTTCAAATTAGGAAAGTAGCCAATGACAAAAAATGGAAGAACATTTATTAAAGATAGAAAAATAAAATGTTTAATGGTCTTGTACATATAAATGGTGTTAATGTTTTGGCTTCATTTTAATAAAGCTTTTATTAAATAGTGTGAGAGAGAGGTGGTTATTTTATAAAGAAAATGTAAAATATTTTTTCAAATTACAGAATTACTTGCTTATTTTCATACGTGGTGAGAGCCAAATTAAAATTATTTATAGTTTAATGGACTACTTTGCTAATATTTGCCAGATGAGAACTTCACTTGAATAAAAGATGTGGCATAAATTTATACAACATTTTTCAGGGTGAATGTGGTTCTCAAAAATTTTATTTCTAAGTTGGAACAAAAATCTAAGAAATATAAATATGTATAATATAAATTGATTTCTTAATACTTTCTGCTCTGACTTAATATCAAAATTAATAATAATTAATATGATCTTTGAATCCTAGGAAAAAAGCTAAGAGTTTAAGTATTAGCAATGTGCTAAAATTTAAATGACCTTAAAAAGGGATTCAGGTATTTCATGCTAAATTTTCCTTTGATTTTAAGTTGCCAACTGATAGAGTACAAAAGTGATAACTTTCTGAATATTGTTGCTGTAAACAAGCGTATATTCAGTTCCTGCTGTGCAAAAAGAAGCCAAATGTAATGATTGTGGTCTTATTCAGCGACAAAGTGCTGATGGTATTATTTCCACAGACAGTACAATTCTGCAGCTGGCTCTGTCAGTCTAGGAAGAGAGCTCACTAAATAAAGCCCATGAAGTAATCTGCAATTCAGGGGCAGCATTTTAAAGGAAATGAGCTGAAAGTCTACTAATTAAAGTCAAAGGAAACCTTGTGCTTTTTTTTCTTTTCAGTATATTTGCTTCTTTAAAGTGTAACTATACCAGCTTGCATAGCCCATACTGGGAATTCAGAAAAAGGTGACACTGTTAAAAATTTTACTTTTTGGAAAAGTTCCTTTGGAGATAGATCTTTTGGGGTAAAAACATTATTTGGGTGTCTGGAATTTAAACCTACGTTGCTCGTTTCATTTCAGACATATAAGAAATGTACTTCAGAGGCATTTGTTAGTTGTCTGTTTCCTCACAGTGTAAGACTGTCAAGCATATAAATGCACGAGCCCCCATGGGCTGAAAGCAGTCCTACCCTCCTTCTTGGCTAAATGGAAATGCAAGTAAACTACACAGCATTCGATGGACCCATCAACAGGGCAAAAATCAGTAAGTGCATGTCCAGTTTTCTGAGGACAATATTTTAGCTACAAATGATTCTTTTGATGCTGTATGTATCTCCTCACCCCATCACCCTTAGGGAATCCAAAATTGTGTCATTTGGCTTCTTATGTATAATAGCAAAATTTTATTTATAGCAAAATAAAAGTCAGTAGACCTTTGAGTAGCTACTCTGACTTAGAATCAGCTAGGGGTCAGGGATGTAGAGAATGAAACCATGTATGCTGCCAGGTTGCTTAATCTGGTGGGGCAGATTTATGAACAAATAGCTTATGTGGTGTTAGAAATATATCACAGGTAAGTATTTCTGCTTCTAGTAATGAAATTCCTGACGTACATACTTTTGGAATAGCCTAAAGACCTGTAAGAAATAAGTCAGTGCCAGGGCATCTCCACTTTTTATTAGATGTCAGTAGCAAGCTTGGTTCTTCTATTGGGGTAGGTTTGTTTTCTTTTTTTCTTATTTGTGCCTACTGCTCTTTCACCTCTATATTGTGGGGTATTCCTTATAACATGCCCCCACTTGTTGCTACCCCAAGTCACTCAGGGTTTTACCAAACTTCCCTCTCCATCCTTGACCTTTAAGTGTTTGTTTAGACCCTAGTAACCTACAGATTCATGCTGCCTCTGTGATTATTCAGATGATGTCTGAAAGGTAATGTGTATGTCAGAAAGGGAATTCATATTCCCTACCCTCCACCGCCTGCCTCCTTCTTTCCCATTTCTCAAATTTCGGTAGCACCGATCTTGGCCCTGCAAAGTAGCAACACCCTTAAATGGAGTGTTCACATATGAGTGAGATCATGTGGTAGTCCTCTTTATGTGCCTGGCTTATTTCACTTAGCGTAGTGTCCTCTTGGTTCATCTATGTTGTCACAAATGACAGCATTTCCTTCTTTTTTAAGGCTGAATAGTAGGGAATCTCAACTTTCACAGTGTCTCCTGAAACACCTCACTCAGCACACAGTGGATGCTCTTCCTCCCTGTCTGCATGGGGTATTGCTGTACTTCAGTGGACTCCTCAGGTCTTCTCCATATTCCTTTTCCCATTCCCAGCAGACAACCTTGCTTTATAATTTAAAAGATGATAAAGGCTATGAGGTGTGAACTCCTGGATTCTCTACCATTTTATCTCCCTTTGCTCATATTCTGGGAGTTTCCTCTAATCACTGAGGCTGATTCAAGACTCCTTCCATAACTATACTCTTAGTTCCATTTCCCTTTGCATTCATGCCTTGTTTTTTTCATTCTATAACAGTTTATGGAACACCTACTATATGCATGCCACTGTGCTGATGCTGGGAATGTAGTCATGATAATTAAGATGGTCAAAGTTGAGCTTCCATTCTGATGAGGAGAATCTTTTTTATTGGTTTTTCAGTCTCTTTCCCTCAAGTTGTCTATGTGATCTAAGACATTTCCAACTTTTCCCCTGTATAAAGGAAATAAAATCCTAAATTCTTTTAACTTTATATCACCTTCTTGATACTACCTGATTCTTCCCTTCCCTTTTCAAGCAAGCTCCTTGAGAAAACATTATAATGTTTCTGAAACTTGAGTTCATGCAAACTGTTTTTAAAGAACCTTGTTCCATATCTTGTAACCTATACAAAAATCAACTAAAAATGGAATATAGACCTAACTGTAAAACTTGAAACTATAAAAGTTCTTAAGATAACACAGAAGAAAATCTTTGTGACTTTCGGCTAGGCAAAGACTTGTTAGCTATATAACCAAAATTTGAGCCATAAAACAAAACAAAACAAAAAGATAAACTTCATAAAAATTAAGTACAGTAGTCTCCTCTTATCTGTAGTTCACTCTCTGTGGTTTCATTATCCGCAGTGAATACCATGGTCCAAAATTGTTACATACAGTAAGATGTTTGAGATAGAGACCACATTCACATAACTTTTAAGAGCATTTTATAATTGCTCTGATTTGTTATTGTTAATCTCTTACTATGCATAATTTATAAATTAAACTTGATCATAGGTATTATATATAGGAAAAAAACATAGTGTGTAAGGTTCAGTACTATTCCAGGTATCTGCTGGACGTCTTGAAATGTATTCCTCCTGGATGAGGGGGAACTAATTTACTTCTGCTCTTTGAAAGATGTGGATAAGAAAATCAAAAGATAAGCCACACACTGGAAAACAAATAATATTTGCAAATCACATATCTTATAAAGAACTTACATCCAAAAATCACAGGAAAATAAACTCAATTAAAAAAATAGGACAATGTGCTGTGTCTCACACCTGTAATCCCAACACTTTGGGAGGATGAGGTGGGCAGATTGCTTGAGTCCAGGAGTTTGAGACCAGCCTGGGCAACATGGCAAAACCCTGTCTCTACAAAAAATAGAAAAAATTAGCCAGGTATGGTGGCATGTACCTGTGGTCCCAGCTACTCAGGAGGCTAAGATGGGAAGACTGCTTGAGCCCAGGAAGGGGAGGTTGCAGTGAGCCAAGATCATGCCACCACACTCCAACCTGGGTGACAGAGCGAGACCCTGTCTCAAAAGAAAGAAAAAAAAGGCAAAAGATCTGAACAGACATTTCAACAAAGTAGATATACAGAGGACAAATAAGCACATGAGAAGATGCTCAACAGCATTAGTTATTAGGGAAATAATAAGTAGCTTCTCAAAAAGTTCAACCTATGCCTATTGTATGACCCAGCCATTTCATTACTAGGTATTTACCCAAGTGAAAAAGCCCATTCAAAGACTCGTACACAAATGTTCATAGGAGCTTTATTTATAATAGTCCACAACTGAAAAAAAACCAAATGTCCCTTAGCACATGCAAGTACAAACAAATTGTGTTATGTCCCTACAATGGAATACTACTCTGCCGTAAGAAGGAACAAACTATTGATACACAAGACACATGAATATCAAAATTATTATGCTGAATGTAAGCCAGACAAAAAAGATTGCATACTGAATAATCCCATTTATATGAAATTCTAGAAAATGCCAAGTAATCTATAGTCACAGAAAGCAGATTAGTGGGAATGGGAGACCAGGGAAATATGGGATCTGGGATTACAAAGGGGCGTGAGGAAATAGTCTGGAATGATGGATATATTTATTATTTTTATAGTGATGATGGTTTCATGAGTGTTTACATACATCAAAACTTACCACCAAATTGTATCCTTAAATATGTGCAATTTATTATATGTCAGTTATACCACAACAAAGATTTTTTTGTTTTTTAGAAGGCTACATAATGTTCAAGTCCATTAATGTGACATTCTTAGGAAGGCAAAACTATGGAGACAGAAAACATATCAGTGGTTGCCAGGAGCCAGGGTGATAAGCAGGGTTAACCACAAAGAAGCATGGGGGACATTTTTGGGATGATGAAATCGTTTGACATTTTAATTATAGTGGTGGCCACATGACTATACATGTTTGTCAAAATTCACAGAACTGTACACTAGAGGGTACATTTTACTATATATTAATTATACTGTAATTTTGAAAATGGAAAAATTAATCAAATAATTCTATGCATACCAGAGTTGTTTTTACTAAATTTCCACATCTGAATACATTGAATAGTGCACCCTTACCTGCAAGGGTTATGTTCCAAGATCCCCAGTGGACGCCTGAAACCATGGATAGTACTGAACACATATATATTATGTTTCTCCTGTACATACATACCTATGATGAAATTTAATTTATAAATTACACACAGTAAGAAATTAATAATAAAAAAATAGAACAATTATAACAATTTACTATGATACAAGTTCTGTGAATGTGGTGTCTCTTTCAATGCCTTATTGTATGTAATAGTTTTGGACTTCAGTTGTCTGTGGGTCAGCAAAACCACAGATAAGGGAGGACTATATAAAGTCAAGTATATTTTTATTTATAAATCAGATTTATTACTGATACATTTAAATGAAAATACATTTACAAATTAAATTTTAAATACCACAAATTTAATACTGTTCAAAGAAGCAACGTTTATTTAATAAGATGGACAACGTTATTTTGCTGGAAGTAAAACATTTGTAGGTACAGCTGCTTCCCCAGGACCACCTTTCTGGCCACCCCTCAATACCTGGCACCAAGTGTAGTTCTCTCAAGGTCTCTGTCCCCTCCTGGATGGTCCTTCCCTTCTCCTGGATCCCCACTGCTGTCCCCTGCAAAGGTTTGCTGTCTGCTGTGTCTCAGCTGCATGCATCTGTCTCCATTTTCTGCTCCACACATGTCTCCTGTTAGATACGCAGGAAAGGTAGCTTCTGCTTCTAAAAATGGAAAAGAAAGGAAAAAGGAAGCACCATATAGGTCTGACCTCAGAATACAAAGTCTGAAAAACAAATGGGGAAGGTTGCACACTTGCTGACACAATCCTTTCTCTACTGCTAAGAATGTCTGCATTTCTGCCACAGTACACAAGGACCCCTTCTATTACCTTAGCCTTGAAGGTGCCAGCTTGACAGGGCAGAGTCGGGAAGAGTCCCACCCTGCCAAGCCTATGGTCCCCTTCTAGGCTCTGAACTGCTTGAAGACAGGTACAGTCTCATGAATCTTTGTATCCTCAGTGCCTTGCCATACCTGGCATGTGTCAGCTAATCAATGAATTAATAAATTAGTAAATGAATGCATCAAATTCATTCCACTGTGATGACTTGAATAAATATTCAATGATTAAATCGGTGCAACCAAAACTAAATTAATTGCTACCCTAATTAATTTATCAGTAGGTGTGGCAAGTGGCATCTGGTTCATACACCAATTCTCAGTAACACCCAATTGATGTTTGTCTTTTCTAGGTGTTCTGTTATCTGGAAGAGGTTCTGAGGACCAATGTTTCTCTCCAGGTTATCTTACTAAAATCTTCCAGAAGTTCATGTGCTTTAAAAATAAAACATCTAGACTCTGTGATCTTGGGCACGTTGGTAAATTTGTCTGAGACTCAGTTTCTTCAGCAGTAAGATGGGGATACCAGTAGGAACAACCTCACAGAGTTGATATGAGAGTTAAATGAGTCAATGAATGCAAAGTGCTTGGCGCGGTGCATGGCACCAAGTGACGGTAAATGTTGATGACAACGACAACTCCTCCCCCTCCTCCTCCTCCTCCTCCTCCTCCTCCTCCTCCTCGCACCAAGGACAATAAATGTTGATGATTCCTGCCCCCCATTCCTCTCCTCCTTCCCCTTCTTCTCCTTCTCCTCCTCCTTTCTTCTTCCCATTATCACCACCACCACAGCCTTTGCAATTTTTTGTTTTCTATTTCCCACTAAGATGCTAGTATATCCTTGCCTAGTTGGAGGAAGTGTTCTGAACTCTGACCCGTTTCTTCCTTGCTTAGGAGAATTCAAAGAATTCTGTTATAATTTCACCTGGAATCTCCATAGGTGACTATTGCTTTTTATTGAAATAGAATGAATTTGAGTGACTTACCAGCTCCTGGGCACACAGAGAACTGTGCTTTAGAGAAAACAACAATATTAACCTTAAGAGGAAAAATGGCACTAAATTAGAATGCGGTTTTGGTTATACAATTTCTGCAAAATTTATTCTTGAGTCTCTAGTCATCAAGGTGAAAAGTGGCTTTCCAAAAAGGAGAGGGAGTAGGTGGTGGTGCTGTGAGGAGATAATAATGACCTTGCCCTTGGGCCCATCTCTGCAGGGGAGGTGGTGTAGGCTGGTGGTGATGGGTCCAGGGTTTCAGCTGGATGCGGTTTTGAATCTTTTCTTGATCTTGTTGTATAATTTGGAGCAAATTAGTCTGCCACCTCTCTTAGCTTCTCTTTTCTGCTTCACAACATCTACTTCATATGAGGATTAAATGAGGTCATACAAATGTGGGAAAAAGAACATTCTCTTTAAAAACCTAATTTCAGATGATTTCATGTTAAAGGGACTCAACCAAGGAACTACTTGAAGACAGGTACAGTCTCATGAATCTTTGTATCCTGAGAATGATGGTTTCAAGCTTTAGCCAAGGAAAATGTGTACTGCTTTGGAGCCATGTACTTCTGGAAGGCAAAGCCCCAACTGCATCTGGATGCAAGAGGTCAAGAGAACGGGGGCAGTAACACTAACTGGCTCTGAATAGGAAGGAGGGAGACTTTTACATTTTCTCTTCGAAACTCAAGAAAAGGAGTTGGGACCCTGGAACTGGAGGAAAAGGAGAGAGAAGGAAATGTCCAAAGTGATCTTTACCAACAGGCACTGATGTGAAGGCTGTTTTCTCTTTCACACTCTGGTTTTGTGTTACTTTTTCCCTAGTCCTCAGGGAAGCTTTACTACTTCCTTAGACTTGTATTAGCACAGCCTAGACTTGTATGAGCATGGGAAGGTCACATTCAGAGCAAGCTGAACAGAGAATCAAGTACAGAGTTTAGAGCGGGGATCAGGAGCAAGGGTGAGCGAGATCACTGGGAAAATGTAAGTTCCTCTCTGGAGCTCCTCGGAAACAGTAGAGAGAGAGCTGAGCTTCTCCTAGTTATTAATTTATATATATTTCCTTGTCTTTGTTTTCATTTGAGCCCAGAGAACTGGAAGACTGGGGACAGGTGAAACATACTTCCCCACTGAGCGCTTCTGCTGCTACCACCTTAGTACAAGTTATCAACACCTCAAGCTTGAATGACTGCTATTGCCTTTTAACTAGTCCCTTAAATCTTTTCATTTTTTTTATTTTTTAGTTTTTATACTTTAGGTTCTGGGGTACATGTGCAGAACGTGCAGGTTTGTTACATAGGTATACATGTGCCATGGTGGTTTGTTGCACCTATCAACCCGTCACCTACATGAGGTATTTTTCCTAATGCTATCCCTCCCCTAGCCCCCTATTCCCTGACAGGACCTGGTGTGTGATGTTCCCCCCACTGTGTCCATGTGTTCTCAATGTTCAGCCCGCACTTATGAGTGAGGACAGGCAGTGTTTGGTTTTCTGTTCTTGTGTTAGTTTGTGAGAATGATGGTTTCAAGCTTCATCCATGTCCCTGCAAAGGACATGAACTCATCCTTTTTTATGGCTGCATAGTATTCCATGGTGTATATGTGCCACATTTTCTTAATCCAGTCTATCATTGATAGACATTTGGGTTGGTTCCAAGTCTTTGCTATTGTGAATAGTGCCGCAATAAACATATGTGTGCATGTGTCTTTATAGTAGAATGATTTATTTATTTATTTATTATTTTTTTTTTTTTTTGAGGCAGAGTCTCGCTCTGTCACCCAGGCTGGAGTGCAGTGGCCAGATCTCGGCTCACTGCAAGCTCCGCCTCCCGGATTTACGCCATTCTCCTGCCTCAGCCTCCCAAGTAGCTGGGACTATAGGCGCCCGCCACCTCGCCCGGCTAGTTTTTTGTATTTTTTAGTAGAGACGGGGTTTCACTGTGTTAGCCAGGATGGTCTCGATCTCCTGACCTCGTGATCCGCACGTCTCGGCCTCCCAAAGTGCTGGGATTACAGGCTTGAGCCACCACGCCCGGCCAGTAGAATGATTTATAATCCTTTGGGTATATACCCAGTAATGAGATTGCTGAGTCAAATGGTGTTTCTAGTTCTAGATCCTTGAGGAATCACCACACTGTCTTCCACAATGGTTAAACTATTTTACTCTCCCACCAACAGTGTAAAAGCATTCCTATTTCTCCACATCCTCTCCAGCATCTGTTGTTTCCTGACTTTTTAGTGATAGCCATTCTAACTAGTGTGAGATGGTATCTCATTGTGGTTTTGATTTGCATTTCTCTAATGACCAGTGATGATGAGCTTCTTTTCATATGTTCGCTGGCTGTATAAATGTCGTCTTTTGAGAAATGTCTGTTCATATCCTTTGCCCACTTTTTGATGGGGTTGTTTGTTTTATTCTTGTAAATTTGTTTCAATTCATTGTGGATTCTGAATATTAGCGCTTTGTCAGATGGATAGGTTGCAAAAGTTTTCTCCCATTCTGTAGGTTGCCTGTTCGCTCTGATGAACTCTTTTTTTTTTTTTTTTTTTTTTTTTTTGAGACAGTCTCACTCTGTCACCCAGGCTGGAGTGCAGTGGTAAACTCTTTCTCTATTGCAATTCCCCTGCCTTGATAAATTGGCTCTATCTGGGAAGTCAGCAAGAAGAACCCACAGGGTGTTTACATTACTATCTGTCTTCACGAAGGCAAAGACTTTGATTTTTTTCATAAGCCCCACCATGCAGCTAGCACTTGGCCTAGTGCCTGAACCCTTGTAGGCACTCAACAGACATTTGAATAAACGTGTCTTGGGCAGTGCTGTCCAATAGAAGTAAGATGTGTGCCACATATGTAATTTTAAATTGTTGAGTAGTTACATTCAAACATAATAAGAAACAATAACATTAATTTTAATAATACATTTTAATTACCCAATATATCTAAGATGTTATCACTGCAACATATAATCAGTATAAAAATTATTGCGATATTTTACATTTGTTTGTGTTAAGTCTTCAAAATCCATTGTGTATTTTACATTCAGAGCACATCTCAATTTGTATTAGGTGCCTTGCAAATGCTCCATAGTCTAAAGTAGCTAATGACTCCTGTACTGGACAGGGCAGGTCTGGCGCCTCCTAGTGTTCAATATATGCTAGCTGATAGATAATAACATAACGCAAGATGTGGAGAAAGAAAGTTTTATTCTGCGAGCTGCTGTACCCACTAGTTGACAGGGTGACTATGAGACTTCATTCACCTGTTAACATCTGGAGCAGCAGAAAGACCTAAAGTGCCCATGATGAATGAGTAAGGACGCTGGACCAGGAGTGAGGTGAATATGCAAAAGCCTGTGTCTCCCAGAGCCCCAAAGAGACAGGAGAGCGGAGGACACCCAAAGAGCAACAGGCTTGTTGCACCAGTGGGAAGACACAGCAGACAGCAGGCTCTGCTGAGGAGTCTGCCAACAGAGCATGTCTAAATGCAAACCAGGCTGGGCACAGTGGCTCAC
Source organism: Macaca mulatta (assembly GCF_049350105.2). Lineage (NCBI taxonomy): Eukaryota > Metazoa > Chordata > Mammalia > Primates > Cercopithecidae > Macaca > Macaca mulatta. Next base: position 56,704,998 of record NC_133417.1, on the reverse strand, counting down.
ACTTGTAATCCCAGCACTTTGGGAGTCTGAGGTGGAAGGAACACTTGAGCTCAGGAATTCAAAACCAGCCTGGGCAACAAAGTGAAAAATCTTGTTACTACAAAAAAATGTAAAAATTAGCCATGTATGGTGGTGTGTGTCTGTAGTCCCAGCTACTGGGAGGCTGAGGTGGGAGGATCGCTTGAGCCCAGGAGGTCAAGGCTGCACTGAGCCATCATTGTGTCATTGCACTCCAGTCAGGCTGACAGAGCAAGACCCAGACACCATCAGAGAGCTCACTAAAATATACCAAGAACTAAACTCTGACCGTTTTTCTCTCTTGTCTAAATCCCTACCTGAGGGGTCATAGGAGTCATACCCTACAAACATAAAGTCTCAGAAGATGGGTTTTATTTAACCCTATGTAACGTGAATTACTTTCCAACTTGATTCTGTCATAACATCACATGACAGATGAAGAGGGAAACCAAAATATTTTACCCCAAAAATATGTTTCATCACCATATTTTGAAATAGCCCTGTAAAGCCGTTTTTTGTGGGGGAAATTTGCATCTGTAAAGAATCTCCATTAACATAACTAGGTCTTTCCTCTTCCAGGTCCTCCCAGTCTTGAAGAGATTAACTGAGAGTCTAGCACCCCTTAAAGGACTGAATAGGAAACATTTGCCATCTATGGTCTGAAAGGCCTGCCACTTACAGACTACTGGAAACTGCCTGCTTCACTACATAATAAGAACCTTAGAGCCACAACCCCTTATCTTAACCCAGACACTCCTTTCTATTGATCCCAGGTTTTTAGATAATAAGTTAACTCTCAGCCAATCAGAAAATCTTTGAATCAACCTGTGACCTGTAAGTCCCCACCCTTCAAATTGCCCTGCCTTTTGGGACTTAACCAATGTATACCTCACATGTATTGATTGATGTCCTATGTCTCCCTAAGACGTGTAAAACCAAGCTGCAACCCAACCACCTTGGGCACATGTTATCAGGACCTCTTGAGACAGTGATGTGGGCCATGGTCACTCATATTTGGCTCAAAATAAAACTCTTCAAATATTTTACAGACTTTGGCTCTTTTCACTGACAGTACTGTTCTAGGATTTGTCATGGCAAGGTATGTGTCTTAGTCTGTTTTTTACGGCTGTAACATTCTAACACAGACTGGGTAATTGACAAACAATAGAAATTTATTTCTCACAGTTCTGAAGGCTGGGAAGTCCAAGACCAAGGTGCTGGCAGGTTCAGTGTCTGGTGAGGGCCTGGTCCCTTAAGCCCCCTTTTATGAGGGCCCTGATCCCATCCATGAGGGTTCTGCCATTATGACTTGATTACTTTCTGAAGGCCTCACCTCTCAACACTATCACATTTGTAATTATGTTTCAACATATGAATTTGGGGGGACATATTCAGACCCTAGCAATATGTAATGTAGTTTTTTTCTTCCTATAATACTTTGGCTAATTTGTGGCTAGCATGCTTTCCATTGGGATGTTGGTACTAGCCAACTGGGCTGTCTACTGAAATGAGTTTGTCCCAGGTTTCTGGGCAGGAAACTGTCTCCTTAAAAGTGACTTTTAGGGGCCAGGCATCATGGCTCATGCTTGTAATCCCAGCAATTTGGGAGGCCAAAGTGAGGAGATCACTTGAGGCCAGGAGTTCAAGACCAGCCTGGTCACCATAGCAAGACCCCATCTCTGCAAAAAATAAAAAATAAAAAAAATTACCCTGGCATGGTGGCATATCCCTCTGTCCCAGCTACTCAGGAAGCTAAGGTGGGAGGATCACTAGCCTGGGAGGTCATAGCTGCAGTGAGCTGTGATCATGCCACTGCACTCCAGCCTGGGAGACAGAGTGAGACCTTGTCTCCAAAACAAAACAAAACAATACAAAAAGTGACTTTTAGATGTGTGCCCCTCACTAAGTAATATTCATCATACTGATGACACAGTATTTGGGAGAAAATCCACTGTGCATGTTTAAAGCTCCGTTTTAATGCTACTAGGGGTAAAATGTGTGTCGTGCAAGAAGATAAGCCACTTACTTTGGTATCCAAAGCAATAGCTGCCTCCCACCCACATTTGACTAATGTTAGTTTCATCGCTTGGTGCTTTTATCTCTTGTCTCTATGAGTTTCTGAATCAGGGACAAGAGGGCAGGTAGTGCCACGTCACCCAGCCCTCCTCTTTGCTCTTATGGAGCAGTCTGAGTGGTGGATTCTGAACCATCCTGCACAGAGAGTTCCCAAAGGTGTCAGTGGGGATGTGTAAGCAGGAAAAAGTTTCCAATATTTAAGGGAGAATTCTGCTGTGCAGATCTAAGAACCCAGCCCACAGCTCAGAGTGAACAGTTTTTAACTTTTGACTTCTCCAGAAAATGAAGATTTACCCTCTTAGGTTTCAAAGAATATCTGCCAGTAATATTTTGCTGGAGACCCATGTCTTACAAAAGATCCAGTAATTTTGGTGAGAGATCTCCAAGGCAGGTGAGGAAGGTAAGGGGTTCATGGGGCTATTTCCCCAGCACTACTAACTTAATAAAATATCAGCTGCTGTTTGACAACAAACAGAGACACGCTATAAAACCACAACTGTTCCTTTCAGACTGTATTAATAGAAAAAATCTGGTCAACAAGAAAGATCAGTACAAGAATGTTCCACCAAGTAGATCCAGTTTCTCAAAGGAAATGTTAATCCCTACGCATGACAGGCTTTCACGTTAAAAAAAAAAAATGAGTCATCATTGTATCACTGATTATTTTAAGCAGTTTTATAGAGGTTAACGGGTGTTGGAGTCAAATAAGTCTTTCATTTCTTTTTTTCCCCCTTCAAATATTTATAAGGAGTGTTACAGATATATTCTTAAAAAAATAAAACATTAAAGTATGTTTAAAGATTTATATGTGCCCCTCTCCAATTTCATTCCACTCTTTTCTCCCTAAAATAAACTATATTATGTCTTAGTTTCAAGTATGCTTTCTACTTGCTATATATGTAGTATCAATAAATGAAGTACAGAACTGCCTCTGCATACGTTAAATTTAAAAGAAATGGTAATTACTGCTAATAATTCGTGCCTTCTTAGAGAAATGTCTACAAATATACAAGTATACATATCTATTTTACATAAAATAAGCTCCTATGTATCTGCACCTTTTGTTGTTCACTTACTATATCTTAGACAACTTTTTATATTCACACAGATCTACCTCATTTGTTTTAATGGCTGTACATTTCATGTTAGAGGTACCTTCATTTATTACCCCAACTTCCTATTGATGGGCATTTAATTGTTTACTTTCCCCTATTGTAATCATTTCTTTGTTACAAATATTGCTGAAGATGTTTCCGTGTACTCATAAAAGTGTGTATATATATATATATATATGAACTAAATTACTAGAAATGGAGCTGCCAGGTCAAAGGATTTGTTCAGGTTATATTTTTAAAGACATAATTGCACTTCAAAAAGTTTGACTATTATATGCTGGGTATTATCAAATGACTTAACATTAGACAAGCATTGGTGGAAAATAGCATTTTAATTAGCATTTCTTTAATTATATATGAGATAAAAACTTCATTTGTTTATTGGCCCTTTCTTTTATTCCTTTTGAACTGCATATTCAAAGCCTTTTCTCATTTTTAAAACAGATTGAACCCCTTTTATAAAGACTAACGGGTGTTGGAGTCAAATGAGTCTTCCTTTTTTTTTATTCTTTTTTTTCCTCCAAAATTTGTAAAGAATATTACAGATATATTCTTAATGAAATAAAACATTAAAATATATTTAAAGATTCACATATGCCCCTTTTTCAAATTGCTGTATAAATGCCTTTATATATTAGGGAAGTTAACTCCATTCTCCTACGAATTGCAATTTTTTTTTTTTTACCAGTTCATTTTCTTTTAACTTATGATATTTTTAATGCAAAATTTATGTAGTACATTCGCCAGTCTTTATGGTTTCTGGGTTGTATCTTATTCAAGAAAGTATCTCCTCAGGCCAAGAATATCTCCTTCTAGTACTTTCATGGTTTCATTATGTTGTACTTACATCTTTATTCGTCTGGTATTAATATTCATGTAAGAAAAAAAATAGGAATCTAACTTTTTTTTAATTGCACTAAGTCCTCACACCATCTACTGAATAATCTTTCTTACCCTGATTAGAAATGCTGCTTTTATCATTTCTATTTTATTCTCTATTCTGAGCCAGTGATCTTCTGAGTCATCCTGCAATATCACAAACTATTTTAAATTTCTGTAGTTTAATAATATGGCTTAATATCTAATATGGCTAGTTTCTTCAGATTTACTTTTTTTTTTTAGAGAGTAGCTACTAGCCAGCTCTGGTATACCACCAAATAAAGTATTGTTATTGTGCTATGAAAAACATTCTTAGGCCATGCTAGGAACACAAAGCAGAGAATAGTCAATTCCATTTGAGGGAGGAAGATAGCAGAGGAAGCTTCATAGAGAGACTTTCAGGTGTTTGAAGGTTTTCTTTAAAGACACGGAATGTAACCCTCTTTTGTAGCACATGAGGCCTTCCATTTTTGTTCCATTCTTGGACCAGATAGTTGAAAAGTCTGTATTTAGAAGAAGTACAAGCTGCATATCCTCAATGGAAAGATGAATAACAAAGATCCCAGGTGATCCTAAGGTGCTGCAAGGGACAGAACCAGAGGCTCCCCTGCTGAAAAGCCTTACCGGGCTCATCTTTAAGTTACAAGACTGTAGAATTTGTTTATCCTAAGTTTCTTTCTTACTCTAGCCTGAGTCTTGGCCACTCAAAGATTTCTTATTAAACAATTACAGAACCAAACTGGGGTATTGCTAATAAATTTGCCTCACAAAACTGGGGAATCCCAGACTCTGGAAAAAAGTTATCTGATAGGAATGTTGTGTGGAAGCCAGGAAGATTGGATTAGAAGACATTAGAGTTCCTTCCACTTTTCAGTAAGCTGATGGTGCTATGAAGAGTCTGGTTGGAGTCATTTTTCAGTCTTTTAGAAGGAGCATTGCTGAATCCCTGTAATGTCATTTGTTGTAAGGGAGATTCTGTCTTGGCTGAGATGTAAGCCCATGTGGCCCTCTGGAAAGAAAAGAGGTTGGGGACATGTGACTCAGGGCTGTGGCCAACACACCTCCTTCACGCCTCCTCTGTCTCTCGCAGGTACCAGCACCCTTCCTGGTTCAGGTAGGGAATGAGGAATAGGTTTATGTGAGATGGGAGACCTCCAAGAACTATTGTGGGATCATTTGTTGAGCAGCCAAAATGAAATGTATTTCTCTTCAAGACATGTGCAGTGCCTTCACTAGCTCCTTTTTGAATACAGACATACTCCCTTTTTTGTTTACACCGTAAGCACTCAATAAATAGTATGCCTCGGTAGTCATAATAATCCCTGGTTGCTTCCAGAAACAAGCCAAACTCATGAGTAAAACCAGCATTAGTGGACGCCAAACAACTGTTGCATTTCAGACACCTCAGAGCCAGCTTGGTAGCCAATGACCTTTCAGTGTGAGCTGGCTCCTTGGTGTTACTGGAGGAGAAGCAACTGCTTTCCCAGAGGCACGGGGCTGCCCCAGACAGCTGTGTTTGCTGAACTGTTTCATGTCACCTCTCTATTTAGTCCAGAAATAGAGATCTGAGAAAAGAAAAAAACCAAAACAATGGCAAGGTCTAAATGTAAACATGATAAGGCAATGACAATGGCTTGTTGGCTTAGATCATGGGAATGCTTCATCGTGTCCAGGCTCTAGGCAGGAAAGGGAGGCTAAGCCAAGATTTGAGGGTCTCCGTTTCTAAATCAAGGTCTTTAAAGGTCTGGATTAGTTTAACACATAAATTCTTCACTCTACCCTTGCTCAACTGGAGAGTCTATGTCTGGGCTTCTGACGAGGAGGAGAGGCTAGAGAAGAAAGAACAATGGGTACCGGAATGGCCCAATAGAGTATTTGTCTCAGACGTCTTTAGAGAAGGGAGCAAAGGTCCTCTAACATGGTGATGTGGTAAGTGGTAAGGAACCTGGAGCGTGTCTGGAGAAAAGCCTTCTAAGTCTGGTTCTATGTTGGGCATAACATTTTCTCTCTAAGCCCAGTTTATCTCAGTTTGCTCGTCTGTATAATAGGAAAATAAGACTTCATAATATGATAACTTTCTAATTGTCAAACATCTGATTCTAAGAGTTTCAATAATCTTTGCAAAGTTAAACAGAGACCAAAAACTACCCAGGAGACCCAGCCTTCATCCACAAATAGGGCTTATACAAATTTTTTAATGTCGTCTGTAAAGTCTGTATAATAATATTACCACTCTTCACATCTTCTCCATATTCTTTTGAGATTAGCTAAGAGCACCTTGGACTAGTTCTACTCCAAAGAGGGTTAGAGAGACAGTACAGTTTTGTGATACTACTCATAGGAGCCAAGGGAGTTTGACAAGCTGAAATAATTACCCAAACCTTACAGCTCTGCTTATCAAGCTCTTGCTTATCACTGCCATTGACAACAAAGCCAAATAGGTATGGAATATTCACAAAAAGGGGTGAGCTTACTGTGACAGGAACTTGGTTAAAAAACAAAACTGATCCTAGGCCTGACAAGCTCATCCTATCATTCTGGAGATAAATTTTCTTTCTTTCTTTTTCTTTTTTGAGAGGCAGTTTCGTTCTTTCACTCAGGCCGAAGTACAGTGGCACCATCTAGGCTCACTACAACCTCCGCCTCCCGGGTCCAAGTGATTCTCCTGCCTCAGCCTCCCAAGTAGCTGGGATTACAGGTGGGTGCCACCATGCCCGGCTAATTTTTGTATTTTTAGTAGACACAGAGTTTCACCCTGTTGGCCAAGCTGGTCTCGAACTCCTGAGCTCAAGTAATCTGCCCCCCTCGGCCTCCCAAAATGCAGGGATGACAGGTGTGAGCCACTGCACCTGACCTTGGAGGTAAATTTTTAACAACAAGGTAAAATGCAAGGAGTGTCATCTCCTGGAAAATGAGGTCATGATGCTCTGTGGAGGAGGAGGGTCCTGATAGGAGCCTGGAAGGAGGAGGCCACTGGCAGCGAAGAGAAGCCAGAGGCACGCCAAGCCAGGACAACACGATGAGCGGGACACCAAAGTGCCGTGTCGGGAGCAACAAGCACATGAGCGTCTTCGCAGGGCAGGACAGAGGAGAGTGAGTGGACAGCAGCTTCAGCTGGAAGGGGGTTCAAGATTTGGCAGACATCCCTAGTTACCTATCCCAGTATCTTCTCTTCCTCCTTAATAACCCAACCTCGATTTTTAGCTGAGCTTCTTAATGCTCAGAATTAAAGAGAACACTTTCCACCCTCCTTTGCAATGAAGTGTGAGCACATGGCTGGGCTCCACACAAGGAGATCGAGGCAGAAATGTTCTGGGGGACTCTGGGAAGGTGCATGTCCATTTCCTCCTTTCTTCCTGCTACATGGACTGCAGATGGGGTGGCTGGAGTTCCAGCAGCCATCTCGCGCTAGGAGGTGATTTGAGAATGGCATATGTTGAAGCTTATAGAGAAGAAAAGAAGGAGCCTGGGTTATTAATAATGCCTCAAAGTAGCCTGAGACTGCTTATCTCCAGACTTGTTTTATATGAGAGAGAATTTTAAAATACAGTTCTTTAGTATTTTTCTGTCGTATGTATCCGGATTGTGGTAGGCCTAGAATTTCAGGATAAATTACTTTAATTCTTTAGAGACTAAGAAACACTACAATTTAAAAATTAATATATCAGTTATATTTTGGGCATCTATTGTATGGCAGACATTGAGGCAGATGTTGGAGGAATGCTCAGCTAATTTTCTGAAGGCCACAATACAGAGATGCTTTTGTGGTTCATTTAAATATGAGTTTATGTTTGGCTGTCAATGAGAACTTACATATATTTCTCATCTCTCTTTCCCTGTGATGTATTTGTAAAGCACATCACTATAGGTAGTGTACTTGAATGGCACTGTCAAAACATCCTCTAAACACCAGAGTTAACATTGATGTCCTGCTTTCAGAAATAGCCAGGTAAATCCTTTCATTGGTCTAAAATTCTAAACTCTAAAATGAGCTTCCTCTGTCTAGTAAGTCACCCGTTTTACTTTGGCTTATCACATGCTATTAGAAAGACAGTCTTGATTTTGCATTCACTGCCCAAGAGCACCTAGAATATACCAAGTTGATGAGAGTGTTTGGCTGAGGGTGGGGGGTGGGGGTTGGACCATTTTAAAGGGAAACAATATCTCTAACGCTCAGTTAAAAAAAATACACAGGGAGCGATTCTACACAACTTCCCTTCTGTTCCCTCCCCACACTCACCCTCAGCTCTGAATCAAAGGTAGGGTTGTTCCCCAAGCTGATTTTCTTTTTCTCAACAGGGTATTACTCTGTTGCCCAGGCTGGAGTGCAGTGGCATGATCACACCTCACTGCAACCTTGACCCCCTGGACTTAAGCGATCCTCCTATCTCAGCACCCCTAAGTAGCTGGGACTATAGGAGCATACCACCACACTTGGTTAATTTTTAAAATTTTTTTCTAGAGACGGGGTCTTGCCATATTGGTCAGGCTGGTTTCAAACTCTTGGGCACAAGGTATCCTCCCACCTCAGCCTCCCAAAGTGCTGGGATTACAGGGGTGAGCCACTGTGCCAGCCTTCAAGGCTGATTTTCTAGCAAGCTCTCAGGTGAGGCCCATGCTGCAGGTCTATCGACCACACTTTGGGTAGCAAGAGTCAGCAATGTCACCCGTCTCAGAAGTGTTTTAGTATCTTTTATCTTTAGTGTCATGCGCCCTGTGCCAGCCTGGATGACATCCCAGTCACAACAAGAAAAACATCGATGAACCTGACATGTCTGTGCTATTCTAACGCTAAGAGTGGCAAACCCAGAATAGAGACCTGGTTGTATTTGTAAGTACTGTACTCTCTTTACAGTAGTAATTTCTAATGAAGATGATGCTGATGATGTTAATAATAATTGTAGCTAACCTCTTTTTTAAGTATTGACTGTGTGACTGATAGTGTAAGTGCGTTCCACGCATTATTTAATTTAATGCTACCAGTAACTCTGTACAGTAGGCACTATTCTAATCTCCACATTTCACATGAGGAAACTGAGGCTCAGAGAAGCTAAGCAGCTTTCCCAGGGTCACACTGCAGGCTCACAAGTGTAATGGCAAATATTTCTCTGCTCCTTGAAGAGGATTAGCAAGTCCTCCTTATTGCTCCCAGACAGGTTCGAGCTGAGTGAGGTGCTGAGCAGAGAGTTTTAGGTCAATGGAAGGATTTACCTGGCTATTTCTGAAAGCAGGACTTCAATTTTAACTCCCTGAGTTTTGAAGACGTTTCGATAGTTCCCTCCAAGTATATTTCCTATAGTAATATACTTTTAAAATATATCACAGGGAGAGGGAGATGAGAAAGAGCTGTGAGTTATCACTGACAGCCAAACACAAACTCCCTGCTTACAAATTTATCTTCTTTCTTAAAAACTTCAAAGTGAATACGTCTGGGATATGGGGACAAAAGTTGTCCTCAGGAACCATGACTCATAGTGACTTTAGGAAATGATGATTCGACACCAGACAGCAGTGAGTGAACTATTTCACGCTGTCTCAGAGTCTTAGCGTTGGAAGGATCCTGGAGGCTGAAGTCCTCTCAGCGCTCCTACTCGGAGGCTGTGCAGTCATCTTCCGAACCCTTTGAGCCACAGCAGCCACTGCCTTGCCAGACAGGCTGCTTAGTTTTCAGGCAGCTCTAGCTGTTAGGAGGTCTTTCTCTGTACCGACTTCCCTGGAACTCTCTTAAGCCTCATTCTTCCCCGTGGAGCCCCTCAGATTCTGTCCTCTGTACGACACTAACATATGCCTGTTTCCAAGTTCCAACTCCAAGGTTGCCTACTTCTGACCTAAAATAAAACTGTGAGGGGTGTTCGTGTGTGTCCTCTGGTGCTTGAACATTGAACATGCATGTTTGTGCCTACACTTGCTAAGTGCTAGCTGGGCTCATTGATTTTTCTTTTCTTTTCTTTTCTTTTGTGTGTTTTAGAGATGGGGGTCTCACCTGCCATGTTGCCCATGCTGGAGCCCAACTCCTGGGCTCAAGTGATGCTCCTGCCTCAGCCTCCTGAGTAGCTGGGGGGACTATACGTGCGAGTTTGTTCATTTTAAAGGTGGCTTTGCCCAGTAATCTCTAGTGGGGAGCATCCCACTGACCCTGGGAGCTAATGCACGGGGGAGGATGAGAGGTACTCCTGGGAGGGCGAGCGCCTTTGGGTTATCTCAGTCCCTGGCACTTTCCGGGGCCAGCAGGCAGATGAGCTATCATTCTAGAAAGTGCCAGCTACGCCTGCACACTCCTCTCAACCTCGACGGTGCACGCCCGAAGCTCTGAATCAAACGTAGGGCTGCTACCCCAAAGCTGATGTGGCTCGTAAAGAATCTGAGAGACTGTAGGTCATTGCAGTCACAAGGGCATCCACCAGAGATGGGGACAACCAACAGGAGACCTCGGCCTTGGTGCAGGCAGGCTAATGAGGGGCCCAGCAGTGCCGTTATGACAAAGGGTTCTGGGTCAGCAACGCAGCTTGGTGGTGGAGCTACTGACCAAAACTTCTTACTTTCTCTGCTTCTTCAAGGCCCAGTGCTTTATCTGTCAAATTTGGGGGAGATCTCTGCCTTGTAGGCTTTAGATGTTTACTTAGTAGCTATCAACGTCCTTTCTCTCTTGGCTCAAATTTTGAATGTTGAGGCAGGAAACCACTACTGAATATCATTTACCTGAGATTTCCCTTGTGGCCCATTAGAAGGGGTGTGTGTGTGTGAGAGAGAGAGAGAGAGAGAGAACACGCCCAAGGCCACTGTGGGTGAGGGTGGGGTGTTTGGATGAACACGGGTCTGGGAGAGTCAGGACCCCTGGACCTCTAGGCCTGGGCTCCACTGCTCCCTGGTTATGTGGCTTTGGGGAAGCCCCTCTACTTTTCTAGGCCTCATTTTCTCCATTTCTAAAATGAATACCATAAATAGGAAGTAATTTCTAGTGTACTATGCTACTCAAACTTCTGTTCTCACTTGTTTTTTTGTGTACCTTCTGCATGCCGGGAACTAATTCACAGCATGAAACAAGCCCCCGCGGTCCCAGCTCTTAGCAGCCCGTGCCCCGGGGAGGGGTCAGGTCGTACCCGGATAGACAGCGCCACAGTGGAAGGTGGAGGGGATGAGCAGCACGCAGGCAATACAGCAAGGCAGGGTGTGGAGAGCGATGGGCAGGCGCTGTGGGGAGGAAATGCTGTTTGAGCAGGGAGCTTAAGCACTTGAGGCAGGGAGTCCGGGGTGTGTTTGGGGGAAGAATGTTCTGGGCAGGGCACAGCAGATCTGAAGCCCAGAGCTCCCAGCAAGGCCAAGGGGATTGCAGCACAGTCACTGGGGAGCCCTGAGCACGGAGGGGCAGGAAGTGGGCCTGAGGCAAGGGGATTGGATTTCATTCTGATGGGAGAGCTTTGTTTTTATTTCGGCTCCCAGTGCTGTATTTCAGTCCACGTACAGCAGATTAAAACACTGCTTCTCCCATCTCCTTCCCCGCTCTGTGGTGGCCTTGGTGGTTTTGACACTAAAGGTGGAACCAGGAGGTTGGGGTGAGGAGGAGGGAAGGATGGAGCGGGTCTGGGGGTGGTGAGGAGGACGGAAGGATGGAGCGGGTCTGGGGGTGGTGAGGAGGAGGGAAGGATGGAGCGGGTCTGGCAGGGGTGAGGAGGAGGGAAGGATGGAGCGGGTCTGGGGGTGGTGAGGAGGAGGGAAGGATGGAGCGGGTCTGGGGGTGGTGAGGAGGACGGAAGGATGGAGCGGGTCTGGCAGGGGTGAGGAGGAGGGAAGGATGGAGCGGGTCTGGGGGTGGTGAGGAGGACGGAAGGATGGAGCGGGTCTGGGGGTGGTGAGGAGGAGGGAAGGATGGAGCGGGTCTGGGGGTGGTGAGGAGGAGGGAAGGATGGAGCGGGTCTGGCAGGGGTGAGGAGGAGGGAAGGATGGAGCGGGTCTGGGGGTGGTGAGGAGGAGGGAAGGATGGAGCGGGTCTGGGGGTGGTGAGGAGGAGGGAAGGATGGAGCGGGTCTGGGGGTGGTGAGGAGGAGGGAAGGATGGAGCGGGTCTGGGGATGGTGAGGAGGAGGGAAGGATGGAGCGGGTCTGGCAGGGGTGAGGAGGAGGGAAGGATGGAGCGGGTCTGGGGGTGGTGAGGAGGAGGGAAGGATGGAGCGGGTCTGGCAGGGGTGAGGAGGAGGGAAGGATGGAGCGGGTCTGGCAGGGCTTCTTGGAGAGCATGTGGAGTTGATGGCAGAGGAAAGAGGCAGGGAAGGGCACGCATTCCAGTTCATCTTGTATTTCCAAGCTCTGAAGTCACTACTTAGAAAGAGTAGATAAGCCCTATTTCCTCCACTTTTCCCTTTTCCCTTGTATTTTCTCCTGGAGACAGAGAGAATTGATGTCGATGCCTATTATTTGCCTCTCAGTTAACTTTTAAAGTATTTGCAAGGCTGAGAGACTATGTGCTGTGCATCGAATGTTCCTGTATTATCTCCCGAAGCCATTTTTTTTCCATGAAACCTTTTGAAATCCAAGAAGAGAAGGTCACAACTCTCCTGGCCTCAGGTTTCTCCTGGGGTGGCAGAAGTGTGGCGTGGACAGGGTGGGCTGGTACAAGTGGGAACCTGTTTTCCAGAAGGGTGAGTTCAAAGGCTCAAAAATAAAGAAGTAACAAAATTAAAAAAAAAAAGAATAAGCAAATAAAAGAGCAAGGCTGGGGCTGGATAAATGAATCTAAAGAAAGCAAAGGGCAAACACAAAAGATCCACATTGCTCGACTACTTCCCAGACCTCCGATCAGCGTTAGTCCCTCCATTACCTAAACTTGGGCCAAGTTGAAAGACTTAGTTGAAAGATTAGCTGGCTTTGTTTTGTCTTTTCTCACAGCTCACCTTCCCTGGAAGCCTGCAGTGGAGGGTGAGTCCCAGAGGATGGGGAGCAGGTGGGAGGACAGAAATGTGGACAGAGTGATGCCCACTCCCTAATTAGCTCCATAATGTCTGAGACTTGAACTTGCTTTCTGTAAGCAAAAGTGGCTCTCTGCTCATCCCTAAATACTCGACCAAAGACACTGCCCAGTCCTCAGCAGTACAGTAATACCGTTTTCAAGATTTATCCATGTGGACCACATTGCACATAGATGCCACTCCCTGACTCAAAACCTTCAAAAGCATCATAAGAGCCAGTAAGATTTGATCCAGGTGGTATTCCTGGCTGTCTCCTGCTCATCTTCTCCCATTGTTCTCTCCCAGCCTGCTTGGTTTCTCTTTTACTTGAATAGCACATTCCTCCCTAGGACCTTTGTATTTGCTGTTTCCTCGGCCCAGAAGGGTCTCCCTCAGACATGCACTTGGCTCACTCTCATTTCATTGAGGACTGTGCTCCAACTTCACCTTCTTGGGGTCTCCCTGGCTCTCCCAGACAGCTTGTCCCTCTGTAAGAATATTTACCTGTCCATGTGCATATCATCTATCTCCTTCATTAGGATGTAAGCACAGTAGGACGGGAATTCGTCTGTTTTAGTCATCACTGTATCCGTGGCACTGCAAATGGTTCCTAGCACATAGTTGGCACTCAATAAATATTTGCTGGAAAAATGCTTTGATTTGTGAGACAGAGTCATACTTGCTGGTCTACCCAATGTCTCCAGCACGGGCTCAGCTCGTTTCACATGCCTGCAGGTATCATTTGCATTGATTATATCTCCTGGGGGTGTGTGTGTGTGTGTGTGTGTGTGCGCGCGCGCGCGTGTGTGTGTGTGTGTGTGTGTGTGTGTGTGCATTTGCATAAGAATCGCCTAGTAAAAGTGCTACTTTTACTTTATTTTTGAAAATTGCAAAATAGCCATGACTACAAGGTCAGGAGCCCATCTGGCCAGCAAATAGAAGGAAACTTGAGAACTTCAGCCTTGCAGGTTTCCCCTAGTGCCGAGTGAGGTGGGCCGCCATACCTCTCTGTGGTCTCAGCCTGGCTAGGACAGAGGGGAGATGCTGCCTGTGATATGCCTGGCCTCTAGGCAGTGTTGAGGATGGGTCTCAGAGAGGGGCTCCACCAGAGCTGGTGGTGATGGGAATAATAATGCATGGACCCAGGTCCCCCACCCCCACACGGCAGCCGGGCCTTGTGGCTTCAACCACATGGGCTTGGGGAGTTGTTTGATTGCATGTGTGTTTGGTTTCCCTGTTTACACGGAGCAGTTAAAGGTCATGAAAAGACCTCAAGACCTCTGAGTTCTCTTCACTTGGTTTCCTCTTTCTTCCTCAGGGGGTACAGCCCATGCTGTGTGAAATACCCACAAGACAGTGTCAAGAGGAAGGTATACCTAAATGCCTGTATACCATTTGCACAGCTTTCAGTGACTAGGCCTTTTGGTCTGGCCTGCTTTTATAAGCAGTGACATTATTTAGCATCTGCTAATCCAAAATTCACCAAGTACATATATTTTTAATATTTTAGGCCATTCAGTAACTATTTACTGAATGCCTTTTATAATGCATTAAAATTTTAGTTCCAAGTTCTGCCTTGCCTTTCAAGAGAAAAATCCCAATATATAAAAAGAGGGGAGCAGGAAATAGAGCAATTCTACAGTAAGCTTCCACTGGAGTAACCCCAGGGGAACTCCGTACAGCCACAAGGGCTTTAAAGACCATGGTCAGAAAACCTCTAGGCAAGATTATTTTTAAATATTTTTAAAAAATATATTCATGTCAGGTCTATGCCAATATCTGATTTTAAGCAACATGCCCCCAATTTAAACCCCAGTCTGGCTAACCCTCTGGCAAGCTACTGAAATCCACACTGCTTGGCAGGTACACAGGCCTGAGTATAAATTCAGAGAAAGGAAGGCCCCAGTGTAACCAAGTGTCACATCTAAAACAGTTGTACCCAAAAGTGTGCAATCTAGATGGGTCAGAGTTCTCTAGATTTTTTTTGGCATTGTGTTATTCAAATCACAGCAGGCAATGGAGATTCTGACCACTGAACATAAGGTATACTTATGGTAGTGTGGTCAGTTTAGAAGTGGCAGGAAGCATTTCTCTTTCTGGCAACTGATGTGAAGGCTAGCTGCCCTGAAAACTCAGATTTTCTGGATCTTTTCTCAGGCAATATGGGAAACAGATGGTGAGCACATAGTCATTCTCTTTCCCATCTGATCCTCCCAGCAACTGTCTGTGGTTGACTGGGGGTGCCAGTTCTTAAGTCACGATGGTTCTCTGTTAGAAATAAACCTATTTCCATCTAAGGATAAATAACAAAATACAACTTTTTCTAGTGAGGCATAAATTGGATATGTTTGAAGTTACACATTTTGAAGAACTGTAAATGTCCAATACTTCTGAAAACGCATACACTTTAATGAGGTGATTTTTGTTTTACTATTTCTTTTCCTTTTGTTACATGTCATCTTTCCATAGCTGACATGTTTAATAATATAATTATTTTCAATCTAATTGTTGCGTATACAGTAAGAATTGCATTAGACTAGTTGTAAAGATCATAATATATCAAATTAAATGATGTTTACATCAAAATCAGAAACCCATCCACACACTCTACATATGTATGTGTGCACGTGTTTGTGTGTAGTGTATGGAGAAGCAGAAACACTGAGTTACAGCTTTTATCCCACAAAATGTGCACTTAACATCAAAGCGATACTCATCTTTAATTACAAGGAGTTGTTTCCCAGGCAAATCAGCCAGTCAAGTCAATTGTCTATAACTTACTTTTTAAAAGATGGAAAAGAAACCAGGTATGGTGGCTTGTACCAGTAGCCCCAGATACTTGGGAAGCTCGAGCCCAGGAGTTCAAGGCCAGCATGGTCAACAGAGCGAGACTCAGTCTGAAAAAGACCCAAAAGGCCAAATGTGTAGCTCAAGGCTGCTCAGAGGAGGTAAGGGGCAGATCTGAGGCCAAGGCTGTGGCCAACTCAGTGTCTCAGATTCCACAGTGCCCTCCGGGTCTATTTGCTGCTGTCTTGGTTTTTCACACCTGGGAACCTTTGCATTCCTGTTAAGTTGGGAAGCGGTTCAGTATTCAAGGGCCAGAGGCTGGAGGTAAGTAGGCAGTCAAGGTGAATCCCAGAGGCTCTTTGAGATCTATTCATTCATTCATACATGCATTTACTGAGCAACTATTGTATGCTGAGTTACATAATACAATGCAGGGGACCTTGTTCTAAAAGATGCCTGAATCTGTGAAAGCAAAGGAAAAAAAAAAAAAAAAAACTGTTTGTATCAGTTTCCTAGGGACAGTGTAACAAAGTAACAAAGTACCACCAATTGGGTGGCCTACAGCAATAGACATTTATTGTCTTGCAGTTCTGGGCGCTAGAAGTCTGGAATCAAGGAGTCAGAAGGGCCAGGCTCCTTCTGAAACCTGGGGGTGAATTCTTCCTGTCTCTTCCAGCTTCTGGTGTTTGCTGAGAATCCTTGGAGTTCCTTGGCTTGTAGATGCCTCAATCCAAGCTCTGCCTCCATTGTCACACCCCATCTTCTCCCTTTGCGTCTCTGTCTAGTCACATGGCACTGTCCTCTCTGTCTCTACTCCTCCTACAAGGACACCAGTCGTGTTGGATTCAGAACCCACACTGCTCTAGGATGACCTCATTTTAACTCGCTGTATCTACAGTGACCCTATTTCCAAATGAGGTCACATTGTGAGACCCTGGAGATCAGGACTTCAACATATCTTTTAGGGAGACACAAACCCATAACACCCTGAGGTCCAGTTCATTTCAAAGGATTTTCAAAGTTTCACAGGATTCATCTCCTAGCCTATTCCACTTCCTCTTTGTTGCCTCCTGACTTACTAAAAAATAATTTTTAAAAAATGCTGTAGCAAGATTTGTGGGATTATACATATTGTGGGATACTTTAAATGTTTTAAATTAACCATTTATAACACAAAAATAGAGTGCAATACAACCATGTTATTCACAAGATAATTACAGAATTTACTTTGAAAATATTAATTTACAGTGTACTCTTGGAAGGAGCATCCAAGTTTTCAACTCCCTAAGAAAAGACAATTTATTTTAATCCTGTGAGTTTATCTCAGGCAGCAATCATTTGCCTCATTAGTCATGACTTCAGACTCCTACATTTGAGGCCCGTTGCGATAGTGAGGCTGGGCCAAGGGACTGGCTCCCCACAGATAGCCCTGCTCGCACTTAGGAAGAAGCCATTTTTTAATTGACCTGTGCCTTGTTCCTTCCCTTCTACCTGCTGAGCCAACACACGCTGCCTTTGCTCTGACATCACTCTGCTCACGTCCTCATGCTCCTGACTCAGAGCAGTGCCTGGCTGTCTCCTGTCCGTTTCTCATCCGCATCTCGCCCGTCCTTTGCCAGAGGGTGGACGTGCTCATCTCCAGCCTGCAGGTGGCTGCTATTTGCAGCAGTGAGCTCTGCAAACAACACTGTGCTTACCCCAGGCCTTAAGCCTGTTTGTTCTTGTCCAGTGACCCAGAGAGGGCTCAGGGCTCAGAACCATTTTCTCAGTGCTGCCAGTGTTCCCCTGAGGCATTGTGCCTATAATATACTCTCCACATTTTGATGGTGAGGGACTGCTTTACCTGACCCCACTGCTACTGCCCCAGAAAAATAACAATAATAACCAATATTTATTGAGCAATTACTGTGTATTAGGCACTCTTCTAGGCTTTTTATATGAATCCTGTCATTTAATCTGCACAAAACATTATGAAGCAGGAACAAATATCATCTTCACTTTCCAGATAAGGAATCCAAGACCCAAGGCAAGTAGGTTACTTGTGTGAGGCCATATTGTTAGTATCTTATTTTTTAAATTTATTTTTCAGACAAGGCCTCACTCCGTCACCCAGGCTGGAGTGCGATGGCACAATCACGGCTCACTGTATCCTTGACGTCCCAGGCTCAAGCGATCCTCCCACCTCAGTTTCCCAAGTAGCTAGGACCACAGGTACACACCACCATGCCCAGCTATTTTTTTTGTTTTCTTTTGGTAAAGATAGGATCTCCCCATGTTGCCGAGGCTGGTCTTGAACTCCTGGTCTCAAGTGGTCCTCCTGCCTTGGCCTCCTAAAGTGCTGGGATTACAAACATGAACCACCATGCCCATCCAACACTGTTAGTATCTTTGCAGACCCTGGCAACCCACACTCACGTGCTCTGACCCCAGGGATAGGAATTTTCATCACTCTGGCCCTGTCCTTCTCTGTTTGGGAATGCTATTACAAAATATCATAGACTGGGTGGTTTAAAAACAACAAACATTTATTGCTTACAGTTTTGGGGGCTGGGAAGTCCAAGATCCAGGTGCTGGCAGATTTGGTGTCTGCTGAGGACACCAAACCAGGACTCTGACCTGGTTCAGAGTCTTCTTGGTTCAGAGATAGCCATCTTTTCAATGTGACCTCACATGGCAGACAGGGCAGTGAACTCCCTCAGTCCTCTTTTATAAATGGCAGTAACCCCACTCATGAAAGCCTCATGACCTGATCAACCCCCAAAGGCCCATCTCCAAATATCCTTTAAAAATTTTTTTTTAATAGAGATGGAGCCTCACTACATTGACCAGGATGGTCTCAGACTCCTGGCCTCAAGCATTTCTCCGATCTCGGTCTCCCAAAGTGCTGGGATTACAGGCATGAGCCACCACATCCAGCCCAAATATCCTAACACTGGGTACTATGTTTCAACATGTGAATTTGGTGGGGCATAAACATTCAGACCATACTTCCCCTGTGGAGGATGACCTATGGAGGATGATGGGTGGATGGATGGATGGACAATAGAGCAATAGATTGATCCCCGCACAGAGAGCTTGACTGGCCTGCTCAAGGACATGCCGGGCCTTTCAAGTACACACAGTCACAGACATGCTTGTGATGGAGCAGCACGCAGGAGCAAGGAGTTTGGACTCCGAGTGACACTACCAGGGTTTGAATCCCAGTACCATCACTTGCAAGTTGTGTAACCTGGGGCCAGTTTTTTCCACATCTGTGTGCCTCAGTTTTCTTATGTGGAAAGATAGCATTATCAAAATATCTTACTCATGAGATGTTAAGAGAAGTAAATAAAATTAGGCTTGTTGAGGCTGGGTGCGGTGGCTCACGCCTGTAATCCCAGCACTTTGGGAGGCCAAGGCGGGTGGATCAATTGAGGTTGGAAACTCAAGACCAGCCTGGCCAATGTGGTGAAACCTCATCTCTACTAAAAATACAAAATTTAACTGGGCATGGTGGCACGTGCCTGTAATCCCAGATACTCCAGAGGCGGAGGCAGGAGAATCTCTTGAACCCGGGGGTCAGAGGTTGCAGTGAGCCAAGATCATGCCACTGCACTGCAGCCTGAGCAACACAGAGAGACTCCATCTCAAAAAAAAAAAAAATTAGTGCTCTCTGAATGTTGGCTAGTATAATTATTTAACAGTACTTTACTTCTGCCTTATGCCAAACCTTTCAAAGCCTGTGGGAAATGTTTTCTCGTGTGAGCCTTGACCAGTGCCATGTAGTAGATAAGGCAAATATTCATGTCTAGTTTACAGAGGAGGAGTTCATTTCAAAGAGTTCAGGAACATGAGAAATCCTAGAGGCTGGGGATGGTCGATGCAGAAGCCAGGTGGGCTGACTAAGCCAGGAGGGTAAGAACTTCCCTGGGGAATATTGTGAAAGGTGAGAAAAATCTGTCTTTAGCTCTGCCTTCCTTCACTCTTCACTGCTGCAGCCTGAATTGCTTTCAGCTGTGATCCCCTCCGAGCTCTGATGTTGCTGTAAAGGGCTGTTTTTCACATGTCCATTGCTTGTTTAAGCAGGGCTGCTGGAGTGGCCTCAGAAACCCTGCAGAATGGACTTGTGATGGAGGTATTTCAGGCACTCCTTGAAACACTTGAGGAACTTAACACATTGGCTTTCTAGACAGGTAACTCTAGCAGCTGATGAAGAATAGTTGGACGCCTGGATTCAGGGAGACGAGTAGGGAGGCTGTATTGATAATTCAGGTGAGAAATATTGATTGGTCTGAATTAAAGCAGCAACAATGGAGGAGAAGAAAAGAGGCCGGTGCGAGAGAGAGGTAGGAGGTAGTGCTGAGAGTTTGTTGACTGAATGAATGTGGAAGATGATGGGGAGCTGGGGTTGGGGGTGACAGGAAATACTTCATAGAGCAGCTGTTCTCAAGTTTTTTTTTGTTTTAACATCAGAATCACTTGGCAGGCTTGTGAAAATAGAGATTGCTGGGCCCCTACCCAAGAGTGGGTGAGGACTCTCTTCATAGTTCAAAGACAGCCATCTTCCTTTGAATCTTCACAGGTGTGGTCCCAGAACCAGCAGCATTAGGATCACCTGGGAACTTGTTAAAAAGTGCAAATTTGTGGGCTCCTCTTTTGGGTAGGGGCCCAGCAATCTCTATTTCTCCACCCCATGTCAACTCACTTTATTGGCTTTCTCTTTATCTAGTTGCAAAAAATGGGAGTGAATGCAAAGCCACAGACCAATTGTTGCTTTGCCATGGCCACCTAATGGTTCAGACCAGGAGCATTATCAGGAACCACTATCCTAGAGAATAGCGTGGTTAGGTTTGAATGTAGCTTCTAGGAAGGAATTAGACACAGATGGGCTGAGAAGATAGAGGAAAGCATGTTAGGTGGGCTAAATGGCATGGACAGTCAGTAATATGAGACTGTGTCCTGCCTGTTCAAATGGCCTCTTGAGGGCCTGAGTGTGGTAGAGATAAGACTTTTTAAATAACCAGTGCCTTTGCAGTGTATCTGTGAGAGCTTCCCTTGCTCATGTTGTGATACAGCCATTGGATTTAATGAGTCTTACTGTGAGTTGGTTCAGATTCAGACGCCAAAAGGATTTTAATGAAACTACTTTATTTAAGAAGTGCAGGCAACTCCAGGAAAGAAAGGCATGTTGTACAGGGAAGAAAAGGTGGAATCATTAAGTCACAGGAAAACTGGGTTAAGTGCAAAGCTCAAAATGATCCCAGCCAAGGTAGGAGGCGGCTGGGGTATTAATACAATAACTCTTGAGAGTCATGATTGAGTGCTGTATTTGGTGACAGGTGAGGTGTGTTAATTCCTTAGCACTTCTGGTCTGCAGCTGGCTTCCCTGAGTCTTGGGGAAAGAGCCTCAGGCACAGAGATGCAGGTGTTGGCTTTGTAAATGGTGGGAATATATTCAAAGGTCCACGGGAAAGACTGTACATAAACACCATCTGGGGTAACCTCTAGCTAAATGCCAATAATGGGCTCTCTTAAGGCTCCTGGTCTGAACCTTTAAGTGGCTATGGCAAAGCGACAATTGGCCTTGTGACCCTGTGTTCATTCTCATTTTGTGCAATTAGAGACAGAGGAAGCCAATAAGGTGAGTTGAGCTGGGATGGAGAGGATTCCTTTTGGTGTTCTAAGGATGTCAGGTATTTAGCCTGTGGAAATAGTGCATTTTAATCTTCCTTACATGTGGGACTATTTTTCTTATTCCAGGAAGCAGAAGTCAGTTCCAAACTGCTAATGAGGTCCTGGGTTTTGTTTTGGATATTCACTTGAGATTAGCACATTACGAGTTCATTATCTCATTTTTCTCACTAAAAATACCATACCTTGGGTAGTCTTTTAGAATATCGTTAGTCAGTTTGGGCTGCTATACCAAGATACCATAGACTGGGAGGCTTGAACAACAGGAATTTATTTCTCATAGTTCAGAAGTCTAGGAAGTCCAAGATCAAGGTGCTGGCAGATTTGGGGTCTGGTGAGAGCTCTCTTCATGGTTTGCAGATGGCAGTCTTCCGATTAATTCATCAGGTGATAGAGAGCTCTAGTCCTGTCTCTTCTGATAGATACATTAATCCCTTCACGGTGGCTCCACTCTCATGAGCTCATCTAAACCTCCCAAAGATGCCATTTCTGAATTGGAGGTTAGGAGGGACACAGACGTACAGTCCATAACAAATACTCTTTCCTGAAACTCATATTTTCCTGGGCATTTAAATTGGGTTTTCATTTTACTTTTGATTCCTCCAAGTCTCTGCAGCCTTGGATTCATTTTTTTCCATCAGCTGGAATCATATTCCTTTTGCCACCATTTAGAGTTAAGCAAAATGACAGAGGAACCAAATATTTCTGCTACTTGTTAAGCTCCTGGGTTGATCGAATGACACACGCCTGTGACCAATGAGGAACTGTACTAGTCATGTTGAAAGGCCCTTTATTGCTTTTCATAAAAAGGAAAAGCAAAAGGAAACAAATATTTTAGATAAAAAGTCATTATTAGCCCCAGTGGTTCCTGGAATAACTCTAAGTTTCATTGAAGTTCCTCTTGCATATTGTCTTGTCCAGAGAAGCTGACCACTAAGTATGGTTAACTTTAAACACATTTTAAAAAATAAAAATCCAGGCTGGGCACTGTGGCTCATGCCTGTAATCCCAGTACTTTGGGAGGCCGAGGCAGGTGGATCACCTGAGGTCAGGAGTTTAAGACCAGCCTGGCCAACATGGTGACATCTCGTCTCTACTGAAAATACAAACATTAGCTGCGCATGGTGATGTGCACCTGTAATCCTAGCTACTGGGGAGGCTGAGGCAGGAGAACTATTTGAACCCAGAAGGCAGAGGTTACAGTGAGCTGAGATCGTGCCATTGCACTCTAGCCTGGGCGACAAGAGTGAAACTTTCTGTCTCAAAAATAAATAAATAAATAAATAAATAATAAAAATCTGGGGTATCATGCATATTTCTTAAAACATGTAACATTGCTATGCAGTGTAATGTAACATAATATAATGGTTTTAAAATAGTATAACATTTTTTTCTTGGAGGTCAAATTAGTCTTGTTTAAAAGTTACTACGTGTCAATCTTCAGCTATAAATTCATTCTGAGACCCAAGATCTGGAACATCTATTTATGGAGGATTAGCTGTGGTGTCTGTCACTCAGCAGCCCAGGGGCTGGGAAGAGGTCAAATTCTAAAGTAAACTCACCCATGGGAAGGATATTTGGTGCAATGACAGAGCTGAAAGGGTCATTCAGCTCACTCATTTTACAGATGAGGAAAATGAGTCCCAAAGCAGGGGAGTAGCTTCCAAGAGTAACACATTTAGTTGTAAAGTAAATGGCAGAGGTGGGGAGGACAGTAACCTGAGCCTCTCTCCCCAGCCATGGATGCCATTTCTGTCCTCTGCCCATTCTGTCCCAAGGATTTGGGTTTAGACCAGGGCAGGTCTGGAGTTGCCACTCTGGACAGTGTTAATGTGGGGATTCACGAAGCGTATGCTATGGAACAAAATGAACTGATGTTACTTAAATGTATTGTTGTGTAGTTGTGTAGTTTTCAGATATGCAAAGTGGAACAAAGTCAGTAGGTTTATTTTACTTCAAGGCTCTGCTTCTTGGGGTCATTACAACTGAATGCATTTACAAATCCCACAAAAATGTTTTAATGTTCAGAATTTCCCACACTTGCTAACGATGGAAACCTCTTCTCATGGACCAACTTGTGAGACTAATGATTCTCAAGAACTGATATTGGGAAAGGCCAGTCCCAGTCTCCTTGTTCACTTAAGAGGAGAGGAAGCCAGAAAGAGGTGTTATGGAACCAGTCTTACATTTTGGAAAAAGCTATTCTCAAGTTTAACCAAGCGCCAGGTCATGCCCACTCTGGACAGCTGTCTACTGAAATGATAATCCCAGGAATGCATCAAGTCGGGCTTCAGTTTGTATCTGCGATTATCTGTTAATTCAGGGCCCATCATGCCATCTTGGCCCTTCCTCGGTATATCTGAGGTCACTGGAGATGATAGAACTGACCCAGTTTTTCAGTGGCCTCCAGACTACTTATGTTAAATGAGTCAGCTAGACTGTACAGTCCACAGTGAACTGGATTTCAGGAAAGGACTTACATTCCAGAGAGTGTCCTGTGAGTGAAATGGATCTAGGAATCAATGGAACAATTGTTCATTATTTACCTACTTGTATTTGCTGTTGTCAAACTTTCAATATCAGATGCTATATAATGGATCCTGAAAAGTTACTGCTGACAAACTCTCTCCTCTTCACTCTCTTTTTCTTGTGAAACAACTGTTTTGGTCCCAGATACTTTGAGTAATAATGATGGAAATGTAACTTAGATATTAGTTCAAACTCTGTCAAAGGAATTAAGTATTTCTGGATTGCTCTTATGAAAAGCACTTAGAACTATTTAATCCATTTTTTTAAAAAAGAAATATTAAAAAATGATTGTTAAGGATGGCTCAGGTGAGTTAGTTTGGCATCTACAGGACCTCATAAAATGCCACTTACTCCACACAGACTTCTCTTGCTAACTAGAAGTTATGCAACAACTTCCTCCCTCAAGACCAGCTCTATGAAAATTAATAAACATGGAAATATATATTCTACTTTAAAAATTGTCATCTGAGCTAGAACCACCTTTTATATTGCAAATCCTGTGGCTGCTTCTATGTTCATATTTACATATATGTGTATACCTGGATACATGCAATGTGTAATTTTTGAACACTATGACTTACTACTAACAACAGTGTAAGGACTTATCAATTCAAACTTAAATCTGGAGGTCATTTTCCTGGAAAAAAATGTACATATACATACATATGCACACATGTGCACACACACATATAATTTGTATGTGGGGCCAAGGGTTAGAGGTATTGACTATAAAGTTAGTTGACAAACCATACAAGAAATGGGCTTTGTTATATCTCATATTGGAAGCTCCTTAGAAGTCAGCAATTTAAGAGTGGCATTTTTTGAGACCCATGATTTGCAAACTCTGGTTTGGGATGGGGAGTAAATTGTGGCCAAATTTGATAATTTACTCTGTAACAATTGATTAACTGTGAATAGTGGGTCAAAAGAGCAATTTTGCACTTGGCTGTAGAGATGGAAAGAGGAGAAGCAAAATACATGCAACCCTTGGCTACTCTGATTTCAATACAGAAATCAAGAGACACACAATTCCAAAGTCAGGACCCTCCAAACAATGAAACTGAATGAAATACCTCCTTAGAAGATAAATCTATATCCAAGTCTTATAAGAAATCACAGACAGCAGAAAAGCAACCTAGAAATGGACCAGAGGGTAATTTAATATTTTGAAACCTCTCGTTTCTCTTCCGTGCTGATGTGTTTTTCTTGGGGTCTGATTTTAGGGAACAACAGTAGGAGGAGGTAGGAGTATTTAGAAGGATGAGGGGGCAGCATTAGTGAAACTTATTGTGTTTGACATGGATTTTGAAAAGTAGATAACACTTAGGAGGTTTGATAATTTGAGAAAGCTCTTTTCAATGTTGATATAGATTTGTATTCATACCTATATTCCTGCTGTGTTATTGAATCTGCATGTTTCACAATTGAATATGTTTAATTACATACTGTATAATGTATTATTGATACATTTCTACTTTGATAATGTCTGAATTAAAGCTCTACATTATGTAGAACAGAATAGCAATGTGACAGTGTCAGAACGTACAGTTTCTGCTGCCTGACTGGGTGTGCAGGGTCCTCCATAAAATAACTTCAACCTTATGGCTTTCCATTGCTTCTCTACATATACCTTATAGTTGATCGAAACCAGATCAATTTATATTCACCAAACAGGCTACACACCTTCCAACTCTGTGCTGTTGCTCTTAATACCCACTAATCCTGTAATGTTCTTCCCCCTGTAATTTCTACCTCTCAGAAATCCTATTGAAAATGTACTTAAAATGCTAGCTCCATGCTTCAGAGTCAAGATGGCTGACATTTATCAAAATGTCAAATGTGTGACCTTTCTCAAAATCTCAATAAATTCTACAAAAAGTTAATGATAACAATAAATAAAAAATCAATAATGGCAATAAAAAAAACAAGAAGCTTGATAAATAGCATCTACTAGAATTTCTACACAAAATTCACAATGAAAAGAAAGGCTTTAAAATACCCACAAATACACTTATGTTATTTAACATGCAAGACCTATATAAATAAAGCCTTAACACTTGCTGTAGACATAAAAAAGGAAGTGAATGGGAATATTACATTATAAAAGTACCAATTCTTGCAAAACAAAGCTATAAATTCAATGCAATTAATTTTTTAAAATCCAAGGATAATTTTAGTGAAACATGATAGGCTAAATACATCATAAAGAACAAAAACATAAAATATCCAAATGAATTTTAGAAGAATGGAGGCAGTTTTCTCTATAGATATCAAAGCATACTAAAGAGCTACAGTAGCTGAAACAGTATGATACTGACTTAGGAAGAGTGAAACAGATTGAGGAAAGAGACTACACTTTTCAGGGAATTTGATAAGCTGGTTGTAAAATTTGTGTGGACTATACAAGACAGGAATAACAAAAACTCTGTTGAATATAAAGAATGAGGTGAGAGGACTTGCTCTTCTAGAAATCAAGACATACCACAAAGCCACAGAATTAAAATAGTGTGGTATTCGTGCAAGGCTAGACAAATAGACCAGTGGATATAACAGGGAGTTCAGAAAGAACTCACAATTTTGATAACAGAAAATATTGATAGCAGAGGAGGAACTTTATCCTGTTGGGAAACGATGGAATTCTCAATAAAATGTGAGACAATTGGCTATCTATATACTAAAAATAAAATTAAATCTCTCCTTCATAACATATAAAAATAATTTCCAGGTAGGTAGGTTAAAGACCTAAATGTAATAGGTAAAACTCTAAAGATTTTAGAAGAGAATATAGGAACATATCTTTGTGACTTTGGGTACAAAGTATTTTTTTGTTGAAAGCAGTAGTCACAAAAAAAGAAGATTCATGAAGCTGACTACATGAAAATTAAAATCTTTTCATCATATGTCAGCATGAAAATGATGAAAAGAAAAGCCAATGAGAGGCAAAGACATCTGCAGCACACGTAATCATCAAAGGATATTCAGAATAAAGAAAGTCTATAGATCAATAAACAAAAGGTCAACAACTCAACAGAAAAATGGCTAAGAGACTCAGACACTTGAAAACATTTAATTGACTAACAAACATATAAAAAGGAGTTCAGCCTCACCAGTAGTCATGAAAATTCAAATTAAAACCACACAATTATACTGTTACACACCCGTTAGATAGGCAAACTTTGGAAAGCCTAATTTTTAAATAAAAAAAAAATGTGTGTATATATATATATATATATGGCGAGGGAGAGAGGGAGAGAGAGACAGAGAGACAGAGACAGGGCCTGGCTCTGTTGTTCAGGCTAGAGTGCAGTGGTGTGATCATAGCTCACTGTAACCTCAAACTCCTGGGCTCAAGTGATCCTTTCTTCTCAGCCTCCAGAGTAGGTGGGACTATAGGTGCATGCCACCACACCTGGTTAATTTTTAAATTGTTTTATAGAGACAGGGACTTGCAGTGTCCCCCAGCCTGGTCTCAGACTCCTAGCTTCAAGTGATCCACCCACCTTGCTCTCCCATAGTGTTGGGATTACCAGCGTGAACCCCCACGCCCTGCAGGAAAGCCTAATCTTAAGTATTGGCCAGCTTAGGAGCATGTATGACTGAGGAAATGTAAATTGGTACCAACACTTTGAGAAACAGACGGAATTACTTAATAAAATTGAAGATTAGCATATTCTATAATCTATAATTTCTACTTCTACTTTCATACCTTACTGATTTCATTGTCAGTGGTTCCTAAAGGTGATCAGAACATGCCAACCACAAATATACTACTTTAACATATCGATTATTTTTATTTATTTATTTATTTATTTATTTTGAGATGAAGTCTTACTCTGTCACCCAGGCTGGAGTGCAGTGGCACCACCTCGGCTCACTGCAACCTCAGCTTCCTGGGTTCTAGAGAGTCTCCTGCCTCAGCCTCCTGAGTAGCTGGGATTACAGGTGCCCACCATCATGCCCAGCTAATTTTTATATTTTTAGTAGAGACAGGGTTTCGCCATGTTGGTCAGGCTGGTCTCGAACTCCTGATCTCAGGTAATCCATCTGCCTTGGCATCCCAAAGTGTTGGGATTACAGGCGTGAGCCACCACACCCAGCACATATTCATTATTTTGAATTGAAGGTAATTGAAGAAAAGCAGATGCAGGAAGGGCTCTCTGACTAACCCTTTCCTACCTAAAAGTGGAGCATAAATTTCTCATGAAAAAGGTGTCCTTCCTATACCAGGAAGAAAATGTTTTTATCATTCAAGATGGGGAAGTCAACACTGAGATGAATCTGTACAAACGAACCTACTACGATAACGCTTATTTTTCATTAGTCTTCTCCATATATTTCCTGGTCACTTTCCCACAGGTTATCATCCATAGCCCAAACCCCTCTTTCCCTTGTCTTGCTATGTCTCCGCCACATATTGTTCTTTATTGAAATGAGGTATTGGTTCTCAGGACTATTCACTTCTTTGGGTCTTCTTATTTTATTTTATTTTATTTTTATACTTTAAGTTCTAGGGTACATGTGCACAGCGTGCAGGTTTGTTACATATGTATACATGTGCCATGTTGGTGTGCTGCACTCGTTAACTCGTCATTAGGTATATCTCCTAATGCTATCTGTTCCCCCTCCCCCTACCCCACGACAGGCCCCCATGTGTGATGTTCCCCCACCCTATGTCCAGGTGTTTTCATTGTTCAATTCCCACCTATGAGTGAGAAGATGCAGCATTTTGTTTTCTGTCCTTGCGATAGTTTGCTCAGTGTAATGTTTTCCA
Source organism: Macaca mulatta (assembly GCF_049350105.2). NCBI lineage: Eukaryota > Metazoa > Chordata > Mammalia > Primates > Cercopithecidae > Macaca > Macaca mulatta. Next base: position 56,676,212 of record NC_133417.1, on the reverse strand, counting down.
GCTTCATCCATGCCCCTACAAAGGACATGAACTCATCCTTTTTTATGGCTGCATAGTATTCCATGATGTATATGTGCCACATTTTCTTTATCCAGTCTATCATTGATGGACATTTGGGTTGGTTCCAAGTCTTTGCTATTGTGAATAGTGCTGCAATAAACATACATGTGCTTGTGTCTTTATAGCAGCATGATTTATAATCCTTTGGGTATATGCCCAGTAATGGGATGGCTGGGTCAAATGGTATTTCTGGTTCTAGATCCTTGAGGAATCACCACACTGTCTTCCACAATGGTTGGACTAGTTTACAGTCCCACCAACAGTGTAAAATTGTTCCTATTTCTCCACATCCTCTCCAGCACCTGTTGTTTCCTGACTTTTTAATGATTGCCATTCTAACTGGCGTGAGATGGTATCTCATTGTGGTTTTGATTGGCATTTCTCTGATGGCCAGTGATGATGAGCATTTTTTCATGTGTCTGTTGGCTGCATAAATGTCTTCTTTTGAGAAGTGTCTGTTCATATCCTGTGCCCACTTTTCGATGGGGTTGTTTGATTTTTTTCTTGTAAATTTGTTTAAGTTCTTTGTGGATTCTGGATATTAGCCCTTTGTCAGATGGGTAGATTGTAAACATTTTCTCCCATTCTGTAGGTTGCCTGTTCACTCTAATGGTAGTTTCTTTTGCTGTGCAGAAGCTCTTTAGTTTAATTAGATCCCATTTGTCAATTTTGGCTTTTGTTACCATTGCTTTTGGTGTTTTAGTCATGAAGTCCTTGCCCATGCCTATGTCCTGAATGGCCTGAATGGTATTGCCTGGGTTTTCTTCTACAGTTTTTATGGTTTTAGGTCTAACATTTAAGTCTTTAATCCATCTTGAATTAATTTTTGTATAAGGCATAAGGAAGGGATCCAGTTTCAGCTTTCTGCATATAGCTAGCTAGTTTTCCCGGCACCATTTATTAAATAGGGAATCCTTTCTCCATTTCTTGTTTTTGTCAGGTTTGTCAAAGATCAGATGGTTGTAGATGTGTGGTATTATTTCCGAGGGCTCTATTCTGTTTCATTGGTTTATCTCTCTGTTTTGGTACCAGTACCAAGCTGTTTTGGTTACTGTAGCCTTGTAGTATAGTTTAAAGTCAGGTAGTGTGATGCCTCCAGGTTTGTTCATTTAGCTTAGGATTGTCTTGGCAATGCGGGCTCTTTTTTGGTTCCATGTGAACTTTAAAGTAGTTTTTTCCCATTCTGTGAAGAAAGTCATTGGTAGCTTGATGGGGATGGCATTGAATCTATAAATTACCTTGGGCAGTATGGCCATTTTCATGATATTGATTCTTTCTACCCATGAGCATGGAATGTTCTTCCATTTGTTTGTGTCCTCTTTTATTTCATTGAGCAGTGGTTTGTAATTCTCCTTGAAAAGTTCCTTCACATCCCTTGTAAGTTGGATTCCTAGGTATTTTATTCTCTTTGAAGCTGTTGTGAATGGGAGTTCACTCATGATTTGGCTGTTTGTCTGTTATTGGTGTATAGAAATGCTTGTGATTTTTGCACATTGATTTTGTGTCCTGAGACTTTGCTGAAATTTCTTATCAGCTTAAGGAGATTTTGGGCTGAAACAATGGGGTTTTCTAAATATAGAATCATGTCATCTGCAAACAGGGACAATTTGACTTCCTCTTTTCCTAATTGAATACCTTTTCTTTCTTTCTCTTGCCTGATTGCCCTGGCCAGAACTTCCAACACTGTGTTGAATAGGAGTGGTGAGAGTGGGCATCCCTGTCTTGTGCCAGTTTTCAAAGGGAATGCTTCCAGTTTTTGTCCATTCAGTATGATATTGGCTGTGGATTTGTTATAAATAGCTCTTATTATTTTGAGGTTCATCCCATCAATATCCAATTTATTGAGAGTTTTTAGCATGAAGCATTGTTGAATTTTGTTGAAGGCCTTTTCTGCATCTATTGAGATAATCATGTGGTTTTTGTCTTTGGTTCTGTTTATATGATGGATTATGTTTATTGATTTGTGTATGTTGAACCAGCCTTGCATCCCAGGGATGAAGCCAACTTGATCGTAGTGGATAAGCTTTTTGATGTGCTGCTGGATTTAATTTGCCAGTATTTTATTGAGGATTTTTGCATCGATGTTCATCAGGGATATTGCTCTAAAATTCTCTTTTTTCGTTGTGTCTCTGCTAGGCTTTGGTGTCAGGATGATGTTAGCCTCATAAAATGAATTAGGGGAGGGGCACCCAAGATGGCCGAATAGGAACAGCTCCAGCCTCCAGCTCCCAGTGTGAGCAACACAGAAGACAGGAGATTTCTGCATTTTCAACTGAGGTACCGGGTTCATCTCAGTGGGGCATGTTGGACAGTCGGTGCTGGTCAGCAGATGCAGCCTGACCAGTGAGAGCTGAAGCAAGGCAAGGTATCACTTCACCTGGGAAGTGCAAGGGGGAAGGGAATTCCTTTTCCTAGCCAAGGGAAACTGAGACACACAACACCCAGAAAATCGGGTAACTCCCACCCTAATACTGCACTTTACCAAGTGTCTTAGCAAACGGCACAGCAGGAGATTATATCCCACACCTGGCCCGGAGGGTCCCACGCCCACAGAGCCTCCCTCATTGCTAGCACAGCAGTCTGAGATCTAACTGCAAGGCAGCAGCGAGGCTAGGGGAGGGGCACCTGCCATTGCTGAGGCTTAAGTAGGTAAACAAAGCTTCCGGGAAGCTCGAATTGGGTGAAGCCACCACAGCTCAAGGAGGCCTGCCTGCCTCTGTAGACTCCATCTCTGGGGACAGGGCATAGCTAAACAAAAAGCAGCAGAAACCTCTGCAGATGTAAATGTCCCTGTCTGACAGCTTTGAAGAGAGCAGTGGTCCTCCCAGCATGGAGGTTGAGATCTGAGAGCGGACAGAGTGCCTGCTCAAGTGGGTCCCTGACCCCTGAGTAGCCTAACTGGGAGACATCCCCCACTAGGTACAGACCGACACCTCACACCTTACACATCTGGGTACACCTCTGAGACGAAGCTTCCAGAGCAAGAATCAGACAGCAATACTCGCTGTTCAGCAATATTCTATCTTTGGCAGCCTCCGCTGCTGATACCCAGGCAAACAGGGTCTGGAGTGGACCTCAAGCAAACTCCAACAGACCTGCAGCTGAGGGTCCTGACTGTTAGAAGGAAAACTAACCAACAGAAAGAACACCCACACCAAAACCCCATCAGTATGTCACCATCATCAAAGACCAAAGGCAGACAAAACCACAAAGATGGGGAAAAAGCAATGTGGAAAAGCTGGAAATTCAAAAAATCAGAGCGCATCTCCCCCTCCAAAGGAACGCAGCTGATTGCCAGCAATGGAACAAAGCTGGACAGAGAAAAAAAAGAAAAACAAAGAAAACAAGAAAAGACGTGAGACTCTTGAAACAGAAGTACATGTTAATTTAATATGTGTTAAAAGTATTTCAAATTCAATTTAGTCAATAAATGGTGTTGAAACTGGAAAGAAGAGATTGACAGATTTGACTGAAGATAAATTTCAACTTATCTCCATGGTAAAAGACACCACAAATAACTTGGAGAAAATATTAACAACATACACAAGAGGCAAATAATCATTTCTGTAGTACATTACAAATGCCTAGAAATGAATGTGGGGTGGAGATATGAGCAGATAGTAGACAGAATAAAAGATATAAATGGTCAATAAACATATGAAAAAATAACCAACTTTATTATTGGCAAAGTAACAGTAGAAAAAAATGTTTGCTATATAGGGAAAAGTAATATCACTATAATTACTTGTATAATTATAATACATTAACATTATTAAATTAAAAATAATTTAAAATACAAAACTTAAGAAAATCAGTAAAGGCTAAGACTCTAGCTTTACCATTTCTTAGTACATGATCCATATTCTTATAGTCTCAAGATGGCTGCCCTGGCCCAGGCATTACATCTGTGTTCCAGGCATAGAAAAGGGAAGAATGGCAAAAGAAAACTAGTGCATGCCAGGTGAGTCTGACCCTGCTTGTCAGTCAAAAAAGAGCTTTCCCATAGGCCTCAGCACCAAGGATTGTACTTAAATCTTACTGGCAAAATAGTGTCATAGGTTACCCCTGTTAGGGAAGCTGAAGAGTGTATTTTTAAAATGGGCATATTTCTGTGTCACCCTAAACTGTGGTTCTGTTAATAGACAAGAAGGGATGCACATAGAGTTGGCCCTTTGTATCTGTGGGTTCTGTATCTGTGAACTCAACCAATCACAGATAGAAAATTTTGGGAAAAAAACATTCTGAATGCATAGAGACTTTTGGGGGGCCATTATTCTCCAAACAATACAGTATAACAACTATTTAAATAGCATTTACATTGTATTAGGTATTGCAAGTATTCTAGAGATTATTTAAAGTATACAGAAGGATGTGCACAGGTTATATGCAAATGCTATGTCATTTTATATCAGGGACTTAAGCATCTATGAATTTTGATATCTGCTGGGTGTTTGGAACCAACCTTCCATGGATATTGGAATTGTTCTGCCCAGTACCCACTGAGGGAGGGCTGTATATTGCTTAAGCAACTAATGATATCTGCTGCATGAAGGAAGCATCTAGAACAGAGCCTTATATATTGTACATAATAATAGTTAAAAGAATGAATTAGAATTTTTATATTATAATGTATATAAACCTTTATTTCATATTATAATCTACATGAACCTTTATCGCTTGAAATTTTTACAATGAACATGTATTACTTTTAAATTTATAGATTGAATGCATACTTACATTTGGAGTCCTGGAGCATTTTGCAGTTCCAGAAAGTAAGAAAATGCTTTCTCTCTCTCTCTCTCTCTCTCTCTCTCACACACACACACACACACACACACACACACACAAAAACACCGATAGGGGGTGTGTCAAAGGAATGCAGGAGCCAACTAAAAGAGCTGCCAATGGTTAAAGCTAGAACCATTTGAGTAATAAAATAAAGAAGTATTAGATTGTAACACAAAGTATAAAATAAATATCCATTAGTCCCTACTGATATAAATAAATGATTAAATAAATAAATTGGGAAAAAGAGAAAAATTTCCCACGCTGAAGAATTTCAAATAATGTATGTAGTTACTCCACCCTCAAGGAGGGGTGCACAACTCTCCAATCCTTAGGTTTTGGCTATGCATAGTGACTTCCTTCCAAAGAGTGTGATATGAAGAGGGGTGGTGGGGAGAGTAATTTTACAGAGCAGAAACCTCCCAAACACCACAGCCAGTTGATGAACAAGGCCAACATCAACAGTAGTAAGTCATGGGGATAGCAGGTACTCTTGATATGATGGGAAGAAAATGGCACTTCACCTCTGTGGTCTTCCTTCCAATGACTCATAACCCGAGTCTTTTCTATGAGGAAAGACATCAGACGAATTCCAATACTAGGCAACCTATAAAATACTTGGCCTGTACTCCTCAAAACTGACAAGGTCATCAAAAATAAAGTGTGAGAAATTGCCACGTTTAAAGAGACATGACAACAATGTAAAGTGGTATCTGAGATGGAATCTTGGAACAGAGAAGGGGCATTAAATAAAAACTAAGGATCTCTAAATAAACTATGCCCTTTTAAAAATAATGATGTGTCAATATTGGCTCATTAATCATAACACATGTATCATATTAATGTAAAGTGTCAATGATGGGGAAACTGAGTGGAAAGTATGTGGGAACTTTCTGTACTGTCTCCTCAATTGTTTCTGTAAATCTAAAACTGTTCTAAAACATAAAGTTTACTAAAAAGAAAAAATCCAAATTCTTGTGAATATTCTTGATCTCTTTTCTACTGATTAAAGGATATATTAGTTATCTATTGCTGCATAACCAGTTGCCACAAACCTAGTGGTTTAAACAAGACATATTCATTGTTTCACAGTTTCTGAGTATTAGGAGTTTCAGTTTGGCTTGCCTAGGTCCTCTTTAGGATCTCACAAGCCTGCTAAGAAGTTGTTGGTGAGGCTGTGCTCTCATCTGCAGGCTGGACTGGGGAAAAAATCTCCTTCCCAGATTACTCTGACTCTTGGCAGGACCATTTCCTTGCAGCTGTGTGACTGGAAGCCCAGCTTTTTACTGTCTTCTTCCTGAGGCTGTCCTCAGCTCCTAGAGGGCAACAGCAGTTCCTTGCCAGGTGGGCTTCCCCACCAAGGCCACTTGGCTTCATCAAGCCAGCAAGAAGGGTCTCTTGAGCAAGTTGGCTAGCAAGATGGAGTCTTATATGTTGCATGTAACTACAGGGGTGCCATCTCAACCAGTTTGCCAAATCCTACTGGTTAGCAGCAGGGCACAGGCCCCATCACACTCAAGAGGAGGGGATTTCACCAAAGTATGATCACCAGGAGGCAGGGATTATCATGGGGCCACATTACTGTCTTTTTGCCACAAGGCTTTATTCATCTAATTCACATCTATAGTCATGAAGGGAACTGGAAGAATGGAGCCAGGTACTGCAGGCCACATCCAGCCCCAAAGCTCAGCAACAAATCCCAAGTCCCACACTCCAGCATCCAGTCCCACGCACTCAGCTCAAAAGTCACCAGGAACTCTTTGGATGAGCATCCGGTTCTAGTTCTGAAAGTCTAGGTCTATGCATATACTATACTTTGGTGGAAAGTTTTTAAAAGTGTTGGGCACATGTCGTCAGGACCTCCTGAGGTTGTATCACAGGCACATCCTTAACCTTTGCAAAATAAACTTTCTAAATTGATTGAGACCTGTCTCAAATACTTTTGGGTTCATACCTTGTATGTATCCTTTCTCAGGAAACTACTGGAGGATGTTTTCCATCAAAACAAGAAAGGTAAGCAAGAGAAAGACATAGGATCCAGGAAACCCAAGGTCTAATTCAGAAGAGAGAAGAGGATAATTCCCAGAATGAAAGACAGTGGAGGGGGCTCAAGAAAAGAGCTGAGCTCCAGCTGCACAGGGAACTGATCCAGATGGAAGAAAAGACTCCCTGAGAGATCTAAGAAGAGGAAATGGGTAGAATTGCAGAACACAACTTAATGTCTTTGAAAACACCAAGAGCAGACTTAGCCAGAAAGTTTGAGGTGTTAGTGCTAAAAGTGCCTAGAATTGTTCTGCCCAATACCATCGCCACCTGCTACATGTGGCTGTTTGAGTTTAAGTCAAATAAAAAGTCTAAAAATTCAATTCTGCAGTCACACTAACCACATTTTGAATGTTCAATAGCCACATGGGGCTAGTGGCTACTGTACTGGACAGCGCTAGTATAGAACATTTCAACTATTGCAGAAAGCTCTCTCAGACACCACTTGTCTAGAAAAAAATTAAGCCAAGGAAGAAAATAAATGGAGAAAAATATCAACTTCCAGAAAAATAAGCCCTTGTAGAGGAAAAGAAAAATAATCATAATATATAGGGTTCAGCTGTGAATGGCCTTTTGCCAACCATAAAAATGTAAACATTGAGTTCTGAATTACATGTGTAGAACTTTATTGAGGTGTAGGAGGTGAGGCTTGTGGTTTACATGAAAGAGAATTAAAGCCTCATCTTCCTGAATGGGAACTTAATCAATGATGCCTATGAATGAAAAATCAGGAAGGAGCAATGTTGACAGTTTGTTAAATGTGTAAAGGAATATAACGAAAGATTCAGCTAAATAAGTCAAAGTGATGTCTCCAGGGAGGGGAAAAAGGAATAGAGGAAACAGGAAGTGCTGATTTAGTAGCGAGTCTTACAAAACTTAAGCTTGATTCTTAAGCTATGTCCATATAGAAGTTAATTAAAATAATGAAATCAAAGAAATGACAACAAAAACTGTTACAATCCCATCTCCCTTATCATGTCTTTTTTGGTCCCCAGGCATGACACTTCTATATTTTCATATTTACAGAAGCATTATCTGAAGTTCCGATATTGGCACCTAAGTGCCCTGCTTTGGTTTGTAGCCAGTTGTACAAGCTTCTAGTCAAATGCCTGTGTACTCATAAATTCTTAGACTAACTATTGTCTGATTTTAGAAGCTTCAAGATATTTGGTATTTCAATTAAATACAGAAGAGTGAAGCCTCCAATATAATGTAAAAAATGATAATGATAGTAAAAATAATAATAGCTAACATTTACTGAACACTTACTATGTGCAAGGCATATAATAAGAACCTACCAATAAATCAGGGTGTCAGTGTACTCTCGTTCCATAGAAGAGGTCATAAATAGGCAGGAAAATAAAGCTGTTCTTTCATCTCTAAAAGGCATCATTCCAGATTAGAATCTGCAGAATTTAGTAAGGAGGTGGCAGTGTTTTTCTCTAGTGTGACTAGGAGAGAAGTGTAAGCTGCTTGCTGATACACTCACCCCTGTGTAACCATGGTAGGAATATAAACAGCTTTCCTGTGAGTCTCTTACTTCTGACATGCTTTGCAAATTATTAGGGCAACCTGCATCGGGCCAATTTAGCAGGGGTTTGGGGGCTTTCTTTTAGGAGGAATTTATCCCAAGATATCTAAGCCAGGGTAATTTCATGTGAACTCACTTTTTCTCCACACTCCCCCCAACTTTTTAGATGCACACTTCACTATGTACGCAGTTTGAGGTTCTGCTCATCTATTTACTGCACTTCTATTTACTCACATAGTGGTTTCACAAGTAATGTATAAAGAGTGTCTTAGTTCATTTGGTCTGCTATAACAGAAATCATATAAGCTGGGTGGCTTATAAACAGAAATAGACTTCTCATAGTTCTGGAGGCTGGATGTCTAAGATCAGGGTACTCGCATGGTTGGGTTCTAGTGAGGACGTTCTTTCAGGTTGTGGCTGGCCATCTTGCCTCTGTAACTTCACATGGCAGAGAGAGCACCAGGCAGCTCTCTGGGGTCTCTTTCATAAGTGTACTAATCCCATTCGTGAGGGCTCCACCCTTATGACCCTATCACTTTCCACACATTGGAGGGTAGGATTTCAACATATAAATTTTAGGGGGACACATTCAGCCCACATAGTAAAGATTTTTCGAGACTAATAATCCCTAAGGATATCAAGATGTGTATACATAGGAACCCTCATTCTCTGTTAGTGAAACATAAAATAGTGTAAGGATTTTGACTGGCAACTTGACAATGTCTATCAATTTTCAAAATGTGCATATATATTCTGCCTCAGTAATTCTACTTCTAGAAATTTACCTTACAGATACATTTCATGTAAGTATGCAAAGGTAATGCATAGGGATGCTTACTGTGTGTTTTGTTTTGCATTGTTTTGCTTTATTTTGTAATAGCAAAAACCTCGAAACAACCTAGCTGTCCATTAATAAAGTAATGATTAAACGATTATACTCTATCCAATCAATAGAATTATTTGTGGAAATTAGAGTAGGATATGTTTATGTGATGTTTCATAAAAGATGTCTATTGCATATTAAGTATATGGATTTATGTCAATATCTATATTGAAAGTATCTGAAACTTAAAAATGACTACTTTAAGAAGGTCAATGCTCACTTTTTACTTTATATGATTTTGTACTCTATGTTTTTAAAATATGAGCCTGTATTATTTTTTAATTCAACAACACATTTTAAAGCATGTAATGACTAGTAAGTTACAATTCTAGTTTGCAGCTACCAAGTGAGTGATCTCATATTACATAAATATCCTTTGGTCATAAGACCTGTGAGAACATACAAGATGAACAGGTATAATCAGTTAAGAAGATAAAATTAAGTTAGATTTTATTTACTACCATGTGAATCAGGGAGGGGGAAGAGGTACATATATTTGAAATACGAGATTACTTTCTCAAAGTCCTCAGACAATCTGCCCGCCTCAGCCTCCTAAAGTGTTGTGATTACAGGCGTGAGCCACCACACCCAGTGAGATTACTTTCTGATGTTTAACTTAAAAAAGAAAAAAGATTACAATATGTTTAGTCTCAAATGCATATCAACATATAGGTGACTCACAGAGTTTTGTCTCAACACAGGAGCAACCCAGAGAAAAAGCAGTTCTCTGCCATGTAAGAGCCTGTGATTTCTGTTGCTATGTGTAAGGACAGACAGACAGACAGACAGAATAAGATTTTAAATTAGAAAAAATCCTTCAGGAGCAAAGAAAGTGCAAGAGAGACATGAGGCAAGTTTTAAGAAAACTGTTTGTTAGATAATTTTTATGAAGGAAATGTCTTACATTCGGATTTGCCAAATAGGGCGTTATTTTCTCCTGATAAGTTACTGATTTCCATTTTATCTGCTCTTGCTGTTCAGAAATTAAGCCTGTCCGTGTCCGCATTCACATGTTGCTTCTGGGAGCCAAGAGTCATCTGAGTTAATAGAAAAATCACTAACTAGGTTACATACGACAGAGGTTCTGTATTCCTAGCAGCTTGCCTTATCTAAGGAGGGAGAAGGTGCTAAACAGGATTTAGGTATACCCTCCTGGTTTAGTAACAGAAAAATGATGGGGTCTAATCTTTCTAATTACACCCTATGGATATCTTATCTAGTGCCATCGTCAAATATTTTCACCTTTAACTTCACTCATCACATTTTAAAAAATTGCTTTTGCCAACTTGATGTTTACTGGGTCTTATTCCTTAGTTTCTTTCACACTAACACCAGTAACTTACCTGTAGCTCACCTGGTGAACCTTACCAGGGTGAGTACATTCACCACCATGACTGGACAAATGACATGAAGAAAACAGTCACGGAAGGGTCAAAGCCTCTCAAAGTCATGCTTATTTTCTACTAAATTCTTTTGCATGATTATGACGTTGAATGGGGTCTCAGTAAATGGGAAATTCAACCTAAAATTGAACTGCATAGGCTGGAAGTTAGGTAAAATTTGATTCCATTTGAATAGTTCTAAGCAAGCAATTTGTTACCCTTTATCCTTTAGTGGAATTGATGAACAGGTGGTTTTCAGAAGATCACTTGGTAAATTTAGCTTCTGAAATTTGAGCAACTCAGGATCTGATTGGTCGCTCTTGCCACATGATAATTCGGAGCCCAGGCATCACGCTGGCTTTTGCCTGGGGTTCTCAGGAGGGGAGAGTTGGGAGAGGATTTGCTGCTGAGGAAATTTATTTGGTAGATTGAAGGTAAGGCCAGTTTATGACTTTTTCTGTAATACTCTTTCAGGAGATGTTCCACAACTTCCCTTGAAGTGTTTTTCAAAGGCTTGGGCCATAACTGAGGAAATTAGTGGTAGAAATGTGGCTAGGAGAGTCTAACCCCATTGCCCTACTAAGGCCCTACTAATATCTGCTATGTACAGTGTGCGATTAGAGTCAAGTCCTTTGCTAACCAATTTATTGCTCGACTGAATCGGCTCTCTTGTCTAACGTTTTTTTTTGCCTTCGATATTTTTTCCTAAATATATTAGTATGAAAAAGAAGATACATTGCTCTACGTTCCTATATTTATCCTGTTCTACTGGGCTTCATTTGCCCGAGGAGTGGCAGTTTCACTAGCTTAACAAAACCAGCCACTGCAGGGTATTGGTTTACATGGCAAACATCTTTGGATGAAGGGACAGCTGTTCCGACTCATCATCCACTTCATATCAAGAGTCTGACTCTCTGGCATCAAACTGTAGAGGCCTTGAGAGATCCTTTCACTATTTTCTGCATTAGAAGCTTAGGCTAAGGACTGACAATCCTATATGTACTTCAGTCAATGCTTTACAACTTTGTTATTTTTCAGGTTTAAACGAGAGCTACAGAAACTAAAGAAAAAGTCTGTATAAGCCGATGGTGTTCGGGAAGAAAATAACTCCATTGCCTTGAGGTTTCTTTTTTTCTTTTAAAATTTGTTGACAGATGTACTCTTATGGGTTCCAATTTGAAGCCTAAGATATACAGCAAACAGTGGATCAGGGCAGTATAGAAAACTAAGTCAGCCCTCTTAGAATTTTGGTGCTGGGGAAAAATTTCAGCTTCTTCTGAAACCCAAGCTGGCCTTCTTTCACTAAATTTTTTGCTGGAAAATGTCTTTTCTCTAAGTGTTTGGAAGTTTAAATTCTCTGTTCCCTGAGTCCAAACTCTCTCACTTCCTTACCTCAATTTCCTTTTACAATTTTAACTAAACTGATTATGTAGAAGTAGCAATTCCCAACGCTGAAGGAATAAAGAGAAAGAAATTTGAAGCTTCTGCTGTTTATACATGTATTTTAAATGTCTTCTCTCCTTTAGCCTGCAACAATATATGAATTTGTACAATAGTTTAGCTTCAAATTCTATTTTTATGATGTCATAAGATAATTTATGTGCTGGGAATAGACTCTAACGTGTTTTCATTTGTGTGGAATATGAAAAGTTTGTAGGTGCCACTACTACTCTGGAAAAATGGCAGATGACGAAGAATATGAGGAGGTGGTGGAGGTAAGATTTAAAAAAAAACACTGACAGCAAACTATTTTATGTAGTGACAGTCAAAGCCATGCAGGTGAATTAATCATTCGAAAAATACATTGTCTATTATAACTTCACAAAGAGTCCTCATTTAAAGCATAAGAAAGGAATATTTTATGTTCAGTTTCACTATAATTACGTGGGATTTAGAATTGAAAGGAAATATCACTGTTTCCCACTTTTGCTTTTCTTTAAGCTCTCAAAAACCAAGTTGGAGTAAAGGCAGGTTTGAATTCGTCTTCTAAAACTACTTTCTTCCCCAGTTCCCAACCCCAATGTTCAAAGGGACAGAGATGAAGAGAAAGTTCTGAAAACGGAACTCTTGTCTTTTAGTGTCTGCATAGCAATAGAGGAAAAGATCTACTCCTTATTCTTTGCTTCAACTAGCTAATCATCTATAGGGAAACATGGCTTAGATATTCAGAATAATCATACGTATGAAATTATATGCATATGTGAGACTTATACATAATACACACACATGTGCACAGACACACACATACACGCAAATATAAATAAAGGTATGAAGTTCACAGTGATAGTTGGAGCCACACCTTCCCACCAACTTCATTATACTTACCTAAGTGAACAAGACTAGCTTTTGCTTTTGAATTTTGAATAAGAACAAAGACTGTAGTGGGTATCTTAAAAATTTTCCTTCCAATTATTGGTGGACATCTAACACATTTTACAAAGCTATTAATCATTTATTTTATATTTATTTTATATCCTTTTGTTTTTGTCATCTTACAGTTTTTCCTCACCGGCTCTTGCCTTTAGCTTCACATTCTAGAAATAAAATCTAAAGGCTTAGAACTATAATGCACATAAATACAGTGCCATGAATCTGAATGTGCTTAGTAATTACCAATTAATGATGATGATCTAAACACATGAAAATCTCCAAATGCCTAAGGCACTTGGAGGCAGTTTTGAAAATCTGTGCTTTTTAATAAGACTGAAATTAACTGTAAGAGCTACCCAGAACCAAATTTTAGGTGGCAGTACCAAAATTAGTCTTTGGAAAATTATTTCAGTGACCAGTCTATATTTAGATGAAGAAAATTTTATTTGTTCTACAAATAAAATTACTTTTATTACTGAAGGATATGAGGGAAAAAAATAGAATGAATCTCATACAATGTAACATTCAACCTCTCTGGCTTAGATGCTGATGACCACATCTTTCATGCTGATATCATCACTAGTGTGCATTTTACTTACGTACCTAAGGGTCAGAAATATCATTATCAAACACTAATATCATTATTAATTAAATTGTCTTCCCTCTGATAATAATGCCAGTAACAGTTTTTACTCTCCAACTTAAATATTCCTTATCTTTCTTAAAATAATTGTGTACCTTTGCTACTGGAAATTGTCCTTAGTGCTAGACTTGATTGATTCAACTAGATGTCATAAAAAAGGAGGGGGCTATTTTTAGACATCTCATCCCTACCATTTTGTTCCCATTACAGCTTCTGGGTCTAACCAGCAGGTGATAAATGAATAGACTGCCTGCCAGAAAGTATTGACCTGAGATCTCTTTGACCTCAAAAAAGATTATGAGCATAGGAGGGTGGAGAATTCGAAAAAATGGCCAGGGAAGATTTTAGAAAACAGAGAGGAACTAGCTTTAAAAATATGCAGAAAACAGAGAAGAACTGGCTTTAAAAATATATCTCCTTGGGATCTTGGACACTGAAATAAAGTTTTACTGTTCTCTCTACTCCAACTTAAACTTGGAAAGAAAGAAAAGAAGCAAGGATGTACTATCTAATTAGTGGCACAGCTCTAAAAAAAGAGCGAGATTTGGCATACAAGTTAACGCCAACCATTTAAATAATGTTGCCTCTTTTATAAGCGTATTTCTAAGATGGATTTACCAATGGTGAGAGCCCAACGAAGGTAAAAATGAATGGTTTCCAAGGAGCTGCTTTTAAACTTGGATGCTGAGAAAATCCAAAATAGTTGTGAATCTTCCATTTTATTTTAGTATTTCTTCTGAAGCCACTGATGTTTTGTGTGACCGGAGGAGTGACTCTATGTGGCATCAGCATCAAACAATATTTTCTAGAGTGTCCAAATGATATTTCTCATGTGCTGAAAGTCACAACTGTAAAAAAGCAAATCTCTGTCCTGTCAGTGCTTGTGATTTTTGTTGCTATGTGTAACGATATACAGGCAGAATTAGATTTTAAATTAAAACAATAGCTCAAGGGTAAAGAAAGCACAAGAATGAGGAACATTAGGCAAGTTTTAGGCGGCCTATTGACAATGTTTAAGTAATCTGATGACACTTCACTGAACCAAGAATGCAGGCCATTGAGGGAAATTTTGCATCTTAATGTTTTCCCTTCCCTTGAGTGCTGTATGTTTTGGTGTCAAAGATAAGAAAAATGAAGCATAAAGTGTTATATATCCATTTTTTTTTTTTAAACTAAGAAATGAGCCAAGTGTTTCATCTTTATCCCTTTCCTCACGTGCTTGGCCTAAACAAGCCTCTCCTTCTGTTCACCCTACAGAGCAGGGTGAAGCTAAGGACAGGATTCCTCTCTCCTTACACATCTGAAACCAAATGTCAACCAGTTCCTTTCTGCATCTATTTATTGTTGGTGATGTCAGAAGTAGAACAAAAGTAGACTCAGTTTTAGATCCAGGCTGCAGATCCGTCATGCAGGCCATGATGACCTCAGAGCCACTATGGCAAATGGCAGCCTACCTTTCTCACACTTCGTGATGAGGAATCTTCTCATTTTCCCCTTCATTCCCTAGCATTTACCAATTTTCATATTAGCACCGCTCTGTTTAGGACAATCACACTATTGAAAGGGACTCACGCATCACTCCAGAAGAAACTTATTACTTACCAATCAGGAGGGTATAGGAATAAAATTGAGATGTGGATATACTTTGGGATCTTATTATTTCCATGATGCAATCCATTTAAAAATGTATTCACACTTGAGTTTCTGTTTTAGTTTACTGTTAGTTTGCAAACAGTGAGTTTTATCACAGTTCCTCTCTGCCCAACCCACACACTCAGAATCTTCTTATTGTATTCTCTTCTCAGCAAATTCTATCTTGGCGACCATAAAAACAAATTTCCATGTCCCAGTAAAGTAAAATAGCTTCTCTTGATTAAAAAACAGCCTC
The DNA here is from genome assembly GCF_049350105.2 of Macaca mulatta. Taxonomy (NCBI): domain Eukaryota; kingdom Metazoa; phylum Chordata; class Mammalia; order Primates; family Cercopithecidae; genus Macaca; species Macaca mulatta. Next base: position 56,660,627 of record NC_133417.1, on the reverse strand, counting down.
ATACACTTTTCTCAGCCCTCTGCATCTCTTTGTCCATTTGGATGGCATTCACTTTAGCTTTCCTGAAGTATTACAAAGTGAAGATGGGTTCCAAACTATGAACAGGCTCCTTCACCTACCCCTTTCCCACAGACATTCCAAATCGACCGAGCGAGTGCAGTCATCTAAGTGGTTCAGCTGAGGTGCACGAGAGGTGGTTTCTGCTTTGGTTCTCTTGCCAATGCCTTTGTGCTCTATTTACAGTACTACACGGAAGAAGTGGTTTATGAAGAGGTGCCGGGAGAGGTAAGGCCCAGCCCACAGCTGCATAAACTGCATTCTCATTAAAGCAGGAAGAGCTTTCTCCTTTCTCATACTCCCAGGGCCACAAAGACAGCAAAAGGGATTATCTGACAGAGGATCACTCACCTACCTGTGCCCAGAAGCTGGTGTGAAAGCACAAACATTACCTGTTTGATGGATTATTTCACCTTTTTTTCCTATTCAACAAGCCCAAGATGGCAGGGGGTGGTTCTCCCTGTTGCTCCTGTGGGATATTTTTGTGTAGGTGATGCTAATTATAATGTCAGTGGCTATCCCCCTTCTCCAACAGCGGCAGGAGGGATGGCCTTGGCTTTGTGATTGGCATAGGGACAAGCAGTTTTATTGTGTAGAGTTGTAACTTGTAGGTCACCATCTCTGCCACCAGGGATGGTGCCTCCAAGGCTTCGTCCCTGATGATGCATTGAAATGCTACTCAGATTTTAGCACATTAGGAATTCTAAATAAGCTATTACCATAACTATTTCAAGTTCAAGCTCTTTTTTTTTTTCCAAGGTGAAATACCTTTCTCACGCTTTAGTTTCTGCATGCAGCTGTTTCTCTTTGAGCATGACGAACAGTGATATGGATGGTTAATCCTGAAGCTTGTTCAGAGAACCTGTGACTGCATAAAAACTAACGTCTGTAGATGCTGTAATTTGGTTAGTTTCTCACAGTCAACCATGCCTTAGTAATCATGGGCAGAAAACAACCTATTAGCAATGATGTGGCAACACTAGAGGGGGTTTTTATAAATGTACAATTTCTTTACTAGGTTCTCTTTTCATAATTGATGCTAGAATTCTTTGTACAGATGATATTAGCTGTGAAGTGAAGGATACTGTGAAATGGATTGAAGATTGGCTGCTTATCTTTTTTTCTTACATGCATTATTTTTAACCTTGGACTAGACCCAAACTTGGGGTCTTAGTATCTTCCACTATAGCCTGCTGTAAGAAATAGTAATTTCTCACCTACTGCATAGATAGGACTGTTGTGAGGATAATTAGCCCATTGTGTTGTCATCATTATTCTTGTCCACCTAAGCATTTATCAGTGTAAATGGCACTCCAGTTCACATTAATTAACTGACTAAGCCAAGGGAATGAAAATCTCTTATAATATTGATGCGATTCATCTTTTTTTTAAAGTTCATTATTCTTTGTCTCCTATCTACAGTGGAGAATGCCTAAATCCCTGTGGAACAAACGACCAATTTTCCCTTAGTCACTTACAAGTTAATATCAAAGTCGATAATTTGAGCTTTGTTTGATTATCTTAACCTTTTGTTCCCCAACCTCAAGTTTGCTTTTACTTACCCAGACAACTTAAGATTTTTAACTGTTTAAAAAAAAAAAAGTTTATTGCTGATTTTTCCCCCTACTTTGAAGTATTTGATTGTCTTTCTGCAAATGCAAACTTAAGGCAATATTGCAAAGTAATAAGGAGTAAACTTTTTATTCCACACAATCCCGACAATCAGCATTCAGATTTATGTAACATAATGTGCCTTCGTATGGCTATAGTGTGCCGTTTCCTGCTTTGGCTTACTTTAGATATGGAGAAGTAACACCAGGCATGTAAATCTGATTTGGAGTTAAAATAATACATACTGAGATCACAGTAGCACAGTTTTTACTTTCACAACAATGTTGAATATCAAATTTTCAGACAATAACAGAAATTTATGAGACTACAACGACAAGGACGTCTGACTATGAGCAATCGGAAACTTCCAAACCAGCTCTGGCACAGCCAGCACTGGCACAGCCGGCACCAGCAAAGCCGGTGGAGAGGAGGAAGGTCATCCGGAAGAAAGTGGATCCTTCAAAGTTCATGACCCCCTACATTGCACACAGTCAGAAAATGCAGGATCTTTTTAGCCCAGTAAGTTTCAAACAACTTCTGTTAACCTCGTTTGATTATTAAGAAATTACTGTTCTCAGCCCACTCTGTTTTGGAGGCTGGCTGGATTTTATTTCTCAAACTTGTATGAAACAAAAACTTATTTTGCAAAATATAGGCTCTTGTGACTGTTGAATTTTCCTTTTATGTCGTTCATTTATACCATTGCGGCCTAAGAAAGCATTCTTATTGAAATCATTCCTGCAAAATAAGCATAAGGCCAATCATAAAGCATTTATTGGTATTTAATCAGTATTAATTAGCCAATCTAGAATAATGAAATCATAAATACAGATTTAATTTAGGCCAGTTCATGGAAGCTACATAACATATTTAAACAATGTCAGCAGAAGAGCTTCTTAGTAGACTAGCTAACAGCATATAAAAAGGTATATATAGGCCGGGCACGGTGGCTCAAGCCTGTAATCCCAGCACTTTGGGAGGCCGAGACGGGCGGATCACGAGGTCAGGAGATTGAGACCATCCTGGCTAACACCGTGAAACCCCGTCTCTACTAAAAAAAATACAAAAAAACTAGCTGGGCGAGGTGGCGGGCGCCTGTAGTCCCAGCTACTCGGGAGGCTGAGGCAGGAGAATGGCGTAAACCCGGGAGGCGGAGCTTGCAGTGAGCTGAGATCCGGCCACTGCACTCCAGCCTGGGCTACAGAGCGAGACTCCGTCTCCAAAAAAAAAAAGGTATATATAAAGAGGTATAAAGTGAAGAAGAACATTTATGTTAAAAATCCAAGATCAGACTAAGAACTCATTTGAAATTGAGGCTCTGAATGTTTGGCTCTACTTTAGAACAGTGGTTATTAACCATGGCTGCACACTGGAACCCCCTGGGAGTTTTAAAACTAACGATGCTCAGGCCATTCTAGTTTAATTGGTTCAGAGTTGGGCCTGTGCACAAAGATTTTTTTTTTTTTTTAAGAAACAGACTCTTTCTCTGTAGCCCAGTCTAGATCAAACAGTAGCTTGATCATAGCTCACTTCAGCCCCAGACCCCTGGGCTGAAGCAATTCCTCCTACCTCAGCCTCCCTAGTAGCTAGGACTACAGGTGCATGCCACCATGTCTGGCTAATTAGAAAAAAAATTTTTTTGTAGGATCTCCTGATTTGTTTTTTCATAGAGGCAGGGTCTTGCTATGTTGTCCAGGGTGGTCGTAAACTCCTAGCCACAGGTGATCCTCCCACCTTGGCCCCACAAAACTTTAGAATTATAGGCATGAGCCACTATGCCCAGCCCTGTACAAAACGATTTTTAAAAGCTGCCCAGATGATTCTACTGTGCGCCCAGGTTGAGAATCACTGCTCTCAATCGTCCCTGATCTTTAAATTCCCATGTACAGTTCTGTAAGTTACACTGACCGACAGCAGATTCAGACACATTTCAATGGGTTTAATTTGTTGATTGTCTATGATGGGCTGAGGTCTCACTGGGTGGCTTGATTGAATGTCCTCTGGAGGCTTAAAAAAATGAAATATAGCTTACGAGAATATTGGAGCATATAAGACTAAAGTTTATGTCAAAAGCATCCTATTGAGGTTAAGCAATACATATTCACTTTTGGTTAAATGATAGCAGCTCACTATTTGGTAAACTCCTAGTTCAGAGCCTTGAATAATCTAAGACAGGTTTCTAGAAACGAGATTTTCTTACCTTCTTTAGTGCTTCAGTATTCAGCAAAGATAGAATTTTTTGTCAATATATTGCCATAAATTCTTATTAATTCAGATCCTATGAACCTAGAATTTCTGATGTTCTGAACGGAATGTCAGCAAAGGTCTGTAATAGTTTTTAAGTGGTTAGTAACCAAATCAATAGTATAATTTAGATTGTTGACTACTCCACTCAAGAGTACTCCCAAAACATTTATAATGGTAAATTGTGCACATTATCATTAAAGCAAGAATTCATTGTGTATTCAGCAGAAATAATAAAATCACATTCCTAAATTTATAGAATATAATTCAGACCTGCCATTAATTCAGCTGGTGTCTCAGCTATCGTAACTACTGAAGTTTAGCTGCAACTTCTGAATTGAATATTTTTGCATTGTATTAGCAATCAAATCTTTTCAGAATTAACTCAACTTCTATATTTATTTTCTAAAATAATTGAGGTTTAGGCTTTTTATACATGCATTCAAACAAAAAGGATTGAAAGAATCATTTTAGGGTATTTCCAAGACAATAGTCTATAATAAATTTGTATTGTCTCCAAGATCCAACTATGTTTAGGAGAAGCAATTATCAAATCTATTTTAGTTTTTGCTGAGAGTCAGGGTAGGGGACAAAAAGAAAGCTATTACAATTGATAATTGTTATAACTTGAAGGATTTTTTTAATCAGATGGGGTAAGTATGTTGCTTGAAATTTTCGCTGCTGTCTTGTTAGGCTAATATCTGATCTCCTTTTCAGAATAAATACAAGGAGAAATTTGAGAAAACAAAAGGACGGCCATATGCCAGTACAACAGATACCCCAGAACTTCGCAGAATCAAAAAAGTACAAGATCAACTCAGTGAGGTGGGCTGTATTGCTGAAATAAAGGACAGGGACATTTCAAAATAAACCTACTGCTGGGAATTGTGGGCTCTAAATATGTGCTGTGAGAATGAGGAGTTGAATTACCATGAGTTAGTTCACAAATCTAGAAAAGCATGAACCATAGATCATGTTGCTGTAAATGTGAACCCAAAGAAACTTCTAAAAGCTTGATTTAGCAACTTAGCTTAACAGGAGACTATGAGATGGAAGCTCCAACTCACTGTGGTTCTCTACACTGTAGCACAGTAAGGCCAAGAAGCAGCAGGCTGGAGATCCAGCCAGGAAAGCAGACAATCTGTAAGTGCAGGTGCTCCTTTGAAGATCACAGTTTTCCAGCTAAAATGCAGAAACTATGCTTTGTGATGCAGACCTAGAGTCACTGGGGTAATGCTTTGTGGTTATAAGAAATTCCTTAATATACTCACATGTTCATGACTGTCGTGAACTCTGACTGTGCATTATTTGAGCAGGTTAAGTATCGAATAGATGGTGATGTTGCTAAGACTATCTGTCATGTAGACGAAAAAGCAAAGGATATTGAACATGCAAAGAAAGTGTCGCAGCAAGTCAGTAAGGTAAGCCAATGATATGGATGGCTGGGGTACTCGGTAGCATGTGCATCACCTCTGCATTGTCTTAGAGGAGAAAATTGAACAGGCCTGATCCTGCTCACCAGCCTCATGGGCAGTGTGAATTCAATACCTGTATTCATCAAGAAGGCTGCACAGATGAGTGGCCTGTAGAATCTATGGGTGGATGGAAGAGTCCCCCTGCCCAAAGAGGCAGCTGTGACTCGGCTCCAGGCTGTTGCTGCATGGAGTCCCAGTGTCACCAAAGAAGCTGAGGAACTAAATTTTTAATTGAAAGGGATTAGCATTTTCAATCAAAAGCTGACTATTGTAGGAAAAGTAGTATAGGACGTTGGCATGGTCAATGTTTTCCTAGTAACACGATGGCAGCCTTTGAGCAAGGACGCCTTCAGGAGTCTCCCTTTGTTGTTTAAATCCTCATGCCTTTGGATGAGATCTCAAGCCACAGGTCCTCTGCTCCTTCTGTCTAGGTTTTATACAAGCAGAACTGGGAAGACACCAAGGATAAGTACCTGCTTCCTCCTGATGCCCCTGAACTTGTCCAGGCCGTTAAGAACACCGCCATGTTCAGCAAGGTAAGGGCCTGCTCCATCCCCACTTCTATCTTCCTGTGTCATCCCATCATATACTTCATGTAATACTTGGTGAACTCTTGATCATCTGGAATACAATTTCCCAATCTTTTTATGAGTAGCCTTGAGACATATGAGACTGTAGGGGTAGGGCTTGGCAAAAAGGAACTGAGAGAAAAACTCCTAGGCAGAGTGGGGAGAAGGTCACTTGGGAACCTGAGCAACCTGGGGGCAGAGGGGGGTGTCTGTGGAAAATAAAGGTGCTGTGGAGAACCAGCTGAGAGAGCCATAAAGTAATATCTCAAGATTGTCTTTAGACCCTGTGCTATACTTTAGATGTCCCTGGCTATTAACTCTAATTAGAGGTTTGTTTTGTGACCCAACTTGCAAGTGTCCTATATTGCCCCGAACTACGTGAAGTGCTTCCTGGCTCCTTACATTGTGTTAGCACTTGTAAGTGCTATTGATAAACAATGACAAATAATGTCAAAAACAACAACAACAACAACAAGACAGGTCGAGTCACAGAGAAGAGATGAAACAAAATCAGACACATCTGCCCCCCTGAAAATAAGAAAAAACAGGGCATGCTATCAGTAAAAATGACTTGGGTTGGATGGAAAGGGGGAAGTTATCTGTGAATTTCATTTACCTTTGCTCTCACCTCGCCCTTGGTTCTTTAGGTCATTGATGGATGAATTCAAAACTGCATTTTGTGTAAATGTGACCCTACTTCCTCCTAACTTTTCTTTTTTTATTTTTTGATTTAGAAACTGTACACTGAAGACTGGGAAGCAGACAAAACTTTGTTTTACCCCTACAATGACAGCCCAGAACTGAGGAGAGTTGCCCAGGCCCAGAAAGCTCTCAGTGATGTAAGTGAAATGCAAGTGGCACCATTTAGGTGTGCAGAGTCAGGGGAACTTGAATTACATCTTCTGGCCAGATGTTCACTGCAACTCTTCTTTATAAGAGGCTAAATGCTGTATTTCAGAGGAGTACATCTAGAATTATTATAATGTACGATGTCTCATTTAGATTAGATATAATTTATACTTTATATTATTTAATCTAGTCCAATTTCCTCTTCTTATAAGTGGCAAACCTGAATCTGGGGTCACATTAGTTAGTGGCAGAGCCTAGGCTTGTGAGCTCAAGACCAGTATTCTTCCCACTGGAGCATGAGTTCTTCTTTTCCCTTGACTCTGGTTGAAGTTGTTCCGTGACAACAGAGTGGCAATTTTTAAAAACCTATTGTAATCATAGCCACCTTCCCAAATCTATTAAGTAAGCAATGTTATGGAAGGGTTGTGCCTTGCTATCCAAATCATCAAGTCCAAATTGTGGTATGTCTCCCTTTTTCTGTGTGTGGGACCTGACTAGTGTACTTCTTAAAACATATTTGTGGCTGTGTGTGGTGACTCACCCCTGTAATCCCAGCAGTTTGGGAGGTCAAGCAGGGAGGATTGCTTGAAGCCAGGAGTCTGAGATCAGCCTGGGCAGCAAAGCAAGACCCCGTCTCTACAAAATATATTTTTAAAAAATTAGCCAATTGTAGGGGTGTATGCCTGCAGTCTCAGCTACTCAGGAGGCTGAGGTAGGAGGATCACTTGAACCCAGGAGGTCGAGGCTGCAGTGAGCTATGATCAAGCCACTGCACTCCAGCCTGGGCAACAGTGAGACCCCCGTCTTAAAAACAAACAAACAATGACAACACTAACAACACCCAAACAAACCACAAACACATTTGTATAGTTATCCCACAAAGAGGTCTTGCTATCAGAAGATACTTCAGTTAGTGAAAAATCAGTGATCCCACTTGCCAGAATTTTCGTATCCTAGACCTTGAAAACCGTATGTTAGAGGAACTTAAAAGGCTTACTAGAGTCCTTAGGCTTGAAACCAGCAGCAGCAGCAGCAGCAGCAGCAGCAGCAGCAGCAGCAGCAGCAGCAGAGAGACCCACTTGGGCCTAGCACTCTCCCTTGTTTTGAGGTACTTTCTTACATGACCACTGGATTTGCCGGGAGGCCATGTTGAAAATCCAGACCGCAACTCCAGTCTTCAGCAGAGCACTGCATTATAAAGTGACAAGTTATTTGACATTCAATTGTCAGTTAGATCCCTGGAACCTCTTTATTTATTTATTTATTTATTTTTTTGAGACGGAGTCTCGCTCTGTCTCCCAGGCTGGAGTGCAGTGGTGCAATCTCAGCTCACTTCAAGCTCCGCCTCCCGGGTTCACGCCATTCTCCTGCCTCAGCCTCCCGAGTAGCTGGGACTACAGGCGCCCGCCACCACGCCCGGCTAATTTTTTTGTATTTTTGGTAGAGACGGGGTTTCACTGTGTTAGCCAGGATGGTCTCGATCTCCTGACCTCATGATCCGCCCGCCTTGGCCTCCCAAAGTCCTGGGATTACAGGCGTGAGCCCCAACGCCCGGCCTCCCTGGAACCTCTTATACTCAATTTGGACTTAGTAAACTGATTGGGATTTACTTCTAATGGAATCTAGGGTCTGATCTTGCCATGAACCAAAATTATACATACCAATTTGATGGTGTCTCCGATGTTTGAGGTCTAATTTTTAATGCCACCCTCTTAATATCACCTGCAAGTTTAGTGGACATTTTTCTATTTCACTTTCCATGTAATTGGCTAAAATATAATACAGATACACTCCTATCCTTTCATTGGTAAGTTAGGAAATAGAGAAGGTATAACAAAACTTTGAAGTCATCTAGCACATGGTACCAATTTTAATGTGTGAGTACTTCTTGCTTCTCTTTCAAGATTAGCTTTTTGATTCTGTATCTCACAGATTCACAATATTGTTGCATGGCTGTTATCAAGTGATCAACAGTAATTTATTGAAAGTCTATTATGCATGCACACCTGGCAGGATAGAAAAGTACTACAAGCAGTTTTCATCCTTTCCTCTGAGAATTTATAATCAGGTTGATAAAAGAAAAGTATGATATATCAAGCAAGAAAAAAGTTAAAAATGGAACAACAGTCTAATACTTGCTGTAAGACAGACAGAACACGTGTGAGTAATCAGAGAAGGCCATGTGGAGGTGGTGGTCCTGAGGGCATGGGTGGTGATGAAGAAGAAAGGCATTTCGAGTAGAGGGAGCACTCAAACAAAGGGACACAGGTAAAATGAGGTCTGAATTTTAAGGGACAAGGAAAGTGAATGATGTGAGTGCTCATTTGGAGGGCACTTGTGAGAATGCTGGCAGCAGGACCTTGAAAGGCAGACAAAATTGCTTCGACATGGAATGGTAAGAAATAAGAGGCAGCATAAGATTTTGGAGCAGAAAATAGCATGATAAAAATAGAATCTGGAGTAATTTTGATGAGCAATATGATAGATTGAGATTAGGAAATACAGGAAAAACTGAGTAATTTGGAGAAATCTATTTTAGTAATAATTAGGGCAAAGGAGAGGAAGAAAGGAATCTGAGGGTAATAAGTATTAATAAGCATACATGGCATTGGATATTGGAGCCAAAGGAGAGAAAGAAGCCCTAGAGGAGCTTCTGACTGTAGACTGGTGGTCTGGGTGAGTAGGGCAACAGCTGATAAAGATGCATTAATGGAAAGAGAAATGGAGTTGAGATGATTGAAGGACACTTCAGATCAAGGCATGCTATGGATAAATTAGAAAGTACCATTGCTCAGGTGTGAGACCAGGGCAAGAAATTAATATTTGAGAGTCGTGAGAACAAAGTGATAGCCAAAGACATGAACATCTATGAAGGAAGCAGAAGAGTGCATGGCCAAGGGCAGAGTTTTGGAGGACACCCACACTTGGGACTGAACAGGAGCCAGCAAAAGGATGAGGGAACAAACAGCGAAATTGAAGAGGAACCAGGAAATGCTCTGTCATGTAAGCCTGGGAGAGGTTTCCAAGAAGACACTTAATCTCCTATCTCGCTTCATCTATCAAATGGAGAGATGAAAGGTTACCTTCACACCATTCTAATGCTATGGACTTTGAACAATGAAAGTTGGCCACATGTTTTGAGCAATTAGAGTAGAAGATGTAATGAAAGAGAACATGCAATAATGAAGTAAAGTCTTCCATGCTATTCCTCAAAAAGATGTGGCAGTTAAGGCATAGCTTTTATTTTTATTGCAGACCAAGTATGCACTCAGTATCAGATTACTGACACGCCTATTAATACTGTTGTCAGCACTGTGAACTTCTACAATTATTGGGCACAGAGCCATAAGCAAACTGTTGTTTGCAGAATGTACCACTGGGTAGGCGCATAGATTTCTGGCTAAGGGCTTGGGTTTAGAGGCTGTTGCTACCTCTCCTGTACCTTCTTCCTGTGTCCTTCTTAATCTACTTATCATGTTTTACTTATTACCTAAGAGAGACAAAGTACTTTGCATACACTAAGAGTCTTTAAGCTGATGCACAATACTGAACTCTTTTTTTTTTTTTACTTTTTTAAAAAATCAGATCATTCTCTATAACAGCAGAATTCTAACTAAACAGAATTCTGAAGAAGGTTCCTAAGAAATTAGGACTTCTAGATCTGATTTGTCTGAAACTTCTTGGCAGGATGTTCTACTTAATAAGCATTTCTCCTGTTCAAGTGTTGCTTTTTTCCTAAGGACTTAACTAACCATGAAAAATTCTGTGGTCCTATGCCTAAAATAGTCTTCAGTCTGTGTTTTTGTTTGGTTTGGTTTTTTGTTCTGTTTTGTTTTGTTTTTGTTTTGAGACAGGGTCTCACTCTGTCACCCAGGGTGAAGTGCAGTGATGCAATCTTGGTTTATTATAACCTCCGCCTCCCAGGCTCAAGTGATCCTCTTGCTTCAGCCTCCCAAGTAGCTGGGACTACAGGTGTGCACCACCACACCCAGCTAATTTTTGTATTTTTGGCAGATACAGGGTTTCACCATATTGCTCTGGCTGGTCTTGAACCTTTGAGCAATTCATCCGCTTTTGCCTCCCAAAGTGCTGGGATTACAGGCGTGAGTCACCGTGCCTTGTTTAACTTATTTAAAGGAAATTAAGCCAGGCTTATTTGTGGAATTTGTGTAAATACATTTCAAAATCTGTCTTTTGTATCCCAATTGATCTGCTGTCCATGAAAGCTTTTGTTATAGGCCCTAGGTAGATATTATTGGGATAAGATATAGTTAGACTTGGTTAAAGTATAAAGATGATTGGGACCTTGGGATTATTCAACTGCCTTACTTGATAAATAAGAATACTGCCATGAGGAAGGGGAAATAATCATAGAAATCTCACAGTTGCATCATGGAAGATTAGAAAGATAATTCTCCTCTTGAGCATTCCCCCGTGGCCTCAGTGTGTAAGACACGCATTGAGATGTCAATCATTGACTCTTGCTCTAGCTAGGTACTATGCAGGCCATGAGGGTTCCCAAGGATAGGACATCTTTTTTGCCATCCCAGAGCTCACAGTCAAGAGGAAAGAGACATGTAGACAACAAATTACAGTGTCATATGATGACCCCTTTAAAGGAGGTAATGGCCAAGTTGAGTGAGATCCCAGGAGAAGGTCATCGCATCTGGCTCAGGAGTCAGAGAAAGCTTGGGAGGGGAGTCATGCTTGTCCTGAGCCATGGAGAGGAAACAGCGGTTTGCAGACAGATGGGGAGAGGGAACAGCATGTACAAGGCCCTGAAGCATCTGAGGGCTTCATGTGTCTGGGGATCTATGAATAGTTCTGCATTTTTGGAAGCAGGGGCCAAGTCTGGTGGGAGAAAAAACCAGAGGAGTCAGTAATGAAGAAAGAAAGGATGGCAAGAGAGAAGGATATGCATGATTTGTGGGCACCATATTTATTTTAAGGTGATGGAAGTCTTTTATATGCTGAAGGGAAGGAGCTAATGAAGAAGGAGAGGTTGGGGTTGTGAGAAAGAGGAGGGATGACAGAGAGCTGGGTGCAAAGGATGTGCTGGAAGGGAAAGCACCCTGGGTACAGGAGTCATTCCCGCTGAGGGATGTTTCTGCTCTGAGCCAGGGCAGGGCTTGGAGAGGCAGGGATGAATATGGAGAAGGTAAGTGTATAGCGTTTCTTTCCTCTATGAAAGAGGAAGCTGAGAGTAAGGTGGAGTTGATTGTGGGCTTAAGGACAGTGTTGGGGTTTTAGACTGGCTGCTGAGAGTAGGGACTAACCAGAGACACATAATGGGCTGTGCAAGTTTCCTTGAAGACAAAATGGCATTTGTATACCATAGGGTCATAGGGCACAGAGCCCCAAGCAAGCTGTTGTTCACAGAACATACCACTGGGCAGGCATGTCGATTTCAAGTTAAGTGCTAGGGTTCAGAGGCTCCCTACCCTGTACCTTCTTCCTGTGTCCCTCTTAACCCTACTCATCATGTTAGCATTGCCTAATCCATGGAGTTGTGGGTTTTCTTCTGTGGCATTCAGCATCCTAGGCATAAGAACAGAGGAAGTTGGCCAGGTGTGGTGGCTCACGCCTGTAATCCCAGCACTTTGGGAAGCCAAGGCAGGTGGAACATGAGGTCAGGAGATCGAGACCATCCTGGCTAGCACAGTGAAACTCTGTCTCTACTAAAAATACAAAAAATTAGCTGGGTGTAGTGGAGGGCACCTGTAGTCCCAGCTGCTCGGGAGGCTGAGGCAGGAGAATGGCATGAACCCGGGAGGCGGAGCTTGCAGTGAGCCAAGATCTAGCCACTGTACTCCAGTCTGGGTGACAGAGCGAGACTCTGTCTCAAAAAATAAAAGAACAGAGGAAGTATATGGTCGAGTCGATCCAAGGCTGGGGGCTTATTAAGTGAGTGTGATAAAAAGACAAGGGGTAGGGAGTTGAAGATGCTGGTTAAGAGAATAATTGCAATTGCAAACCAGAGCATGCAAATAACTGGAAGAAAGCAGATCTAGGGCCATGAGTCCTGAGGAGGAGGGAAGAAAATTCAATGAAATAGAAATCACTAGCAGTACTGAGAGCAAGGGTATATATAACATCTAGAAGGACAAATTATAACATGTTACACTAAAATTTAAGACTTCAAATAAAGATGAAAGCATAATCGTTTTTAAAATACATCCCTGTCTTTTATTTCATCAGGTTGCCTACAAAAAAGGTCTCGCTGAACAGCAAGCTCAATTTACGCCTCTGGCCGATCCTCCAGAAATAGAATTTGCCAAGAAAGTAACCAATCAAGTGAGCAAGGTAAGTAAATAGAGCTGGGACATTGCCTCCCTTGAAGACACTGCTTAATAATTTCAACCATCAGAGAGGGTTACTAAAGGTGAGCCTGAAGAGTAAACACAAACACTCAGAGTATTTTTACATATGACCCCCAAAACTTTACAGCAAAAGCAATACATCCATAAACGTCAAGAACTGTGTTAATAAATGTTTACCCAGCTGGACGACTCAGCAATTGATAAATGTGAAAGTCACCTTTTGAAAACAGAAGCCATGTCCTAATGTCACTTGACATTTTCACTTATGACAGTAATACTACAGAGTCACCAAATAACCACACACTTCCGTGAAGAGCTGGTTTAAATTCACAGGGAAGACCTTGTATAGTTGGATCCTATCAGTCAGACTCGGCAAAATAAGAATGTGTCTCAGACATAGCTTAGTTAACAGCAGTGAGCAGTGGACCTCATAACTTTTAAGGCCCTAGCAAACAGCTTAGTCTCCCTATATTTAGGTGGTAAACTAGCTCTGAGGAATGTGGCTCTGATGAGGAATGTGGAGAGACAGATGCTCGGTGGATGAATAGGCCCATGCTAAATTCCTATTTTAAATTGGTCCAAATCAGGCCACTTTCTCCTGGGATACTGCTGCTTTTAAATACTTTATCTTGCCCTCTGTGGAGATGAGTGTTGGTTTGCTCTGTTTGAATTTTGACGAAACCTCAAGATTTTTGTCTTAAGCATTTTCTGGGTAAAGTATCTAGTAGAGAAGGATGAAATGATATGGATGATGATGTCTATTCAGTGATGTTTGTTAGTGTTTGATAATGTAGATTACCTAACTATGTAACTGTGAGCTGTTTAGATAAAGAATCTAGTAAGTATAGTAAACTTTCACTAATAGGAATGCTACCATTCCTGAAATTTTGCCCAAGGCTAAGCAGAAATTAACTTTCGAACTGTACATAAATACATGGTCCACTCAAAGTGTTGATATTGGCCGGGCACGTTGGATCAAGCCTGTAATCCCAGCACTTTGGAAGGCCAAGGTGGGTTGATCACCTGTCAGGAATTCGAGACCAGTCTGGCCAACATGGTGAAACCCATCTCTACTAACGATACTAAAAATTAGCTGGGCGTGGTGGTAGGGGCATGTAATTTCAGCTAATTGGGAGGCTGAGGCAGGAGAATCACTTGAACCTGGGAAGTGGAGATTGAAGTGAGCCGAGATTGCACCATTACAATCCAGCCTGGGCAACAAGTGTGAAACTGTCTCAAAAAGAGTAAAAAAGAAAAAAAAAGAAAGCGTTGATATTGTAAGTAAGATGGGGGAGGACAATTTATCTTTTTGGAAAAAAAATAAAAATGTGTTTTCAAGTGGTCATTTAGAAAGGAAAGGAATCTATTTTCAATTTTTTATTTAAAGTCTATTTTAAAAGATACTTTATTAAGGAAACATTCTTTTGCATTATTTGAGTATGCAGTGGGGATTCTTTTTTTTTTTTTTTTTTTTTTTTTTTTTTTTTTTTTGAGATGGAGTCTCGCTCTGTCACCCAGGCTGGAGTGCAGTGGCCGGATCTCAGCTCACTGCAAGCTCCGCCTCCCGGGTTTACGCCATTCTCCTGCCTCAGCCTCCCGAGTAGCTGGGACTACAGGCGCCCGCCACCTCGCCCGGCTATTTTTTTGTATTTTTTAGTAGAGACGGGGTTTCACCGTGTTAGCCGGGATCGTCTCTCGATCTCCTGACCTCGTGATCCGCCCATCTCGGCCTCCCAAAGTGCTGGGATTACAGGCTTGAGCCACCGCGCCCGGCCACAGTGGGGATTCTTAAAAGTAATTTTTGAAAATCACTTTCAAACACCTCTGTAATCATTCTCTCCACCAATTTAGGCTTGCCGGTTGGTTTAGTGCTGCGCTCTCCAGTACAGTAGCCACTAGCCAAATGTGACTAGGAAGCACCTGAATTTGATCAGTATAAACTGAGTATATAAGTCAGCTTGGGCTTCTACAACAAAATACCATCCATTGAGTGGCTTAAACAATAGACATTTACTTTCTCACAGTTCTGGAGGCTGGGAGTCTAAGATCACGGATTCAGTCCCTGGTGAGAGACCCCTTCCTGGCTTGTAGATAGCTGCCCTCTCATTGTGTCCTCACACACTGGAGACAGAGAACCAGCTCTGATCTCTTCCTCTTCTTCCTCTTCTTATAAGGATGATAATCTCATTATGGGGTTCCCACCCTCATGACCTCACCTAAACTTAATAGCTTCCCAAAGTCCCTTACCTCCAAGTACCATCACATGGTACTTGTGAGTTAGGTCTTCAACATATGAATTTGGGGGGCGGGGACACAGACATTCATCTCATAACACTTAGTGTCCAATATGTGAGAAATAGACACTGGATCTTGAATACTTAATTATGAAAAAAAGAATGTTTAAAATTAATATTTTTATGTTGATTACATGTTGGAATGTTAATTTTCAGATTTACTGGGTTCAGTAAACTATATTATTAAAATTATTTCCCACATGTTTCTTTCTACATTTAAAAATGTGGCTGTAAGAATGACTTGCATTATATATGCATTGGATGGCACCATTCTAGGTGGGCAAGGTGACAATGTTGGGTACTTTGAAAGCATTGCCAGAACAGGCTTTGCCCTGTGGAGTACTAATATGAGCTAAGGGGAGGGTGGCTGTGGAAAAAGGTCACCGGATTTGGCCATAGTGACGTTGTTTATTCCCAGTCTTAACCTAGATTTCTGAGTTCTTAATGACTATTGTGCATCCAAAGTAATAGTTGTGTTGGGGAGAAATGCTTGTGATTGGTAGAAGTCCACCCAACCACAAAGCATCCAACAAAGGAGGCACAGGGCTGCCAAGTGTGACTTACTCTAGTACTGTCTTCCCTCCTCACTCTCAAGATGCGTTGGCCCATGTTGCAACAGCATCATATCCTCTTTCTCCCTAAAATAGGATAAAAATCTCCTTTATCTACCCTAGAACTTAAAGTATAAAAAAAATATTGTTTTGAAAAAACCTCCTTTATGTACTCACTCGCATGCATTTAAACTCAATATCCCCTTGTTGAATCGTGTCTCCCAGATCCATCTGTTGGTGCCAAGGGGCCCTCCTTGGCCCACTGAAGGTTGGCTGAAAAATCAGCTTGCAAAAGGCAGATTAACTGGAGAAACTGCATACAAATTTATTTAATGTGTACACACGGGAGCCTTCAGAATGAAGCCCCAGCTCCCCAGGGGTGCAGAAGCTTATATACCATCTTGAGGCTACAGAAAGACTATGAACTTGGATCCCGGCAAAACAGGTTATGGAGAGTGGGGAGAAGAGGAATTCTGTTGAAGGGCAAGAAATGATTACTAGGGAGAATTCGATGGGTTTGAAGAACATACAATAGTCTGGGGTGAAGTCTGTTGGCCCACAAAGCAAACAATGGTTTATGACAGGAGCCTGTCCAGGTTTGTTGACAGACTTGTCTTCCTTCCTGCACTATAAGTTCAGTTGAAAACTCAGGGAAGTGGTCAGAGGGAATTGTTTTCTTCTGTGGTAGGTCCGGACCTTAGATAGATAAGGAAATTTGAGCCTGTGCTTTGGGAGAGGTAGAGGATTGAGAGATAGGATGGGGGTGGGGGGGTTGACAGGGAAACAATTTTTCTTCTTAGTGGGTCTATCTGGTCTTTATGTAGAAAGAAGTCTCTTCTAGCTTCCATTAATCTCTAAGGGCCTTTAATTCAAAATACTCATTATACTAGGGAGCCATATTTTGGGGTGGAGTTCTCTGTGCATCCTCACATCCTTTTCTTACAGCTCCCAGTTCAGATGGTAATGATTGCATATCTGCAGTGATTTCACTAATGTTAAGTTCCATTTGCCATCCTTCCTTACTATACCTGTCAGAATCAATTCTCTCACCTTTGTCTTTGGCCAAAACCATCAGCTACATGCTTCCTTCTGTCTCAGCTGTATTTTGTAGCTCTAACATAGATGAACAGGCAGAGTTGTTCGTGGAAACAGGCCTTCCAGGCGGGGAAACTATGCACACCATGACCAGCTGAAAGTGGAGCCCTGAATGCAACACTGGGAAGTCCCTTTAGTTTCTCTGTACCTGCCTCTCTGCTCCCTTCCAGATCCACAAAAGAAAAAATATGAGATCTTGGGCTGGAATTTCCCACTGATACCAACTGGAGCCTCAATTTTTTAAGAAAATAATCTTTCAGTAACATAATGTTATACAGCATGAAGATACCAGGCCCTGGTCCTCTAAAACCATGGAGATTCTTCTATCACATAGAATTGGGAAGATTTCCATTGATTTCACCAGAAGAGATTTGATTGAGTCAAACAGGCAGTGTTAGGACCACTGTGGGCAATAAAAATACAAGCTGGGTTCTTTATACCTTTTCTTCAGGGATAACTTTTCTATGAATGGAACCATCAGGAGCCCTAGTGCTTAGCTACTCACAGAAAAAGAGAAGGGTAATTAACTGGCTTCATATTCCTTTCCATTTGATAACCACATAAAAATTACAGATTCAGATGTTGAAAGTACATAATGAAGCCATGTGTTTAAGCAAGACACCAGGGTACCCAGTTTATGGCCCCATGGAAGTCCCCTCAGCTGACCTCTGAGGAGAAGGGAAACAATCTTACTATATCTATGGACACATGGTCACCCTCTTACCCAGAGAAGGTGTCCCAGAGCTTGTAATTGGCCCGACATACTTTCCTCTGTTAAACAAACCAAAAAAATTCTAGAGAAGTTAAACTGACTCTTTCTTCCAAGTTTCCATTGGTCAACCGCAAACACAACACAGTTTGGAGAGAAAGGTTTCCCCCTAACCTTTCTCTCCAACTCTGTTGTGTTTGGATGTTGGGAAGGTTGAATGTTGGACCCCGACATGAGTAACCCGTCTCCATGTATTGTACAAAAGCTCTGGCCTCACTCTCAGACTTGCAGAGTGAGACCCCTTGGCTGGGAGAGAGGTATGTGTCCCTGTGGGACCCTCTCTCTATGTGCCCCCACAGGGACACATACCTCTCTCTTCCTCTCATTCCTCCACCTATGGACCCTTGTTCTTTCAACTTCTCTCCTACCCACAAATGAGACAGAAGGCCATAACTTCCTAAGTAGCCAACAAGCTCCAGCCTTCTCCTGTGTCATGAAAATCTTCCCAGACTTGGCAGTGCTCAGGAGCGGATTGTGAGAGTTCCAGCGCCACCCTGACCCATTTCAGCTCCTGAATAGGAAGAAATAACATGTTGTAGTTCATGAAGATTTAGAAGGAAGGAAGGACTTTAGATGAGGGGGTTGAGTGAACTTACACTCTTGTTTTGCATCTTCTTGAAAACCAGACGTCTATCTCTCACTGTGAGAATCTCCTGCTCAATTATCCTTAACAAATCTACATATGCAATGCCTGTTTCCTGATAAATGCCCAACATTTAGACCTCATTAAGAATATCTGCTATCTTCTTGGCCTGGTGCGGTGGCTCATGCCTGTAATCCCAGGACTTTGGGAGGCCAAGGCGGGTGGATCACCTGAGGTCAGGAGTTCAAGACCAGCCTCAACATGGAGAAACCCCCTCTCTACTAAAAATACAAAAAATTAGCCGGGCGTGGTGGTGCATGCCTGTAATCCCAGCTACTCAGGAGGCTGAGGCAGGAGAATTGCTTAAACCTGGGAGGCGGAAGTGGCGGTGAGCCGAGATCGTACCATTGCACTCCAGCCTGGGCAACAAGAGCGAAACTCTGTCTCAAAAAAATAAAAAAGAAAAGAAAAAAGAATATCTGCTACCTTCTCAACTTTAAATTATATTTCAAAGTTCTCTGGATCTCAGTTTTGGGGATCAGGCCCAATTGCCCCTTCCCAATCCTAAGGTTTTTCTCCTTTGACAACAAGCAGGAGGTAGGGTCATGTCCCTCCAAAAAATGATACATTAGGAGATCCTAACCTGAGGTATGTGTACATCAAGAACCTCTGAAGTTACATTGTGAGCATTTTATAGCTTTCTCAATTTCTTGAAGAGGTCTGTCTTCAAAAAAAGATTAGAAACATTTCTATAAGTAGTCTTTGCAAATCCAAAAATCAATGTTATTGACTTATGTTCTTTAAATCTTCAAAAAGGAGTGCAGCAGGTCAATGAATCAGCAGTATAACACAAATCTTACCTCAGCAAAGATTTCCATTGAAGAATTGTTCCCTCCCCGCACATACAATTTTCTTTCTTACAGAATTTCTTTCTGTTATGATGATGACAATAGTAATAGCTATTATTATTACTACAGTTGTTATACCCTATATTTGCTTAGCACTGTGGGGTTTACAAAGCACTCTTCAGCGAATGATCTTATTAAACTTCCCAGCAGACTTCTCTGTAAATATTATTGCCAGCACTTGTGGCTGAGAAAACAATCAAACATTTGGTCAAGACAAAGTCAAATCTTGGTCCCAGAGATCGAACCCACGCCCAGGACTCTAAAATTTATGCTGCGAAAACCAGTTGGCTATTTATTTGCATATTAACCTTTTGAGAAGAAAGGAAATCAAGCATTTGAGTGAGGGCTAAGCTTCCTTTAACCCACGCTTGTTGACTCTGCACATCACTTACCTTTAGTTCTTCTGGTAAAGGTGTACCAGAAAGACACTTTCTTTTTCCTTAAAGGGTATGATGGGGATATAGGCATATGCCAGTGCCTTGAGGCCGGTTAGTTATGCCTGTGAACACATTTTTATAAGCCATGGACGGAGAAATGCTCTAACTCAGCTTGGGCTCTAGCTCATGGACCCAGGTTTGGGGTTGGCTTGGTTAATTCTGTTCCAAGAACACGTAAGCCAAGGTATTTCAAGACCACATATCATGGTCTCAGTTTAGTGTAGTTGAACAAACATTTATAATGTAACTTTTGCATGCTACATTTTGTATCGGGTTCTGAGGATATGAAAGTGAAGAAAACATACCATGTCTCTCTTCCAGGAGCTTACAGCCTGGGATTCAGATGCAGTGGGATTTGGGAGTCAGATGGGGCAATAATTCAATTTTTGAATTACTTTCCAGTTCCTATTAAATTTAACTCTGAACTCAAAGGTCTATTCATTAGCCTGCAGGTTGAATTTTATTGCGGTTGTTTCTTTCTGGATAACTAGGAGTTTTGGTAAAGCTTAGAAATTAATGGCTAAGTTAATTTGGCATAGAAATCTCAGGTTGATATGTTGTATTGTAACTCTGAAATATAAATAGAGGATGACTGCTGACTCTATTTCTTTAAATATCAGGGGACATCTGCAACTTCTGAACGAATGAAGTCCCCAAACTCAGCAAGGGGAGGGGGCGTTAGTACCCTCTTTCTCCATTCTCTATCCCCATCACCCAACTTTCTGGTTGGGTAAATTGACACTACATTGGAAGATTTTTTTTTTAAAGGCATTTATTAAGGACCTAAGAATGGCTTGCTGAAGATATTTTTAAAGTTAATCATTATTCCTTAATTTGCTGTCTTATTTGTCAATTCATGAGTTATGCTTGTCTTATTTTCTTTTTATTTTTTCTAGCAAAAATACAAAGAAGACTATGAAAATAAAATCAAAGGCAAATGGAGTGAGACACCTTGCTTTGAAGTTGCAAACGCCAGAATGAATGCTGATAACATCAGTACAGTAAGTGGGAAGGGATGGCCGATCAGTCTGTCGTCCTGGGAGGGAGACCCCTTTCCTTAGTGACTTCTAGCCACCTGCCCTACCTGAAGGGTTGCAGGACACTGAGGCCCCTCTTCTTGGGACAAGACCTGGTGTAGAGTTCCTGTTAGGAAAAAAATTTCACAAACTCTCTTTCCTTTTGAGAAATGTTATTTGGCCAAATACCATTATTTCTACCTCAATTTTTACAACACATTACGGTGAGACCCCCTTACCGAATGCAAAGTGCGGTTAGTACAAGTTAAAGGGATCCTTTTTAATTATTCTTTGCCTGAGGAGCCAAACTGTACAGTTATGAAATTGATTAATTTAGTATCTCCTCCCTGGAAAACATGTCTATTGTTTTTCTTTTCTTTTAAGTTTCCTGCTCCTGGCCCTTAAGAGCTCTTTCTTGGTAGCCAAGAAAAGCCTTACTAATTCTGTTTTTAGCCTATTTTAATTGTTCTAAATCTCTGTTAAGTTGCTAATCATTTTTGCAATGGTACCACATTCTCTAATTGTAATCTGACCAGCCTAAACCAAGGACTGGGTGGCTTTGTGTAACTTTTCCAAATCCCTGTGTCTTCTCATGGAAATTCTTGCATAGTTCATTTCTACAGCAGTTCTTCACCTTGTCTAATGTCTTACAGAGGAAATACCAGGAAGATTTTGAAAACATGAAAGACCAGATCTACTTCATGCAGACTGAAACACCGGAGTATAAAATGAATAAAAAAGCTGGTGTGGCAGCTAGCAAGGTACAAGGAAACCATCCCATTTATCTTGATGGTTTGAGTGTGGGTGGATTTCTTATAACTTTGGCTCTTGCATATAATTAGTAAAAAAAGGGGAGGGGTGGTTCTTGGGGGAGCTATCAGGGTTGAGACCAGTGGATGTGAGGCATTTGAAAAAGAGTAGAATTGAAACAACAAGAACAACAACAAAAGTACTTTGGAATTATAATGGAGCTATTAAAAATGTTTTGCCATGTATGAGCATTAATAACATCGAATTACCATCTTCAGTATTTCCTAGAGTAATTTATTATTTGCCTGAGGAACCAAACTGTACATTTATCAATTTGATTTAGTGTCTTCTCACTGGAAGGACCTTTTGCTGTTTAGAAGGAGAAAGATTGTAATCTTAGAGAGCAGGACTTCCCCCAGGAAGAGGCAATCGGCGGCCTTATACGAAGATAAGCAATCATACATGCAGCATTATCATTATTTATCTTATTTTCCCACTGACTATGGAAAACCTGGTCGCAGGTTCATCAATCCATGGATATTTCCATATGCTCTATTGAGTGAGTTTGGTGAATGACCTGGGTCCTTGGCATTCTGAAGCACGATGGTCACTAAAGAGAGCAAAAACATCAAAGCCAAACACACTTGGTTCTAATCCTGGCCTTGGCTGTGCCGGAGGAAGCAGGATTACATCACTTAGAAGGCTATTACAGCATCCACGTGTAAGACAGTGGTGTTTTGGACCAGGAGGGTAGCAGGGCAGGTGATGAGAAGTATTTTGAAAGCACAGCTGACTTGATTTGCCGATGGATTGGATGACACGGGTTTTGGTCTAAGCAGTTAGATGAATGGTGTTTCCCTTTATTGAGACAGGGAAGACTATGGAAGAAGTTGGTAATTTTTCTGAAGGACAGACAGGAGCTCATCTTCAGATATGGTAGATTTGAGATGCCTTTTAGACATCCACATGGAAGTATCAGTGATCATTTGACTACATGAGCCTGAAGTTTCAGGGGAGATATAAGGAAAGTTGTATAAACTGGGGTGTCATCAGCGTACAGAGACTGTTTCATGCCATGAGTCTGGAGAGCATTAAGGGAGTAAGTGTAAACAGAAAACTTTAGGGGCTGAACTCTGGGGTCCTTCCATGGGAACATATATGTGAGATGAGGGAGAAGCAAAATCAGGAGAGGGCAATGCGTTGGGAAGCAAGTGAAGGGGGAAGGGAGTCATCAACTGCGTCAAATGTCTCTGAAATGGATTTACCAATGTCTGGTCTCTGGTGACCTCAACAAGAGCAATTTGGTGGAGTCTGCTTGGAGAAGATTCATGAGTGAATGAAAAGAGGGAAATTGAAGCTAGAAGTATATTCAACTCTTTCTAAGTATTTTCCTGGTAAGAAAAGAAGAAAATGGGCAAGTAGCTGATGAAAAACTGAGTGAAGTGGGACTTTTTAAGATACGAAACAAAAACATCATGTTGATGGAAATAATCCAGTAGAGAGGGAAGATTTGGTGATGCTGGAATGGGGAAGAATGTCTGGAGTGATATCCTAGAGTATGTGGAAGGAGAAGAGATCTGGTGCTCAAGAGGAGGGGATGGCTTTGCCACAAGCCCTGACAGTTCTGTATAACAGGGGAGAAGGCTGCGTATCCCAGATGTGGGTTCAGTTTGTGAGTCTGCTTTCTGGTTGTTTCCATTTTTCAAGGAAACAGATAATTCTCTAAGATGAAAAGTGATCTGAGTCTCTCGTTCCTGCGGCATACCCTTGTGAAGCTCTGTGGAGGTTGGGGGGTGGATGCCTCTGTACTTCCCTTGAGTATCTCTTGTCTTTGATACCAGATTGCCTTTGTTTTCTGAGGTTCGTAAGTGGTAGATTTATCTAGGATTCCTTGAACTTCTGTGGTTGTATTGCCTGAATAAAGGGCTTACACTAAGGATCATGGTGGGAACCAGGATCAGTTTCTTGTTCTAATCCCTGTGGACAGGCTCCTGATAGGGGCTTGTGAACCCTGCCTTCCCTATTCTCCCCCAGCACCCCTCAACGTGCTGCTTCTGCCATAGCTGGAATTAAAGGTGCAAATAGGAAGAGCGGAAGGAAAAGCAAGGCTCTTTCTCCCTGCTCCTTCCTCCTCCTCCTCCTTGTAAATTGAATACATGTGTGCTCCACGCACAGTTGCAGGTGAGGCTTAAAAGGGTGGATTGGTGGTACTTCCAGCTTCCTTTCTTTAGGAGCTGTTGGCAGATAGGTAGCTGGGGGTTAAGAGCTGAGTGAAGGTTCTACAGCAGCAGGTATCTGGGACATCTTGCACGGTGACTATTTGGATTTCTTTCTCTCTCCTATTATTTCTGTGTCTCTCTCTTTGAGGGCAAGGACCATGTATTCTTTCTTATATTCTGTCCCCAAGCCAGACACAGAATTGACACCCTATGGATAATTTTGAATGAATAAATGAATGGGAAGAAAAAGCATCCTGGAAATGTATGCAGTTTCTCTGCTGCTCTTATGCGTTACTATGAGTATTTTGTTTATAACATGTCAAGCTGCCATTTTTAATTGATTTGTGGAAGTATGTCATATCCATAATAGAGATGGGGACAAAAATAACCCATAGAGTTACTTCATCATTTTATTTCACTCCTACAGGTAAAATACAAAGAAGACTATGAAAAGAATAAAGGAAAAGCAGATTATAATGTGCTTCCTGCTTCAGAGAACCCACTGCTTAGGCAGCTGAAGGCGGCAGGAGATGCCCTAAGTGATGTAAGTATATTTTTGTCAAAACGTGTTTTTAAACCTTAGCTGCAAAAGAGATGAAAATTTTCTCCTTTAATGACTAAATGCATATATAACTTTGCAAATAACGTTAAGGTTATGGAGTGGTAGGTTCATTGGAACTATAACCACAGAAAGGCATAGTACAATGTGCCTTAATGTTTGTGGTTCTGTGGGGTTAATTCAATGGGCAGGGAAATTCTCATTTGCTTATGAGCTCTGGGCACCTGGGCCTGCATATGGATGTGCTGCTTATGAGCTCCGGCACCTGGGCCTCCACATTGCAGATGTGCTGTGATTTTAACAGAAGCAAGAAACTTTCAAAGATAGATCTTGGCCCCAGAAACCATCATTTGCCAACAACAGAACTTAAAAGATGGCCCCCTAAGTCTTCACAGGACTTTGTAATTGTGCAGTTATTAAGAGCCCAACTAAGCTGTTCAATCTGAAGCATATTAGGCAAATGAGACTGGGCTTGGGATTAAAAGACTAACAGCCTGAGAGAGAAAGAAAGAGATTGAATATGTGATGATTTGAGTTTATCTCTTATGGTTAGGTTTGCATTAAGCTTTCCTAACATTTGTGGATTTTATGTAGCTGTCTGTGTGGGTTAGTTATCTTTTCTTTGTCCCTTGAACTAAGCAGCATAGGAAATATGTGTGTGTGGTTGGGGAGCGGGTGAGGGAAAGTGGCAAGTGAGGGGGTATAAATAGATCTGTCCAAATAGCTCTGCTGGGAAATCAATGCAAAGCACGTTTGCTTTCTTTTAAAAAACCACTTTATTTCAGTCAGTTTTTGGGTACAGGTGGTTTTTGGTTACGTGGAAAAGTTCTTTAGTGTTGATTGCTGAGATTTTGGTGCACCCATCACCTAAGCAGTGACACCTGAGACACTATCACGTGGTCTTTTCTCCCTCACTCCCACCCCAACATTCCACTCAAGTTCCCAAAGTCCATTATATCATTCTTCTGCCTTTGTGTCCTCATAGCTTAGCTCCCACTTTTAACTGAGAACAGATGATATTTGGTTTTTCATTCCTGAGTTACTTCATTTAGAATAATGGCCTCTAGCTCCATTCAAGTTGCTTCAAAAGACATTATTTCATTCTTTTTTATGGCTGAGTAGCATTCCATGCTGTATATACACCACATTTTCTTTATCTGTTGGTTGATGGGCCCTTAGGTTTATAGCAGCACAATTGCGAATCATGCTGCTATAAACATGCTTGTGCATGTCTCTTTTTCATATGATTTCTTTTCCTTTGGGTAGATATCCAGTAGTGGGATTGCTGGATTGAATGGTAGTTCTATTTTCAGTTCTTTAGGGAATCTCCATACTGTTTTCCACCGTGGCTGTACTAATTTACGTTCCCACCGTAGTGTAAAAGCAGTTTAAAGCAGTTTTGCTCTCTAAGTGAAAAACATCCTTATTAAACATCTAAAAGACCAAGTTCCAATCTCCGTTGTTGATAAAGACAGGAATATAAAAATATTAAATGTGAATAGCATCATTTACATTTTGAAAAAAGTGACAATAATCTGCTTTATCAGCCACATATTTAAAACTAATCATTGCTTCTTGTTGTTCAAGCTAAAGGTAAATCCTGGCAGAGAAGAAGAGTTAGTAATAACTCATAGTACCAGTTCGTGTGTGTGTGTGTGTGTGTGTGTGTGTGTGTGTGTGTGTGTGTATATATATAATCTTACTTTGAAGGCTAATTGTGTAATAAGAGATTTTTTATAGGTATAGGAGAAAGAGAGATTGTATTTCTCACCTTACATAACTTTTTCATGGAGGTTTGTTTTAAAAAATTAAACAACTTGCAACTGCTCAAAACCTCCGTGTTTGCTGTGGTACTAGCCGTGAGGAAAGAGCTTGAGACAGAGAGGGCAGCAGTTCAGAAATACACAAGAATCTCTGCTACTCGGGGGGCGTGGTCAGAGGTGGCATATTGGTTTCTTAGTTTTTTGAGTTTGGAATGTACGAAACTTAGGCTTTATAATAATTGCTAATAGAACAGTCTTATAATTCATGACACTGTGTGTTCAATTGTCAGGTTTTTTTCTTTTTGTTTTGTTTTGAGACGGAGTCTCGCATTGTCGCCCGAGCTGGAGTGCAGTGGCGCCATCTCGGCTCACTGCAACCTCCGCTTCCCGGGTTCAAGCGATTCTTCTGCCTCAGCCTCCCGAGTAGCTGGGACTACAGGTGCATGACACCAAGACAAGGTAATTTTTTGTATTTTTAGTAGAGAGAGGGTTTCGCTTTGTTGGCTAG
This sequence comes from Macaca mulatta, assembly GCF_049350105.2. Lineage (NCBI taxonomy): Eukaryota > Metazoa > Chordata > Mammalia > Primates > Cercopithecidae > Macaca > Macaca mulatta. The sequence continues at coordinate 56,634,050 of NC_133417.1, read as the reverse complement.
GCTTGTCTCAAACTCCTAACCTCGTGATCCCCCCGTCTCAGCCTCCCAAAGTACTGGGATTACAGGCGTGAGCCACGGTGCCCGGCCTCGATTGTCAGTTTTTAAGACAGTTGACAGGCGATATCTCTTCTTCATCTTTTGTTTAGTGTTAGAAAATGTAAGTGTTATAATCAGTGTGGGAGTGACAGCAATCTACTTTAACTGATTTTTTTTCTTCGACAGAAACTATACAAGGAAAACTATGAAAAGACAAAGGCAAAGAGCATAAATTACTGCGAGACCCCCAAATTCAAGCTCGATACCGTTCTGCAGAACTTCAGCAGTGATGTGAGCAATCTTACTGTCACTCCTTCTGTTAAAAAACAGAACCCATTTTTTCACCAATTAATAAATGAAATATGTTTTATCTTGCAGAAGAAATATAAAGATTCCTACTTAAAAAATATTTTGGGACATTATGTAGGCAGCTTCGAGGATCCCTACCATTCACACTGCATGAGAGTCACAGCTCAAAACAGTGATGTAAGTTCTAAGATGAGTGTTTGACTTTCCAAATAACATTTTTCTTAGGGCATGAATACAATGGCTGCATCTTATGCCTGATTTCTTCTCCTCGTAGAAAAACTACAAAGCAGAATATGAAGAAGACAGAGGCAAAGGCTTCTTCCCTCAGACCATAACTCAAGAATATGAAGCAATTAAGAAACTAGATCAGTGTAAAGATGTAAGTGTGTAGTCTGAACTTTGAATGTGACTGCCTTCCATAGCATCTAGTGGTCAGGATATGTTTAAAATGTCGACACCTTTTCAAATAAAATAAAATTTATTTATAAATAAATAAAATAAAATTTATTTTCAACTAAATAAATTTCATTTCATTGCGAGAAATGAAATCCGTTTTGTAGTAAACATCCTGTTTTCCCCTTGTTGGCATCGCTACATTTTAAAAGGTAATTCTAGCTCATTTTCCCAAAGAAGAGTTATCAGCAACCTGAAGATACAGGAAAGTTTCTCATACGGGTGTAAGAGCACTTCTCAAACTACAGTCTAGCTAGAAAAAAAATATTTTATTAACTACAAGTTGCTTTGCTTTGTGGTGCATGAGGTTCTATTTGCTTGGCCTATGGGCCACCTTGGATCTGATAGGTGATACTGCTAAACCAAATGCCTTTGCTTCCCCACAGCACACCTACAAAGTCCATCCAGATAAGACAAAATTCACCCAAGTTACCGACTCTCCTGTTCTGCTACAAGCTCAAGTCAATTCCAAACAACTGAGTGATGTAAGTTCCTCTAACTACCCAGGACACCCAATTATGAGGGATAACATTTCATAACTCTATACGTAAAATCCAATGACTTATCAAGTTTATCCAAAAGGCTGAGTAAGTATTAGCAAGTTTAAACAGTATATATTTGTATAAACACATATTTCTGCATCTTCTTGGGTGGATAACATTTACCGTGAAACAATTCTGTGAAGGAAACAAACGTAGCTGAAAGCTATGAAAAGAATGTGAGTTCTAGAGTCAGACAAAACTGCCTTCAAATGTTAGCTCTGTCATTGATGTCTGGGTGGCCGAAGATTTAACACCCCTCAGCCTGATATTTCTCTTTTATAATTTGTGGCTGTTTTGAAGAGTCAGTGAGGGAAGAAATGTGCACTGCACATACTCTGGCCAACAGCAGGTATTCAGTACATGAGCTTCTCTCTCCCTAGTAAGTTTCTGGAAATTGGGATCTCTGAGACAAATTTTATTATATGAGCTTTAAGTGTGGATTTCCAAAGTTGTGTTGAACTAAAAAAAATAAAAGTAACCTCAGTAGATTTATCGCCAGAAATGAAGGCTCCAATTAGAGCATCAAAAGCCCTGATGTCTGTGAGAGGACTCTTAATCAGATGAAAGGAAAGTGGCTCTGGTACTTGAGCACTGACAGTGACAAGAGAGACAGGGCGGGGCCCCTCTCAGAACCTACAGGGTCAATTGTGCTACGCAGAGAGGGGAACACGTTTGACAGAGCCACCTCATTCCCTTAGGGTCCTACCATGGTGACAGATGTGATAATAGCTGTCAAGTGTCCCGCACACAGGTTCAGTAATGCAGGTGGCCTACCCAAGCTCTAGATGTCTCTTCTGATCTCAACGGTGCTGACATTTACTTTACAAAATGTACCACACAAGAATTTTTGTATTCTGGAACAATTATTCTGAACTAATTGGTTTTCTCTCTCTCTCTCTCTCTGTCATAGTTAAATTACAAAGCAAAACATGAAAGTGAAAAGTTCAAGTGCCATATCCCTCCTGATACTCCTGCTCTTATCCAGCACAAAGTCAATGCCTATAACCTGAGTGATGTAAGTTCCTCATGCCCTGTACCATGTGATGTAATGACAACCTGTGCTTTTATTTTTGAACTGCTTCATTACAATTCAATGAGTGGATTAATGTTAAAAATGGGAAGACCTGTTAACATTTGTGTCATGTTCTTATGCCTCTGCCAAAATAACTCAATTCACCTTACAAAATGTGTGTAGCAATCTTAAAGTAGTTTCATGCAATTAGATGATCATAATATAGTATTGTAACCAGCCCTCAGAATGCTACCTCTCATGTATGCTTAATTGCAATTTTAATGGTAGATCTTTTAGCCATATATTCATTTAAATTATACTATAATTCCTTTATTCCCTGGGCTTATAATGTCCCTTATTTCACACAAATGATACTTATTTCTACACATATGAGAACGTTCATGAATAAAGATATAGGGGATTGAAAGGGCAGAAGTCCAGATATCCATTTCTGTCTTTCATTTTTCAAACTTAATTTTATAAAAAAGTTAAATTATCCTTGGGGTTTTCAATTTCTTCAATAATTCTATAAATGAGTACTAAGATTATCTGGCATCAATGAGTATTGAAATGATTTATGAAATAACCTTTGCAGAGAACTTAGAGGTCAAATGATGCCTTTATATCATAGAAAAGTAAGTTAACTGTAGAATATTTGTGCTACTCTATAAAACATTCAGTGTTAGGAATCAAATATTAGTATAATAGCTAGAATTAAATTAATTTGATAAAAATTTCTCATGGGGAGTAGAGAAGCCCAATCTTGGAGAATTAATAGCTCCAGCTTGAGAAGAAATGTTTAAAATATGCATGATTTCCTAGACAATATAAAGGGCCCATTTATTTTGTAGTAAGACAAGGTATTTAGTTACCCATTAGTCTTTAAAGGTCATGACATGTGTATCACTTTTGCCGATTCCTTTGCTGAATTTTTCTGTCCAGAATCTTTATAAGCAAGACTGGGAGAAGAGCAAAGCCAAGAAGTTTGACATTAAAGTGGATGCCATTCCCCTGTTGGCAGCCAAAGCCAACACCAAGAACACCAGCGATGTGAGTGTGGCCTGGGAACCTGGGGACCTGGACAAGGTGGCCTCGGGGACATTTCCTGGTGAGTGGGATCTGGCACGTGTGATGTCTTTGCAGGTGATGTACAAGAAAGACTATGAAAAAAACAAAGGGAAAATGATTGGAGCCCTCAGCATTAATGACGATCCCAAGATGCTGCACTCCTTGAAGGTGGCCAAAAACCAGAGTGACGTGAGTGTCTTTGTAATTCACCCCTATTTTCAGATGTAACCACAAAGTTGCTGTTTAATATAACCTTGGATGGACATTAGCCTAACTGAAATCTCAGATTCAGGATGACAGATCACACGTGAAAGCTTCACCCAGGTGATAAAAGAAGATGAACTTCCTTATTCTTGTTGATGCTTTTGATGCCAGTGAATATTCCAAAAGTTTTCTTAATCTCCTTAATGCCCTCTGTTTTATTAGGAGGAAAAATATTCTGACAATATCATTGTTCTTATTGTTTTTCCTAGAAATGAGCTTAATATGTTTAAGTATAGGTACATGTGCATGTATATATTCACCCAATGCCCTGAACTGATTAAGGTACTTTGCAAAAATATAGAGAGAGAGAAAAATGAAAAGAAGTAAGGAAATTAGTTGAAGGTCAAAGTAAGAAAAACTACATAAGGCATAAACTCAAAAGCAAAGCATTTTATTTTAAGAAATTTATAGAATATTGATCTTATTTTAAAGACTTTAACATACTTATTAAAAATAAAATATGACCCACCAATCCCATTACTGGGTATATACCCCAAGGAATATAAATCATTCTATTATAAAGATGTGTGAACAAATATGTTCATTGCAGCACTATTCACAATAGCAAAGACAAGGAATCAACAATGATAGATTAGATAAAGAAAATGTGATACAGATACACCATGGAACACTATGCAGCCGTAAAATGGAATCAGATCATGTCCTTTGCAGGGACATGGATGGAGCTGGAAGCCATTATCCTCAGCAAACTAACACAGGAACAGAAAATCAAATACCTCATGTTCTTACTTATATGTGGGAGTTGAACGTTGAGAACATATGGATATATGGGGGGTACAACACACACTGTTGGAGGTTGGGGGTGCAGGAGGAGGGAGAGCATCAGGAAGAATCGCTAATGGATACTGGGCTTAATTCCTAGATGATGGGATGATCTGTGCACACACTCACCTATGTAACAAACCTGCAATCCTGCACATGTACAACTGAACTTAAAAGTTGGAAATCAAACAAAAAAATAAAAAATAAGATAAAACTCTTCACAGAAATTGCTTTCCTAATTCCTAGCAAAAAAGAAATACAAATAATCTTTTCATTTATATTGCTCTAAAGAAAACTGTTAGGTCTTAATGATAAAAGCCAGCTTCCAGAAGTGTTACAAAATGCGTTTTCACCCAGTGCTCAAAGGAATACTCTTCCAGGACTGTGCTTAATTATCTAAGGTTCACCTTATACCTTTTACCTCATTTTGCATCAATTCTCAGACTCATTTTTCTTTTTCTTTCTTTCTTTTCTTTTCTTTCTTTCTTTCTTTCTTTCTTTCTCTCCTTCTTTCTTTTTCTTTTTCTCTCCTTTCTTTCCTTCTCTCCTCCTTCCTTCCTTCCTTCCTTCCTTCCTTCCCTCCCTCCCTCTCTCCCTCTCTCCCTCCTTCCCTCCCTCTCTCCCTCTCTCCCTCCTTCCCTCCCTCCCTCCTTCCTTCCCTCCCTCCCTCCTTCCCTCCCTCCCTTCTTCCCTCCCTCCCTCCTTCCCTCCTTCCTTCCTTTCCTCCCTCCCTCCCTCCTTTCCTCCCTCCCTCCTTTCCTCCCTCCTTCCTTCCTTTCTTTTTTTTCTTTCTTTCCTTTTCTCTCTCTCTCTCTCTCTCTCTCTTTCTTTCTTTCTTTCTTCCTTTCTTCAGGCTCTCACTCTGTCGTCCAGGCTGGGGTGCAGTGTCATGATCTCGGCTCACTGCAATCTCTGCTTCCCAGGTTCAAATTATTCTCCTGCCTCAGCCTCCCAAGTAGCTGGGATTACAGGCATGCGCCATCATGCACAGCTAATTTTTGTGTTTTTAGTAGAGAGAGGGTTTTACCACGTTGGCCAGGCTGGTGTCGAACTCCTGGCCTTGAGTGATCCACCCACCTTGGCCTCCCAAAGTGCTGTGATGACAGTCGTGAGCCACTGCACCTAGCCAAACTCATTTTTCTTTAAACATATTCAGATGAATTATTTTAAGACAAAAACTTACTTAAATAGCAGCATTGGTGTCCTTTAAGTTATTCAGTCTGAAAAAATATTAGGACAAGTAACATACACATCTTTATGATTATTAGCAGATGAGATTATATAAGGCATGAGCCTCTACCACACCTATCCTGCTTTCCTGCTTTGTGGAAAATTGATGGTGAGAAAACATACATTTTGCCCCTTCAGTTAAAGCGTAGCAATGACATGAATGGCTGTTACTTTTTGAGATATATTTTTCTTTCTTTTTGGTTTAATTTCTTTTTCCTTTAACAGAGATTATACAAGGAAAACTACGAGAAGACAAAGGCAAAGAGTATGAACTACTGTGAGACCCCAAAATATCAACTTGATACACAGCTGAAGAACTTCAGTGAGGTTGGAAAAGCCACGGTTACCTCTCGGGTTGGAGGGCTTTCCTACTGTTCGACAAATGACTGTTAACTTGAATTACATTTGTTTTATTTTTCAGGCTAAATATAAAGACTTATATGTAAAGAATATTTTGGGACATTATGTAGGCAGCTTTGAGGACCCATATCACACACACTGCATGAAAGTTGCAGCTCAAAACAGTGACGTAAGTTTGAAGACAATGGTTCATGCCTCACAGTGACATTGTTCGAGAGCTATAACAATCATGATCTATTTTTGGTTTTTCTCATTACAGAAAAGTTACAAAGCAGAATATGAAGAAGATAAAGGAAAATGCTATTTCCCTCAGACAATAACACAAGAATATGAAGCAATCAAGAGGCTGGACCAGTGTAAAGATGTAAGTTATCTGCCCTGAATTATTGAAATTGGGCTTGGGATTCTTGTGACATCTAGTGGTAAATTTAGCAGGAGTTTAATGGTAATATCTAGTGATTAGAAGGAGATAATTACACTTAACATTTTGGTTTTGGGGTGGAACCGGGGAACACAATAATTATGATGAGGAAGGCGATTTGTTACAAAATAATTTCAGATTTTATAGATCTTAACTTCCATTAGTTTGTATCTACATGAATTTGGGGCAAAAGAAGGACATGCAGGTTTGAGATAGGTGTTCATTATTTAACAAATTCACGTGAGAAGCCGTCCTGGGCCAGGCACTTTTCTTGGTGCTGAGAAAGACAGGGAAAAAGCCGGCAACCTCTTGAGCTCCCACTTAGTGGAGGAGACAATAAACAAAGGAAGGAGCACAGAAATAAGAAAGATGTCAAGCGATGATAAGAAAACTAAAATAGGATGATGATACAGAATTAAAATAGGACAATGTGTGAGAGAGTGACCGGATGGGCATCTTAGGTTGGGTGGTCACGGAAGATCTAAAACAGGCATGACCTGCCAGGCCAAGGTCAGCGGAGGAGCAGCAGGGAAGAACGGCCTAAGGAGAGAACAAGCTCAGTATTTAAGGAATTGAAAGGATGGGGTGGCTGAAATGTACTGGGGAGGAGGGCAGTAGTAAGAGGTGAAATGGCTGGAGATGAAGGAGGGGATGGATTCTGCAGGGATCATAAGCCGACGTGCAATTGAGACTGAATACCAAGTTCACTAAAGAGTCACTGTAAGGCTTCAGCAGGGGAAGGCTAATCTGGTTGCTGAGTTGCTGTAGGCAGACCAGAGGCAACTTGGGAGGTGGGGATCAAAGGAAAAAGAGAGAGAGAGAGACAGAGAAGTGAGAATGTAAACGCATCAACTAAATTTTCAGGAACAAAATAGACTTCATTTTGACCTGGAACCATTTTTTATGTTAGCGTATGTACAACCAAGAATATATTAATACATTATAATGTATAAATACATTATAAATTTCATTTAAGAACATCTTCTTTTCTAGCATACCTACAAAGTTCATCCAGATAAGACCAAGTTCACGGCAGTCACTGATACTCCTGTACTGTTGCAAGCCCAACTCAACACGAAACAGCTTAGTGATGTAAGTGCTTTGATTTATGCAAGCGTGCGTGACCCAGAGTGCTTTGCTCATTTAAAATGTAAGCATTTACATGCTTAATCTTTATGGGCTTAACTACCATCCCAATATTATTATTTTTCAAGATTTGTTTAATAAAACACAAATGAGGCTGCTAGATTGAATTGTAGCCTGAGGAAAGTCGTGTTAGACAATAATAAAAATAAATATTTTTTAATAACTCACTGATTTTTAGTGGGACTATCTTATTCATTAGGATCTGTCACATGCACACTAAAACTCCATGCCAACTTAAATAAACAGTGACAACAGAAGCATCTATTTTTGTAGGACAAGGCAAATATTTCCTATTCTTGAATTTGCTAACAAAGACTTTACAAAAAGAAAGGGCGCAGTAACAAGACAGACGTCGAACAATGACAAGAAAACTAATATAGAATGATGCCACAGAATTTAAGTGGGATGACATCAAAGAAAGAACTGGATGGGCACTTTAGATTGAGTAGTCAAAGAAAGTCTAAGACAAGCATGGTCCAGTCATGCCAAGATCAAGGGAAAAGCAGCAGTGCTTCTCAGACATCCACATTCATGCAATCACCTGCTGACCCTGTTGAAGTACAGATTCTGATTCAGTAGATCTGGGGGACTCCATATTCTGACTTTCTAATAAGCTCCTAGGTGATGCTGATGCTGTGATTGGTAGGCTACTCTTTGAACAGCAAGATGCTAACATAGCTAAGTCCTAGAGAGTAGTACACCCTTCTCAAGATAGGAAAGTGAAAGATACAGTGTGTCCTACTATAAAATATGTTTTAATGACACAAATTAGCTCATACCCAATTAGTAAAGAGGAGAATGGCATCAGTATAACCCAGAAGTCATTTTAGCTCATGTGCCACTTTTCTGAGCATCTTAATATTTTGTGTTCCAGTAAAGAACAGCTAAACACTAACATTACTGATCTAGCTGAACTCAGCAAGCTGCAGAGAAGTATAGTGCTGTATGTGGTCAGTCACTATCAGTCACTCTTCTTATTGGCTTAGGTAGGCAATGGACTCTGCCTTGGAATTACTTCTTGTATAGTTCTCAGTCTTGTGCATTTTTGCCTTTGGCTCCAAAATTAAACAGTCTCATCCGTTCTTTACACTCAATTCCTTACACCTAACGTCACATTTTAAAACATTTAAATAAAGTTCTGTGTTTAATATTTTAAGTAAGAATTCACAACTAGGTGCAGTGGCTCATGCCTGTGATCCCAGCACTTTGGGAGGCCGAGGCAGGCAGATTACTTGAGCCTAGGAGTTTGAAACCAGCCTGGGCAACCTGGCAAAATCCCATCTCTACAAAAATATTTTAAAAATTAGCTGGGTATGGTGGCACATGCCTGTAGTCTCAGCTACTCAGGAGGCTGAGGTGGGGGGATCACTTGAGCCTTGGAGGTGGAGGTTGCAGTGAGCCGAGATTGTGTCACTGCACTCCAGCCTGGATGATGGAGCCAGACCCTGTGTCAAAAATAATAATAATAACAATTTACATATCTTTTTAACTGTGCTAACATTTTGTTTTTTTTTTTTTTTTTTTTTTTTTTTTTTTTTTTTTTTTTTTTTTTTTTTTTGAGACGGAGTCTCGCTCTGTCGCCCAGGCTGGAGTGCAGTGGCGCGATCTCGGCTCACTGCAAGCTCCGCCTCCTGGGTTTACGCCATTCTCCTGCCTCAGCCTCCTGAGTAGCTGGGACTACAGGCGCCCGCCACCGCGCCCGGCTAATTTTTTGTATTTTTAGTAGAGACGGGGTTTCACCGTGGTCTCGATCTCCTGACCTTGTGATCCGCCCGCCTCGGCCTCCCAAAGTGCTGGGATTACAGGCGTGAGCCACCGCGCCCGGCTGTGCTAACATTTTGTTTACAACTGTTATTGTTTTTGTTAGTGCTTTAATTGCAGGAGTTCATGTTCTCCAGACACAGCCTAGCAGTGTAGATCAGAAATGTGTTCCCATGTATATAACAGAATCTATGCAATGGCAGCCGGCAGCCCAAAGTATGGTTACACAGCAATCCCCCTTATCCACGGTTTTACTTTCCATAATTTCAGTTACCTGCAGTCAACTGTGGCCCGAAAATATGAAGTGAAATTCATATTTTCCAGAAATTCATAAATTTCCAGAAACAATTCATGAGTCTTAAATTGAATGTTGTTCTGAGTAGCATGATGAAATCTCACACCCATCCGCCTTTGTCCCTTCTTTATCAAGAAGGGTGAAAACATACAGTAAGATATTTTGAGTGAGACAAACCACATCCACATAACTTTTATTAAGTATATTATTATAATTTTTCTATTAGTTATTATTAATCTCTTATTGTGCCTAATATATAAATTAAACTTTATCACAGGTATATATGTATAGGAAAGAACATAGTATATATAGGGTTCAGTGCCATCCATGATTTCAGGCAGCTACTGGAGGGTCTTGAAAAGTATCCCCCAAGGATAAAGGAGGACTGTGCCACAGTCCCTGAAATAGGGAATGACAGTTTGAATCCTGTGCGAGACGTTGGCTGAATTGAATATCTCTTTGAGGCATTTTTCTAAAAACGGCACTAATGCCTTAGCTGTATACGCTGTGCTAAATAAACTCAAAGAAGTTCCCCTGAACTGTTCGAATATCCTTTGTTTTTCAGCTGAATTACAAAGCAAAACATGAAGGTGAGAAGTTCAAGTGCCATGTACCAGCAGATGCTCCACAGTTTATCCAACACAGAGTCAATGCCTACAATCTGAGTGATGTAAGTACCAAAGCCACAGAAGCCTATGTTTGGTGTGCATGAAAAGAGAAAATGTTATAAATGTTAAAAGACAAGACTAGGAATTGTGCAAATAAACAACTGTTAAGATTGGTACCGTGTAAGTGGAGCTTTTAAGGCCAAAATGCTCTTAAGACCCTTAGCTATCAGATTTCATTTTCTATGGTCTCTGTTACCACCAGATGATCTCCAATTACCCATCTGCTATTCCCTGGAGTTTTACAACATCTTTCCTGTGTAAATGTCACATTTCACCTTCTCCAAGTGGTTGTCATTTTATAGCATCCTTATATAAATCAGGATAGCAGAGTGTTTAGAAAGTTTACAGTACATTAAAAAGAGTAGTTGATACTTATTTAGTGTTAGGGAGAAAGAAACTGGATGATAGATAAATCAATACTTATTCTACAATTTGATAAATATAGTATTTATAGGAGAAGTAAGTCTGTGTATACACAAATTTTCAATATATTTTTATTTTTTTACTGGATTATACTGTGTTTACTGTTGTTCTTATCATTCCTTTGCTGAATTTTTCTGTCCAGAATCTTTATAAGCAAGACTGGGAGAAGAGCAAAGCCAAGAAGTTTGACATTAAAGTGGACGCCATTCCCCTGTTGGCAGCCAAAGCCAACACCAAGAACACCAGCGATGTGAGTGTGGCCTAGGGACCTGGGGACCTGGACAGGGTGGCCTCAGGGACACCTGGTGAGTGGGATCTGACACGTGTGATGTCTTTACAGGTGATGTACAAGAAAGACTATGAAAAGAGCAAAGGGAAAATGATTGGGGCCCTCAGCATTAATGACGATCCCAAGATGCTGCACTCCTTGAAGACAGCCAAAAACCAGAGTGATGTGAGTGTTTTTGTGAATGTGTCTTGTTTTCAAGATGGACTCCCTGCTAAGATGCCCAAGGGTAGTAGTGTGGAAAAGGATTTCATGAGCATGGGCTCTTTCACGTTCACAGAAGTACTGCTGTAGAGAACTTTAGAATGATGCCCCGGATCATTGCACCTCCCACATTTGAGGGGAGAAGTTACTGATTTGTACTGATACTCATTTCACTTTGAAAAATGTATGCATTAATATTTAATAGAATATTGATTATGTTCTTAAAACCTTTCAGAAAACACAAAATATTTTCAGATTTTTTTCTAATTGAAAAATAATTTTTAAAATGATAAATTTTCAAACTGTCTTTACTTTGGAAGACATTTATGAGTCACAAAAATCTTAATACAGTATCATTGTTCTTCATTGACTTTAGTAATGAGTTTGGTCTAGATCCAAGAAAAAGACTCCATTGATTATAAACCCCTTTGAGACTCGGATAAAAGATTTGAATCATCTATCTAGAAAATGAACATTTCTTTTCATGCCTTTTGCCTGAATTCTGGTGAACTCATGGGTTCCTTAAGGCTTGTCTATGGGCCATGTAACATTTTCCAGTTAAAATTCTTACTACAGAGAGACAAACATCTACTATTGCAAATTATAGTATATATTGTGTATAAAATGTTTAGAGAATCCGTTAAGAGTGCTGAGCATGTTCAGTGTAGCTTGCAGATACTAGTTTTTTATGATGAAAGACAAGGGTGTTTGTGTCATTTAGTTTTAACCATGCTTTTATATAATGATCTATACATACCTCTTTAATTCATTTTGCATTTATTCTGTCATCACATAGCACTTTAAAACTTCTAATTCTGTAATTTTCTCTAGTAACTTCACAGTGGATTATGTCAGTATGTAGTGCTCACTTATATTACTATCTTGTTCACTAGCTGAGTCTCCTCAGCTCAAGAAGGATATAACTCCCCACTGATAGCATGTGCATTTTTATCTTTTGTTTTTATTCCTATCACAGAACCCAGTAGTAGGCACATAATAAATGCCCAATAAACATTTGTTAATTGATAGATGACCAAAACATATAGCAAATGAGTCATTCTCATGTAATATCCAGGCAAAATGCTAAGCTGCAGATATAGAATATGCATGGCTTTTTAAAAAGAATCTTTAAAGCCATTTGGATCTTTGACGACATTTTATATGTACTGGTATGTGTCAGCTGGTGTGAACATGAACAAAACAGTAACAACAATTTCTTCAAAATACTTCCACACACCTATTGCTGTTGCAATATTGCTTTATCAGTTTATTTCTAATGAAGACAAACTGTTGTTTTCAATGTTGTTGCAAACTATCAGAAAGTTTCCATACTTTACTTTTATAAACCAGGGTCTCAATTTTATAGTTAAGTAATAAATGTATTCAGTGAAAGTGACCACCCACAAAATGTGAGAAGGAAGATCAAGTTCCCTTAGAAAGCCAAAAGATCAGATCGTTTGCAAAAGGAATTGTTACAGAAGATTTGTAGTGCGCATCTGTGCTTGCCAGCTTAGGTCACTGTCTCTAACACATATGTGACCATGGGGAACTAGGATGAATTTAGAGTTTTCTTAAAGGCAGTGGATCAAAATTTTTCTGTCAAAGTAATTGGTGACTGGATATAATGAAGCTGGGAATTAGACCCAATTAGCACCTTGTCTAGCCATTCCAGGAAACCAGACAATGAAGGGAGCCCTCAAGGCCCAGTCAGTACATTTGGTTTATAACGCTGTACGGAAGGGCCAACGTTATTTTAATGGCTCAGTTTCTCAAACTTTTCTCCCATGAAGTCTTTTCACTGCTGCAATCTGAAGCTTCTTTTAAATTGTTGCTCAAATTGAACTTGATATGAAAACAACCCTTTGAGATTCTCAGTGGGGCTTATCTCCTGTCAACAATAGGTTAAAAAGCAGTTGACTATCCATTCAAAAATGACTCTATCCAGCCAAGAAACTAAGCCTACAGCCCTGTGTATGAAGTAGTCATTTTATTAAAATCAAATTGTCATATGGTTTTCATTACAATTAAAAAAATGCTTCTTTACTGAAAACTCTTCATAGGTTAAATTACATTAATAATAGGAACACTTGTTAGTGGTCCTTGAGAAACCCTGTTTTAGAATAAAATCATTCCTGTTCCTGACTGAAGCAGAAGCTGTGGCCCAGACAGTTTCTCATTGATCTGAGGTCTGCCCATGTGTGCTTTTGGGGGAATTTCAATGGTGTAACATGTGAACACGTTTTTGGGCAAAATAACTACTCAGGTGTTTGACTCTTTCTCTAACTTGTATTTATTGTTTATGCAAGATCTCTGTCTTTTCCGGAAATCCATTGAGGATTTGTGATAATAAATGATAATTTCCTATTCACAGCGCGAATATCGAAAAGATTATGAAAAGTCAAAAACTATCTACACGGCACCTCTTGATATGCTCCAAGTCACTCAAGCTAAGAAATCTCAGGCAATTGCCAGCGACGTTGATTATAAGCACATCTTACACAGTTACAGCTACCCGCCCGATAGCATCAACGTGGACCTTGCCAAGAAGGCATATGCACTACAGAGCGATGTGAGTAACCAGGGTTTCTGTAGCCCTTCTTTTAAAAAGACGGAAACTGAAATGGGCTTCAAAGTTGAGTGAGGTTTTTGCACTTCTCAGAGGTGTCTGCATTGTCGTATGTATGGAAGCAAACGACCCTTGCGGTTCTATAAGAGCATGCCTTTCAATGTTAGGAAGAACTGATCTGGCATGCACCCCATCACTGTTTCCCTCGAGGAAAGTTATCAACCTTGCTAAGTCTAGAGTCCTCTTCTGTAAAATGGAAATAAATCAAAAACATTGTTTGGAGGATGTAAATGCATGCAAAATACTTAGCATGGTGCCAGGCCCTAGTGAGTTCTCAATAAACATTCAGTATCTATCATCACTATTATCATAATCATCACATTCATCATTATCAATGATCTTTACATAGATTTCTATCTGAAAAGAAATATATCATTTAACATAAATATTTATAATAATGGTTTTTTCTGTAGATCAGAGCTTCTTTAAGCAAATTAATTTGTCCAAACTCTGCAACTGAATACTTCATCCTAACAATTCTATTTTTTAAAATGTGATAAAATGCACTAACATAAATTTACCACCTTTGCAGTTTTCAAGTATACAGTTCAGTGGTGTTAAGTGTATTAACATTGCTGTACAACCAATCCCCAGAGCCTTTTCATCTCCCAAACTGAAATTCTGTATTCATTAAACAGCAACTCCCATTTTCCTTCTTCCCCTAGCTTGTGGCAACCACCTATCTATGCTTTGTTTCTAAGTTTGACTAACCCTAGATACCTCATATATGTGAAGTCATACAGTATTTGTCTCTGTGTGGTTGGCTTATTTCACTTAGCAAAATGTCCTCAAGGTTCATCCATGTTGTAGCATGTATCAGAATTTCCTTCCTTTTTAAGGGTGAATAATATTCTATTGTATGGATATGCCACGTTTTATTCGCCCATTCATCTGTTGGTAGACATTTGGGTTGCTTCCACCTTAAAGCTATTTTGAATAATGCTGCTATGAATATGGGCGTGTGAATATCTTTGAGATCCTGCTTTCAATTCTCTTGGGTATAAACCCAGAAGTTGAATAGTTGAATCACATGGTAGCTCTATTTTTTATTCGTAGAGGAACCACCATACTGTTTTCTGCAGCGGCTGCAAAATTTTACGTTCCTACCACTAAGAATTCTATATTATGCATTGTTATTCTGCTTGTTATTAGTTTGATTTTGTTATGTTTTTTCATCCCAAATAGATCATAAGCCTCTGAAGGGCAGGAACTAAATGCTTTCTTGATTTTCTATTCTACTTAAAAGGCCCAGAGTAAAAACAACAGTTTGAATTTTGTATCTAAAATGTAAATTTTTGGTACCACCTATGCTCAGACAACAAGAGTAGCTCATTACTTTAATAGCATCAAGTAACTGTGCCTCAACTAGGACCAATTCCAAATAATAACCACTCTCTTATGCAAATTAACAAGTGCAACTATTTTAAAGTGTTTTGTTAGCCAGTGTAGAAACACTCCAAAGTTGACCAGTACACATGAAGGGCCATGTGGGCAAACACTCATTACAAATAATTCTATTAAGTCTTATGTAATTAGGAAATTAGAAAATGAGCAAATAATCCACCTTCAATGCGGCCTTCTATTTTAATTTGATAGAAACATAATACTTAAAGTTCCAGTGAACAAACGTCTCACATTTGGTTAACTGACAATTTCACTTCTTTGAAGTGCAAATTTGACTTGAGCATTTTCCAGGTTGGAATTAGAGTACCACATGCTTCCATTAAGTTGGAAATAAGGATGAAATGGAACATACACCAGTTAGAAGGAAAGCAAAAATCTAAGAGCTGTTACTATATCTCACCAAAGAAATATATAAAATAACCTTAATGTCTGGAGTAAGGAAGCTGGTCAGAAATCTCAAAAACATTGTTTTGGGTAAAACATTGATGATTTTGCATAATGATGTTGACACAGCAAAGAAATGTAACCTTTCTCTTGGTGTTTTAGGTTGAATACAAAGCTGACTACAATAGCTGGATGAAAGGTTGTGGCTGGGTGCCTTTTGGGTCCTTAGAAATGGAAAAGGCCAAGCGAGCTTCAGACATCCTCAATGAGGTAAAGCCACTGGGTGTGTCAGAGGGAGAGTGGTGACTGTGTTGTGTTAAAGTTCTCTAAACCATGGGCAGTGCTCCTTCATTGCTTCATTCTCAGTCACTGTTGCTGAGGAAAAGAGCTTACCAAGTGCATGAATTACCCGGGTAGACCAGCACAAACCTTTATATTACCAAAATCATTTATGTTAACCATTCATTATGGAAATATGTTTAACAACTTTATTAAGGATAACTTGTTAACCGTTTATGTTAACCATTTATGTTAACCATTCATTATAGAAATATTTTTAACAATTTTATTAAGGTATAACTTGCATACGATAAAAGTCCCTCATGTTAAGTGTACACCTTGACAAGTTTTAATAAATTCATGTAATTGTGTAGTCATCACTGCAATTGAATTTTAAAATGCTGTTAGCACCCCAGAAAGTTTCCCCCCAAAACTGCAGCTCTCATCTTCAGCCCCAGGCAACCACTGATTTGCATTCTATCTCTCAAGTTTTATCTTTTCTAGAAATTTCTTTTGTATCTGGCTTCTTTCACTTCATGTAATGTTTCTGTGATTCATCCATGTTTCTGCTTATAATTTTTTTTTTAATTATTGAGTAGTAATCTTTTGTGTGGATTTATTAAGTTGGTACAAAAGTAATTGCAGTTTTGACTTTAAAAGTAATGGCAAGAACCACAGTTACTTTTGCCCCAGCATAATACGTACCACATTGTTATTATTGTTTCACCTGTTGGGGGATATGTGGATGGTTTCTATTTTTTTGTGATTATGAATAATGCGGCCATTATAGAAATTGTCTTTGGAGAATTATTCCCTATGTCATATTCTGGTTGGCTTTGAAGTAAAATATAAATTCAGTGTAAGAAAAAATAGTGATGATCTTGAGGCTCATAAGGCAGCAAGGTTATGTGTCCCTCCTCCGTGACAGTTGAAGACTCACTGCTGTCAGGGGAGTACATCCGCAAGGAGGGCAGACTACACAAAGGACAGAGGTGTGGTATGAGCGTTGTCTTCCACACTCAAGTTTTATGTTTCGTTCAGTATTTTGTTTTCAATGAAAACCATTTTGTCTGCTCAAAGATCTTCCAGAAGAAAGTTCTAGGTAGTGGTTTTTAGAAGTCTGAAGCTGAAAGAGTGATGATACCAACTGGGATGTACAATATGCACAAAGGAAGAGGACTGGGAAAATAGAGACGAATACAGGAATAAGATAGCCAGAAGTTGTCAGCTCCCAGTGGGCACACCTCTCCAGGGTCTCCTCTGCAGTGCCCCTTTAGCGCTTTGGTGATAACTTATGTACTAACCACATTAAGGCTTGTAGAGCAAAAGTCCTGTCTCTCAATAATAATTCCTAGCTGTTGGCCTAGTTCCTCAATTCCTCCTCCTTCAACCAGACAGCTTCTTGATGCCATTTGCTGATGGAATAACAGGGAAAAAGAGAACTTGTTTGTGTCATGCAAAGACACTCCAAATCTCCTTTCTTGCTTTTCTGTCAAACCTTTAGAAAACTCTGTAGTGTTTCTGGATTCTGCTTAGCTGAGGGTATCTTCTTTCATGTCATAGGCAAGAAATTAAGACAGGAGTCTGGTTCCTGAGAGCAGTATATGTGTCTGTGCTGTCCCAAACCGTCCACAATTAAATGGATTTTTTAAAATACTGACTTTTGTATGGCATTCATCAAGCCAATCAAGAATCTAGTATTTTTACATTTTAAAATCATGGAAGAAATCTTCCTTGTCACTTCAAAATAAATTTCAAGGATTTTGATGTATAAACCTTCAGTGAAAAACAAAGTTGTTTTTCTGTTTTTGATTTGCCGAACAGAAAAAATATCGCCAACATCCAGACACGCTCAAGTTTACCTCGATTGAAGATGCTCCAATTACAGTACAGTCTAAAATTAATCAGGCCCAGAGGAGTGATGTAAGTGTTAATCCTATCTATATGTTAATAGATGTTAACTAATACAAATACATTTGTATTTCAAATGTACTGATCACCTCTAGTCATTATACAATATGGATACCCAGTTACACAAGCATCTGTACAATTCCCCAGCTGTTCATTAAGAAAGCATGCCTAATTCATGTATTTACAGTGACGTGTGTTGTATTGACTGTCCTTTTAGCCATTTGACATTGCTTTCTAAGGAAAAGGTAAGAGGAACTTCTCTTAATGACAACAAAAACTACAAGCCTATTTCTAGGAAAGACCAGAAAGAATGAGTATATCAAATGGGGAGCAGTTATATTTTAAGTCAGCACTAAAACAAAACTTATACATAATCAAAACCACCCCTAAGTCCCTCTAACTGCCCACAAAATATAATATAGGCAGTTGGTGTATTCTACCCTATTATACTTTGCTGAGCTCAGGAAAGTGTTTGCAGTTTACCATTTTCATCAAGTCACCTCCTTGGGACTAGTTACCACTAAGTGCCCCTAACTAGGCCCAGAAGTTCCTACTGCAAGTTCCGAGGGATCTTTGCCAAACTTAATAAGCACTGAGACAGGGTCCTAAGCAACTGCATGCGTGACCTTGAATGCCTACAGATATTTGCACATAAATATGCAAATGCACAAAGAGTGTCCTTCCTAAAACCGCCTCTGTGAAATATGATCCATTAGGAAATTATTTGCCGATGCCATTAAACTTTTCTCTCTACTTTATTTATTTGTTTGTTTATGCATTTTTATCTCTTTCAGATCGCTTACAAAGCCAAAGGAGAGGAAATTATTCACAAATACAACCTACCAGCAGACCTGCCTCAGTTCATCCAGGCTAAAGTTAATGCCTACAATATCAGTGAGGTGTGTGGGTAGACTCACGGGCTGATGTGTGTGTCCAGACTTTACTAACATGGTCTTTAAGTTGTACTTAAATGACATTTTTCTTTCAGAATATGTACAAAGCAGACTTGAAAGACTTGAGCAAGAAGGGATATGACCTGAGAACTGATGCGATTCCCATCAGAGCTGCCAAAGCTGCCAGGCAGGCAGCGAGTGACGTAAGTCCAGCTGTGGTTACACATAGGCAACTAGAAAATGTGAGTGGGTGGGCTTGGGGTCTGACAATGACCCAAAAGTCTCCATGCATGTGGTCCCCAATGGGAAGAAAATCTGATTGAAAACTATTCAGGAAATAAAGTTCCCTAAATAGATTTAAATTTCCTGGGGGGAAAGGATTTGTATAACCTTCTACTGCTCAGTTCTAATCAAGCCTCCTCACTTAAAATTCTCATCTGTATTTCTGCACTCACTCACACGACTTCTCTTGTGGAGATCCAGAAGTGACTTACCATGTAAGTCATAATAGCCCCCTGATGGTAAAATTTTATCTCAAAACTTTATTAATTTATATGACTTCCTTCTTTCCCTTTCCTCTCCCTTTTTCCTTCATTCCTTCTATAGACAGGCCTCAATTTCACACCTCTAATAGCCAGTCTTTGGGTTCTATTACAGTTAAGAATTTTATTTCTTATCCTATTTATCTTTAACCAAGATGTGAACTGAAGTCACTTTGCTCTTTGAGATTTAAATAAAATTGGCTCAAGCCCCCATCTGTTATTCTATAGGAAATGGAATTCCCCTCTCCATGATTTCTGTGGAGTCTCCGAGGTTTTCGTTTCTCTGCTTACCTCTGCCTCCTGGCTGGCTTGAGCTCATCTGCGCCCTCCTCCTGTGGGTCTCTTCTTGCTGCTCTGTATGACCCAGAAATGAAACACAGCCCCTTCCTTTTGACTTCCCAGAGTCCCAAACACCACTTTACTGATTGTTTGAAATTAGGTTTACATCGCTCCAGTGTAAATATGTGATGATTGAATAACAAATGTCCTTGTCCTGAAATGCCCCTGTCCCACCCAGAATTTCTTACTGACCCCCTTTCTCTGTGGGTGCTTTCCTCCCGCCACCCCTGCCCCAACATACCACAAACCTTCCCTCATGGCTCTGCTTCTCAGTGTCCCACAGTGCCCTCCACATGTCTCCGAGGAAGCTCAGTTCCCCCCCCCCCCCACTTTGTTATCCAGAGCCAGTTAGTGTTTACCTCCTCCTGGCTCTGGGTTTCCCTTTGAATATCCAAGGACTTATTACATTCTACTGTTATTAATATTAATCATCCTACCACTACTAAAAATTCTAAAACTAATCAAATATCTAGCTACTTGCACTCTAGTAGCACAATATAATTGGTAGAGATTGTAACCTATTTATCTTTTAATTTTCTCTACCAATGTCTAAATGCAAAGGAAGAATATAAAGATTTATTTTGTCACTGATACAAATTATGGTGATGCCCCCCATTTCAACCTCGCTTGGATAGGCAGAAACAGCTACAGACAATCAAATGGGTTCCCTAATACTTAACATTTTTATTTTAAGCAGACTACATTTCAGAGCATATCCAAGTGAATTGTTGTTTGGTTACTGATGTACAGGAAGGTTTGGGAAGCTCAATTACTTCAAATTATGGCTTCATTGTTTAGTAAAACCCTCCAAACTACATTTTAAATTATGCTCACCTTTGTTTACAATAGGTTCAATACAAAAAAGACTATGAAAAAGCTAAAGGGAAAATGGTCGGCTTCCAAAGTCTTCAAGATGACCCTAAACTGGTTCATTATATGAACGTGGCCAAGATACAATCAGATCGGGAGTATAAAAAAGACTATGAGAAGACAAAGACCAAATACAACACGCCCCATGATATGTTCAATGTCGTGGCAGCTAAGAAAGCTCAGGATGTGGTCAGCAATGTCAACTATAAGCATTCTCTCCATCATTACACCTACTTGCCTGACGCCATGGACCTGGAGCTGTCTAAGAACATGATGCAGATACAGAGTGATGTAAGAGTCGTTTACTCCTCAAGAAACCCCCTGTTAAGTTCAGAGCCTGCCATGAAAAGCACCCTGGCCTAGGCCCTCACTCCTCTTTTCTCCATTGCTGTAGAACGTCTACAAGGAAGACTACAACAACTGGATGAAAGGCATTGGCTGGATTCCTATCGGTAGTCTCGACGTCGAAAAAGTTAAAAAGGCCGGTGACGCTCTGAATGAAAAGAAGTACAGGCAACATCCAGACACCCTCAAATTTACCAGCATTGTGGACTCCCCAGTTATGGTCCAGGCAAAGCAGAACACGAAGCAAGTCAGTGATGTGAGTACAACAAAATAGAGAGGACAGAGGATATGGAGCAAGATTTTTAGAAAAGTAAACAGCAGCCCAATATTTTTCTTTTTCTGGGCCAATATCTTTCCATTTTAAATTTATTATTTTGTTTATTTAAATTGTTTAAAATTACAGTTATGTGTAGTTTGGGCACTAACGTTTTCTTCTCTTGCCTTTTATCTTCCTTTTTTAAAAAAATTTCCTTTTTAACCATCTTTGAAATATTTTTTTATTGAATAAATGACAGTGAAAAAATTCTATTCTAGACTACACACATACACATGCACACACATACATACACAGAATTTAAGCTTAAATCCCAGACACTTTATTTTGGCAGATTTGTTGTATTCAATTACATATTAAGTTTCTCTTATTTTCTTTTCATATATAAAACATTAATACAGAGAAGTAATAGATATAAATATATGTTTTCGCTCCTAAGAATTCAGCATACACAATTATCACAGAGAGTTTTTAACTTACGTCTGATTGAGGCAAATATCGTTTGCCTGCCTGTTCATGAGCAGCGTCTATACTCTGGCTAAAGTCAAAGTTTCTAAAGGAAAGTTTGGTATACAGAAGATCAAAAGCATTCACTTGTTTATTTAATGAATACTTTTTGAACATCTACCATGTACCAGGCATTGTATTACCTGCTGATGGCATAAAGATGAAATAGATGAGGATTCGTGGGATATAGAAATTCACAAGAATGTAGGGTAAGAGCATAAGACAAAGACATGACTACAAACAGAGCATTGTCCTCAAGAGAGACAAATGCTGCAGGAGAGGAAAATGTTAAGTACAAGGGAGGTGCCTTGTACACAGGTAACTGCCTACCAGCGTTTCCCGGGCAAGTGAGAGAAGCGAGCATTGCTGGCAAAAGGAACAACATAACAGCAGTAGAAAAAGAATGAACAATATAACAGCAGTAGGAAAGGAATGAAAAAGTGTAAAAGCAAAAGGTTCAGGATTGTAACCTGATTAGTAAGGGACTCATATGCTAATTTTTAGAGTCTGGATATTAGGGGGTAGGTAAGAAGAGATGTTGAATATGTCTAATCCATGGAGCCACATTATCAGGCCTGTGTTTTAAAAGACAATGCTGGCCCCAAGTGTGGAGACTTTGGAAAGAGGAGAGACTGGAGGTGAGAAGATGAAATAGAAGGCTGTCACTGAAATCCAAGGAAGGTTTAATTGGACTGAAGCTAAGAGAGTAGCAGTGGCAGAGAAGGAGCTGTGTAGAAGGTCGAATTCATGAATCTTATTGCTTAGATATTGTTCTTAAAGACAATGAGGACTTAGAGGTAACTTTGAGTCCTAGAAGAAATTATTTAGTATTTGGGGATTAATTTAGCTATTAGCCATGTCAGATTTTATCTTGGGTACATGCATACCAGTTTACATGTCATATTCCACATAGTCATGCCTGGAAAGTAAGGATATATATGATAAATGAGAATTATGAGATTGAAAATCTACTTGTGATTCTGGCTCTATTTTAGTTTTAGGAACTAAGTAATGTATTTCTAATAGCAGGAGGAGGATGCAGTAAGATTTCTGCATGACATACTTCAACATCTTTCAGTCAAAAGTGTATATAATTCTTCAAAGTAACAACATAGAGCAAATATGAAATAGTGAGCATTTTGAGTATGCTAGATTCATGTGTAAGCACCTCTACATTATGAGGAAATTATTGTATGCTTTTATTGACACAATTATAATTTGGAAAGTTTTTAGCAGAAGTAAAAGATTTATTCTAACTACTGTTTTCTCTCTAGGGATAAAAAAACAGAAACTAACAAAAATGAAAGAGCTACTAACTCACAGGCAAAGAATAAATTGATTTGGCTTTGGTGAATTCTATTATTCTTGCTAGGGTTTCATGGTTGAATTTACCTTCCATTCATCTCGGGCAGTGAACAATTTCTATTTTCTTAAGGATTTTTTCTCTTTCTATTTTAACACACAAGACTTGTTGGTATTAAAGATAACAGATGCTTATTTTATTTTAAAAAATAGAAAAATGCCTTTGATGATTTTTAACACTAGAAAATTGTGGGTAATTGTGCTAAAAATTACTCTAAAGCAAGCAATTAATAGATTTTCCTTTTTGCACTATGTGAAATGCATTTTATTGCAGATCTTATACAAAGCTAAAGGAGAAGATGTGAAACATAAATACACCATGAGTCCTGATCTTCCTCAGTTTCTCCAGGCCAAGTGCAATGCTTACAATATAAGTGACGTAAGTAAGGTCTTTGCTGGGATGTGAAATTCGGACCTGACAATAAAATCATAGACTTTAGGAGTAGGATGGTGCCTTGACAATTTATTCAGGCCCATTTCTCACAAATCCCCTATTGGAACATATCCCATAAGGATGGTTCTTTACCTCTTCAGTTGGCCTTTTCAAGTGTAGGACAACTTTAAAAGACATAACATTCTTCTTTATGAGGGGCTCACCATCTATTCCTCTAAAACTTCTACTTAGTGTTCCTAGTTTTGCATGTAGGGGAGGTGGTTATTCTCCAGAAACATAAGAATAAATGAGATCCTTTTTAAAAAAACAACCCTAAAATTTCTAAAGCTGACCACCAGGTCTTCTCTTGACCTTCCTTTCATGAGAATGAACAACTTCATTGTCTCTAGTTGGTCCTCACATATCATGGCTTCCAGAACTTTATTTATTTTTCTCTGGATCCAGTCTTTCAATATTCCTCTCTTCAGTATGTGTCCAAACCAGATGTAGGTGAATAATTAGTGCAGAGTCCAATGATCTCATGCTACACACAGTGTGACACTTTGCCATTGTGATGTCCTAAAGCAGTATGTGCTATGGGGAATTCCTTCAACTTCTGTCTGGAAAAGAACAAAACAATCCCAGCAGTTGAGGAATCACTTAAGCTGATGAATACACAGATGCTGACATCCTGTTTGGTTTTCTGTCCAGGTCTGTTATAAACGGGATTGGCACGACTTAATAGCCAAGGGCAACAATGTGCTGGGTGATGCTATTCCCATCACTGCAGCCAAGGCATCGAGAAACATTGCCAGTGATGTGAGTACAAATTTTAGTTGAAATTTAGGTGTTTGCCTTTTTAAAAAGTAATCAGGCTGGGCGTAGTGGGTCACGCCTGTAATCCCAGCACTTTGGGAGGCCGAGGCAGGCAGATCACGAGGTCAGGAGATCGAGACCATCCTGGCTAACATGGTGAAACCCCGTCTCTACCGAAAATACAAAAAATTAGCCAGGTGTAGTGGCGGGCGCCTGTAGTCCCAGCTACTCGGGAGGCTGAGGCAGGAGAATGGCGTGAACCTGGGAGGCGGAGCTTGCAGTGAGCCTAGATCGTGCCACTGCACTCCAGCCTGGGCAACAGAGCGAGACTCCGTCTCAAAAAAAAAAGTAATCAAATGCTTGTTTAAATTGATACCTCATTGAAAGAAATATGTTAAATTCATGGCATTTAAATTCTCAAAATATTGTTTGGAAAACCTGTCGCTTTTAGAAACACTTTTGTGGTTCTTTTCAGTTGACTCCACTTGGTAGAGCTGTCATAAATCTGACAGTGGCTTTCTCCTTTGATTCACAGCCCAAATTGCCTTCACTGACACATTTCCCTGACAGCCCACATTTATTTTCAGTGGGAACACCCTGACATTACCACATTACATTCAAATGACTGCCTACATTATAATTGTATTAAAAAATTGAAAAGATGTTATATAAAATGTATGGATTTTTATAAACCAAAGGGGGAAAAGTCCACTTTTTTAGGATATAATTTCGATTCATGTAAATTGATGCCCATTTCCTGTAACACTTCTACTCCTTTCCATCTTTGAAAAACAAAATTTTGGCCAGGTGCGGTGGCTCACACCTGTAATCCCAGCACTTTGGGAGGCCGAGGAGGATGGATCACGAGGTCAGGAGATTGAATGGTGGTGGGCACCTGTAGTCCCAGCTACTTGGGAGGCTGAGGCCCGAGAATGGCATGAACCTGGGAGGTGGAACTTGCAGTGAGCCGAGATCACACCACTGCACTCCAGCCTGGGCAACAGAGTGAGACTCCGTCTCAAAAAAAAAAAAAAAAGAAAAAGAAAAAGAAAAATTTTTAGAAAGCATGCATGCCCTGCAGAGTTCACTGTTACATGCTATCCCAGGGACTAAAATCTTGGTTTGAGAAAAAAGAAAGAACCAACCGGATGTACAGACCACATAGGTGTTAGGGGTGTAAAAACTCTACCGCTTTCCTTATCGGAATGGTACTGAAAACATCTTCCTCAAAGATCTGCACACAATGCACATCACTATGAAATACATTTCTAGTTTAAGTAGAAAGTGAAAGTCTACAGCATAACTTTATAACTTTGTTCCTTTTTTTTTTTTTTAAGCATTTGCACAGTAATTTTTCACATGCCTAGAAATTACTTGACAATCCTTTTGCCTGTTAAACTCTTGTTTATCAATTAAGGCTTAAACTGCAGGAGCTGAAAGTCTGCAGGGTTTAAGTGGGTTTGAATTCTCTTGCATAACAATTGAGGTTCTGACCTGTTACAAGATTGCTCAGCCTATATTCCATTGCTGATTCCAGCAGTGAGAGACTTTGGACAGCAGAACTTTTTCCATTAGGTTTTTATTGATGGGAAAACCCCACAGCAGGTCCTGCCCTTACTGTGGCTCCTTAATTCATTTGCAACTGTTTCAGCAGTGAGCTTGGGAAGCAGCTGCTGATAAACGGAGTCAGTGAAGGCCCAGCTGGTACTCATATTTGTGATGTAAATAACATATTAAATTGAAACCTATGAAACTAAGAGATACTGGTCTTATATTTAGAATGTGTCATGTTCATATTAAGTGTGAAAATTCAGTTTGTTTAAAATAAAGTTTCACATGCAAATCCATCTGTAGGAGTCATAGTAAAGAAAATAAACTGATCTTGAATTTATCGTGACACTCGCTTGTAACTCCAATATATGTTTTCACTGAACCTTTTGGAGGAGGTTGTGGTTTGCATTTTTTGTGCGCTCTTGAGAAAGTCACAAAGTTCTGAGTGTCTTTATATGTGAATGTAATTGCAGCACGAATGCTATCAATGCCTAGGGCTTTGCTAACCCCATTCTGCCTCCACAGTATAAATACAAGGAAGCTTATGAGAAGGCAAAGGGAAAGCATGTGGGTTTCAGAAGCCTCCAGGATGATCCCAAGCTGGTCCACTATATGAATGTGGCAAAGATGCAGTCCGATCGTGAATACAAGAAGAACTATGAGAACACCAAAACCAGCTACCATACCCCTGGGGACATGGTTAGCATCACAGCTGCAAAGATGGCCCAGGATGTCGCTACCAATGTAAACTACAAACAGCCATTGCATCATTATACATACCTACCTGACGCCCTGAGTCTTGAGCATACAAGGAATGTCAATCAAATTCAGAGTGATGTAAGTATGTGCAACAACAGACCCAGAGATGTTTGCACTTAAAGGATGATCACTTCTCGCTTTTATTAGACTTCTTACTACAGTAAGCTATTTGAAAAATGCACTTTAGAATAAACAACCATTACTGAAAGACTGCCAAAGGCATGGTAGACAAGCTGTTTTTGCCTGCTTTCTGTGCTCATATCATAATCATTGATGTTGTCTTTAACTTATGGATGAAAGATAAAACTATATTCCACTAACCCTGCGAGCCACTTTGATTCTCAGCAAGAGGAGATGGGTATTCCTGATGGATTGGCCGCAATGGTGATAGATATAAAATGCAAAATAGAAGAATTTTCTATCCTTCCTGAATCTGGGAAAGTGCTTTTTTTTTCCCTTTATTAACTCAAGGTCACAATGTCATCCATGTAAATCTCTGTAATGAGTCATCTAAAATGAACCAGGAATACTTTGTGCTTGCAACATGATTCATGGAGAGTTGCACGGAAAGGTGTTTAACATTCACAGCATCTCCTGCTGCAGGAGCCAGATTTCTGTTAGAATTGCCCTCTGTAAAGGGAAGAAGTGCTATACATTTATTGGCACTCGATGAAAATATTGATCCCCAGATGAGCTCAAGCATAGCCTAGATGGACAGTATGGATATAATTTAGTTTTGAAGTCTTCAGTGGAATCAAAAGGAAAACCCAATTTATTGTCAAAAGTGACAAAATATTTTTTAGCAGCACCCATAGTGACCTGGATTCCCCTCTGTGTTGCATAATGCACTCTAAAGCATGATCATTTCTCTCTGTTTTATTAGGCTTCATAGTACAGTAAGAGACTTGAAAAAATGCTTTAAGATAAACAATGATTATAGAAAGTACCAATTTATTGTCAAAAGTGACAAAAAAATTTTTTTTAGCAGTACCCACGAAAATACGTGACCTAGATTCCCTTCTGTGTTGTATAATGCACTCTAACAACAGAACAGCTTCTTCTTATTACCACACTCCAGATAAGCTCTGTGACAGACAGTCAGACATGAGCATGCTGAAGAGTTGCTATTCATTTCCCTTGGATAGAGTTGCAGATCCCAGAAACATCCCTTGAATATTCTCCAGGGTATCTTCTCATATGAGCTTACCCTTTTACAGAATGTGTATAAAGACGAGTATAACAGCTTCTTCAAGGGCATCGGATGGATCCCTATTGGTTCCCTGGAGGTGGAGAAGGTCAAGAAAGCAGGCGATGCATTAAATGAGAAGAAGTATCGACAGCACCCAGATACCATCAAGTTCACAAGTTTGCCTGATTCCATGGGCATGGTGTTGGCTCAGCATAACACAAAGCAGCTAAGTGATGTGAGTGCTTTCAAAAGTATTTGCCCGTAAATAACCACACGTATCTGAGCCGCTCCTCCATCCTTCTTAATTCAATGCGTGAGGATGCATCTATGTTAGCAAATAAACTGCTTTCATAGGTATGAGAGAAAGGGCTGCCTTTTGAAGCAACTGGGATCTTGAACATGGGAAAAATAGGGAGATGAACATGCGGGACTATTCCAAATTTGCTTTGTTTTCCAAACGTAGAGAGCCTGTGCTATTCATAAGCAGATACGCATTATACATATGAAATGACATTATTACTATTATTATCTGTGGCTCTGTATGAATTGTAAAGCAAGTTATTTATTGCTCTGGGTTGCAATATTTCTACCTAGCCACAGAGGGAAGAGGCATAATGTCCTAATCCCCTCGCATAATAGCTGCACGTTCTGAGAGGCAATCTTAGAATGAGGCCTCTGGGGAGGAGATAAGCAGTTTATTTGCAGTCGTCTGGGATCTCATTCTGAGACCACGTCTATATGGACTCTTATTCTTTCTGTCAGAAGCTAATTATAATGCTCAGGGCCTCACATGACTTGTTAATTTTAGAGTTCTGTTAAAATGCCTCCACCAGAAAGACAGGGGTAAGTAAAAAGCCAAGAAAGACTTTTTGTATTTCAGCCCCAGACTTTGGAAGGTGGGGAAATGCTTTGCTTGCCTTCGATTTGAAGATCTGTGGATTTTAGCTCCTGCCCCCACATTATCACAGATGTCTAAGGGTTAATTCTATCTTAGGGGTAATAAATGGCGTCAATTCTTTTGATTTCTTTTGTACTGAGCGAGATGTCGCTTCTCGTGGTGTTTTTCCAGTTAGCTAGGCAAACTGTACACTCACTATATAAAGTCTTCCCCATCACAAAAAATGCTATCAACATCTACCTCGTTACTCAAGCTGGAAACTTGGCAGTCACCGTTAACACCTCCCTGTGTGAACTCCCACATCCAGTACCTCTGCTGAGTCAGCTTCCTAAATATCTCTCAGCCAGCCTGCTCCCAAATGCCACCAACCCTACTTCCAGCTTCTGTGTGGCTCGTGTGGACAACTGCAATAACCTGTTATCTGGACTCCCCTGCCTATGGTCTCAAACAGCCACGAGAGCCTGTCTTAAAACACGAATCAAAGCATGTCCCTCTTATGTGTAAAACCTCTTAGGAATTTCTTGAATGTGAAGTGAAATCTAAACTCATCAACTTGACAAAAGACCCCCCTCTCTGTGGACCCTTCTGCACTTTCTGTCTAATACTGCCCCACCCCCACGTCTACCCGGGCACATTTCCAGCCTCGGGTCCCGAATGCTCTTCCTCTGCCCCTCTCTCCAAGTTTGAGCGTAAATATTACCTCTGCAGAGTGGCTTTACTGACCATCCTTGTTTCTTTGCTACAATTATTCCGTTGATAACACATCACAAATTCTAGTGATAGTTTGTAGTTTACATGTTTTATGTCTGTCCTTTGTATTGGACAATAATCTCCAACAGGACAGATCTGCCTTCCTTACCTCTTTAAACACAGAACTTACCACCCTGCCTGACCAACAGTGCTGTCCAATAAATAGTGGTAGAATGCGAACATAAATGCATCTACCAGGGCCCCTCCCTCATGACAGAGTAGGCGTTTGTCTCATAAATGGAAAACACAAATGATAGCCTTCCTTTTCAAAAGAGTCTGTGCTTGATGAAATTTACATTATGTCAGCTAATGATATGTGCATGCTGTCTCCTTTGCTTTTAGTTGAACTACAAGGTGGAGGGAGAGAAACTGAAGCACAAGTACACTATTGACCCTGAATTGCCTCAGTTTATTCAAGCCAAAGTCAACGCCCTCAACATGAGTGACGTGAGTATTTGGCCTGGTGCTAATATTGCCTATGTGGGCCTCTCCTTTCTGGTTCTTTGCAACTCTTGCCCTGAGAATTGTAGGAGGCGCAACTCAGTGTGGACCCTGAGCCTCCACATTAAACCCTTAATCATACAACATGAGCCTACGGGGCCACAATAAAATTTTGCTTAATACAGACTTTTCCAAACTATGGGCTGTGACTCGTTAGTGGGTTGTAAAGTCAGTCAAGTAAGTTGTGTCCTATTAAAAAAAAAAAAAAAATAGGACCGTGAGACAGACAAGATTGGAAAACACGAGTGCCTAGTCTGCAGTGCGGAAAACATTGCTTTCTACAACTTTTATTTTAATTATTTATTAAAACATCCAAAACAGTTTAGTTTTCTTCACAAACTCTTTTTTTGTATGTAACTAACCTCTCTCTTGAGTAGTCTAGACATCTAATTGGTGGTAATGTTTAAATCCACTATTATGAATTGTTTCCTTTTTTTTTTTTTAAAAAAGATATAAATCCTAATTTAAAAACATAATAAAACCTGGATAAATTGTTAATTTCTTAAAAGATGGCTTAGTCATTCTTTCCAATGTTTTTAGGCTCTGTTTCATATCCAACTATACATTCCTGTGCTTTTGGTTCATTTAAAGTGCATAATGCACTCTAAAGCGTGATCATTTCTAGTTTATTAGGCTTCATAATACGGTAAGAGACTTGAGAAAAATGCTTTAAGATAAACAACTATTATAGAAAGTATCAATTGAATGTCAAAAGTGACAAAATTTTTTTGTTGTAAAAAATTTTTACAAGTAATATTTAAGCATTTTCTAAGTAACATTTAAGCATTAAGATCAATTAAAGCTGAGTTGTACTACATCTGGATTTTTAGTTTTAGTATTCATATCTTTCTATAAGCTTGAAATGCTTCATTACAAGAAACTTTTTTCCAAAAGTATTTTATATTATAGAAAAGTTGGAAAATATAGAAAATTATGAAAAATAAATGAAAATCTTCTGTTATCCAACAGTCAAAGCATTACCTTTCTGTTGCTTTGTTATACAAGCATATCCGTTTTTTGATCAGTTGAGATTATACTGTGTATACAGTTTACTGATCCTTTTAAATCAAATCAAATGTATACATAAAAGACAAACTAATAGTCTTAACTTCATAGATTGTCTTAATAGAAAGGGATCTATTATGACATGTTTTATAAGAAACATTTTGGCATTCTGTTTCATTCCTCTTTTAATGATGTCAAATAATAAAATAACCTCTACTTTTTTGAAGGCTCATTATAAAGCAGATTGGAAGAAAACCATTGCCAAGGGCTATGATTTGAGACCAGATGCCATCCCAATTGTTGCTGCAAAAAGTTCAAGGAATATTGCTAGTGATGTAAGTCTAATTTAAAAGTAGGAAACTTCCTGTCTGTTTAAAAGACTTCAGGAGTTCAAGACCAGCCTGGGCAACATAGCAAGACCCTGTCTCTACAGAAATAAAAAAAAAATTAGCCAGGTGTGGTGGTGTGTACCTGTAGTCCCAGCTATTTCAGAGGCTGAGATGGGAGGATCGCTTGAACCCAGGAGTTTGAGGCTGCGGTGAGCTGTGACTGCACCGCTGCACTCCAGCCTGGGTGACAGAGTGAGATCCCATCTCTAAAAAAGAAAAAAAAAATCTGTATGTGATGTATAAGACTGTATCAACTACATAAAGAAGCAAGAAATTATAATATAAAAATACTTCCTAAAATCCTAATTGCCAATTACATTGTTTATATTGCCTCACTTAAAATATTTTTCACATATTTAAAAGCTTAATAAAGTTGTTACAAAGAAGAAAATTCTTTTTTAAAAACTGTGAAGTATTTGAAACTTTCATTAGTATCATTGTTATGAACTTAAAAGCCACTTTTTATTTGGATTTTGTCTTGAAAAAAGTCATGATATACTAAAATATCACTAAATTAGAAAAGTCTCCAAGTATTTTAAAAGAATTCAGTGTTTTAATTTTATAATTTTCATGAAGGAAAAAACCCCATAGAAATAGAAACATGGAAAAACAGAAAAAATATTTTGCTAATTCTTTCTGGTCTTTCGTATTTCTATTTCCATGGATTACATAACAGGATTTTAGTTAATTAGTTTTAGTTAATTACATAACAAGATTTTAGTTAATTTTTTTTTTTTTTTACAAATTAAGTTATATTCGTATATGAATTGACATAAGGCCTTGATAGAGTAAAAATGCATTAATTTCAAGATTAATACACTAATTTGTATTAGGGCTGAAATTTACTCATAATTATGCAAATACTTTTTAAGATAATACAAATTAATACTGGAAATATAATAAAAAGAATACATTGACCAGACATGGTGGCTCACATGTCTAATGCCAGCACTTTGGGAGGCTGAGGAGGGAGGACCCCAGAGGCTACGGTGAGTCATCATTGCACTTTTGCACTCTGGCCTGGGGGACAGAGCAAGACCCTGTCTCAAAAAAGAAAAAAAAAAAAAGTGTACATCAAATGCTTAATAAGCAAACTTCCCAGGAACATTTGAGTTTTTGAGTTATTCAAGTAATCTACTTATGAAGAGTATAAATATAAACTATTCCATTATTCCATTCTTAATGATCTCCAGGGCACGTCTCAAGATGAGCCATTAAAAATATTTTGCTAATTGTTTATTTTAAAATACAAAAAAAAAAACAAACTTCGATGTTACCTAGATTCAGACTGAAGTTGGCTTTTGCTTTATTTGTTGTATAAATTCAGTTTGTATCAGACTTCTATGCTATCCAACTTCTGTCTGCCCTTTGTTTTCAAATAGTGCAAATATAAGGAGGCCTACGAGAAAGCCAAAGGCAAGCAAGTTGGATTTCGCAGTCTTCAGGATGATCCTAAACTGGTTCACTACATGAATGTGGCCAAAATGCAGTCTGATCGTGAGTACAAAAAGGGCTATGAAGCCAGCAAGACCAAGTACCACACACCTCTGGATATGGTCAGTGTGACAGCTGCAAAGAAATCTCAGGAGGTTGCCACCAACGCCAACTACAGACAGCCATACCACCATTACACTCTCCTGCCCGATGCCTTGAATGTGGAGCACTCCAGGAATGCCATGCAGATTCAGAGTGATGTATGTACTGGTTACCAGTTGTTATCCATTTCTAATGGGTGGGAGGGAAAAATAGGCACCACTTACTCCATCCCACACCTGGCTGCACTCACTGTAATTAAGGATTCCCTCCAGAACTTGGAGTTTTAGGATTTCACTCATTTAAACTATAGGTAGCTTTGTTGTTAATTTTATATATATGCATACGCATATATTTAAAATGTTGGTGTTAGAGCCAAACATACGATATTGTCTATGAAAAATTAGGAGGCTCAAATAAGTGTGTTATATAATTTTCCTTCCAGTGCAAAATTCTGTTAATTTTTCATTTCTTTTTCTGAAGAAAGGTAACTTTTTAAAGGAATTGCTGGGTCAGGATTTCCTGTTCAAAACCACTATGAATGCAATTACTTTTATAATTAATTTCTTCTGAAAGACTGCAGGGAGTAAAAAGCAGATTATTCTCCCCCTCCCAGCTTCCCTTTTACTTTTTGATTGTAAGTAAATCATGTAGCCAAAGAAACCCAAGCCCTGACTATTTCTGAAATGATTGTTTTTTTCATTGTAAAGAATCTGTACAAATCTGACTTCACCAATTGGATGAAAGGGATCGGCTGGGTCCCCATAGAGTCCCTAGAGGTGGAGAAGGCAAAGAAAGCAGGAGAAATTCTGAGTGAGAAGAAGTATCGCCAGCACCCCGAGAAGCTGAAATTCACATACGCCATGGACACAATGGAACAGGCACTTAACAAGAGTAACAAACTGAACATGGACAAGGTAAGGACTCACCTGCCACCCTTGCCCAGGGAACCCTCATGGTATTCACGCCGTTGAGCCTGGCACTGCCCCCATCATCTCCTTCAGTGTTTCTATCTTTCTGATCGTCTTGATGGCGTTGGTGGGAGGGGACTCTATTGCTTGCATCATGTTTAGCACATTCTCTTTCATAGTGACTCCCTCAGGTCATCGCTCAACAGCATGTTAGAAATGTGACAGAACCACAAAACTCCACATGGTTGTGCGGTAGGGGCAAGATGGTATTTGGTGCTTTGGTGGTAGAGGATTGCCTTATTCAACGATTTTTTTTTTCATTGTGTATTTAGTTTACTTGGCCCATCTTTTTGTTATTTCATCCATTTTCTAATATCAACAGTTAACCTCTTCTACCATGTAGATGCAAATCTCTTCCTGTTGGTAGCATTGGGTCAAACTTGTCCTGCTGTAAAATCATGCACCTGACTTTCTCGTTGCAGAGGCTCTATACTGAAAAATGGAACAAGGACAAGACCACCATTCATGTCATGCCTGACACACCAGATATTTTACTCTCCAGAGTAAATCAGATCACCATGAGTGATGTAAGTAGATTAACAACAGCAAAAGCTAGGAAGAAGGTTAAAGGGAACTGATACTTACGTCTGCCTTTTTTACATGCCAACCACTTTGTAGTCAGGACGTTTATTCTAACCCCAATAACAAGATGCTGTTGTTTTTCTATTTTATTGTTTAGAAACTGTACAAAGCTGGCTGGGAAGAAGAAAAGAAGAAAGGATATGACCTGAGACCTGATGCCATTGCAATAAAGGCTGCAAGAGCCTCTAGAGACATTGCCAGTGATGTAAGCACTTCCACTGGGCCTTTTTGGGGCTGGGCAAGTAAGAACAAATGTGCCAAGCTTGTGTATATGTAGGAGCTGTGGTCAGCTCCATTCAGGGTTGGTGGGAATGCCATCCCATGTGACACACAAGACACCTCCCTTCACCTCATCCAAGTACTCTCTAATCATCTGTTCATTATTTAATATAAGTAGTGACTGAGTCTTGTTAAAATAAGTAGCCTTTAGAGTCTATTCAAATCACGTGCAATTCTAAGCAAATGTAAAGATGCAATCTACATATTTTACCAGGAGGCCCATGGCCGGGCCCTCTCTTTAAAGATGCACCATGAGAAATCATGCCTGCAGCCTTTTCTATCACTCAGACAGCTGAGTGGGGAAATCTGCTTTCTAAATCTCTCTAAACCAATTTATTTACACATCTCTTCAATTAACTCAGAGATTATTTTCTTTCCATGGATTCAAGTCTGGGAAAAACAAAATCGAAGTAAAAAGAGTTTGCTCCCTGCCTTTCATGAGTGCCTCCCTTCTAATTTTAGAGTAGCTCTAAAACCCTTCATCTAAGACAAAGCTAATGTCACCTAGCGAATGGTACTTTGTTCTCTTTCTTTTACCATTTTCATCACCATCATGTCTTCTCTGTCCACAGTACAAATACAAGCAAGCCTATGAACAAGCCAAAGGGAAACACATTGGCTTCCGGAGCCTGGAAGATGACCCCAAGCTGGTGCACTTCATGCAGGTGGCCAAGATGCAGTCAGACCGAGAGTACAAGAAGGGATACGAGAAATCCAAGACCTCCTTCCATACCCCAGTGGACATGCTCAGTGTGGTGGCTGCCAAGAAGTCTCAGGAAGTGGCCACCAACGCCAACTATAAGAACTTGATCCATACCTACAACATGCTTCCTGATGCCATGAGCTTTGAATTGGCCAAAACTAGGATGCAGATTCAGAGTGATGTATGTGAAAGCCACATTTGCAGAGCGCTTACTCTGGATAATAAGTAACCATGAATGACCATAAGTCATGACATTTTGAAAATCCTGAAAGAAATTCATCTGCAGTTTCCCAACATAGTGTTTCATTTGCTACCTTAGATTGAATTCATGTCTTTTAACAAAAGGAGATCAATTCTAAAAACTAAAGTCTTGTTTTCTACTATTGTTGCTGTGAGCATTGTTGGATGCTGAATTCCACAACAGCAAATGGAACTTCATTTCAGAAAGAGTGTATTGAAAGAAATATATCTAGCAAAGATGGTCAAAAGCATAATAGGCTTTTAATAGAGGAATGAAAGGGAAAGTAAGAAATCAGATAACCTGATAGCTCCAGCCCCTCCCTCCCAACCGGGTTTCATTCTACCACTTTAACTTTGCAATTGCCTACCTTACTAATGAAACTTTTTGAGAAGGTGATGACTGATACAGCTTTTGGACTAAACGTAAGAAAGACTGAGAAGGAATAGAGCCAAGAATTTAGCTAAAGAGGCCATTTGATGGTTGAGGGGCGAATTAAGTTACAAACCCAAAGCAGACCAAAGCAAGCCTACCAAAGCAAGCCTACATTTATCTTTGGGAATGTGAGGACTGAGCCATTAATTGCCAGGGAGGTAATAAGTGCCTGAATGAGAGCAACCATGGTACAGTTGTAGAGAGAAATGTCAAAGCCGAGGAGCAAAAAATGAAATTTACACAAAGTACCAGGAAGGTTTCTGGCATACCTGAGGGAATTGTAACGGTGGTGGGTGAATCAAAGACAGTGAAAGAGAAAAATGGGGTTTCCATAGTCATCTATTAACCAAGGGGCCTCGGGAGTTTTTGTAAGAAAGGTCAGCATAGTTGCTTTTCTCAAGGAGATAAGTCACCTGGCAGATGAATCTATGTGGTGTTTCTTAGTACTTTTTCTTTATGAAGGCATTGAGAAAAACAAATCACAAAGACATTTCTGCTTAGTTTTTAATTTATCATGCAAGGAAATACAAAAAGGATAACATTTTAGGGAAGAAATGGTTGAAGTTCATCATGCTATTGGTTAAATACCAATATTCTAGCAAATATTGAAGTGGAAAAGTTACAAATGAAGTGGAAGTTACAGAATATTAAACACACACTTGGAATTCTTGGGAAGTTTCCGTTTCTTCTCATAATTTATTTTCCTCTTTTGCAGAATCAGTACAAGGCTGACTATGCTGACTTCATGAAGGGCATTGGATGGCTCCCTCTGGGCTCCCTGGAAGCGGAGAAAAACAAGAAAGCCATGGAGATTATTAGTGAAAAGAAGTACCGCCAGCACCCAGACACTTTGAAGTATTCCACATTGATGGACTCGATGAACATGGTTTTGGCCCAGAATAATGCAAAAATTATGAACGAAGTAAGTCTTTTAATAATGCAGTGTCTCATATGCATCAGAGAGAATCCAGGTATAACTTACATGTAATCCACAGGCTTTGCTGATACAGTTATAGGGCATCACACTTGAGGTTATTTTACCTAGAAAAAGAGTCTTGTGGTTAAAAAAAAAAAAAAAAAGATAGGAATTATTTCTAACTAGTAGTCTCAAATCTTCAATGAACCATCCTATCTTATTGACATAACCAAATAAATAGGGACTTTTTCTTTTATTGCACCTCTTGAAAATGAGTCCTGTTTGTCTAAGGTGAGGTTTAATAGACATTCATGACACTGAATCAGCCGATTTCCTGACGGCAGCTGGTGTTGCAAACCACCCCCCAAAGCCCAGTTTCCTTTCTGTTTTGATGGGATCAAAGAAAATTCCAAGATTATATGGCTATAGCAGCATTTCAAACCAGAATGTTCTCTGGGCAATCTTGAGGGCAATTGTTCTACATCAGTGTTCCCTTGGGTCATGAATTATTCCAGCTTTTAGAAAAGCCTTTCTCCATTTTTACATTGATTTGCAATAAGAGATCAAAACCAACAAGTACAATCAACTTTGAACATCTGTTTTTGAAGTTAAAAATAATCAAATAACTGCAGCAGCACTGGTGGATCAAAATGAGAAATGCCTTTGATTAACATAACAGAGAAAAAGATGATTTGGATCTAAACATGAAACAGTTGCAGAAAATAATGGCCCTAGTTGTGCTAGAAAGATAGAACTGGATTCTGCTAAGCCACAGAGTAAACCGCCTGGAGTCTTCAGAGAAGTGAATGATTTGTAGAGATCAATCTCCTTGAAAGGGACCTGCCTCAAAGACAAGGCACAAATTTCTGTGCCTCTTTTAAGATTTAGAATCTAAACTATGAGGATATCTGTTTTTTTCAGTGTTAGTGATGAACATGTCAGGATAATGATGCCAAGAGGAGAATCATAGAACTAACATGCACCAGCACTGAGAGGTATCTCGATGATCATCAAGTTGAATCCTCCCACTGCAGAATTGAGAAAAGAACAGCCCAGAGAAGCAAAGCACCTCCCATAAGGGTACACAGCAGGTCAACAGCGGGGTCTGGACTAGGACAGGGATTCTGATAACTAGGCACTGCTCTTTCCACTAACATTTCACTGCCCAATACTATTACTACTAGCCACATGTGTTGATTTATGTTTGTATAAATCATATTAATAATTCAGTTTCTCATTCACATTAGCTGCATTTCAAGTACTCAATCGTGTTCTACCATATTGGATTATGCAGAACATTTCCATCATTGCAGAAAGTTCTATTGTACAGTGCTGGTCTAAAACAAGGTTCAGAAAAATGACTGTTTTTGTAAATAAAGTTGTATAGTTACACAACCACAGCTGTTTGTCGGCATGTGGTCTCTGGCTGCTTTTGGACTACAGCAGCAGAGTTGAGTAGCTAATGACAGCAGTTTTGTAGCCCACAAGGCCTGAAATTTAAAGAATTTCTGTCTATACAGAAAAAGTTTGCCAACCTCTAGTCCAGAAGAAGGTTATCCTTATTTTAATTAATACGGACTAAAACAAAGAGATAGCATTTTTCATCTATTGCATTTGCAAAAATTAAGAAGCTGTGTTACACACAATATCTGTAAGGGAGTTTGCGTTAAAGCAAACTTTTAATGGGCCATTTGTTAAAATTTAAAATTCAGGTATCATTACCCTGTAGAAATCTTTATACATGTGTGCAAAGATATACATACATACATACACACAAGAATATGTTTGCAGTTTAGGGTTTCTGAAAGGAGATGCTGAGATGAAAATTGGAGTGCAGAGTATTTTTTAGGGATCCTAGTCCTTGGGAGGAAGGACTAGACGGGAGGAGAAGTTGAACAGTGATGCTGGCATGACAAAGGCTTGGCCAGTCCCACAGAGGGCTCTCAAGTGTCTCTGTAGTAGAGACCTGCATTGAGCTGAAATGGCTAGATCTTTGTACACCCACTTCGATGAGCTGTTGAGTGTGGTTATCTGGGAAGTGCATGCTCTTGAGTGAGATAGCTGATGACTAGAAACTGTTTGTCAAAAGTTGGGGAATCAGGTCCTTCCTTGAATGGGTATATTGGTGGCACATCTCCATGTCCACCACAAGGATCATGACACTGCTTGTAGTAGAAAAAGGCTAGAGGCCGTAAGTTAAATAATCATCAACAGAGAACTGGTTAACTTAATTAGAATATACCTCCTAATGAAATACTATGTGGCTCTACAAATGAATGAAATAAATTATTTTAAGAAGTTGTTCAAAGATGTCTATATTATTAAGTTAAAAATCAAGATGTAGAACATGACTTCATGCATATTTTAAAAGGACTATATGTGTGTTTAAATGTACACAGAAAATTTTAGGAGGCAAATGCTACCTCCATGCTGTAAGGTAAGGGGAAAAAGCATTTTTACTTTCTGTCTTATTTCCTCCCTGCTGTATTGTTTGAATAAGCAACTTTTCCATTAAATTTTTTTTGGGCCAGGTGCAGTGGCTCATGCCTGTAATACTAGCACTTTGGGAGGTGACGGCAGGTGGATTGCTTGAGCTCAGGAGTTTGAAACCAGCCTGGGAAACATGGCAAAAACCCATCTCTACGAAAAATACAAAAATTAGCCAGGCGTGGTAGTGCCTGCCTGTAGTCCCAGCTACTCAGAGGCTGAGGTGGGAGGATGGATTGTTTGAGCCTAGGAGGTAGAGGATGCAGTAAGCCATAATTGCACTACTGCACTCCAGCCTGGGTGACAGCATGAGACTCTGTCTCAAAAATAATGAATAAATTAATTTAAACCTAGTTAATAAAAACACATGAAATATTGATATATATGTGTACAATGATATGTATGTACTAAGTAAGCTTCTTTTAAGATTTTAAACACTAATTTACACTGTTTTTCCTAGCATCTCTACAAACAAGCATGGGAGGCTGATAAAACCAAAGTCCACATCATGCCTGATATCCCCCAGATTATTTTGGCAAAGGCAAATGCAATTAATATGAGTGATGTAAGTATAGTTCCTCCTGTTGTCATCTTCCTCTCCAGCAGATTTGAGCCAGTAAGAACAAATTAATTAATCTCTCTCTCAGTTATGAGAATGAATGTTTTAAAAATAATGGTGGAAATCCACACATGAGGCTCTTTCTCTTTCTAATTTTGCTTTGCAGAGTTGGAGTAGGCCTGTCGATGGGGTTGGGCCAAGCAGTTAAGAATTTGAAGGGTGACTGGATTTTGTTCTAGGGGGGCACTCCTTATTAAATTGAGAGATTTGGTAGAAAGAAACAGGCTTGGGGGCCAGGAGAAGAGAAAAAGGAAATGAGAGTTCTGGAATTTCGTTCTTAGCCTTTTTATCAAACCTTTGAGATGGTTCTGAGGAAGGGGTTAAATGGAAAGGGAAGAAAAACATTTTGAAGAATTTGGGGCAAACCCCATAACAAGGAATGTGCAACACTTATTAGAAAATGTATCGATGTTTTATTTCATTTCCTTTTTCGTCTAATCATAGTTGCTAGGAAATCTTCTAATCCTACCTATTTTTTTTGTTTCTTTGTTTGAATTCCACAGAGATTTGGAATAGCTGAGTTTTTCTTTAATTGTAGATTCCACATTATTATACAAATAAAAGTGCTGATTATAAAACAGTGACTTTTCTTTTGATGTCAGAATAGGGCTGTTTTGTAGTCTTCCTTTAACTCTTACTTGCATCAATAAGAATCTCCAGGACTATTACAATCTAATAGAGACCAGTAACTTTTACTTTTTTCTGGTAGTTTCCTGAAAACATGTTTAAGTTTGTTATAGATTGTTTTTCAAACACAGTTATGTTACTTGTAAGAACATTCAGCCACTAAAGCACCAATGAAGCATTCTACTTAAAAACAAAAAAAAGACACCACAGTGGTAGTTTACTCTTCTAAAAGAAATCCAGGCTTTCATATTCAGAAGAAAACTCTTCCCTTTGCCTCTCTTTACAGAAACTCTACAAACTTTCCTTGGAAGAGTCTAAAAAGAAAGGCTATGATCTCAGACCGGATGCAATTCCTATCAAAGCTGCTAAGGCTTCCAGAGATATTGCAAGTGATGTAAGTCCGAAGGAAAGCAG
Organism: Macaca mulatta; assembly: GCF_049350105.2. Lineage (NCBI taxonomy): Eukaryota > Metazoa > Chordata > Mammalia > Primates > Cercopithecidae > Macaca > Macaca mulatta. The sequence continues at coordinate 56,593,018 of NC_133417.1, read as the reverse complement.
TCACCTGGCTGGGGGTTTCTAGGGAACCGAAATAATAAGGTTGAGTTCTGGAAACACTGAGTGGACACAATATGAAAAACATAGGTCTCACTCTCTGTGAATGCTTCTTAACCTTGCTTTTGTGTGTGCTCTGATATTTCTGTAAAAACACCAAGCTAACCACATGGTGACCCTCATAGATGTCAGCTCCCTGACTCATGAGATCTAGATACACTTACTTTGAATCTGTCACCAACGCTATGGCTTGTAGAAATTCAAAGCCCTTCACTAAGCTTTCTTGGTGAAAGTCTCGTGTTGTTCTTGCCTCCTGCTTCTTCAGAGCTGATTTTTCTCCCAGGATGTCTCATGGATGCAAGAGTGCTGATCATCTGGGCTCATGATGGTTGATGAGTAAATAATCAGCAATTGTTGCAAACCAGTTGTTAAACCGTTGGTGGCTTCATGTCAGCTATGATGGGCATACTTACACCACAGAAATTGGCAAACACTACCAAGTGAGGCTTTCCCTGCACTGCGCGGCAAAAAGCAGGTGTACCAACACATCACTGTCATAACATGCCACCTATATGAAACTCAGTTCTTTCATTTGGTTGTTTCCAAAAGAAATCCACTCACAGGGAGCATTTAATGACGTGGAGGTCCTGGGAGGAGCACATTTCAAAACACTCTTTCCTTGGTCACCCATGAGTTTTACTTTCTTTCCTCTTCATCTCTATTCTTCATCTTCCCTACCTATCCAGCCCATTCCACTCTCTCTTATTATCCCGAGAACTCCAAATTCTTCTCCCCTCTATTACGCTGGAGTAATTTGGTTCTACTAGCTTCTACCCCCAACTTGCACATGCAATCCCACAAGGAGATAGGCAGAAAAAGAAGCTCTCCATGGATCAAGATCTCCCCTCTATAGAAGAAAGTTGAGATGATAAATAGGACAATTTCTTCCCCCATTATAGCAGTTTAGAGAGTCTTAAAGGAAAAGGAGCTCCACAAATATAAAGCTATTCTAAAATTACACTCTGTGTCTCATAATTGAACATTTTCTCATCAGTAAATGACTGACAGGATAATTTCTCAGGGCAGCAATAAGAGAAATGTTCTTTTCTTTTCTTTTCTTTTCATTTTCTGTGTTCTTTTTACCTCCTAAAGTCCTCTTTAGCACTAACAGCAAAGTACATGCATAAGTCAGTGTAATGCATCATCACAAGATCTGGGTTCTAATCCTCAGTGGCCTCAACAAGTTGCTCAGCTCTCTGGGTCTCAACTTATTCATCTATAAAATGAGGGCAGTAATAAGGACTTTGCTATCTACCTCACAAGGGAGAGTTGTATTCAGTTACATCAATAAATATGAAAAATGCGTTTGTGAACTATAGAGCTCTATACAAATATAATTTTTAATTATATTTTATAATTATACAAAAATAGCATATTGACACTAGACCAATTTTTAGTCAAAGGAATTGCTCTGTGTAAAAACTCATATTTTCTTCACAGTATAAATACAAGCACGATTATGAAAAAGGGAAGGGGAAAATGGTTGGTTTCCGCAGTCTCGAGGATGATCCCAAATTAGTCCATTCCATGCAAGTGGCTAAGATGCAATCTGATCGGGAGTACAAGAAAAACTATGAGAACACAAAGACCAGCTACCACACCCCTGCTGACATGCTCAGTGTCACGGCTGCCAAGGATGCCCAAGCCAACATCACCAATACTAACTACAAGCACCTGATTCACAAGTACATCCTCCTTCCAGATGCAATGAACATTGAACTGACCAGGAATATGAATCGCATACAGAGTGATGTAAGGCTTTCTTCTACTTGGGTGATGGTTGGAATCTCATGGGAAGGGAGATTACAGTCTGTTTACATGCCATGCTTTTGTGTCTAAATGGATAAGATAAAGTAGAATTTGCTTATCTTCTTTATAGAATGAATATAAGCAAGATTACAATGAATGGTACAAAGGGCTTGGCTGGAGTCCAGCAGGTTCTCTGGAAGTGGAGAAGGCCAAGAAAGCAACTGAATATGCCAGTGATCAGAAATACCGCCAGCACCCGAGCAACTTCCAGTTTAAGAAGCTGACTGATTCCATGGACATGGTGCTTGCCAAGCAGAATGCGCATACCATGAACAAGGTACACAGAACAGTGGCCGTCCACACAGCTTCCACATGAGGAAAGGCTAGCAGGCTCTGGTTCTTGTTTGGAGAAATCTAATTCAGGTCCATCATTCCTAGGCAGTGGCAAACCGTTCCAGATCATTCCCCTACACCATCTTCTTCTGTCCACCTCTTACATTTTTTTCTTCTCTTGACCTTCTAGTTGGGTTAGAAATTATTTATATTTTTAATTATTATATCTTCAATACTTTCCATTGTAGAGAACAGAAAATACTTAAAAGATTATTTTTTAAAATCTGAGTTTGTTTTTAGAGTCTTTTCTGAATTATATGCTACTTAGTTATTACTTTACTATGTCAAATTGAGTGCATTCAAGTACTAATATATAAATACATATTTTTCTTCCCTGCTTGTCCCAGTTATTCCAATTTCATGTCTTTTTTTCCCACTTCCTAGTATTTATACACCGTTGATTGGAATAAAGATAAGACCAATGTTCACGTGATGCCTGATACACCTGATATTTTACAAGCCAAGCAGAATCAAACACTGTATAGTCAGGTAAAGTTACATAAAAACTACTTGTAAGGGTTTTGTATTGAAACTTATGAACTTATAAAATAATGTAATAGTAAATACTGATATAAATGTTGAAGCAATGGAAGTTTGGAAATGACACACTGATTAGCCCAGGATGTTGCAAAATAGAGTGGTTAAGAGCAAAGGCTTCAGCCACAACTGTATACTTCATGGAGCAGGTTCTGTGTCTGTTTATCTCTGTGTTCATTGTGCTTGATACCAAGCAGGAAATCAATAGATAATTGTTGAAAAAAATTGCATCAAACAGCCGGGTGCGATGACATGCACCTGTAGTCCTAGCTACTCAGAAAGGTGAGGCAGGAGGATCCCTTGAACCCAGAAGTTTGAATCCAGTTTGGACAACATTGGGAGACCCTATCTCTAATAAATAAACACATAAATAAGGTAAAAATTGCATCAAACAGACTTGGTATGAGTTTTGGCTTTGCCATTTTTGAGATGCTTTGCCATTTTTGAGATGTATGATACTGGGTAACTCAATTACCTGTCTAAATCTCACTTTCCTCATCCCTAAAGTTGGGACCATAAACGTACCTATGACATTGGATTGCCATGAGGACTAAATGGGAAATTCTGTGTAAGATCCTCAACACAGTGCCTGGCCCATGGAAAGTACTGGATAACTATGAGCTATTTTTGTTATTACCCAGTTCTAACACACATACATCCATTCAATCAGTAAAGTCAACTCAGAAAGATTGCAACTAAATTATTGCAATTTATAAAAAGTATTTCATTTATTGCTTTTATCACTTAGCTAATTAAAATGTTGTGACCTGTTTTTATTAGCAATTATCTTAATATCTATCTTCAAAATAGTAAGCCAAGGTGGTATTTAACAGCAGTGAGAAAAGTACCTGATATGCCTGATATGACCATATTGTTTCTGAACAGCAGAGGCTGTGATAAAATATACCACCAGGATTCTCACAGCCAAAAAAGATTAAAGCCAGGTCATATGATGCTGAGCCAGTGCTTTTTCTACTCCTTTAAACAACTTGTTTTATTTTTATCCATATCTTTAAAGATAGGGTAGATGATGTTCGATCTGATATTCACTCTGTAGGTAAACTTTTCCCTAATAATCTGCTGAGATTCTTTATATAGGCAGAATAATGCTGAAGAATATCTTTAATTTTCAGAAACTCTATAAACTTGGATGGGAAGAATCTTTGAAGAAAGGCTATGATCTCCCAGTTGATGCGATTTCTGTACAGCTAGCTAAAGCTTCAAGAGACATTGCTAGTGATGTGAGTACTAGTTTGAATTCTAGAAGGATATATTTTTATCTGAATCAGGTAACTTAATGTCAGTAACTATTTTTATAGATAGGCTTTACCTTTCAAAATATAATGCTTCCTTCATTTTCTTCTACCCTCTTCATTTATCCAGAGTTCACTCTTCTTTTTCACTGTTTGTATGTCCAAAGGGGCTTCCTGAATAGAGGTCGGGCCTGAAGACCTCTAAGATCCATTAGAGTAAGATGCTCTACTTGGGGATATTACAAAGGACCCAAGATTGCAAGTTTTCCCTACTTTCCTGAAAATATAATAATTTTCCTGTTTTCCACTTGTCTATTTTAGATAAATTCAAAGTGCCAGATAATAAATCAACCTCAACAAACTGATGCTGATAGATTTTATATGCACATCTTTTAAAATAGGCTGTCAGTTATTTCAGTTTAACCCATTTTGCACTTATATAATTGTAATAAATTACCTTGGGACTTAAAAAATCCAAGAAGGTCCAGAAATTTAGGTTTAAGTTCCTAAGGGCTTACTTAATTCTTCTTTCTGCTGAAAATCTGGTCTAAAGTTCATAGACTCACTCTCCCAAAGGTAGATTCTAGTTATGATTAGAAACGGTAGCAAATCTGGTGAAAAACTAGGTATTGTCTCTATTGGTTAATTTTTTACAAGTATTTTACTTAGATATTCTGCATATTGCTAGCATATCATTTTGTTAATCCCAAAACTTAACCACAAAAATTCAGAAGGTCTTGGTTATAGTAAATAAATTACCAGGATTTCATAGGGAAGCAGGACCTCTTAATTAAAATCTTTAAAAGAAAACAGGGATTTGGTTAATATGCAGGTTGAAGTACAGAGTGGAGGAAAAGAGTGCCTAAAAATGGAATCTGACAATAAATTCTAAGAACATAAGGGAAGATTTTATTTAATTCACTTAATTTCTGGCACTCCAGAAATGTGGGAAAACTAATATGATGATACATTATTACCCACTCTCCAGCTTGCAGGTCAATCCCTTATTAAAATAAATCAACGAGATGATAAGCCTAAAGCAATAATGATGTGTAAACTCATTTTCATTTAATGCTATATGCTAAAGATAGTTTAGGAATTGAAGAATCAATAATCTCCTAACAACTCAACAATTTGATAGTACCTCATTTCTTTTTGTGTGAACCCATTAATTCGAACCTTTTGAAATCTTACTCTCAAATGAACTATTAGTGAACTTTCCCACTATTATAGAGATGTATTTTCCTCAATTTCAAATGTCCTTGTATTTGTAAAATTTCAGAAAATTAAAACTATTTTTATAAGTATTTAATTTAATGAATTAGAATCATAGAATTTAGAGTTGGAAGATAAAGGACATTTAATCTAATCTCCCACTCAGCATCCTACCTTCTTTCCATTTCCAAAAGTCTGTAGATACTTAAAAATATAAGAATTTTGGAGGCTGGGTGCAGTGGTTCCCTCCCGTAATCTCAGCACTTTGGGAGGCCAAGGCAAGAAGATCATTTGAAGCCAGGAGTTCAAGACCAACCTGGGCAACAGAGTGAGACTCTTTCTTTACAAAAAATAAAAAAGTAGCCGGGCATGGTGGTGTGTGCCTGGAATCTCAGCTACTTAGGAGGCTGAGATGGGAGGATCACTTGAGCTCGGAAGGTTGAGGCTTTAGTGAGCCATGATCACACCACTGCACTCCAGCCTGGGCAATGGAGCAAGACGGTGTCTCAAAAATAAAAAAATTCTTTAAAGGAATTTTGGAGTCCTTCAGGGCAGGTCATTTCTTTGTTAGATCATTTCCAGTTGCCATTATATAGCTTCTTATTTTTAAGTAAATAATTTACCGATAAGCTCTAGATCTCTGTTCTACACCACCACAAGTAGCCTATTTCCACTTCCACTTGATAGCTTTTCAGACTTTTTCATATTTGCCCTCCTTTCGTTTCAGTTTTATACATTCTTCAATCTTCTGATCATTCTATTTGTAATTTATGCTGTTTTTTCAAAACTCCTGTCAAAATAGAATCCCTCAAAATTTAGTGTTGTTTTCTTGATACAGGAGGTCAGTTCAGAGAGCTTATTTGTGCCCCATACAGAATCTATGGCACTACTTTTTAAAAAGCAATTTTGTCAGATTGCTTATGTTGAATTATAGTCCACTTAAACTCCTGAATATTTGATATATGTAATAATGAAGCTGGGTATCATGTAAGGTATAAGATGTGTTCAGCACCTAACATCAAGTAAATGCCGTTATTATACTCATTATTGTTATCACTGTTGTTACTGTCATCTAGTACTAATGTAATTTTTCTCAATTGAATCCAAATACCAAATTTTACTTTTACTGTCTTAAATTTATGTAATCATTTTGATCCATTTGGCAGTATGTGGAGCTCTTGTGGAATTTTCTTCCTAATCTAACATATTTAGTTATTTTTAGCCATCTGCACATGCAAGATATGGATCCCAAACAGGACAAGGACAAGGTTATATGACATAACCACATGGCAAGCCACAAAAAAATCCTGCTATTTAATAAATTAGTCTCCACTATTAGGTGTATTTACTTAGTCATGTATCTTCCTGATTTTTCTGTCATTTAGCCCATAAGGATTATCATTTCCATAATAATATCACAAGAGCTATATTAAATACAACCCCAAAGTCAGAATACACAATAGCTAGCACAACCAAACATATATTTCTGCATCTAGTTAGAATTAATTTCTTATAACCTCTGTTGATACATTACATTTCTATGTATCAACATTAGATTTCTTCAGAAGCTTCCATGTAAACAAGGCTTAGTTTAAGTAAGTAAACATTCCATACTAAGGTAGCATAGACAACCCTTCTCTCATTTCGGTTTTGGAAAACAAACACGAAAACAAGGCAAATTGAAGCTGAGTGAGGTGGCATGTGCCTGTAATCCCAGCTACTAGGGAGGCTGAAGCTAGAAGAGTAGGCCTGGGAGTTCAAGACCAGCCTGGGAAACATAGCGAGATCCGTGTCTCAAGAAAAAGAAAGAAAAGAAAAAAAAGCAAGTTGAGCTTAACTCGGCCTTTGTTTGTGTACTAAAAGAGCTGTGTTTTCTCTGATTTCAGTTTAAATACAAACAAGGCTACCGAAAGCAACTTGGCCACCATGTTGGATTCCGGAGTCTGCAAGATGACCCAAAACTTGTGTTGTCCATGAATGTAGCCAAAATGCAGAGTGAAAGAGAATATAAGAAGGACTTTGAGAAGTGGAAAACTAAGTTCTCCAGTCCAGTGGACATGTTGGGAGTGGTACTGGCCAAGAAGTGTCAGGAGTTGGTTAGTGACGTGGACTACAAGAACTACTTACATCAGTGGACATGTCTGCCTGATCAGAACGATGTTGTGCAAGCTAAGAAAGTTTATGAACTGCAAAGTGAGGTCAGTTTCTATTATATGCAATAGTTTATATATTAATTCATATTTTATATGAGTAGCTATTTAGTCAAAGAGAAGTGAAACTAGGAATTGTTATTGAAAATCTAAAATGCATCTGTTTGTAATGCATAGAATCACTTGAATCTAGGATCCAGGTGACAATGGGATTTTGATGGCTTGCTCTGTCTTTTCACAGAATCTATATAAATCTGACCTAGAGTGGCTGAGAGGCATAGGATGGAGTCCCTTGGGTTCTTTAGAGGCAGAAAAGAACAAGCGGGCTTCGGAAATCATCAGTGAGAAAAAATATCGTCAGCCTCCAGACAGAAACAAGTTCACCAGCATTCCTGATGCCATGGACATAGTTCTGGCAAAGACAAATGCCAAAAATAGGAGTGATGTGAGTAGCACTCTGGAAATAAATAAAATAGATTATAGTGCCTGCTACCTAGTATTTGCTCAATAGCGCTTGCTTAATAAATGAGTAGAACCGCAAAGCATTGCCTCATACATCACCACATAACATTTTATATTGGATCGCTTTATTTGAATTAGCAACTATCCTACACTGAATCGTGTAAAAATAGGTCAGTGTCAGTTTTTGTCACCCAAAGCTTATTTATTATTTAACCAAAATGTAATGGGAAAATGATTGAACAAACTTTTTCTTTGAAACTTGAGTGCATGAAACACCCAGATGTTTTTTGTTGGGGTAGAGTGTATGAGGGGGAAAGATTCTGAGTACCTTACACAGGCACAATTGATGTGTTATAAAGAGTGTATTTCCTGACAAATGATTATAGTGCTTTTAGTTTAGCTGAATCAAGATAAACGGATAATTCTGTCACCGTAAATAAGTATATATTTCATCTTCAACTTATTTTCTTCAACAGCTCTGACACCAGTGTCTAACACATAATAGGTACTCAATAAATATTTATTGAAAAAAATAAATAAAACATAGCAGGGTGGAGTAATTATATGCAAAGAAGGCAAAGATTACTCAACACTGCTCAGCTAAAAGCCTAACCCTGAACATTACAGGGTATTGAAGTGTGTGCCCTGAAATCTGTAATTGGTAAGAAGATTTAAATAGATATATAATAACCATCTGTTATTAGGAGGATCTAAATATGTATATACTGTAGGTCTTAGAAGGATCTGAATATATATACTATATGTAATATGCTATATACTTTACATATATCATATATATCAGAAGTTTTATATAACATATAAGCCCATAATCAGCTTACAATAAGCATTGATAAACTGTAGTTCCTCTTTTCCTAACTAACCCCTTACAGACTTTTTATAATGTTGATTTCCAGAATGTATAGTAAATGTTGACCTGTCAGGTTCATTATGAATGTTTAAGCATTTACTTATTCTTTTGTTATTTTATGATGACAGTCAGAATCCAACAAACTGAGAAAACAACAAATTTGTACAAAATATTTCCCCCTTCTTGGAATCCAAGTTTCTTTTCTCTCTGTGAAACAAGAGAGAGATCATGAAGTTTATCAATATACGTGTTTCGGGACAGGACTTCCCAGCAGTGCGCTCTAGTTTGGGGAATGCTGAAATATGGAGCTCTCAGGCCTCAGGGCCACCACACAAAACCCGGGCCAGCTGGGGTCCTTCAGCCTGCTGTCTCTCCTTCTGAATAGACTGATGCGCCTATCCTAGTGTAAATAATAACAGCATTTTCTCTGCATTCCATGTGGTGAAAGTGGTGCATGCCATTGAAGAAATAGTCTAACTTAGTGACTCTCAACCAGAAGAAATTTTGCCCCACAGGAACATTTAGCAACATCTAGAAATATTTTTGGTTTTTACAACTGGGGAGTGGCATGCTACTGGCATCTAGTGGGTAGAAGCCAGGGATGCTGCTAAGCACCCCACAATGCACAGGGCAGCCCCCACAACAAAGAATCATCTAGTACACAATATCAGTGGTTAGGAGGTAGAGAAACTCTGCTGTTTGCTTAGTGGGTACAATGTGTGTTGCTCCAGTGATGGATGCACTGAAGGCCCTGACTTTACCACAATGCAGTTGCACTTGTGCCCCCACGAATATATGGAAATTAAAAAAAGTTTTAAAGAGAAAATCTGGTGTTACTAAATCCAAAAGGGTAGTGCAGAACCAGGATACACGCATGTGGAAATTAACAAGCCTTGCCTTTGTTTTGGTGCTGAGGGTCTTAATTGACTTCGCTGGGTTATATGCACCATGGCAAACATGTGCAGGAAAAAGAAAAGTACCATACACACACATCTCATGCTGCACACCTCAAAGGGAAATGGACAAGTTTAAGGAATCAGACCAAAAACATTTTATATTGAAATAATTTCAGGCACTCAGAAAAGTTGAAAAAATAGTACATGTAATTCACATATGTGTGTATGTGTGTGTGCATATACCCAGATTCCCCAAATGTTAACATCTTACCACATTTGCCTTCTCTTTTTGTCTCTTTTTCTCCCTTTCTTTCTCTCAGATCTAGACGTATATCTATATATCTCTATGAGAAATTAAATTGTTTCATGATGCCTATTCTGCCTGTATTTCCCAAAAATAAGAATATTCTCAATAATCACATTGTGATGATTAAAATCACAAAATTAATTTTCACTAGTCTGCTAGTCTACAGAATTTATTCAATTTTATCACTAATATCCTTTATAAGAAAAGAAAATATTTTCTCTGGCTCAGGATTTATTTCTGGCTCAGAAAATATTTTCTCAGGCACAGGTTGCATTACTTGCTATGTCTTTAGTCTCTTTTACTCTGGACTAGTTCCTCACTGTTTCTTTGCCTTCCAAGTTTTTGACATTCGTAAAGAACATAGATCAGTTATTTTGTAGAATCTCTTTCCATTTGGGTTTTCTGGTGGGTCCTTGTGATAGACTCAGATTATCTTTTCAGTAGGAGATCACACATTGTGTCCTCCTCAGTACCTCATATCAGGAGGCACAGGATATCAATTTGTTCTATTACTAATAACTTAAACACTTGGTTAAAGTGATATTGCCAGGTTGCTATACTGTTGAGTAACCATTTTATCCTTTGTAATTGATAAGTAATCTGGCAGGGAGATTTTCTGACCCTGTGTAAATATTCTGTTTTTCATCAAATTTTCCTAGTTTTAGCCGAGCACGATGGCTCACACCTGTAATCACAGTACTTTGGGAGGCCAAGGCAGGTGGATCACCTGAGATCGGGAGTTCAAGACCAGCCTGGCCAACATGGTGAAACCCCATCTCTACTAAAAATACAAAAATTAGCTGGGCATGGTGGTGGGTGCCTGTAATCCCAGCTACTTGGGAAGCTGAGGCAGGAGAATTGCTTGAACCTGGGAGGTGGAGGTTGCAGTGAGCTGAGACTGTGCCATTGCACTCCAGCCTGGGCAACAAGAGTGAAACTCTGTCTCAAAAAAAAAAAAAGAAAAGAAAATCCTAGTTTTAGTAAGTCAATGAAACTTTTGTTTGGATCCCCTTGTCTTCTGTTGAAGAGACATAAGGATGGCTTTGGGACATCAAAGAGATTTTGATAAATTCCCCCCAAAAAAATCATTTTGGGAATCCTAATCTTTCACAATGATTGTGAGGTGTAATTATAAATAATAAGCCACATGGAAGATGGACACAGTGGCTCACACTTGTAATCCCAGCACTTTGGGAGGCTGAGGTGGGCAGATCACCTGAGATGGGGAGTTCAAGGCCATCCTGGCCAACATGGCGAAACCCTGTCTCTACTAAAAATACAAAAATTAGCCTGCTATGCTGGCGCTTGCCTGTAATCCCAGCTACGCAGGTGGCTGAGGCACCAGAATCACTTTTCTCAGGAGGCAGAGGTTGCGGTGAGCCATGATTGCGCCATTGCACTCCAGCCTGGGCAACAGAGTAAGACTCTGTGTCAAAATAATAACAAGCCACATAGGAAATAAAACTCCCTGACTTCTAGGCACACTTTGAATAAGACAGCTTTTGAAAAGGCAAGGGCTGCCTCTCAGTTAAACACTGAGGGACACAACCCAAAAGATGGAGAAGCCTGTTTCATTTGATAATATTGGCAAAGCATGTGATTACCTAGATTGATTTCTTGTAGGCAGGATTTTCTGTAACTTTGAAAATGTGACCCATAATCTCCGTTTTGAAAGGCAGTTATGTTCCAGATAAATCAAGAAATAATGCATCTATTTTCTGCTTATGTTCCAGATAAATCAAGAAATAATGCATCTATTTTCTGCTTATGTTATGTTGTTCTGCTTATGATATCAATTCCGTATAATGTTTAATTAAGATAAAATCAGCAATTCTGTTTGAAGCCAACTGTGTCATTCACTAATCTAACAACACCACTGAAAAATTCTTATTTCTTATTTTAGAGACTTTATAGAGAAGCTTGGGACAAAGACAAGACTCAGATCCACATCATGCCTGATACGCCTGACATTGTTCTGGCTAAAGCAAATTTAATCAACACAAGTGATGTAAGTTTTCAAATTCAGCATGTGTTTTCAGAAAGCTCATTTTGATTGTTTCTAAATCAGTGAAGTTTTCTGGAAGTTCTTTGAATCCCTGAATTATTATAATTAATGAACTACATATGACTTAGATTCTTTATTTAGTGGCTTGTAGATTGAACATCGAAATGTTAGTACTCACTGTGTCAGGCAGAATGGGGAGTCTGTATTCTATGTTCCTTGCAGTCCATTGTTATACATATCATCACAGGGTGATGGCTTGTATTGCATTTCCCAGTGTGGACAGGCACTCTTTGCAGGCAGAGACAATTCTTATTGAATCTACAGTGCTTATCTAGAATCGTGCCTGACACATAGTAGATACTCAATGAAATTTTGGATCAGTGAGCATACAAAAGCCATGCAGGAGAATTTCATTTTTATTGTCATTGTCATTGCAGCATAATCTCCTGAAATTTATACATCTGAAAATTAAATATTTTAAAAACAAATTCTGGCCGGGCACGGTGGCTCAAGCCTGTAATCCCAGCACTTTGGGAGGCCGAGACGGGTGGATCACGAGGTCAGGAGATCGAGACCATCCTGGCTAACATGGTGAAACCCCGTCTCTACTAAGAAATACAAAAAACTAGCCGGGCGAGGTGGCGGGCGCCTGTAGTCCCAGCTACTTGGGAGGCTGAGGCCGGAGAATGGCGTGAACCTGGGAGGCGGAGCTTGCAGTGAGCTGAGATCCGGCCACTGCACTCCAGCCTGGGCTACAGAGTGAGACTCCGTCTCAAAAAAACAAAAACAAAAACAAAAAACAAAACAAAAAAAAAAACAAATTCTAAATTCTAATAGAATGACTTTAACATTAAAGAGTGTATCAAAGTAATGCCACAAAGGACTAACAGATAAACACAAGTCCAAGATCAACAGGCACTTTAAATAATCTGGTTTCTGGATAAAAGTACATTTAAATTATATTCTCAATTTTTAAGTTATGTCACAGATCTGAAAAAAAAATTATTTTGCTTAAGCTTTTAAAATTCATTATTTAAACTTTCTTCAAAACATCTTAAGTTTTAGAAATTATGGTGGACTCAGTATCTTACCTATAGATGTGGATCCTATTTTGGATGGTCCCATATTGGGAGACAGACTATTTCACAATGCATCAGCTACATGGAAGAGATAACCCCTTAGGCATGATTTTTTCTCATTAGAATAATTAGATGAAAAGCCATAGCTCTTTTCTAACAAAAACTTCTAATGAAACAGCCAATGTGAATTGAAAAACAGCACCTAAATAATAATCCATTTCATTTCTCTATTGTTTTACTTCTGCCTGATTCTTGCAAGTGTAGACAGGCACTGTATAACAACAGTTTGGCCAACAAAGGCACACATACAGAATGGTGGTTCCATAACATAGTACCATAATCATACTGTATTTTTGCTGTATCTTTTCCATGTTTAGCCATATTTAGATACACAAATATTAATACTTCCCATTGTGTTACAGTTGCCTATACTAGCATGCTCTACAGGTTTGTAGCCTAGGAGGAATAGGCTATAGCATATAGCCTAGGTGTGTAGTAGACTGTACCATCTAGGACTGCATAAGTACACTCGGTGATGTTCCCACAAGGACAAAATCACGTAACAATACATTTCTCAGGATGTATCTTTGTCATTAACCAATGCATGACTATATTTGGGAAGAGCTGACAATTTTGCTGATTTAGGTAATTGAAGAGCTTTAAAGTTTAAAACAGGATCATTAGCAATCAATGGGCATAATTTCTAATTACATTTGAGTATTCTAGGGCACAGATGCTACTCTCATGGACTCAAAATATTTAGCACATTTGATCATTATGCTATATTTGTCTATGGGGAACATAGTGATCTTCATTTCTTAACAGAAACTCTACCGAATGGGTTATGAGGAGCTGAAGAGAAAAGGTTATGATCTTCCTGTTGATGCCATACCAATCAAAGCAGCAAAAGCCTCCCGGGAAATTGCCAGTGAAGTAAGATTTTATCCTTTGTTGATATTGATTTGATTGCAATTTGTCACTTCAAAGCAGTCTCAATTTAATTTCAAATTGAACAAAATCTAAGGGGCAACAAATTACAATGGAATAAAATGATCCCATGCAGTGTGGGATGAGGATAAGATCAAGGATGCATTTATTATGTATGGAATTTCATAGCTGAATTTAGCCTTTAATCTTTCATATCAAAAGACTGAAGTCTTTGGCTCTCTAGGCTTAGTAAAATATTTAGAGTTAATGTGCTTTGTAATTTGCCACAAAGATGGCAACAGAAGTTAATTTTGAAAGGAGTAAGACACATTTTTTTTTTCTGTAGTACAAATACAAAGATGGTTACCGCAAGCAGCTCGGCCACCACATTGGAGCCCGGAACATTGAAGATGACCCCAAGATGATGTGGTCCATGCATGTGGCCAAGATCCAGAGTGACAGGGAGTACAAGAAGGACTTTGAGAAGTGGAAGACCAAGTTCAGTAGCCCAGTGGACATGCTGGGGGTGGTGCTGGCCAAGAAGTGCCAGACCTTAGTCAGCGACGTGGACTACAAGAACTACCTGCACCAGTGGACGTGCCTGCCCGACCAGAGTGATGTCATCCATGCTCGGCAGGCCTATGACCTCCAGAGCGACGTGAGTCTAAGATTTTCCTTTGGCCAACAAAACATGATGTCTGCTTTTTAAAGTATCAGAGTCCCGTCGTGAGGGGAGTTGAGTTTACACAATTACCCTGGACTAATGCCCAAGCCCCATCTAGTCACCCAAACATCTGGAGGCAACATTATTCCACAAAGACCCAGCAAAGACCCATTACTTTGGTGGAAGCCTCTAGATTGTTGAGCTAGACAATCAAAGGATTGAGTCATTTTCTATGTGCCTCTGTTTAAAATGTTTTTCAAAATACGCTTTTAATCTGAACATTTTGTTGATTTATAATTCATACCAAAAATTTAGAATTTTCTAATAATTCAAGTATTAAAATATATATAATATAATATGAACTTTTATTTAGGGGCAAATGATTTAATTATGGCAAATTATGATAAATGATTTAATTATGACAAATTTGTCACTTGCACTTTCAGAATTTGTACAAGTCAGACCTTCAGTGGCTAAAAGGCATTGGCTGGATGCCTAGTGGTTCTCTCGAGGATGAGAAAAACAAACGAGCCACCCAGATTTTGAGTGACCACGTTTACCGTCAGCACCCAGATAAATTTAAGTTTTCCAGCCTTATGGATTCCATACCAATGGTTTTGGCAAAAAACAATGCCATTACCATGAATCATGTAAGTCTTATCTTTGTTTGAGGAGGTTATTAATTTTTTTGTTTATGGAAACACTGAAATCTGTTTCTATAAAAGAAAACTTATTTTTGATTCCTTTGCTTGGTACTAATGTGGTTTTAAACTATTGTGCTTCTTATTGACACAAGACATCTAGACCTAAAAATGTCACAAATACCAATTCACTGAGCTGAATTTCTTGATTCTCATTAAAAATCAGACTGTCTGCATGTGTCTATTTATTACTGGCCTGTACCAGTCATGTCTCTCTGTTTCTCTTAGCGCCTCTATACAGAAGCTTGGGATAAGGATAAAACCACTGTCCACATTATGCCAGACACCCCTGAAGTTTTATTAGCAAAACAAAACAAAGTAAATTACAGTGAGGTAAGCAATATATTCATAGTGCAGGATACATTTTCCTTACAATGCACTTTCTAAATCTAACTTATTATTAATGTCTGTTTTAGAAACTGTATAAGCTTGGCCTAGAAGAAGCCAAGAGGAAAGGTTACGATATGCGGGTAGATGCCATTCCTATCAAGGCAGCCAAGGCCTCCAGAGATATTGCAAGTGAAGTAAGTATACTTGGAAAATTCTTTGCCTTAGCTGTGGCTCAAAGATTTATTTATCTCTCCTGGATTTAGAGTGGCACAAGTAAGCCATGAGGTTACAGCTGTTGCTAACAGTTTATTGTTTCAATGAATGGTTTAAAATAATGGTAATAGAGTTATCAACACAAAGGCCAAATTCTAGTTATGGTTGAGTCCATAGCAACATACACTTCAAAACATGTCCATCTCTTGCTGAACAAAAGTATTAGATACTTGACTATAGTTCATATAATTGTTTTGGCTTTTCCAATGATGTATTTCTCATATACAATTGAACTTATTGTAGGGTTTCTTCAAAACCCAACCTATGCTGTATGAACCAATGAATCTACAAGGGCTGAATTATAGGACACATTATTCAAAGTTCAACGATTCATATGGAACATATGTTTGTTTCCATATCCGGTCATGGGCTACAAATATTTGCTCTATTTAAAAGATAGATTTGTTCACTATTGCAACCACAGAAAACCAAACACCACATGTTCTCACTCATAGGTGGGAATTGAACAATGAGAACACTTGGACACAGGGTGGGGAATATCACACACTGGGGCCTGTCGTGGGGTGGGGGGAGGGAGGAGGGATAGCATTAGGAGATATACCTAATGTAAATGACGAGTTAATGGGTGCAGCACACCAACATGGCACATGTATACATATGTAACAAACCTGCACGTTGTGCACACGTACCCTAGAACTTAAAGTATAATAAAAAAGGATTTGCTCACATTTCTAAAAATTTTTATCTTTCCATTTCTTTTGTCTATGAAGTTAAACAAACAAAAAAAAACTCTAGATTTTTTTCTTTATTTCCAAAATATGAGAAGTAATCATAATTTAAGAATAAATGACAATCACAGAAGGGTTAAATACCATATAATGAAATACCTGCTGTCATTAAAAATCATGCGTATAGGTCAGGCACCGTGGCTCACACCTGTAATCTCAGTGCTTTGGGAGATCAAGGTGGGAGGATCACTTGAGGGCAAGAGTTCGAGACCAGCCTGGTCAGCATAACAAGACACTATCTCTACAAAAAACTTAAAAATTAGCCAGGTGTGGTGGCGCATACCTGTAGTGCTAGCTACTCAGAAGCTGAGGCGGGAGGATCACTTCAGCCCAAGAGTTGGCGGTTGCAGTGAGACACGATTGTACCACTGCACTCCAGCCTAGGCAACAGAGAGAGATGCTTTCTAAAAAAAAGAAAGTCATGTGTGCAAAGACTATTTAATGACACATAGAAATGCTTATATAATAACTGAAAAGAGCAGGCACAAACCCATATACAGTATGACTTCTATTCTAATTATATTTTCACACACGAATCATAAAGAATTATTTTAGTGGCAGAATGACATCTTAAATTTTTTTTTCCTGTGTATAAATATACAGACACTCTTTGCAGGCAAAGACAATTCTTATTGAATCTACATTGCTTATCTAGAACCGTGCTTGACACATAGTAGATACTCAATGAAATTTTGGATCAGTGAGCATACAAAAGCCATGCAGGAGAATTTCATTTTTATTGTCATTGTCATTGCAGCATAATCTCCTGAAACTTATACATCTGAAAATTAAATATTTTAAAAACAAATTCTAAATTCTAATAGAATGACTTTAACATTAAATAATGTATTAAAGTAATGCCTATTTATATGATATATATTTTATATAAGAGATATATTTCATATGTGATGATATATGACATATATTTCGTTTATTTTCTAAATGGTTTCTACATCTATCATATAATTTATATATTCAGGGAAAATTTTTTTTAAATAGAGAAAGTTACGCTTAGTGATTACTTTTTACTAAAAGTTAAGGCAGATGATTATCTTTTTCTTCTTTTAGTTCAAGTACAAAGAAGGCTATCGTAAGCAGCTTGGCCACCACATTGGTGCCCGAGCTATACATGATGACCCCAAGATGATGTGGTCCATGCATGTGGCCAAGATCCAGAGTGACAGGGAGTATAAGAAGGACTTTGAGAAGTGGAAGACGAAGTTCAGTAGCCCAGTGGACATGCTGGGGGTGGTGTTGGCCAAGAAGTGCCAGACCTTAGTCAGCGACGTGGACTACAAGAACTACCTGCACGAGTGGACGTGCCTGCCCGACCAGAGCGACGTCATCCACGCTCGGCAGGCCTATGACCTCCAGAGCGATGTGAGTACTGAGAGTCATAATAACGTGCAGAGGTGGGAAATTATTTAACACCCCTTGGAGAAAATGGCAATATATATGGCACAAGCTCTCCAGCCCCTGCAGGAGGCAAATAGCATGCCTTTATCCATAGGTATTTTAATCCTTTAACCCTTCAGACCGAAATGGAATGTTGTGTGATACCTGGCCCATCCACCAAACTAAATTTTGAGAATGCTTTTACTTGATCTCTTATCCTTCAGATGAAAATGCATTGCTAACACAGAGATAAATATTTATTGACTATTTGTGTCAACAGAATATGTACAAGTCTGATCTCCAGTGGATGAGAGGCATCGGCTGGGTGCCCATTGGCTCTTTGGATGTGGAAAAATGCAAAAGGGCAACTGAAATTTTGAGTGATAAAATCTATCGCCAGCCTCCAGACACATTCAAATTTACCAGTGTGACTGACTCTCTGGAACAAGTGTTGGCCAAAAATAATGCCATCACTATGAACAAGGTGAGACTTCAAAATTGAGAATCAAAGTGGGGCCCCTAAAGCTGAATCAACACAAAAGAAACATTAATGAGGACAGAAAGAGCATTGAGCAATAAAAGGCATCTATCTATCTGTCTATTGGCTTGTCATCTATTAATAACTGATATATATCATGTATATTTTGATATTTACTTCAGTTATTGTTTCCTGGTTTTGATAAAGTGGCATATTTTATGAAAAAATAATCTGCATAAAATATGCTTATTCTCATTTTCCTTTTAATTGTTAACATACGTTTCAGATTTATAAGGCATTTATAAGTACATGTTCCACTATGATCTTATTACTTAAAGATGTGCATAAAACACATAATGTGTATAAGATCCATAACCTTTTCTTTTTTTGTTTTTAAAGTTTTTGTGGCCCTAAAATTCCTATTAACTATACACAGAACTTTTTTCCTGATGAATTTGTGTATTTTCTTTGATAGCGTTTATACACAGAAGCCTGGGACAAAGACAAGACGCAGATACACATAATGCCTGACACACCAGAAATTATGTTGGCAAGAACGAACAAAATCAACTACAGTGAGGTGAGAGCAGATTCTTTGACATTTGCACGCTGCTGCTTATTTCAGTTGATCTGCTGTGTGGTGATGTGATACCAAATGACAGCTTTAGAAAGAATCTTTTTCATGCTTCATGTGAATAACAACTCTTGCATTTCTCAATCACCATCATAAATGTCAAACTTTACGCAATATGAATTATCATTTAGGAAATACAAATGACAAGAACTAATTATTTAAGCTGTAACCATGAGATTATGTAGACCATTTTCTTTTATTCTTTTTTGAAATTAGGAAATTAGCAATTGACCTATATATGTATCTCCCCTTTATGCTGAAGCGTAACTAGTAAACATATTTTCTGTATATTGTTCCTAAGTGTGGTTTAGGATCGAAATTTAAGATTTTTAGTGTATAAGATTAAAGGCAAGAACTAAAATCCACAGTACCACCAGGTCTCACACACACACACACACACACACACACACACACACACAGAGAAATATCTGTCCGTGTATATATTAGCAAGCCCATTTCCTTTCACTTTCAGTGTGCACAGGGCCACGTGCCATCATTCCAGAATCACAGACGCTTAGGCAGAGAGTCAAGCCTCCACCCTAGTGCAAAGGTCCCCCTCCCCACAAATAGGTTTTTGACCTGCCTTTGCTTAAGGATTCCCAATGACAAGGAGCTGATCTCATAAATCAGTCCATTTGTTCTGGAAAATTTATGAGAAACCTTCTGATGTATTGAGTCACAACATTTCTCTCTGCAAACTCACGTAGTCCTCTGAAGCTGCACAGAACAAATCTGTGCCGGAGATGGAGAGCAGCACCAGGGTGCCTCCCCTGCCACCTTCACCCCAGGTTCACCTTCCATATCCCAAGCTCCTGGGCATTCCTCACATGACATCACTAGTAAAATGTGACTCTCAGAACTGGGCAAAATACTATGAGTGGTGAATGACTGGCATAGAATACACTTAACTATCGTATTTCCTTTTCTGGACATTTGACCTCTATTCTGCATCCTGTGCTCCCAGCGTACATTGGCAGCTGTCACTGCTGGTGCACACAGAACTTGAGACCAACTTAAACTCTGAGACCTCTTATGTGGGCTAAAGCTAGGTTTCTTCCATCCTGCGTTTATGCGTTTGGTAATTTATCTCTGTTCAAAGATTGGCATTTATCTCTGTAATTTCTTCTTCTTAGACTGAGCCTGTGGATATAAGCCTATGGAGATTTTTGTGAATCTAAGATTCTGTCAGCTGATGTGTTAGTTATTTCACCTGGCTTTGTGCCACCAGCAAGGAAAATATTGTTTCTTTGGCAGCATAAATCAACAACATAAAGAGCATAATTTAGAGAATTTAGGTGGAATTGCCACCATCTTAAGTAATTTTATTTTGGAAATGAGACTATAATTTTAGTGCTTGTATAGCTAGCTCTTAATTGTCACCAAAAACTAAAAACGTCAAGTCTTACTCCCTAGTCAGAAAGGACTGAATTATTAGCCAAACCTATAATATAGGTCCTGTTCCAGGAAACCACGCATTATATGTGCAGGAATTTCAGGAAACAAAGGGCCCCCCTCCCCCCCGTGTCTAGCCAGTCAGTATTTCTGGAATTCTCAACTCTGTCTTTGCTGAAAAAGCTCAGAGATGTGTTAGTGCAGCTACTTGGCTGCCAGTTCCAGGAGGCCCAGGTGCCCTTCCCCCTTTCATCTGCAGCCCCCTATTGCACCCACCCAGACTGGGACACTGCCATGGGTGCTTCCCTCTGGTGTTAAAAAAAAAGAGAGCTTTTTGGCTGCTTTCCTATTTTCTGTAGAATTAGACACCAACTTCTTAGAATCAGGCGTTCACAGTCCGACTCCGGGCTATTCTGAGCCCTCTCCAGCGACTCCTCCCTGGGGCTTCATCCACTTCCTTCAACACCCCTCTGCTTCCCCTCCACAGTGGTGCCTGATTCACGTGATTTTCTCTGCCCTTGAAGCCACCTTAGTCTACTGAAACTCTGCTCAAAGTCTGACTCTATGGTCACCCCATCTGCAAGAACTTCCCTGATTTTCAATTCAGAATAAATGACTCCTTTCTGGAGCTCTTCATTATTAATGTGGTTTGACTTTTCAGCAGTTGCTTCCACAGGTTATCAGTCTCTCCATCAGTTCTCCCAGGAACCTCTAGGCTGAGAGGGATCTGAACCTCCTCTTTGATTCCCAAGTACCCCACACAGTCAGAGACACAGGGTCAGGGCAGAATAAATGTGAGTTGAATTGATTGCCATGATCAACAGTTAAGCCTTTCCCTCCCACCCACATTTTACCACACTAGACCTATGAGTTTCAGCTTATGTTTTCCTATAATTTTTAAACCAGATTTATTCTTTTAACTAAACATTTTTAAAACAACCTATAATATGTGTATATACTTAATTCAACATAATTTTTAAAGTAAAAAATAAAGGTGCATTGGTTTTCATGGGTATCTTTTTTTGGTTTTGTTTTGTTTTTTGAGATGGAGTTTCACTCTTGTTGCCCAGGCTGGAGTGCAATGGCACAATCTCAGCTCACTGTAACCTCCATCTCCCAGGTTCAAGCAATTCTCCTGCCTCAGTCTCCCAGGTAACTGGGATTGCAGGCATGCACCACCACACTCAGCTAATTTTTTTTATATTTAGTAGAGATGGGGTTTCACCATGTTGGTCAGGCTGGTCTCAAACTTCTGACCTCAGGTGATCCACCCGCCTCCGCCTCCCAAAGTGCTGGGGTTACAGGTGTGAGCCACCGCACCCAGCCTCATTTTTGAGTCTTCACTTCAGCAAACATGTAGAAGACTTAGAACTCTCAAAAGTAAGACTATTATAGGCATTGTCTGTGGAGAACTTAGTGAATTGTCTTAGTCCTCTGTCAGTTTTTATATGTAAATGTCAGCATCTGATTTTCTCCCCCAAATTTAGACTCTGTACAAACTTGCTCATGAAGAAGCAAAGAAGGAAGGCTATGACTTGCGAAGCGATGCCATCCCCATCGTGGCGGCCAAGGCCTCCAGGGACATCATCAGTGATGTGAGTTGTCAATGCCATTCTGAGTTTGTGATCAATCTAATGTGGCATTTTCACTGAACTAAATCTTAGAAAAGAACTTTTCCTGGATCTTTGAAAACATATCCTGATATATTTGTGTGGGATATTTCAAAACCTCAGTTTTAAGGGAAATGAAAATCTTGATGTTTATAAGAGGGGTCTGTAACCTGTAGGACACAGCATCTTTGGTGAAAACTGGTCAACCAAGCATAGAGAAAGATTCATTCACGTGGACACTGTTAGAGTGAAGCTGCAGGCTTAGAGATGCTTAGGTAAGAATTATCACCAGGCTTATAGAAAAGCTTATAGAAAATATAACTCATAAACTTAGGTTCTGCCAGTGAGATTCAGGGCCTGGCTTTATGTAACATTTGAATAGATAGTATTTGAAAACACATGTGGTGCTTGCTATTGAAATTCGCCCTTATGAAAAGAAGGCAGTTGATCAGTACCAGAGGTGACTACTGACCTAAGGTCACACTCTTTTTTTTTTTTTTTTTTTTTTTTTGAGACAGAGTTTTGCTCTTGTTGCCCAGGCTGGAGTGCAATGGCACGATCTTGGCTCACTGCAACCTCCGCACCCGGGGTTCAAGCGATTCTCCTGCTTCAGCCTCCCGAGTAGCTGGGATTACAAGCACTCACCACCACGCCCAGCTAATTTTTTGTATTTTTAGTAGAGATGGGGTTTCACCATATTGGCCAGGCTGGTCTCAAATTCCTGACCTCAGGTGATCCACCTGCCTCAGCCTCCCAAAGTGCTGGTTTTACAAGCGTGAGCCACCACACCTAGCCAAGGTCACACTCTTAACAATAGCTCCTAGCCATTTATTGTGCCACCCAGAGTAAAACTGTCATCCTTTTCTGGTGCCTCAGGGATTCTTGAGGAACAAATGACTGCTCTAAAAATCAAGGCCCACTTGCTGTCCTTTATATTGGAATCATATGTTAGTGACTCAACTTTATGTATGTTGGATCCTCCCAGCAAATGGACTTATGCCAACAATAATAAATAATGAGATAATAATAACCAAGAAGTATTGAGAACTCTTTGCTAAGAGCTTTACATGCATTGTCTCACTTACTCTTCATAACTGCCCTAGGATGTAGATATCATCATTATCCCCATTTTGTGGATTATTTAAGCAACTTGCCTAAAATCAAACTCCTAGTGAGTGGGGGAGTTGAGACCCTGAACAATCTCATTCCTTTCCACTGTACCATATTGCCTTTTGCTGACTCACCTACACTTTCTCAGTCAGCTGTCTTTGAGACTAGAAGCATGTATGTTGGATAACTGCCTTAGATTCCAGAATGAAGTCATTGGACATGAATAATAAAAACATTGTCAGCACATGTGAGGCTAGAACCCATGACCTTATTAAGAGCATGATCTAACCAGTTGGGTTGCTGTGTCAGTTTTACAAATACAATCAGTTTTCAAAATGATGCCAAAAGCTTGCCACTGCCATTGAATGCATGAATCCAGTAAAAAATAATAATAATAAAATATTCTCCTTTGGTGCTACTACAGGTGGTCCTTGCAGGAATCAGTCCCTCATTTTACTGTTTATTAAAGACACTATTCCACCAAGTGCACCCTCTTCCTGACATGCTTTTAGTGCATAGAATCCAATTCTACAGGTTCCCTGCTTCAAATCTTCTCTCCCTGACTTCCACAGGTGACCTTTTCCCCACATATTCACTTCCTGTTTTCAGAGGTATCCCTTCGTACTAGGCTGTAGGTGACTTGGGGTATACACTACAATTACATGAATTCCATCTATTTTTCTACCTCCATAAAGGCTTCCAGGATGAAGGCCAGGATACTGGCTTGAGTTAGTGCTTATTAACGAAAGTCAGTTGAACTATGATGTAAGCAAGTTGATTTTGCACAGACTTGTGGCCTCTAAAGGGTTACACAAAAAAACCTGATTTGTGCATTTTCATTTTAGTACAAATATAAAGATGGTTACCGGAAGCAACTTGGCCACCACATTGGAGCCCGGAACATTGAAGATGACCCCAAGATGATGTGGTCCATGCATGTGGCCAAGATCCAGAGTGACAGGGAATATAAAAAGGACTTTGAGAAGTGGAAGACGAAGTTCAGCAGCCCAGTGGACATGCTGGGGGTGGTGTTGGCCAAGAAGTGCCAGACCTTAGTCAGCGACGTGGACTACAAGAACTACCTGCACGAGTGGACATGCCTGCCCGACCAGAGCGACGTCATCCATGCTCGGCAGGCCTATGACCTCCAGAGTGACGTGAGTACAGCATCTATAAATGGAGCTATGCATAGAAATAATTTAAACTATGTGAAAATTATCCTTTATATATAATTCATTGAATTACTCAAGTTAAGATTGATTGGTCCATGAATAAGATTTAAATCAGAATACAATTTTATTGCTTTCATATGAATACATTAATGGACTTCATAAGAAAGTAAAATTTACAAAGTAGACTTGGTCTTATAAAAAAACAAATTGGGAATTAAGTAACATTAGAATTCAGGGTCCGCTAGAGGGAGACATTTTATTCTTTTAAGGAAGGAAGAAATATTTTTACTTCAAAAAATTACCGTGGAATTTGTTTTTGGCTTCTTTTGCAAAACAAAGAATTATTGAATTCTAATGCCTACTGCCACACTAAATATTATGCTTGTGAAATAGAAGAACTCTGTGGGTCTGTACACTTCCGGACTGTTTCACAGACACTTCTGCTTAGCCTGGCTCTCTGGAGAGGAGCCATGTGGTAATGACAGAACCTACTACCTATTGGAAGCAGATGCACTGTCTCAAATCTGGATATGAGAGGCACATTTCCTGCACTATGTATTTTATAAACTTTGAAGGAATTGAAGCACTGGCAAGTTTTGGAGACTAAAACGAATTCGTAATAATGATACATTAATTGGTTGTTCCTAAAAACTTACAGCCTACCTGAGAAAACTCCCACGTCTGTTCTGTAGCTTTTGACATACAGAACTCTGTGTTTTGCAATTCTTTCCAAAAAGAAAGGCTTTGCCTGCACAGAAAAGATAGTTTAAAAGGGTTGATGTCACCCATACAACGACAACATTGACAGATTGCTTACCATCTGTCTATTTGTTGGACACCTTTTCTGGATTGCCTTCCTCACCCTGTGATATGACCTTCATAATGTGGGAAGTATTTGAAAGTTAAAAAGCATTCCAGAGGTATAAACTGTTACTGTTTTCATTTTTTTTTCTTTCTTTTTTTGAGACAGAGTCTCCCTCTGTCGCCCAGGCTGGAGTGCAGTGGCGCGATCTCGGATAACTGCAACCTCTGCTTCCCGGGTTTAAGTGATTCTCATACTTCAACCTCCCTGTAGCTGGAATTACAGGCTGCCGCTGCCACGCCCCACTAATTTTTTGTATTTTTAGCGGAGATGGGGTTTCGCCATGTTGGCCAGGCTGGTCTCGAACTCCTGACCTCAGGTGATCCGCCCTGCTCAGCATTCCAGTGTGGGAATTACATGCGTGGGCCACCGCGCCCATCCTGTTTTCATTCTCGCTATTGTTATTTGTGGGGCAATAACTAGTCAGCACAGGCCAATTCTAATAGTTTTTTTGTCTAGACTACAAAATATGGGTTTTTTATTTTCTACTTAGTTGCTGTGACAGGTGAAATCTTTCTAATGAGCCAAGCAAAGATCCAATACTATGATTGTGAAGTAGTTGTGAATACTTAATAGATACATAAAAATCTTTAGCAAAAAAAGTTTGAAGTGAGAAATAAAAATATGGCAATATGATTTTATTTAGGTGTCTGTGCTTCCATCCTGAGGACTTGTTGAGGAAGAGACTGGGGCCCTGCACAATGAAATTGTTCATTTAATAAATAAGCAATTAAATTTTATTGCCCTGAATCTTGGACAGCGTTACAGCTGTTGAAGATCTCGGCTTCAGAGTTCTACATCACTATTATATTTTAACTGTGTTTTTAAAGGCATTACAGATATTTTGAAATATATGGACGAATACATTGAAGGCAATAAGAATCCAACACAATCCAACCACTAGAAAAACCCACTCTTATTCATGTAATTTATCTACCCACGTTGTTTTATGTGCTACTTTAAAATTTCATATTGTTTTAATGACGTTTCTACATGTCATCAATATTCTTAAACAGTGAAGGTTTTAATGGCTTCAGAGTGTTCCATTTGCCTAGGCCTAAAATCAATTCACTAAGGGCCTGTTGTTGGGCATGTGTGTGGTTTCTGTCACTCCAGGTTGGTATTCTTCCCTGCATAGGGATATTATAATTATGATAGTGTTCACTGAACCAACTGACAGAAGATATTCCTTGGGATCACTCCTCTCCTAATAACCTGAAATATTTGATAACTTTTTATTATGGCTAGAAGAGATTTCTGGGTCATTTTTGAGCATAATTCCTTAGTTTGCCTTATACAATGAGCTTGTTTTCAATGATCAGAAAACAGAATTGCACTTTATTACTGATTCTATTTGCATATTTACCCTAAATATTGTGGTCTTGATGAAGAGTTTTTGCCTTTTTTCCTCTTCTCAGAATATTTATAAGTCAGATCTCCAGTGGCTGAGAGGCATTGGCTGGGTCCCCATTGGGTCTGTGGATGTGGTCAAGTGCAAGAGAGCTGCTGAAATACTGAGCGATAACATCTACCGCCAGCCTCCGGACAAGCTGAAATTTACCAGTGTGACTGATTCTCTGGAGCAGGTGCTGGCCAAGAACAATGCCCTCAACATGAACAAGGTGAGCCCCAGTTGCCTCAAGTCTCTCCAAGATGCCAGAAGATGTCATTATATTTTAATGACTAATGGAGCCAAAATTATCTATGAAGGCGTGGGGTCACATTTACCTTCTAAATTACATGCTTGAAATCCTCTAAATAATTTTGATTATTCCCAGTTTCAATCTTGATAACTAGTAATAAGACTCACACTTCCAGCAGAATACTTCATATTCAAGTCTGGCTTATTTTTCCTAATTAGGTCAGTAATAATAGTTTTAAATGAACTTTTTGTCATTTCTATTTCAAATGATTTTTAATCAATATCTTATCTTCTTCAATAGCGTTTATACACGGAGGCCTGGGACAAAGACAAGACGCAGATCCACATAATGCCTGACACACCAGAGATTATGTTGGCAAGGCAGAACAAAATCAACTACAGTGAGGTAGGGGCCAGAATCTGTGGTGCTATATTGTGGTGGTGTTGTCTGTACTTAGTTTTGTGGAGATTCTTGAGCCTCAGCTGTCATGGTGCATGCGGCTCTTTGATTTCACACTCCGCCCATCCAACCTTTCATCTCTGTGTTAAATATTACATTTGATGGGATTCCACTGGCAAACTGAAGTCATATTGTCTTTTCTGTTCATGGCGATTTCCAAAGTGAGTCAGTGGGACTGAGTAGTATTTTAGACATTTCAGAGGATTGTTAGATAAAATACTGGCCCATTATTTCTGCCAAAATATACATGCCCACTAATTCCATCCCTACCAATTAGATACATCAGTAAATCACTGCACCTCCCCAGGGCAGAGAGAGTAAAGGGACAGAAAAGGCCGCAGTTAAAATAACTGAGCTTTGTCTATAGAAAGAAAACCTTAGGCATGAGGAAGAAGTGTTCTCCATTAACAACATTGATTACTGACTTTTTTAAAAGTAAAATGCAATTTTATAGACACATGGTTTACTAATATGATACACCCAAAATTTAGAAAGTTGCGATTATAGTTGTTAACTACATTTTGTTATATTTTAATTTTTCTTATTTGTCTTTTAAACATTATAAAATATTACATGATTGTTGTACAAATTGTAGGTAATAAAAATGAATAAAAATATATTTACATACATATAAATAGTTATTAAACATTGTTCTGCCATTTTTTTTCACTTAGTGGTATGTATAGATTGCTGCTTTGCTCATCAATCTGTATTACTAGATTGTGTTAATCTATGCTGATATGTATAGCATGTTGATCTATGTATAGCATATTAATCTATAATGATATATAATAGGTTAATATATCAATATATACTAATGTTCATTGATATACCCCATTTATTTCTAATGCTATATAGTATTTTTGGTAGAGTATAATTTATTTGCTTTCCACTGTTGCCAGAAACTTGAATTGTCTCCAGTTCCTATCCTTTTCTAAATTTTAGGATATAACTCACTTAATAATGTCTGAATTGTTGATGTCAAACCTTTTGCTTTAACTCTGGCTTTCTTTGTGTAGACTCTATACAAACTTGCCAATGAAGAAGCAAAAAAGAAAGGCTACGACTTGCGAAGTGATGCCATCCCCATTGTGGCTGCCAAGGCCTCCAGGGACATTGTCAGTGATGTGAGTAGCAGCACCCTGGATATTTACATGGATGCATGAAGTGGGGAGGCAGGATTATTACTATTATAGCATTTGGCAGCCAGTTTAAGCACATTTATTGGCTTATTTTTCTAAATCAAATAAATGTTTTTCGTTTGAAAAAACTCATATTTTAAGCTTCAGAAGACTTCAGTATCTACGTCCAAGGTAGGAAGGGGTAACCTAAACCAG
The DNA here is from genome assembly GCF_049350105.2 of Macaca mulatta. Taxonomy (NCBI): domain Eukaryota; kingdom Metazoa; phylum Chordata; class Mammalia; order Primates; family Cercopithecidae; genus Macaca; species Macaca mulatta. Next base: position 56,564,314 of record NC_133417.1, on the reverse strand, counting down.
TATACTTCAATCCACTATAAAATTGGGTGTGATTCTACAATTTTTCATATCTACAATTATGAGAAATTCATCTCCATATTTTGAGCAGGGAGCCTCACAGAAAATAGAAAATGGCAGAAGAGGTGTTAAAAAATAACTTAGTTACATGTATTTGTTCAACATCAGAAAAAGAGCTGATAGAACCAAGTCTAGGAAAATCCACCTTTCCCCAAATCTGCTCTGTGTTTTTGCCAACTCATTTTTTTTTTTTTTGGAAAATTATTTTACATGCTTCCTTCTGAGTTCTTTTAAAATGAAAACAGAAAGACAAAGAGGAAAACAAGAAAATGGTGAACCTAATTTCCCCTCCTACCATCTCTGAAAGAGGTGGGTTCTTTGGTGGAAAATTCAGTCTTCTTCTTCTTCTTCTTCTTCTTTCTTCTTTCTTCTTTCTTCTTTCTTCTTTCTTCTTTCTTCTTCTTTCTTCTTTCTTCTTCTTTCTTCTTTCTTCTTCTTTCTTCTTCTTTCTTCTTTCTTCTTTCTTCTTTCTTCTTTCTTCTTTCTTCTTCTTTCTTCTTTCTTCTTTCTTCTTCTTCTTCTTCTTCTTCCTCTCTCTTCCTCTCTCTTCCTCTCTCTTCCTCTCTCTTCCTTTTGTTTTTTTGTTTGTTTGAGACAGAGTCTCAGAGTCCCACTCTTGTTGCCCAGGCTGGAGTGCAATGGTGTGATCTTGGCTCACTGCAACCTCCACCTCCCGGGTTCAAGCGATTCTCCTGCCTCAGACTCCCAAATAGCTGGGATTACAGGCACCCGCCACCATACTTGGCTAATTTAGTATTTTTTGTATTTTTAGTAGAGACAGGGTTTCACCATGTTGGCTAGGCTGGTCTCAAACTCCTGACCTCAGGTGATCTGCCTGCCTCGGCCTCCCAAAGTGCTGGGGATTACAGGCATGAGCCACTGTACCCAGCTGAAAATTCAGACTTCTGTAAATACTTGTTAGGATTGGTGTGGTGCATTGTCTGAAATAGAGAGAAAATATCCAGTTAGCCCTTACCACCACCACCACCAACAAAATGCTTTTTCGTAGATATATATTCCATTTTCTCACTTGAGGAATCCCAAACAAACCTCAGTCAAATTTGATCTCCAACAGAGCAGGGCTTATAGGATGGAAACATAATCCAGACTATTTCAGGGAGTCAAGTGCACCAGCAGAGCGGGATTTGGGAAGGAGTGTGGATGTGTTGAATGGAGGGATAAAATGGTATCTGTGGACTCAGGAATAGCAGTCCCAAAATCACATGTAAAATTTCTGGGTTCGTGATTTCATGGGCCCAAGATGAAGAAACGGCAGTGCACAGCACCGAATGATCTTCTGGAAGTGTTGCTTCCTTTATTTTCAGAAACTTAACGTCTACAAGCCATAGGACCATGTAGTTTGGCCTGTCTTCCCACTGGACTATTCCCATTAGACTGTTACTGTTAGATTATTTATGAGGCTTCCCATTAGACTACTGCCCATTAGATTAGTGCTGTAGAGTCTAATAAGAATTTAGGAGAGGAGATAAACTGATACTCAGATTCTTTCATTTCTCTGCAAGAATTAGCAATTTTAAAATAATAAAGTTTTAAATTAATGAGACTTCTAAGCCTTTCTATTCATTTTTATTTTTGAAATGATCACCTTTATTTCAGTACAAATACAAAGATGGTTACCGCAAGCAGCTCGGCCACCACATTGGAGCCCGGAACATTGAAGATGACCCCAAGATGATGTGGTCCATGCACGTGGCCAAGATCCAGAGTGACAGGGAGTACAAGAAGGACTTTGAGAAGTGGAAGACCAAGTTTAGCAGCCCAGTGGACATGCTGGGGGTGGTGTTGGCCAAGAAGTGCCAGACTTTAGTCAGCGACGTGGACTACAAGAACTACCTGCACCAGTGGACGTGCCTGCCCGACCAGAATGATGTCATGCATGCTCGGCAGGCCTATGACCTCCAGAGCGATGTGAGTAATTAAGATCCATGGTAACTGTGCTCATAATAGTAATTCACAGAAATACTGAGACAGTGGTCTAGGATTAGGTAGAACCCTCAGAAGGGATGGCATTTCTTCTCTCTGCTCATTTTTTAGGCATCTCTTCCCCTTACTTTTTTTGGAGAGAAAGAAAGTAATACCTGAAACTATATTCAATTTGGCCTTCATATATTGAAGGACATATACATGAAGTTTGACTATCCAAGCTTTCTAGTGTTATTTTTTTATTTTTGAAATCATGTTAGAACAACTTCAGTAATACTCGCTTTTGTGTTTAATCTCTCCAGAACATTTACAAATCTGATCTCCAGTGGCTGAGAGGCATTGGCTGGGTCCCCATTGGGTCTGTGGATGTGGTCAAGTGCAAGAGGGCTGCCGAAATACTGAGTGATAACATCTACCGCCAGCCTCCGGACAAGCTGAAATTTACCAGTGTGACTGATTCTCTGGAGCAGGTGCTGGCCAAGAACAACGCCCTCAACATGAACAAGGTGAGCCCCCAATTTGTAGGAAAATAAGACAGGGCTGTATGTCATTTAAGATACCTATTGTTAATTAAGTTAGTCTCTTTTTTTTAATCCGATTAAATTGCTATCCAGTGTATAGTGATTCAGTTGAATTCTCTATTCTGTTAGGTAACAATATATGGGAGCATTTCTGCTTTGACATCTCTTGTGAAATAGCCAGAGTTAAGAATGGGATGGCTATTTTGGGTTCAAATTGTTTGAAGTCTATGAGTTAGTTATACATGGTTTGTTATGAAGGTTTCTTTCTTGCTGAGTACACATTTAGGTAAGCACAGAACAAACAAGAAAGATGCAAGCCGGGCATTGTGGCTCACACCTGTAATCTCAACACTTTTGGGAGGCTGAAGTGGGCAGATCACTTGAGCTCAGCAGTTTGAGATTAGCCTGGGCAGCATGTGGAAACCCTGTCTCTACAAAAAATACAAAAATTACCCAGGTGTGGTGATGTGCACCTGTAGTCTTAGGTACTTGGGAGGCTGAGGTGGGAGGATCACCTGAGTCTGGAGAGGATCACCTGAGCCTGGAGAGGTTGAGCAGTGAGCCGTGACTGTGCCACTGCATTTCAGCCTGGCAACAGAGTGAAACTCTGTCTCATTAAAAAAAAAAAAAAAAAGAAAGATGCAAATCTTCATAACATTTATCAAAAAGAAATCTAAAGCTAGCACATACAGGTACATTTGCAGCTAATAAACTAACAACAAACAGCATCAAATAAAATCGTGGGAAAGGTTTGTTAATATAACCATAGTACAGATATGGATATGAATATATGCTTGGGAAATACTTGCTTTTTATTTAATTGGGGTGGCAGTGACCTGGTTACCAAACACACATACGCAGGTGTGTATATGTGTGTGTGTGTGTTTGATTATATATATATATATATAATTTTTTCCTTTCACATCTTAGTATACATTTATATTTTGTTACAGTAAATATCTTGTAAAATCAAAGAGGTTGAAAGAATGTTAACATACAGCACATGGAACAGACAAGAAAGCTGGCTCTCAACTTTTTCATGGTTTCTTCATTGAAAACTTCTGTTTACAGCAAACTGTTTTTCTAATTCCTTAATCTTTTTATCCTTCACAGCGCTTATACACAGAAGCCTGGGACAAAGACAAGACCCAAGTGCATATTATGCCTGATACACCTGAAATCATGTTGGCAAGACAAAATAAAATAAATTACAGTGAGGTAAGATCATTTGTTTTATTTCTTTGGTCTGGCCACATTGATTTTTGCTGATGTAGAAATGCCAGAATTATAAAATTAATCCTCACGTAAGCCAGTTAGCTTAGTTGGCTTTTTATGCCATTTACCCTACCTTGAATATACATATCATTGTATTTAAGAATAGGTAGATAGAAAGGTAGGTAGATTAGACAGACAGACAGATAGACAGACACAAAAATATCTTCGTTTCGGGAGGGAAAAAATATCTCAAGTCAACTATTAATGACTAAACATAATTTTCATTAAAAATAATTGCTATTAATCAAATTAGCACTTGCTTCAAAATTTGTGCAGTTTCTTTTCTTCAATTACCTCATCTGTAAAATAGGATTAAAATGCTTATCTTAAAGAATGTTTAAATAATGACTAAATAAGGTAAAATATTTAACATGCCCAGTGTGGAGCCTGGTGCAAAGTATTTGTTTAATAAACTTTAATGTCTCTCCTTTACACTCAAGTCACCATGAAAATTAGATGTATTTAATGTGCTCAAAATAACTTGAGCTTTATTTACAAGAACTGAAATGAGAATTCTTAAATTCACCCATTTCAAATTGCCTGAGAACAATAAAATACATTCTTTTATGCACTATCTTCAGCCTTGCTAAACTTGTCATTGCATATCTTTGCAGTCCAGAAATACCGCTGCATAAATAGCTTCTTGCTCAATTGTTGTTGCCAAAGTCAAAAAATTATATGGTTGATTCAAGAAGAATACTAATTTCTTAAACATGTTTATGTGTCTTCTTCTTTTTTTTTTTTTTTTTTTTTAGAAAAAAAGGAAGGCAGAGTCTTCTTCAGTTTGAGAGCACTGAAAAATTTAAGTACTAATTTAAATTAGTACTTAAATGATGACCAGATTTATTATTTTACCCATATTAATTACTTTTGCCTATAATAATGTAGCTTTAAAGAGGAGGCATGCTTATATCAAATAATCATGACCAGTAAAATGAAGAGGGTATGATTTCACTTTCTCCAGCATTATAAAACAGACGAAAGGACAAGCCTGATTATAAATATTTGATTGGCCTTGGCTTCAGTCACTTTTGAATGGGACATTTTCTCTTGGCCACAGAGCTTCTCAGTTGGATTATCTTCCCCTAGGAGGTTTATTTTATCCAAGGTAGATGAAGTTAGTTTCTATTCCAGATTATAATGAAGCTCTTAAGCCTCTCTCATTTGTTTACATTAGTGGAATTGAGGTAGTTTTTTTTTTTTTTCAGACTGCTGCAAGGATATTGGACTATTTTTTAATTCTAAAATTTTCAGCTGGATTTACTTTCTTTAAAATTGCATGGTCATGCATTGAAGGCTCTGACTTCACCGCAGTGCAATATATTAATGTAGCAAAATTGCACTCATCCCCCATGAATACATACAAATAAATAAAAATAAAATTGCATGATCATGTTGATTCCCTGAGGGATCTAAGATCACATTTCAGAATGACCCACTAGAATTTCTTCTCAACCCACATTGCCCGTGATACCTTCATTCCATAAATGTAAAACAAAACAAACACATCTATTTTTTCCTCTCAAATTCTCATTTACCTATTCTGGTTTTCTTAAGTAACAAGCTTTAAAATACATCCTTGATGATAGATAAAAGTGTTCTCTCCTTTGAAGCGCTGCATCTTTTTTAAATGTTGAAAGAATTAAAGAACTCTATTTTTTTGTCCTGAAGCCATGAGATGATTGAAGCACTTTTTTTCCCACTTACACCATTTTTAAAATGTGAGCATTTATTCTTTAAAAACATAATAAATGAAGTATTTGACCTTCCAGTTTCAAAAGAAACATTCCTAGAAATTTTGAAGAAAAACGAATTCCCTCTGGAATTTATCTCAAAGATATTAAATTGATTCTTATTTTTACTTTAGCTTTTTCTTATAAAATCTCATCTTGAAAAGACTGTAAACTGACACATCTTAATAATCCACTTTATAAACACAATAGTGACCCTCTAAGGTCTTAAGTCATTAAAAATATTAAGAAATATTAAGTGCCTCTGTGACATACTTAAACTCCAGATACTAGTCCAGTATCCTTAATTCAATCTAATCTGAGAATGGGGCATAAAAATGAAGTTTAATTATTTGTATCACGCTTTTTCGGGATTTTCCTTACATTTAAGATTTTGTCTTTACACAGCCTCAACAATGAAAAGTACACTGAACAGCATAAAGTAGAGGGATGATAAAGCCTTACAGAACTGTAAATCATTGTAGTTTTTCCCTTAAAGCCACATATTATTTCTAAATTATTTTCCAGAACTATCTACTGCTACTGTGTCTGCTTTATCTAACTCAGTAAACCTCTTAAAGGAGGAAAGGGGGAAAGTGAAATTAAAGATTAAATTATTCAATCGTAGATTGATCTAAAGACTGCATTTGGATATAGATGAGCTGCTTTCAAACCTCAGCAACCATTCTTGAGGTTACTCAAAGGCTTTCCAAGGGGTGAAGTGGCATGGATCGTTTTAAGTAAATCAGTTAACATGGCTTCAACTTCCATACATGTGCTCTTCTAAATTATCTGCCCAAGAATGCCCCTACAGTTTGAGTGGTGTCCCACGTCTTTCATAGTCACTCTTCTCTCACATTAAAACAAAAAAGGCATGGTTTAAAGGTGAAGAAAGAAACCAGACAACTAAATACTACTCATTCTTTTGTACTGAATTCTGGATAGAAAAGCAACATTGCATAAAGGAAATTATTGGGACATTTGATGAAATTGGAATATTCATTGTATATTTGATAAAAAAGAGAATAGTACTAGACAATAATACTGTATCAATATATTAAATTTCCTGAATCTGATACATATACTGTGGTTAATTAAAAATATCTTTATTCTTAGGAAATATATGGTAAAGTATTCAAGGATGAAGGCCATGATGTGTACAGTTTTCTCTTAATCAGTTCAACAATTGAAAATAATAATAAGTAAAATGAAGAAATACATAAACACATAGAAAGAGATACAGAAAGCAAATATGGCAAAAATGTTAACAAATTGGGTAGTTGGTATTCATCGTAGCATTCTTGCAACTTTTCTGTAGGTTTGAAGTTTTGCAAAAGGTAGAAAGTATACATTTTAAAGTATTAAAACATATACATTAAAATATTTGACTAAGTATGATAATATAAGGATTTCATTTTTTAAATAAAGAAAAAGAAATAGTAATACTCATCCTAGTAGTTACTATGGTGCATGTCTGAAAGTATTAAAATGAAACTTTACCAAACATGGCTGGGTGCAGTGGCTCATGCCTGAAATCCCAGCAATTTGGGAGGCTGAGGCAGGAGAGATCACTTGAGTTCAAGAGTTTGAGATTAGCAACACCCATCTCTACTAAAAAATACAAAACTTAGCTGGGCATGGTGGCACACACCTGTAATCCCAGCTACTCTGGTGGCTGAGGCACGAGAATCGTTTGAACCTGGGAGGCAGTGAGCTGAGATTGTGCCACTGCACTCCAGCCTGGGTGACAGAGTGAGACTGTCTCAAAAAACAAAAAACAACAACAACAATTAAAAAAAAGACACACACACAAAACTCTACCAGACAACTTATTTCATGATTGCCCATCAAAACTTTGTAATCAAACCACCATGAGCTCCTACAAGTCTCATTAAGAGATCCAATAAATTTTTATTTTTTATGTTTAAAAACTGTTATCAAACTATATATTTATCTTGTTTTGATTTATTGAATACCAATGTTGGAATTATGTAAAATTTTTTGTTAAGAGGATACAGAATCAGTCAAAATTTTTATCACTGGTTCACTAAAAGGGCTAAAAGTCATTGTATAGATGATTTGTTCAATGTGTGGTTCTCAAATGACACTTCCATGGAACATTTGTGTTTTGTCTTCTGTACACGTCTGTCCCACCAGAGAAATTGAACAGTGGTGGTGCTTTCTCAATTCACAGAAGAAGTCAATAAATAAAATTTTATCAGTTTTGCAGTTTTGACTCCTAAATCGTTGGTACCTGCTACCCTCATGTCTGCTAACAACTTCCAGCAGTTGATGAAATAATAGGGAGCAAATCAACATGAACAGAGAGATTCAGAAAGAGTGATACATCCTTAGTTCGGCACTAAATTTGATTATGGACACATCCTCTTAGTGGTAGTGTTACTATATGTTGTTATATGATACTATTCTCTGCTAGTAAAAATGTTCCCAATTCAAATTTGGAATTAAATAAATCAACATTTCGTGGTTGTTTCATGAAAAGGGCAAATGGTAAACAATCTAAGCACAAAAGCTGTTCATTTAATGTATAACATTTATAAGATTTGTGCAAAGAGAGGTTGTGATGTTAAAACTTGCTGAATGTGAAACTTTCATTTAAATAAATATCCAAGGATAAACAGAAAGTAAGAGTTCTTTTTCTGATTTAAGACTGAACATACTCGTGTAGTTATGAATCCAAAAGTGGACTTCCTCTGACAAAAAATATATTTTTCGAGTGAATGTGAATTCTGTATTTAAAAGCTACTCCTTCTTTCTTCAGAACCTCTATCGTCAGGCCATGGAAGAAGCCAAGAAAGAAGGCTATGACTTGAGAAGTGATGCCATTCCCATCGTGGCTGCCAAGGCCTCTCGAGATATTGCCAGTGATGTAAGAGCTGATCAAGTCCTAACATTTCTTACCATCACGTCAGCCACACAGGGAGTACAGCTGGACGTCTGCATTGGTCATCGTCCACCTTAACTCCCTTCAGTGCATAGGCAAATATATTGAGGCTTGAGATACAGATAACTTGCCCAAGATCACAAGCATCACAGAGGCATAGCCTAGACTGGAATGTGGCTCATTTGACTCCCTATTTTTAGTCTTTGCTCAATAGGAGTGAGTGCCTCGATTAAAGTTAGATGTATGTAAGCTGAGCTACTCAAAACCTCAGGAGCTTCCTTGGAACACATGCAAGGCAAAGATGCCAGAAAAGAAGCAGGCTTAACTGAGTTTGCCCCATCACTTGAAAAAGAACATAGAAGGACAAAGTCTTCTTTCTATGCGGTGCACAGAACCAATATTTCTTTACCCTAAAAATGAAAACATCAGGTCCCTGGACATCTTAAAAATTAATCCAAGAGTAGTAAAATTATTCATTTTTATAGGTTTAAAAAATTTTTAATTCTGGTTAAATATATGTATTTATATATGTATATATTATATATGTATATGTATTTGTATATATTATATATATGTATATATAATTTACCATCTTAACCATTTTCAAGTATACTGTTTGGTGGGGTTCAGTATATTCATATTGTTGTACAACAGATTCCCAGAATTTTCATCTTGTAAAACTTAAACTCTCTACCTATTAAATAACAGAAATTGTCCATTTCAAAACTATCCCTCCCAAATCATTTCTGAAGAGGAAATTATTTCTCAGACTATGCTAGAAAATTTTAATGATCCATGTAAACATACGCCCCAGGTGTGTTCTTAAATAGGCTCACTGACATGATGGATTTCTGAGACACTGTCATGGTTTATTACTGTAATTGGACTCTTCAGTATTCACTTTTTATCATTTTTTGCCAACATATGATTCTCTAGCATATATAAAGGAACTACTGTGGGGTTATTCTGTGGAGATGTGCCAATGAGCACAACAGTCCAGTATGCGGCATTACAGCAGCATGACCAGTGAAACTCCTCTGTTGCCTTAAAGATTTCATAGAAAGCACCGCCACAGAAAGAACAACAGGGAATAGCCCTTTGTGCTTCCTTCTTCTTTATTGGATTCTCTCTTTCAGTACAAATACAAAGAAGCATATCGTAAACAGTTGGGTCACCACATCGGCGCCCGAGCAGTACATGATGACCCCAAGATAATGTGGTCCCTCCACATTGCCAAAGTGCAGAGTGACCGTGAGTACAAGAAAGATTTTGAGAAATACAAGACAAGGTTCAGCAGCCCAGTGGACATGCTTGGTATCGTTTTGGCCAAGAAGTGTCAGACCTTGGTCAGCGATGTGGACTATAAACATCCTCTGCATGAATGGATCTGCCTGCCCGACCAGAATGACATCATTCATGCACGGAAAGCCTATGACCTCCAGAGTGATGTGAGTTTCCTTGATGTTAGCTCTGCTTGTTAAAAGCGGATCCGAAATGTGTCTGTGGGTTCTGAATAGTGCCGATGAACTGCAATTTGTTTGTATATTTCAAACAATTTACAATTAAATGTCTGAAAGGGTTTCCCAATGGAGGTACTACAATTTGTTTTCTCCTCCAAAAGTTCTCTGCAGGAGAGGAAATAAAGTAAATATTATCAATTCTAAACAGGTATAAATCTTCCTAGGGATTCAGGCTTCCTTTGTCTGAATCAGATGAAACTTAACCCTTAAAAATATATCACTGCAAACTTTTGGCTAAGGAAGTAAAAAAAATGTGTGTGTTTGTTGGCAGACGGTAGTATGGAGATAGTGAGAGGGAAAGCATATTATGCTAAATTACTTTAATTTACATTTTACACTTACTGATGGGGAAATTCTATTTCTTGTGTTTATCAAAACCAGTCATCTAATACTTACCAACATTGAGCATATCTATTGAGAGTAAAATAAAATGAATAATTAGGGAAATGCCAAACATATTTCTACAACATCACATTTCCTTTATACACTTGAAGTTTTGTGATTTTTGAAGATGGAAATAACAGTGAGAATTTTTTGACTGCAGCACTCACACACCATCAGAGTATGTGGTTTTATTTGGAACTATTAGAGTACATTTTCCAAGGCTAAAAAAGCATACTTCTGTGTAAAAATCTTGTAATACTCTCATAGGCAGGACGATGTCTTTTACTTTAAAAGAAGATCTTTGATCATTCTTGGTGTACTCCTCTGTACCAAAAAAATGCTCAGAAAAAAAATATGCTTAGGATTCAATAATGCGTGTGAGTGAGTGAATTACTATGCTGGGAACCTTAACTATTCATCAGCACTTTTGTGTTTCTCTAGGATAACCCATTTTGTAACTATGAATCTGAAACACTAATTAATAAATGTGTTTGTTATCTGTTGATCTGCAGAATTTGTATAAGTCAGACCTTGAATGGATGAAAGGCATTGGCTGGGTTCCTATTGATTCCTTGGAAGTTGTTAGGGCCAAGAGAGCTGGAGAATTACTTAGTGATACTATCTACCGTCAGCGTCCAGAAACGCTGAAATTTACCAGTATAACAGACACTCCGGAGCAGGTGCTGGCAAAAAACAATGCTTTGAACATGAATAAGGTGAGTCTTCAATCCTCACTGTTAGATATCGAAAGTTACCACGGAACAATTTTAAAATTCTGACATATTATTGCATTTTAAAGATAATAATAAGAATCATGATACCTTCTTAAACGATTTTTCCACTATAATACCATAGTTACTTAGTGATACTTCAAAATATTAAACCATTGTTAAAAGCACTATGTGCTTTTTTCCTTTTTTTTTCTTTTTTTTTTTTTTCTTTGTGACAAAGTTTCATTCTTGTCACCCAGGCTGGAGTGCAATGGCGCGATCTTGGCTCCCTGCAACCTCCACCTCCTGGGTTCAAGCAATTCTCTTGCCTCAGGCTCCCGAGTAGCTGGGATTACAGGAGCCTGCCACCACGCCCAGCTAATTTTTGTATTTTCAGTAGAGACGGGATTTCACCATGTTGAAGGCTGGTCTCAAACTCCTGACCTCAGGTGATCCACCCATCTCGGCCTCCCAAAGTGCTGGGATTACAGGTGTGAGCCACCGCACCCGGCCTAAAGTACTATGTGCTTCTGATTGGATTAGTAGGTTGTTAAAAAAAAATACTGTGTGCAATAACTCTTACCTAGAAATTATTTTAAATACTTCAATCCAATTATACTTTTCATAACTGATAAGTCCTTTAATAGTTAGATTCTTGAAATAATTTTAATAAGAAACAAAGGTAAGGAATTTATGCAGCTTTAATAATTTTATTTCTACCTTGTATACAAGAGAGATGATTGGCACATAATCAAAAGAATAATATCTGTGAACACAAAAACAATTTCTCTTTTTTTTTTTTTTTTTTGTAGCGCTTATATACTGAAGCCTGGGACAATGACAAGAAAACTATTCATGTCATGCCCGATACACCAGAAATCATGTTAGCCAAACTCAACCGAATAAACTACAGTGATGTAAGTAAACTGTTGATCTTGTAATGAACAGAAAGGCAAAAAATGAACCATTGTAGCTGTTTTCTTAGGAAAATGTTTTGACTAATTTATTACACATACTCCGAACTACCATTTTCAGTAGAAGAGATAGTTCTCACTTGATTCAGTTTTGAGCTATGTGGTGGTCCACAAAGTAGACTACCATTTTATTAACGGGTTATCAGTAATTGAATATTATTATGAATAAATATCCCATGGGAATTATACTTTTAAAACTTTCCCCTACAGGTCAATGTGGATATCAAGTCATTATTTTATTCAGCAGCTAGCGAGTAGGCAAGGACTAGGTTTGAATCTGGTGAGTTAGTAAGCCGCATATTCTTTTGCTGTTCCAGTACGCTCTGATAATCATTTGATGTTAACATTTTTCCAGGCATTTCTGCCAGAACCAACATTTTCATAAGGGCAATGATCCTGAAATCCTGGGTCCATAGATGCATCATTGTCTGAGATAATAGTCCACAGCAAAATAAGAAAAAATAAGCACAATGCATTGAGTTTTTCATAAAACTAAATAGATTACATTTTAAAATATTGTCCTTATTTTTTATCCTTCTTTTGTATTAAGATGGCCTTTTATATTATGATGACAATAATAAATAGTGTGTTTTGTTTTGTTTGAGATATAGTTTCATCCTGTCACCCTGGCTGGAGTGCAGTGCCACAATTTCGGCTCACTGAGACCTCTGCCTCCTGGGTTCCAGTGATTCTCCTGCCTCAGCCTCCCAAGTAGCTGGGACTACAGGCGCACGCTACCATGCCCAGCTAATTTTTGTATTTTGAGTGGAGACGGGGTTTCACCATGTTGGCCAGGCTGGTCTCTTCTCAAACTCATGACCTCAAGTGATCCACCCATCTCAGCTTCCCAAAGTGCTGGGATTATAGGCGTGAGCCACCACACCTGGCCAATAAATAATTTTTTCTTTCTTTTTTTTTACATCTGCTTGTTTGACAAATAAAATTTTGCCAACAAAATGTTGATTTTTTTCCCCTCATTTTTTGGTTGAAATTTACAAGTCAATAAATACCAATGTTTGGAACATATGTCTTAAAAATCCTAAGCACCCATGAGGCAAAGCCATCTATAAACGCACCCTAATAATTGACTTTTTGGATTATTTCTGTAGTTTAAACGAGGACAAAGAAAATGTAATAATAAACAGCTTCACATTTTATGGAAGGAGTAATGAATAATGACTTTCTTTTCTACAGAAACTCTATAAACTTGCTTTGGAAGAGTCCAAGAAGGAAGGCTGTGACTTGCGTCTGGATGCCATTCCAATCCAAGCAGCCAAGGCTTCGAGAGAGATTGCTAGCGATGTAAGTGGATGTTTTTGGAAAAGCCATTTCTTACTCAAAGATGTTGATGAATAGAAGCTTTCAGAATTTTTCTTACCAGAAATTTAGTTACCCCTACAGGTCTCAATTCCCTTTGGTGATTTTTCCCTATACAAAGTTGTAAATGGAAAAAAAGAAAGAAAAGTACAAAATTCTAGACCCATTATACCTGTCAATCAATCAAAAATAGAGACACACTATTTTTAAAAAAGCATTTGATGGACACCAAAAATGGGTTCATATTTTTGAGCCTCAGAAATTGAACACTGCATCTTCAAAAAAAAAAAAACCCAAAAAAATAAATACATAGGAAATTGAACAGCAGTTGACCTAGATGTTTGTGAAATTAAAGGGATTAATTTATTCCCTTTAAATAACATGTGGGAAATAGCCAATATACATGTAAACTCTTCCTTACTACTTCTATTTATTTATTCTGGCATTAAAAGAAAACTAGATGGATACGTTTTAGAGATTTGTTTTGTCCTTTGTAACTCCTAATTGGTGAGATGTCCCTCACTGGACACAAGAAAAGGGGGCGAAGTAAGCAAAGCTTTTTCTCAGCACGCTCTCGCCTCTTCTCTACTTTTCTTCACATGCGAAACACCTCCTAAGGGTTCCCAGTGTCCTCATTCTACAACAAGCCTCCTTAGGACTCAAATCCAGACTTTCCCTCTTCTGCAAGGGCCTCATGCCTTAGACATATGCTTCATTCCTTCTGTAAACTAAAAAGTATCTGAAACAGATCTCAATCAATTTAGAAGTTTATTTTGCCAAGGTTAAGGACACACGCCCTATTATCAAAACTTTTCTTGCTGTTAAGCTGGAGAAGCCCACACCATAATCGTCTCATGGTGAAATGGACCATAATGTGTTATTCTTGAATCTTAAAGGTAGAAAAACTGACTCATAGTGAAAGCTCAGTGGTGTTGATAGGCTAATAAGAGTCATTTCCTGGCGACACATAAACTCTATCTAAATGTAACACATATCCTTGACTGAGAAGTCTATTATAAGTTCTAATAAGGGAACTATTCTAAAATTTTCTTAATGTCAAACAGTTTGGGGAAAATAACTATGTCTTTAAGTAGATACTCCATTAGATTGTACAATATATTTACCTCTACTTGTTAAGGAATCAAAGGTAAACTAAGCAGTGTGGTATAATGAGGAGGAAAAATATTAGGAACGAGAAGCTCTTCATTCTAGGCTCATGCTGCCACCTGCTTGTGGTGTGACTGTGCAAATCACTAAACCCCTGCTAGGTTCAGGTTTTGACTTTTAAAAATAGGGTTGATGATATTCACCTTTCTCCTTCACAATAGTTATGGGGAAAAGAAAAAGAAACAATATGTGTGTGAACCTATGAAACATGATTATGTAAGATGTTCTTGTCCTTATACTCTTATCTCTTTTCTTTAGTACAAGTACAAGGAAGGCTACCGCAAACAGCTTGGCCACCACATTGGGGCCCGGAACGTTGAGGATGACCCGAAGATGCTGTGGTCCATCCACGCGGCCAAGATCCAGAGTGACAGGGAGTACAAGAAAGACTTTGAGAAGTGGAAGACCAAGTTCAGCAGCCCAGTGGACATGCTGGGGATGGTTACGGCCAAGAAGTGTCAGATCCTTGTAAGCGACATAGATTACAGGCATCCCCTGCATGAATGGATCTGCCTGCCTGATCAGAACGATGTCATTCAGGCTCGGAAGGCCTATGACCTGCAGAGTGATGTGAGTGGCTCTAATATTCTTCAGTAATGGTTTAGAAAAGCATTCTAACTCTTTTGGCCATGGAATCTTTCCAGTCTGGTGAAACCTACAGACACCTCTTTAGGATAATGTTCTGAAATGCACAAAATAAAATATGTGTTTAATTTCAAAATAAACCAATCATATTGAAATATCATTATCAAAGTATTAAACCAAACCTGTAATGTGCTTTTCATTAACACATTAAGTAAAAAGTTCTAGCAGTGACTGTAATAACTAATTTCAAAGAAGTGATGAGCATAAATACTTTTAAGACATCAGCAACAACTCGTATTAGTCTGTTCTCACATTGCTAGAAAGAACTACCTGAGACTGGGTAATTTATGAAGAAAAGAGATTTAATTGACTCACAGTTCCATGGGCTGTACTGGAGCATGGCTGGAGAGGCCTCAGGAAACTTACAATCATGATGGAAGGTGAAGGGGAAGCAAGCACATCTTCACATGGCGGAACAGGAGAGAGAGAGCAAAGGGGGAAGTGCTACACACTTTTAAACACCCAGATCTCATGAGAATTCACTATCCAAGGGGGAAGTCCCCCTCCATGATCCAATCACCTACCGCCAGGCTCCTCCTCCAACATCGAGGATTACAATTCATCATGAGATCTGGATGAAGATGCAGAGCCAAACTATATCAAACTATAATAGGACATAAAAAGATTTGAGATTTCTAAAGCTGACAAAGTCAGGTATAGTGTGAATACTACTATAATGTAATACTTATAATGGAATGAAATGCTATATTTCAGTTAGAGGTTAATGAAAATGAGAGGATGTTACATATTTTTTCTATAGAAGTTCACTGATGCCAAGTTAAGAATTCATGTTCTAAACAACCTAATTTTCCAAGTGAATCAATTGCATTATAATTTTGTGTCTATTTAACTTATAGGAATTATCTATTGTAACTTCTGAAAGGAAGTTTAAAAATGAATTATACCTATTAAGACAATTTGTCTAAGAAACCTGAGAACAATAGCTCCCTAGAAATATGTTAGACACTTCTGTTGTTGGCCAATAGAGTCCTTTGGAGACTCAAATATTACCTCATTGATATGGTAGCTCCTTGTTTTAATCAAGCTCTGATTAAATCAAGCACTTTTGGAAGAATGATAAAAGCAGTGACAGTTAAAAAAAGAGAGATTCCCCAAAAGCTATAAAAACAAAAAGAATTGTTACCCTTCCTTACAAGAAAAATTTCCCTTCAACCAATTGTTTATATTCAAAGAAGAAAATGAAAGAAAAAAAATGTATTTGTTCACTTGAATTCTAATACAAGAAAGAGGATGGAGGATAAGATAAATATGAGTAAAAAGAGATGTACTCTTTGACTTGGAAGTGTGTACATAGAAACATACGAAAAAAGATGTCTTTTTATCCCCCAAAAAACATATTAATGCAACATGTGGTCAACCAGTAATGCACATTTCTTCTCTATATGCCAAGACAAGCTGTGAAAGCCACTGCCCAACAACATAGGAGCCAACTGTATTGCAACCCAGTACGGTTTCCATAAGAGGAAGTAGGGGCCATCAAATCAGAGAAGAAACACTTTGCTTCAGGAGGCAGGCAGTAATTTCCTTAAAGTAGTTTTGTATCGCTGAAAATGAATAGCATTAAAGAGATTTCTGTGAGTCTTTAAAACAGTAAATATTGGCTACCTTCAGGAGCCAGGCATTTAACTAGCCATTCTAAACCAAAGTAAAGCAATCCTGTGGGTCTTCCCAGAAATTTACGAAAATAAGATTCAGACTTATACATTATCCATGTATGTTAAGTCAGGCACCAGGCTGTCTAGGTGGCATCTATAAATATTTGACATTATTTCATTTTCAGGCTATTTACAAATCTGACCTTGAGTGGCTGAGAGGAATAGGATGGGTTCCCATTGGCTCTGTAGAGGTCGAGAAGGTGAAGAGAGCTGGAGAAATCCTGAGTGACAGGAAGTATCGCCAGCCTAGAGACCAGCTCAAATTCACATGCATTACAGACACTCCGGAAATTGTCCTTGCAAAGAATAATGCCCTGACAATGAGCAAGGTGAGTCTCCAGCTGTTTCCTGTTGCCAGAATCATACCTTCCACAGATTTGGCTCATAAAGTAGGAAATTCCCTAAGGGTTCCCTGAGAAAGGAGGTGTCATAGGCCTAATTCTCATGCAGCCCTTTAACAGAGCGTCTGCTTGAATTAAAGGTGACCCTGTGTGCTCTTCTCAATACCCTGCCCCCTAATTCTCTGAAGTCTAGGGATTTCTACTGTCTCATAGTTCTATAACTGAGATCCATCTTTGGATGTCTGAATAAGCCTGGAATGATTTCCCTGGAGTGATACAGTCACCCTTCTGAGCAGTGACCTGGAAACATCACAAATGCATTACCCTTCATTACACATTCTCCTAGGCAGAGCAGATTCAGGCCACTTACGTGTCTTTAGCCATCTGGTAAGGAATATAAGCCATTTTACATTTCATTCTGAGGCTGGGAAACACATAGTGTTTCATAGCAATGCTGGTATACATTCAAATTGGTTGCTTGGGTTGCTCCTCCACATTAGGTTATGGAAATCCACTTTTGAAAGCTAGCTGCTATTTCTGCTTTCAGTTTTATTACACAAGATAGATGATCATTTGTTTCATCCAAAGTTTCATCAATCTATTTTTATCCAATGCGTCAGCCCTTAATATGCATATTTTAGATTGACTTGAACTTGAATTCTCCAACACCTGCCTGGAAACCTTCCAATCATTAGGCTAGTACAATTGAGTGCTCAGTACAAATATGAAAGTGGCTTCAGACAGCAAACTCCAGAGTCTGGGGTATACAACTCCAGAAACTCTTTTATATCCATCAATAGCAACCATGATGATAACACCAATAGGAATCACCAAAAAATCGTTGAGTATCTGCTGTGACTTGGGCATTTTATATATGTTATGGATCATCTTCAAAAAATACTAAATAAAAAAGAAAGATTATCCCCCTCTCAGAAATGAGGAATGTGAAGGGTTATGTACCTTTCTCAAGATCACACAGCTTGGAAATAGTACAGTTGGGTTTGCACTTGGGATTGACTCTGAAGTCTAGGGATTTCTACTGTCTCATAGTTCTACAACTGAGCTCCATCTTTGGATGTCTGAATAAGCTTGTGATTCACTGGATGAAAAGAGTCACTAATAGTAACCATTATATTGCATCATATTAATTATGAAACCATTGTACAGCTATTTAAATATTGCTCTGTTTTACTTTCCCCATGACCCTTTTACTTCCCTCACCTCCCACAAGCATTAGAAAGAGCTATTGTATAGTTAAATGCAAGTTAAATTTGCTAACAACTGTAATGATGTTATTGGCTTTAACAAAAGGTCTTATACTCCCTCTCCCCATGCCCCACCCCGCCCTGCCCTGTAGCATTTATACACCGAAGCTTGGGATGCTGACAAAACCTCCATCCACGTGATGCCAGACACCCCAGAAATCCTGCTGGCCAAGAGTAATTCTGCCAATATCAGCCAAGTAAGAGATTTCCTGATTGTTGCTTAAACCTTTCTAAGAGTAATTAAAATGCTTTTTCCACTGTAACAGTTTCCTTTCTGGAACTGGCCTATTACCTTCCTCAAACACTCTTATTTTCTGTCATCTATTATCCCTTCCCTAGAAACTTTACACCAAGGGATGGGATGAATCAAAGATGAAGGACTATGATCTGAGAGCAGATGCTATTTCCATCAAAAGTGCCAAGGCCTCCAGGGACATTGCCAGTGACGTGAGTACCTTCCATCTAACCCTCTGTGGTCTCCACCATGCTGAACAACCCAGAGGGTGGCTGGTGGACCACACTCTGTAGTTATTTCCACATGTACCTTCCTGTCCTACTTCCTACCTCCCAAGACCATTCCCTTTGTTGTTACAGAGAATAAAAATACATTTTGGCATTGTAGTTAGAGTTGCTACAGGGAATGCTTTCACCAATGAAGATACATGATTACAATTATTTTTATAACAGTATAAAACATTGCTTTTAAATATAATAGTTCAGAAATGCCAAAATATTTGTAAAATAAAATTCTTGTCCATTTCATGTTGTCTGTAATTGTCAGCATGAGCATGGTTTTAAAACTGCATGTCTCCATCTGTATTTCTGGCATTTTAGTACAAATACAAGGAAGCCTATGAGAAACAGAAAGGCCACCACATTGGAGCCCAGAGCATTGAAGATGATCCCAAGATTATGTGTGCCATACATGCAGGAAAAATTCAAAGTGAAAGGGAGTACAAGAAGGAATTCCAGAAGTGGAAGACCAAGTTCTCTAGCCCAGTGGACATGTTAGGCATCTTGCTGGCCAAGAAATGTCAGACTTTGGTCAGTGACATTGATTATCGCAATT
This sequence comes from Macaca mulatta, assembly GCF_049350105.2. Classification (NCBI taxonomy): domain Eukaryota; kingdom Metazoa; phylum Chordata; class Mammalia; order Primates; family Cercopithecidae; genus Macaca; species Macaca mulatta. The sequence continues at coordinate 56,544,814 of NC_133417.1, read as the reverse complement.
ACCTGCATCACTGGACATGCATGCCCGATCAAAACGACATTATCCAAGCAAAGAAGGCCTATGATCTGCAGAGTGATGTACGTAATATGAATTTTGGGAAAGGGGGAAGGAGAAGACGTACATTTGTTCATTGTCCAGTCAGTGCCTCTGTGGACAGCCCCCTGGGCCGTGCACTGCACAAACCCGGGGGTGGGGCTGGGGGGTACCATTCGTATTGTTTAATATAAAATCCATCTTTAGTAGTTATGTAGTGGGAAGCAAAAATAGAGATGAGCCTTAGTGAGGTCATGTCCTTTTCTCCCCAGCCTAGATTCCAGACTTTTTTTTCCATGTCATTTGTAACTTCTGGCAATGAAAACATATTTCAGACAAATATAAATCATCTGAATGTTTTTAAAATAATTGATGCTATTATGCTAGCTCCAAAACACTAAACAGCATTTCCTTGGGTCAATATCACAGGATTAAAATGGAATCCAATTCAGCAAAATTTTTCTTTAAAAATTTTCAATTATAAAATTTTTTGAAATATCAAATAATTATATGAAATTCAGCATTATTACTATATGTTATTCATGGCTAGTATAAATAATTATGTTTTTGCAAATTACTTCTGTCATCAATGTTAAAAACCCTGAATCATGTGAGATCTCAGGTCTTACTTTTTTGGAAGTACAGTCTCCTGCATTTATCATCCCTTCAACCCCATGTGCTTTATTTTTCAGCTAAGGATTGGTATGTCTAACACTTAAAATTTTTGTTGTTGTTGTTGTTGTTGTTTTTTTTTTTTTTTTTTTTTTGAGGCGGAGTTTCGCTCTGTCTCCCAGGCTGGAGTGCAGTGGCCGGATCTCAGCTCACTGCAAGCTCCGCCTCCCGAGTTTACGCCATTCTCCTGCCTCAGCCTCCCGAGTAGCTGGGACTACAGGCGCCCGCCACCTCGCCCGGCTAGTTTTTTTTGTATTTTTTAGTAGAGACGGGGTTTCATCATGTTAGCCAGGATGGTCTCGATCTCCTGACCTCGTGATCCGCCCGTCTCGGCCTCCCAAAGTGCTGGGATTACAGGCTTGAGCCACCGCGCCCGGCCTGTTGTTTGTTTTTTTTTGAGATGGAGTTTCGCTCTTGTTGCCCAGGCTGGAGTGCAATGGCAAGATCTCGGCTCATTGCAACCTCTGCCTCCTGGGTTCAAGCGATTCTCCTGCCTCAGCCTCCCAAGTAGCTGGGATTACAGGCATGCGCCACCATGCCCGGATAATTTTTTATTTTTAATATAGGTGGGGTTTCACTGTGTTGGTCAGAAATGGTATTTTTGTCTGACATCTTCTTTATAGAGTGTGTATAAGGCAGACCTGGAGTGGTTGCGTGGCATCGGCTGGATGCCAGAAGGCTCGGTGGAAATGAACAGAGTGAAGGTTGCTCAAGACCTCCTGAATGAAAGACTCTATAGGACACGACCAGAAGCTTTGTCATTCACCAGCATTGTTGACACTCCCGAAGTTGTCCTGGCAAAAGCCAATTCTCTGCAAATAAGTGAGGTAAGAACCATCCTACTATCAAGCTTTCCTGGTTCTGGGTTCTGTTTTCCAATGATACCACCCAAACCGAGTCCATAGACTGGACTTCTTCAAAGAATTTTGGTGAGAGGAGCAACTCTAAAAATGTCTTCACTAGTGAAGACACACTGAAAATGGAACTCTGACCAACACCAACAGGCCTTTCTTCTACCACACATACACACTTTGAAGCACTGCAATGAAAATGTCACTCCATGGCAACTCAGGAACACAAATATTTGTTGACCTCATATTAAATACTGAGACATGTAGTGTCATGCTACGTAATAATAGAACATTGTATTAGTCCAGATTCTCTAGAGAAACAGAACCAATAGGGGGTGTGTGTGTGTGTGTGTGTGTGTTTGTGTGTGTGTGTGTGTGTGTGTGTACACACACACACACACACAGAAAGACTTTAAGGAATTGGCTCCTGAGATCATAAAGGCTGGCAAGTCCAAAGCCTGCAGGGTAAGCCAACCGGCTGGAGACTGAGGGATGTGTTGCAATTCAAACCCAAAGGCCATCTGCTGGCAGAATTCCTTTTTATGGGGGAGATTTGTCTTTTCTATCAAGGTCTTCAACTAATTAGATGAGGCTCACCCACATCATGAAGGGTAGTCTGCTTTACTTGGAATCTACTGATTTAAATGTTAACTTCATTCTAACAATACTTTCACACAAACACCTAAAATAATGTTTGACTAAATGTCTGGGTACTGTGCCCCAGCCAAGTTGACACATAAAATTAACCATTATAAACATATGTAAAAACATTTTTCCAGATTGAGTAGTTAGCCAAGGCTTACATTAGCTAACTATTAGCTAAACATTAGCTAAGACTTAATGTTTCAGATATTGATTTCCCGTTTCCCTTCTCTCCACAGAAACTGTATCAAGAAGCCTGGAATAAAGATAAAAGCAACATCACCATTCCTTCTGATACTCCGGAGATGCTGCAGGCCCACATCAATGCCTTGCAAATCAGCAATGTAAGTGGCACGAACATGAAGTGTAGAAGCCTTTATAGGCAGTATCTGTCCGCTCATGGAGAGTGTTACAGCAGACAAATTACCTACCTTGCAATGTTTGTGGCTTTTGGTGCTAGACATTTTCTCTTTAGCTACCAGTCCCAATGCAATATGAATGGAATTCCTCTCTCTTAACTGTGTGCTTGGGTACACCACTGGGTGCCTAGACTGCAGGAGTTGGGACACCTGAATCCTTTTGGTGTCCTCCTTCACTCTTAACAGTCTCTGTTATCATCTTAGGTTTTTTAAATTGATCCAGGATTTTATCATTTGACATCAAGGCCATAAGAAAGACAAAAGACCATTTTTAATTACATCCAAATGGCAGGCTATATATGATATCTATGTCACAACCCTTTAGCAGAAACTTCTGAAGTCAAAGGGCAAAATTAGGGGGAGAAAAATCTTATCAGATCTTACCCGATACCTTGATAAAGGTTCTCTGGCTTCCCCACTAATCCTTAGGTTCCAGGTACTTGTAGTGGGATATTTTCAAACGCATACCATATTGTGATGGATGCAAATATTCAAACATTAATAGAGTTTGATGTTTAGCTTTGAAATTTTAACCGGAAGTATCCTGTACACCACAAAGGAAATGGACAACAACCAGAAGAACCCGGAAATGAAAGCTTTTTTCTTATACTGAGTACATTACAGTATGATTTATATTATGACAAATTTGAGTATATTTGCTTAGTTTTCCATTCTTGTAAACAAACCTATATTTTCCCCCTATAGAAACTCTACCAAAAAGACTGGAATGAGTCCAAGCAGAAAGGCTATGACATAAGGGCAGATGCCATTGAAATCAAGCACGCCAAAGCCTCCAGAGAAATTGCCAGTGAGGTACGCTTCCTTCTTTTTTCTTGCGGTTTTTCTCCTCTACAAAACAAGCAGGGAGACTATTTTTCAAGAATTTTGTGTTTAAAAAAAATCTGTGTAAATAATTGCATCTCATCCTGTGTTAGAAGCTTTCTCTATTTGAAAATACTAAAATGGAATGGAAAACATTAAAGTTAGCATAGATGAGGTATATGTGTAAATTTACTTTGATGCTGTTACAAAGTAGAAACAAAACATCATGAAGAGTCTGTATTAAATTCCTGGGAAAATTCAGGGCCCAGTACAATGTCATTTTATCTCTAAAATATTTCTGACATTCTCCACAAATATAAATCACAGATGATAGTTTCATATAAGACTTAAGACTGAAATCACATTTATATGCAAGATTTTATACTGGAGGCTTATGTAGAATACTCTTAGTAATCTTTTGAAGTTCATTTAATTCTAATTTTAAAACTTACTAGTGGTCAAAATAATTATGCTACCAGCTGGGCATGGTGGCTCATGCCTGTAATCCCAGCACTTTGGGAAGCTGAGGCAGGCAGATCACCTGAGGTCAGGAGTTCAAGACCAGCCTGGCCAACATGGTGAAACCTCGTCTCTACTAAAAATACAAACAAACAAACAGATTATCTGGGCTTTGTGACAGGAGCCTGTAATCCCAGCTACTCAGGAGGCTGAGGCAGGAGAATCGCTTGAACCCGGGAGGCAGAGGTTGCAGTGAGATCGCACCATTGCACTCCAACCTGGGCAACAGGAGTGAAACTGCATCTCAATAAAAATAAAAATAAAAATAAAATAATTATGCTACCAAGCCCACCCTGCCCCCAGCTCCAACTCTTTAAGTCACCTTGTTCCCTTTCTCTGAGTTCTTCTCTGCTTTTTGTCATGTAGCTGCTTGTTTCCTCCTCCTCATTCTTCATTTTTGCCTCTAATAACCGTAGCTGGTCCACGTTATCTGCTTTATTCCCAGTTTTCTCTCTCTTTGTTCAAACTTGCCTACGTTGTCCAAACATAGGAAAGAAACAGAAACCATCTTACCCTAGTCCTAAGACACTCATCAGATGGAAACTCTTGTCCACAGAACTTTTGTTGTTATCTTCTGATTCAAGCTACAACCTTGCTTTCCGTCCTTGAAACATGCATCTTTCGTATCTGTTTCCAAAAACACACACATGTGACCTCTCCGTACCTGAGGTTCCTTCAGTTCTCTTAGGAGATCATTTGACCTAATGTTGCACTTGTCAGGGAAACTTGGTCATGGAGATTATCACCTGTGCCTTGTTTTCCCCACCTGGAATATATGTTAATAATAGTATCTACCTCATAGAGACATTGTGACAATGAACTGTGATCATAATTGCCGCCAGTCAATGATTTTTTGACCGAAAAACACAGTAGTTTCACAGGGATCTACCCAACACATTTGAAGTAGTCATAATAGTGTCTGGCATAGAGTAATTACTTAGTAAATGTTAGCTATTGTTTTTATTACTCTTGTTCACCATACCATCTCCTGATTTACTCATGTCCTCTCTGAAACTGCCTAAAATCGTATTATCTAACTCCTTTAATGTGAACTGAAATGTATAATGACGGCCAATGTTGAGCCAATTTATACCAAGGCTGAGAAAACATTCTGAAACCATTTAAAGAAAACCCCTCTTAATACATTATTTTCATATGTCTTTTTTATCTGACTTCTTACTACTTTAGTACAAATACAAAGAAGGTTACCGTAAGCAACTGGGCCACCACGTGGGTTTCCGGACCCTACAAGATGACCCCAAGTTGGTGTGGTCTATACATGCTGCCAAGATCCAGAGTGAGAGAGAATATAAGAAAGCTTATGAGAAGTCCAAAGGAATTCACAACACACCGTTGGACATGATGTCAATTGTTCAAGCCAAGAAATGCCAGGTCCTGGTTAGCGACATTGATTATCGCAATTATCTGCACCAGTGGACGTGTCTGCCAGATCAGAACGACGTGATCCAGGCCAAGAAAGCCTATGACCTGCAGAGCGATGTGCGTATATTATCACCAGACCCTGGGGAGATGTGTATTTGTGTGTTTAATCCCAGTGCATTCCCCAGAGGCATAATTTAAATGGTAATCTTAATAGAACCTAACATATTCTGTACAATTCATGGTAGCAGAGTTTTCCCCAAACATTTTCTATCTTAAAGAGGACTCCTCCTTATGGTAGCAAGACCTTATTCACTGAGATGAAAATCAGTCTCTTATTCTATGTAATTAGGTAGAAAATATCAGTTGCAGCTGCTCTGAGCCATTACCTTTGCATAATCAGATGTATATTTCAGAAGTAGATGTAAGCATAAGGAAATGTTGGATTTCATGTTTACTTGACACAGAAAAAGACAGAGATGGGGGACAGGGTGGATATAGATATAGGTATGTATTTTTTTCTCATTATGCATACATCTAAGGTTCTTTACCTCCTAAAATCCAACTGATGTTATTCCCAGTGGTACATAAAAGGCAGACTTCAAGTGATGAGTGTAGAAACTAATCCAAGCATACAAAGTTACGTGCCATTGCTGGCTGCCGTTCCACCAAGTGCCACTTGTGAGCCCTGTTCCAATTCCTGCAGGATACTCTAAACTTCTCCTGTGTGTGCCATAGAGATAACACCCAATATTAACATTTAATGTTGATCCTTGAGTTTTATGAGACTAGCCAGCTAACTGATTTAAACAGAGGTGATGTGTGGTTTGCAAGCATCGAACTCCTATAGGCAACTTTGACTCTTCCCCACTCTGTGTTCCTATCCTTCGTGTAGAACTTGTACAAGTCAGACCTGGAATGGCTGAAGGGTATCGGATGGTTGCCAGAGGGTTCTGTGGAAGTGATGAGAGTGAAGAATGCCCAGAATCTCTTGAATGAAAGGTTGTATCGTATAAAGCCTGAGGCCCTCAAATTTACCAGCATTGTTGACACCCCGGAAGTAATCCAGGCAAAGATCAATGCTGTACAGATCAGTGAGGTAAGCCCAGGTGGATGATGTTTTCAGACAAATGGAAGAAATCTCAGTCAAGAAGAATTTTAAACGTGAACTTCAGACTCTTCATGTCAGCGTCAGGATCTGAAACACGCATGTATCCAGATAGATCTTTGTGTAGTCAATCTCTTAGCAGCCACTGTATCTCATTTGCTTTGCTAAGTGTTTGGTCAATGCACATGTGGTGGGCATCTTCATGTTCTGCACACCCTGATACACACTTTGATCACATTTGGAGATCCAGACCGTGATACAGGCCCACCACTTAGTGCTATAATCACAAAATTGCCACTTCTTCGTTGCTTGAAATAGGTTGAGAAGTCTAGGGACAACCCCAATATTAGACATTATGGCAGTTGTTCAGACCAAAAACATCTAGGTCCCGCATAGCAATGGGGATCATCAGAGCTATCTGCAATGTGGAGTCACCCATCAGATAATTAGATGTGAGTAAATGGAAAAGGATTAATTTTACTACCATATTTCTGACTCCTTTTAAATTATGTTGTATCACACATAAATGTGTTCCTTTTGAAGTCACTATTGGCACCTTTTAAATAAAAGTGCAAAGGAGGCCAGGTGCAGTGGCTTATGCCACGTATAATCTACGTTTATATCGGAGAACATCCAAAAGGAACTTTTCATTTTACTTATTATTTAAATATAAAATTAGATTTGCTGATTTAATCTTACTTAAAAATTTTAATTTACTTACAATGTTAGTTTTAATTTATTATAAAATTCACTTATAATTTTGTTCATCATCCATTTATTCTAGTATGTTTTATGACTTTTATAATTTCGTTTATGTGGTGATTGACTTATTCACCAATCAACCATTCCACTGTTTTTCATTTTTACCAGCCATTGTATCGCGATGCCTGGGAGAAAGAGAAGGCTAATGTGAACGTGCCGGCTGACACTCCCTTGATGCTGCAATCCAAAATCAATGCTCTGCAGATCAGCAATGTAAGGCAGCACACATCGTTTGCTTTTCAGAGTGCTCTCTGACTAACCAGACCTTTTATCATATACCCCAAAGAGAGTTTGGCAAAAGGCATTTTATTCCCATTCCTTTTATTTCTAGTCTTTAAGTTAATAAGTAGCTGTGTGGGTCTGCATGTGTCTGTATACCGTACATCTCAATGTTTGTGGGAAGGAAAAATGGAATGGTTTCTCCAAAAACACAGCATAAAACTTATAGATACACATAGAATAATATCTAGTTCTCATTTTTTAGTAGGCCATCCATCATTGCTTTTTCCTTGTAAAAGCCAAACAATATATATTTTTTTCTGATTTTTACATGAGTTATTATCTCCTAAGTTTCCTTCTTCAAAAAATAATTATTGGGAGAGAGCTTTACCAAATGTCATTAAAAATCTACTGGAATTCAAGCTCAATATGAAACCAGACTCTTTTACAAATCTTAAGGAGAGATTAATGTTCAGTGTAACTGTTACTATTTTAATATACATCAGTAACGCTGACTCAGTTGCGCCCTCTTCAGATTGACTGTGGTATTGCACTCTGTTTTCAGAAACACTACCAGCAAGCTTGGGAAGATGTCAAGATGACTGGTTATGACTTGCGAGCAGATGCCATTGGGATCCAGCATGCCAAGGCTTCCAGGGATATTGCCAGTGATGTAAGAGCTCCTCCTTGCCCAACTGGAACAAACACTAACTAGTAGAAACAGAGGGAGTTTAACTTAATGCCCTTTGAATTATATTTAAATGGATTGGGTCATCGTTATTAGTATATTTTTAAATCCTAAATCCAAGAACAACTCTTACAATTTGAGGATCCTTTTGCATCTATGTTTGGTTCTGCAACTCTTACATTTAAGCACAGATTTTGATTTTCTTTTCAATATCTTCACAATATCACTTAATTTACAAGTACTTAAAGAGATTCAATTTCATAGTACAAAGAATTCTGTTGTTACTCAAAGTGTGGCATGCATACTACTGGTGGTTCATATAATAATTTTATGTAGTACATGCACAAGTATTTTTTTAAAATAGTTATATGGCTGTTTTAATGTGTGCTAGAAAAAAAATTTTTTTCCCCATTTAGGTAGGGTTATACATTTTAAAATAAAATTTTAAAATAAGTTTATAATTAAAAATTATTTCAGGCCGGGCACGGTGGTTCATGCCTGTAATCCCAGCACTTTGGGAGGCCAAGGCTGGTGGATCACTTGAGGTCAGGAGTTCGAGACCAGCCTGGACAACATGGTGAAACCCTGTTTTTACTAAAAATACAAAAATTAGCCGGGCATGGTGGTGGATGCCTGTAATCCCAGCTACTCGGGAGGCTGAGGCAGGAGAGTCACTTGAACCCGGAAGGCGGAGGTTGCAAGTGAGCCGAGATTGCGCCGCTGCACTCCAGCCTGGGCAACAGAGTGAGACTCCATCTCAAAAAACAAAACAAAACAAAAAATACATATTTCAACAAAGAATTAATTTGATTTAAAGTAATAAGAAGTACAATTGGTACTTGTGTGTGACAAAACATCCGAAGGTGGGCCAGGCTATATTGGGAGATAATCCAGCAACACGGTTCTTGTCTAAGAGGTGCTCTCAATGTTTTCATGCACGTAGACATAGAAGACAAACCAGTGTATCAAAACTTATGGCTTGAATTTAAATCAAAACAGTATTCCCCCCTCCCCAAGAAAAGGTAAACTAAGGGAGATGGAGTTATTTTGAGTAGGCTCTCTAGAAAAAGTGGGTTCGGAAAAATTACTCTTCTATTTTCTGTTCACATCTACCAGTATCTGTACAAAACTGCTTATGAGAAACAGAAAGGCCATTACATTGGATGTCGCAGTGCCAAGGAAGACCCTAAACTGGTTTGGGCAGCAAATGTGTTGAAGATGCAGAATGACAGGCTGTACAAAAAGGCCTACAATGACCACAAAGCCAAGATCTCCATCCCTGGGGACATGGTGTCCATCAACGCTGCCAAAGAAGGTCAGGCACTAGCAAGTGATGTGGACTACCGCCAGTACCTGCACCAGTGGTCTTGCCTTCCCGACCAGAATGATGTTATCCAAGCCAGGAAAGCCTACGACCTGCAGAGCGACGTAAGTGTGTCCCCAGGAAACAAGCCCCCCACTGCTTTGCCTGATGGCTTCTTCCAATGCTCTGAAAACACAACTCTCTGTACATAGGCACTCCACTTTATTATTATTTTATCAGAATTATTAATTGCCTACCTACAGCCAGGTTTCTTCAGAAAGTTTTCATTGGTAAAGGTGCTACCAGAATTTTCCGATAGATTTGTTCATGTGTACAGTGTTTGCAGTTTCTTACTTTTTTTTTTTGAGACAGAGTCTTGCTCTGTCACCCAGGCTGGAGTGCAGTGGTGCAATCTCAGCTCACTGCAACCTCCGCCTCCTGGGTTCAAGTGATTTTCCTGCATCAGCCTCCCAAGTAGCTGGGATTACAGGCATGTGCCGCCACACCTGGCTAATTTTTGTATTTTTAGTAGAGACAAGTTTTCGCCATGTTGGCCAGGCTGGTCTTGAACTCCTGACCTCAGGTGATCCACCCATCTCAGCCTCCCAAAGTTCTGGGATTACAGATGTGAGCCACCGTGCTCAGCCTGTGAGCCACTGCGCCCAGCCTTGCCCTCCCTTCCTCCCTCCCTCCTTCCCTTCCCTTCCCTTCCCTTCCCTTCCCTTCCTTCGTCTCACCCTGTCACCCAGGCTGGAGTGCAGTGGTGTGATCTCCGCTCACTGCAACCTCTGTCTCCCAGGTTCAAGCGATTCTCCTGCCTCAACCTCCCAAGTAGCTGGGATCACAAGCACATGCCACAAACTCAGCTGATTTTTGTATTTTTTAGTAGAGGCGGGATTGCATCATGTTGGCCAGGCTGGTCTCAAACCCCTGACCTCAGGTGATCCACCTTTCTCGGCCTCCCAAAGTGCTGGAGCAGTTTCTTAAACAAAAGAATACGCATAGTCATTCAGTTATGTATCAAAGAAGGGCAGGACCATCTTCCTTCAACTTAATTTGAAAAGTTAGCAGCACATTCCAGACCACTTGTTTCCTTTAACTTGAAGTTCTTCACAATGTGGTCTCTCATTAACTCACCTGAGGCATTTTTAGATTTATTCGTATTTTCTGCCCTCCAAACTTTTAGAAATGATGGATTCCAGAAGGTTATTTATTTCCTGTATAGAATGGATAACTTAAAAATGATCTGACCTTGGTTCCCTTAAGCTTCCAGAGATACTTTTTTATGATGAATGAGTTCATTACAGGAAAGCATGCTCATCACTTAAAATGCATTGCCAAGTGGTGGATTTAAGACAGTTTCTGGAGACCAAAACTGTGGAACTAGTGATCGAATTCCTAATCATCCTTTTAAAAATACTTATTAAACACACCGTGTGCCAGGCATTGTGCTAAGCACTAAAGATACAATGGTGAATAAAGAAGAAGAAAAAACATGACATGGGGCTGGGCACGGTAGCTCACACCTGTAATCCCAGCACTTTGGGGAGGCTGAGGTGGGCGGATCACAAGGCCCAGAGTTCAAGACCAGCCTGACCAACATGGTGAAACCCTGTCTCCACTAAAAACAAACATTAGCCTGGCATGGTGACATGTGCCTGTAATCCCAGCTACTCGGGAGGCTGAGGCAGGAGAATTGTTTGAACCCAGGAGGCAGAGGTTGCAGTGAGCCAAGATTGTGCCACTGCACTCCAGCTGGGCGGCAGAGTGAGACTCCATCTCAAGAACAAACAAAAAACATGACAGCCCCTGACTTTAGAGAGTTCACATTGATAACTGAGACCTAGATGTTCATTAAAGAATAAAAATGGAGTGGCTGAGAGTGATCCATGGTGCTATGAAAAGAGATCGAGAAAGTTCTTCTGAGAAGGCACTGATTTTATAGAGATATGAAGGAAGAACAGAAGTTGGGTCGGTTAGGAGGACATGGGGCATTCCTTCAGGGTGACCAACATGTTTAAAGAGGGATGATGAGACTACGAATTGAAAGACGGGCTGTGGGATCAGGACACACAGGGCCAATGGAAGTACAGATGACACGAGGTTGAAAGAATAGGTGGGGACTGGTGCCAGACCATTCATCCCCTTCTAGTCTGTGTCAGGGATTTTGATGTTTATCCCAATTGGGAAGCCATAGGATGGGGGGAATGTTGTGACATCGGATTTGAATTCTGAATTTTGAAAAGATCATTCTGGCTGCTGTGTGGAGAACTTACTAGAAAGTGCATTATTGTTGCTTTCAAGTCCACATTGGTAATGGTATGATGATTGCCTAAATATTATTCAAAAGTCTTCCATGCACTCCCTCAGAGAGCTGCTTCTGCATCACTTTGCCTTTTAGAATGCATGTGGGCACTTCCCACAGACCCTTGCCACAGAAAACCAAGCAAAATAAAATGCCATTGTGCATTTGAGGAATTATGTTTGCCAGGCTAGCGCTCTGTTTTAATTATTGTTTGTGGAAGATAAAATATAAGAGGCCTGGCATAGTGGCTCACTCTTGTAATCCCAGCATTTTGGGAGGCCAAGGCGGGCGGATCACCTGAGGTCAGGGGTTTGAGACAAGCCTGGCTAACATGGTGAAACTCTGTCTCTACTAAAAAAAAAATACAAAAATTAACCAGGCGTGGTGGCATGTGCCTGTAGTCTTAGCTACTAGGGAGGCTGAGGCAGGAGAATTGCTTGAACTCGGGAGGCGGAGGTTGCAGTGAGCCGAGATCATGCCATTGCACTCCAGCCTGGGTGACAGAATGAGATTCTGTCTCAAAAATATATATATATATGTTTATGTTTTGTATATGTATATCTTTTATGTTATATATATTTTTTATGATATACACGTGTGTGTGTGTGTATATATATATATATAACATAAAAACTGTCATTTTACCACACACATACACAACAAAACACAAACCCTGCTTCTACCTATGTTTTCTTTTTCAGGCCCTCTACAAGGCTGACTTGGAGTGGTTGCGTGGCATTGGCTGGATGCCCCAAGGGTCTCCTGAAGTATTGAGAGTCAAAAATGCCCAGGAGATCCTTTGTGACAGTGTCTATCGGACGCCTGTGGTGAACCTTAAGTACACAAGCATTGTAGACACACCTGATGTGGTCCTTGCTAAATCAAATGCTGAAAATATTAGTATTGTAAGTTAGTTTTTTTCTGTTAAAATTGAACATGCCATAAATACATGAGAAGTAATAAACCTGGTAATCTATTTTAGAATAGTAATAACTTTGTTAATAACAAAAGTTTTATTAAGTAATACTGACAGTATTGTCTTGGTTTGCTTATTAATTTTAAGGAAAAACTCAAAGTATTAATAAAAGGAAATAATACAAATCTTATACCAAATTTGAGTAACTTATGTGAAAAGATTCCAGAAATCTTTGCCCTAACGTGAAAAGGTTTTAGATCAAATCCAAAAGAAAATTAAAGTTGTGTACTGGGACTAGTGACGTGAAATTTTGAAGTAATCTTGTTATTATTGTTTCTTTCCACAGCCAAAGTACAGAGAGGTTTGGGACAAGGATAAAACTTCAGTCCACATAATGCCAGATACTCCAGAAATTAACCTCGCTAGAGCAAATGCTCTTAATGTGAGCAATGTAAGTACCACAACAGACTCTTTTGTCTGGAAAGTTACCCAGTCAGGGCTATACTATGACCATGGAAGGGAGGGAAGATGGCCTTGGCGGGGTGGGGAAGGCTCCTTGCAGTCAGCCCTTGACTAGGACTGAGGCAAAGAAGAGATCCCTGGTGATTCACTGGGAAGGCCAGTTACTGGTGAGTCAATATCTTCACGACAAAAGTCTTCTTAGTTGTCCTTTGTGAATAAGGGGACAAAGAAGGTGAAAGAGGAATGAAGAGATGCACAAACAAGAAAGGAGAATTAATGATAGACTCAGATAAACTCAAAATAATTATAATTCTTTTTTTTTTTTTTGAGACGGAGCCTTGCTCTGTCGCCCAGGCTGGAGTGCAGTGGCACGATCTTGACTCACTGCAAGCCCCGCCTCCCGGGTTTACCATTCTCCTGCCTCAGTCTCCCGAGTAGCTGGGACTACAGGCACCCGCCACTACGCCCAGCTAATTTTTTGTATTTTTAGTAGAGACGGGGTTTCACTGTGTTAGCTAGGATGGTCTCGATCTCCTGACCTCGTGATCCACCCGCCTCGGCCTCCCAAAGTGCTGGGATTACAGGCGTGAGCCACCGCGCCCGGCCAATAATTATAATTCTTTGCAAAAATATATGAATTAATTCTAAAACATGGATCTATGGGGGTTTTCTAGAAAATTATAAATGACCAAAATTGACCCAAGGAAAAAAAAAACATATAGCAAGAAATTAAGAGGTTTCTTAATTAAGAAATTAAGGAGAGCATTTAAACACTTTCCTTCCTACTTTCAAATGTCAGAGTCCCCTTGATGATTTCAAAACTTCTACAGATAAATTACCAGGAGCCTAGTAAAAGAAGGAAATCCATTGCAATTACCAGAACTTTTCAAAGATAGTGTCACAAATTAAAAACTATAGACCGGCTGGGCATGGTGGTTCATGCCTATAATCCCAGCACTTTAGGAGGCCAAGGCCAGGGGATTGCTTGAGCCCAGGAGTTCCAGACCAGCCTGGGCAACATAGGGAGACCCCATCTCTGCAAGAAAATAAAAAATAAGTTAGTTGGGCACAGTGATGTGCACCTGTGGTCCCAGCTACTTGGGAAGCTGAGGTGGAAGGATCTTGCTTAAGCCCAGCAGGAAGAGGCTGCAGTGAGCCATAATCATGCCACTGCACTCTAGCCTGGGAGACAGGGCAAGACCCTCTCTCAAATAAATAAATAAATAAATAAAATTTAAACTGTAGACCAATAGTAATGGGGGGAATCTTAAATATTAATAAACCAAATTCAGCATTACATTAAAATGATATACAGTCAACTGGGGTTCATGCAGGAATGCCAAGAGGGCCCCATAGTCAGAGACCTAATAGTGCCATAGAACAAGAAGAAAAAGCTCATTTTATTAGATTTAAATGGCATCTGACAAAATCCAATACCCATTCTTATTTTTTAAAAATAAAATCTTAGTTAAGAAAGAATAAGTGAATATTTTCTTGACATGACTGAAAAATAAATCTCAAATCAAAGCCCAACTCATCCTCAGTGACCAAACTTCTTGTTCATATCAGGATTAAAATGAGGATGCCCCCTAACATCATCGTTATTTAACATTTGCTGTAAGTATTGGCTAAGTGAGTGAGCCTCTCATCGATGCTAATATAATTACTCAAGAGTAAGAACATGCCCGGCGCGGTGGCTCACGCCTGTAATCCCAGCACTTTGGGAGGCTGAGGCAGGCAGATCATGAGGTCAGGAGATTGAGACTATCCTGGCTAACACGGTGAAACCCCGTCTCTACCAAAAATACAAAAAATTAGCCGGGCTTGGTGGTGGGCGCCTGTAATCCCAGCTACTCAGGAGGCTGAGGCAGGAGAATGGCGTGAACCCCGGAGGCAGAGCTTGCAGTGAGCCGAGATCGCACCAATGCACTCCAGCCTGGGTGACAGAGTGAGACTCTGTCTTCAAAAACAAACAAACAAACAAACAAAAAGAGTAAGAACAGAAGATAAATATTGGAAAGAAAGAGGCCAAATTATCATTTTTTGCAGAAGAAGTTATTTTAAGCCTTAAAAAAGGAAGAGGCCGGGCGCGGTGGCTCAAGCCTGTAATCCCAGCACTTTGGGAGGCCGAGGCAGGCGGATCACAAGGTCAGGAGATCGAGACCACAGTGAAACCCCGTCTCTACTAAAAATACAAAAAATTAGCCGGGCGCGGTGGCGGGCGCCTGTAGTCCTAGCTACTCAGGAGGCTGAGGCAGGAGAATGGCGTGAACCCAGGAGGCGGAGCTGGCAGTGAGCCGAGATCACGCCACTGCACTCCAGCCTGGGCAACAGCGTGAGACTCCGTCTCAAAAAAAAAAAAAAAAAAAAAGGAAGAGAATCAACTGAAAAAAAAAAAAAAACCTATTTGTGAGTACAAGATAATCCAGTTACGTGGCTGGCTACACAATTCAAGGAAGTTCAAGGAAGATACCACCTTCATGGATCACAGAAATTGCTTGTGTGTAGAATAGTATGACCTTAGTGCAATTTGCCAAGGCCTGAAAATTTGCGTGCTTTCAAAAGAATAATATGTCTTTGTGATAGAAGGAGGCTGCCAGCAAAGATTCCTCACTATGTGCCAAACAGCTCTATAAATTCTAGTATAATGAGCCACCTGGGGACTAATTTTTTCCAATGTTTAAGAAGAAAATACAATTTTAGGGCACTGATGTATTTTCTCTTTTGGACCAGATATCAATGTCATGGTGCAGTGCATTCTTGTCAAGAGGCTGAATCAAGGGATAGTCAGTTCTTCCTTGCAGTACAGATGCCTCTTCCCACCTAATCCATAGGCATCTGTGGCAGGAGAATTCTGGAAAGTCTCATACGCTCTCTTTTGCATGATGAATTTCTCAGCTGAAAACACCAGAACTTTACCATTGAGACTATATGAGCAAGACTAATATTCAAAATTATGCTAAAAGTAAATTAACTTTATTTAGATATTAATGAGAATGACTTCTATTTTGAAAGAAATCAAACATCCCATTTGAATGCTAACCAAACTGCACAGACATTTTCTTTACACGTGTATCACCATTACTGTAATCTTGATTAAACGCACAATTTGAAACTGCTGCCATCCTTTAGAAAGCACAACTTTAGCAGAATATTTGTATGTGATTTTATGGGTAACAAAGCAAATTCACGTTAAAATGATTCGTTTAATCTTCATGCTCACTACATGAGTAAGATATTGTTATTTTGTTTTTATCAGATGGTAAATTGAGACTTTTAAAAGTTGAGAAATTTTCCCATGTTCTCAAAGTTAGTTGTTGAAAAAATTGAGTCTTAGGCCCCAGGCTTTTTTTTTTTTTTTTTTTTTTATATATATATAGTTAAAAATGTATATATATTTGGCTGGGCATGGTGGCTCGTGCCTGCAATCCCAGCACTTCGGGAGGCCGAGGAGAGTAGATCACTTGAGGCCAGAAGTTCGAGACTAGCCTGGCCAATGTTGTGAAACCCCATCTCCACTAAAAATAGAAAAATTAGCCAGGCATAGTGGCGGCTCACCTGTAATCCCAGCTACTTGGGTGGCTAAGGCACAAGAATCGTCTGAACCCAGGAGGCAGAGGTTGCAGCGAGATCGTGCCACTGCACTCTAGCCTAGGTGACAGAGCAAGACTCTGTCAAATGTATATATATGAATATACATATGAATATATATGTGTATATACACATATACACATATATATTCACATTAAAAAGTATTACATAAGAAAAATAGTGTAAAAATATGCATAATAAAATAGAATGAAAACAAAAAAAGATAACATAATACATGTTTGCATTAACTATTTTCTAGTTTAATTAATTAATTATTTATTTTTTGAGAGGGAGTCTCGCTCTGTCACCCTGGCTGGAGTGCAGTAGTGCAATCTCAGCTCGCTGCAACTTCTGCCTCTCGGGTTCAAGCGATTCTCCTGCCTCAGCATCTCTAGTAGCTGGGATTACAGGTATGTGCCACCACACTCAGCTAATTTGTGTATTTTTAGTAGAGACAAGGTTTCACCATGTTGGCCAGGCTGGTCTCAAACTCCTGACCTCAAGTGATCCACCTGCCTCGGCCTCCCAAAGTGCTGGGATTACAGGCATGAGCCACTGCACCCAACCCTTCTCATATATTTTAATAAGGAGAATATTTTTTCTTCTGTGCAGAAAACAAGTCAATTGTCAAAATAGTCCCATTTAAAATTTATACAAAGCTTGGTTGAAAATTCATATAAAACTTGTCCTTGCTTACAAGGATAAAATTTGAGCACTCATTTTTCAGACATGCAAAATCTACAAAACTGTCACTAATTAAAATCCACTTCTTTCTGTGCTGTGGAAGCTCCCCTACTGATAGGCATGATTTGTGAATTATATATTTAAATTACTATTATTTCTGAGTCTTTCTGTTATTTGTTAATACACAATGTATCCATGAAAATGTTAACATATGCTTACATACATTTTTTAAATACTTGTAAATCAGTCACTACTTTAGTTAACTTCTCTTTAAAACCAAAAGAATAGCTGTTACATCCAATCATGCTTCAGCGGAAGATCTAACATTACCAAATGATAAGGATCATTAATCACATAAGATCAAAAAAGCCATATTGAAAAAAACCCACAAATGTAAAAAGTTTACAATTCTGAAGGTTACAAAACTGAACTGAATTTGAGATAAATTGAATTACTGCATTAAAGAAATTCTAATGTCTAAAGTTATCCCAATGTTACCAATACACTGACACAAGAAAACAAAGCCAAACCCTTTTTATTAACAAGATTATGAAGCATGAGCAACTACTTCAAGGCTATCATTCCAGTTTAAAATTTATTGTACATTTGAAAATAACTGAAAGAGTACAACTGGAGCACTTTGGGAGGCCAAGGCAGGCGGATCACCTGAGGGTCGGGAGTTTGAGACCAGCCTGACCAACATGGAGAAACCCCGTCTCTACTAAAATACAAAATCAGCCGGGCCTGGTGGCGCATGCCTGTAATCCCAGCTACTCGGGAGGTGGAGGAAGGAGAATGGCTTGGACCCGGGAGGCAGAGGTTGGAGTGAGCCGAGATCGCACCATTGCCCTCCAGCCTGGGCAACAAGAGTGAAACTCCATCTCAAAAAAAAAGAGAAAAGAGTATAATTGAAATGTTTATAACACAGACTTGATAAATGCTTGAGGTGGTGGGTACCCAGTTACCCTGATGTGACTATTACCCATTATATGCCTACATCAAAATATCTCATGCACCCTAGAAATATACCTACTATGTACCCATAAAAATAAAATATAAAACATTAAAAATAATAAAAACAAAAGAATGGAGATTGTCAAGCCCAGACCTTTGGACTCCAGACACCATTACATGTTCCAGGACATGGTGCATAGAACAATTCTCACCTATTCTCTTCTTTAACTGCTCTCAAGTCCTTGGACTTCAAAACTTTGCCCCTGTGATATGAATTCCACCTGAGCCACTGAAGGTATTGGTAAATTTGAATCTAGGATGATATCTTATTTTTCTCCTTTTCAGAAACTTTACCGTGAGGGCTGGGATGAAATGAAGGCAGGCTGCGATGTCCGGCTGGATGCCATCCCCATCCAGGCTGCCAAGGCCTCCAGGGAGATTGCCAGTGACGTGAGTGGCCTTTTTCAACTTCTCAGTTTTTTTTCAGCCAATGCCCTAGGTGCATCGAGAGGACATGCTGTGACCCATCTGCTTTATTTTTGCATCTCCAGTATAAATACAAGCTTGACCATGAGAAGCAGAAGGGACACTATGTGGGCACCCGCACAGCCAGGGATGACAACAAGATCCGCTGGGCCCTCATAGCTGACAAGCTCCAGAATGAACGAGAGTACCGGCTGGACTGGGCCAAATGGAAGGCCAAGATCCAGAGCCCCGCGGACATGCTTTCCGTCCTGCACTCTAAAAATTCCCAGGCTCTGGTCAGTGACGTGGATTACCGCAATTACCTGCACCAGTGGACCTGCATGCCCGACCAGAACGATGTGATTCAGGCCAAGAAGGCCTACGAACTGCAGAGCGATGTGAGTGGGCTGCATTTGGGAATGAACTCTTCTCAGTTTGCCATGAATCCCAGAGAGTTTATGACACTAAACCCTTTTGTCATCATTTTACAACTTCATAACACCAAGAATTTAATATTAGTGAAACCTTATAGTATGGTATCAAAATCGCCAAATCCAATAAGGACCTAGACTTTATATCAAGAGATAAATGGTAGTATGAATACAGGTCTTAATTGTATCAGATTAAAGAAAACTGTGAAAATATTTCTTCTGTAGAATTTAGACAGCAATAGAAGCTTATATCCAGTAAAATATTGGCAGCCCATGGACAGGATGTAGGCACAGACATGCTTTTTTAAATTGATACAGTGTTTAGAAATTTTGAACTAAGTTGCCAAGATTTTAAAATCCAAAAATTTTTGTGTACAAATGTCGAATTTCCCATTTCCCTTGGAAATTCAGAGGACGCAGCTCTGAATTATCCCTTAGTAACAATAACCAGAACAGAATCAAGGATAACCCCTTTTAAATAAAAATATATGCTATAGTTTGTCACACTGCCTGGCCGCCTAACGAATTTTCTTACATTACCTGCGTGGCTGCTTGAGTATGTCCTCCTTGGCTTATATAGCATTTACATTGTATTTCTTCATCAGACTAATGGACAGCCTAACTAGGACTACATGACCAGGGTTGCTGAACTCATTCTGGCCTTGTTTTCACAGAATGTTTACAAGGCTGACTTGGAATGGTTGCGTGGAATTGGGTGGATGCCAAATGACTCCGTGTCCGTCAATCACGCCAAACATGCCGCGGATATCTTCAGTGAGGTATTCCAAGATTTTACCCTGACATTCAGTACATTTCCCAAGAAAGTGACAAAATGCACAAACTAAAATATAGTCATCTAATATCAGCAGTCTTAACCATTTCAATGGCTGTGATTTAAACTGGATATATATATTTTTGAAAATGTACTGTCCCTATCACATTATGGGACCACATCCATAATATATCCAGGACATTCACTGATGCTTGGCATTGTATAAATGGAAAAATCTTTTTGTCAGCAATAGCAATATATTTGGGAAACGTTTGTCCCATTGGAAAAATGTGCATTGCGATACACATAATGATACATTATATAACTTTGAGAGCTAAGCAAACTTCCTACTTTAAAATCTGTGGGAGGCATAAGAGGCTGATCCATTTGTTTAAAAAATAAAATGCTAAAAAGAAAGCCAAATTCCCAAGAAGACGCCATTCAAATATGGCACTGTATGTTTCTAGTAGAGAAGGACCCTAAATTTAGTGTATCTTTCTCAGTTCACACACGTCCAGGAATTACAACTATCTAAAAGCTGCTTTCTTTCCCATAGAAAAAATATCGCACAAAAATAGAAACTCTCAACTTTACGCCTGTGGATGATAGAGTTGATTATGTGACAGCGAAACAAAGTGGCGAGATCCTTGATGATGTAAGTATATGGCTGTTTTAAAATCTCACCATCAGGCAGATATCACTTCCAAAGCTTTTCCATCTACTTACACTCAACATGCAATCATCTGAAATACAGATTTTAATCATTAAAATGATGGATGCTAACAATTGCTTGGACAACATGATGTTTTCTTAATAAGTAACTTGCCCCCTTGCCTCTCATTTTTTTTTTTTTTAGATTAAATACCGAAAAGACTGGAATGACACCAAATCAAAGTACACCCTCACAGAAACTCCCCTGCTGCACACTGCCCAGGAGGCTGCCAGGATACTGGACCAGGTATGCGTTTCACCCAGATGCCTTGTATTTGTGTACGAGTGGAGGGCCTTAATGGAACTGTAGGATAATTATGTACACAACTTACCCCTCCCTTCTGACTCCTCATTTCAACCCTTTACTGTGGCTCTGTCTTTCAGTATCTCTACAAGGAAGGCTGGGAGAGACAAAAAGCCACAGGTTACATTTTGCCTCCAGATGCTGTGCCATTTGTTCATGCCCATCACTCCAGTGACGTTCAGAGTGAGGTAATATATCCTGATGGGAGTGCATTTTGCAAAAGTGGGACCTTGCTCCCAGGGATTCCAGTTATGCTGAAGGCAGAGATAGCACCTTCAAGGTGTTCAGTTTCAGTGTGGCAGACCTGGCCAGGCTTGGTGATGGTTGGAGTACCTGCTCCCTTTTTGATCTTTCTTCCATGGGCTTTCTTCTTTCTTCACCACCTCCCCCCACCACCCCCTTGGCTTCTTTAAAAGCAATTGTTCAAATTATTTACTTTTTCTTATATTCTCTGCCCTTCCTAAAATCTTTAGGCCTTCGAATAAAACTATTCTCAGAATCAGAGAACAAGTATATGTTTTTTCTCTATTTTTATTTTTTAAAATTTATTTTTATCATTTTTAGGGCTATCTCAGCAGAATATTTTTCTATTTTTAAATAGGTGTTTCTTCACATGGATTTATTTCAACGCTTTTTATTATTTGTTCTCAGAGTTGGGGGTGGATATCAAACAAAAATCTGGGGGGCTGAATTTGCTGATATCCCTTAGTAGATAGATGGTCAAGCCCCCTCTGCCTTGTGTGCTTGTCAAAACTGATGGAATTTACACTCCTCTTCTCACCAGCTGAAATACAGAGCTGACCATGTGAAGCAAAAAGGTCATTATGTTGGTGTCCCGACGATGAGAGATGACCCTAAGCTGGTTTGGTTTGAGCATGCAGGCCAGATTCAGAATGAGAGACTATACAAAGAGGACTACCACAAAACAAAGGCCAAAATCAATATACCTGCTGATATGAAGTCAGTCTTGGCCGCCAAGGAGGGGCAGACCCTTGTCAGTGATATTGACTACCGTAATTACTTGCACCAATGGACGTGTCATCCTGACCAGAATGATGTTATTCAGGCAAGAAAGGCCTATGACCTACAGAGCGATGTAAGTGATTTTTGTTTCTTCATTATCTAGAAACTCATGGTACACTCTGAGAATGAGGAGCAACATCCCAGATCCACAAGTGCTTGAAATTTGAGGCCACAGATAATTTGTTCCCGAAGGGAATTGAGGCTGGATATGACGTAGAGAAAGATCAGGAGCAGTGATGGATTGATTGGTTTGCCTACTGACTGCATTTCTGAATACCTTTCAATCAATTTTTTTAAAAATCTGCTTTTGTACCATTTTGGCCATCAGCAACTCCTCACTCACATTCACATGGAAAAGTATCAGCTGATTGAAAATAATAATTGGCTTGGGTGGGAATTGAGAATGAGTTGAGGTTTTGACAATATTAGGTGATAAGCACAGTTAAAGACCTAAGCATGCCCTATTCCTGCTTTGCCAAGCATCTCATTCCTCGAGGCATTGATGAAGTTGTTCCCAAAGCAAAAGAGAAATGAAATACTGATTAAGTTGCACGAGGGCCCAGTATGCCTCATGCAGAGCTTTGGTAAAGCTAGGATAGAGAATAAGACATAACCTACCTCCCACTGATAACTGAATCAAGATCTCTACCTGCCACCAGCCTTCAGTATGTGCAGAATAGTAACTTGATGCATCAACTTAGTTGCTTAGGTGCCCAGAGAAGCTAATGCTACCTGGGTCTTCTCATCATTAACAAAAGGGAACCTGGAAGTCAAAGACTGCTGCGGCAAAGATGTTGAACTTGAACATCCAACCTCACTGGTTGCTGCAGCAAAATGGCAGTTGTGGAACTTTAATCAGAATAGCAACTCCTCTTATTTTCATGTCAAGTAGGCTGGGAGAATCCAGGTGCTTGAAGGCGTAAGGGCAAGAATAGGTTTGGCTGGGACCCAGGGGATGACTCCCCCTGCCCAATACATGAACATTTACTTGTGTAGTTTCCCTCATTTAGTCTAAATGCCCCCACATACTTCTACATGACTAAATGTACCAAATCCATCTAAAAGTACAACCTCCTTGGTAAGCCTTTTCTTATGACAATAGCAGAAAATAACAGCCCCTTCCCCTCAACTCCAGTAGCATTTGAGCACTTGATCTAATAGCACTTCTTGCTTTATAAATGACTTATCTCGACTCCTAGACTCCTTCTTTATACTTACTCATCAAAGCACCAAGCATAGTGCCTCATGCACAGTAATAGCCTCAAGAAATATTGCTCAGGTGAAATCACAATTGAATGAATGAGACAACTACTAGAGAGAAATCCTTTAAAAGCTTTTGAAAAAATTGTAACCTGCCCTCTGTAAGCCTGTGTCTCAGTCATTTATTCCTCCATTATACCTCTCTTCCTGCTCTCAGAATATCTACAAAGCTGACCTAGAGTGGCTCCGAGGCATTGGCTGGATCCCCCTGGATTCTGTGGACCATGTGAGGGTTACTAAGAACCAGGAAATGATGAATCAGGTATGCAAAGCCTGTTCTCCTTCTAACCTAATGCCTGCCCTCCTACCTGCCATGTGCAGGTAGATAACCTGTGGTGGTGGACCTGTCTTAATTGTCTCCATTTCTTTACAGATCAAATATAAGAAAAATGCCCTTGACAACTATCCTAACTTTACAAGTGTGGTGGATCCTCCAGAGATTGTTTTAGCCAAGATTAATTCTGTCAATCAAAGTGATGTAAGTTTGCTTTGTGCAGGCTGAAGTGCACAGACTGGGGAGTAAATTATATATCATTGGGTGGATCAGCTTAACTTTAGATAATTGCTTGTAAAAACAAATTGGGAGGTGGTAAATTCTAAGATCATCTTTGGAGAGTATGTCTTAAAAGTCACTAGCAGGTGGTAAATTGTATTCACTTTTAGGTATCTATATTCCTATCCAAATTATTCTATTGTTTTAGCTAAAATGGACTAAAATTCAACCAGTTGGTTAGTTTTAATCTCTAAACGTGGACTGATTATGTTTCTAGGTAATCTTATAAAAATGTAATATACGCTTATAGTAATAAAAGATTTGGTTTTCTCTCCTTAGGTAAAATATAAAGAAACATTTAATAAAGCAAAGGGCAAGTACACGTTTTCACCAGACACACCACATATCTCCCACTCCAGAGACATGGGAAAACTCTACAGCACTGTGAGTTCTCTTTCATGTAATAACCACTCAGTTTCTAATTTGAAGCCCTTGTTGCATTCATATGCTTGGCTGATTTTGTCAACTGCTGAACTTATAAGGCAACCTATTATTTATTTTCCCATTGCACTTAGTCTTGTGTATTAGAAGTAGCATGGTATTCAAGGCAAATAGTACTTATTCGGCTGGTGTTTTTGAGCTCCTGTGATGTGCCAGGATCTGTAGGAGGCAATGAGAGGCTAAAGCTCAATGAGACAAGCCTTCAAGAGCTCATGCAAGTGAGGGAACAGACTTAAATTGATAGAATAATAATCTAACAAGTGCTCTGGATGCACATAGGATTGAGCACCTACCAGTAGAGAAAAGGGAGGAAAGTCTGGTCCCTCTTTAGTAATCATGCATCAGCATCTCTAGCCAACAAGAGGAAAACTTGCTCTCCAAAATTTCATTCAGTTAATTTAAAGGAGGCCGATGGTGCGCACGTGTGGCCTGGGAAAGAATCTTTGCCAGTTCTCTCCCTGTGTACAAATTTCTTGTCACTTTTACTAGGACCATAGATATAGTCAACTCTTATAAAATGCCTAGAGTCAGCCGGGCATGGTGGCTCACGCCTGTAATCCCAGCACTTTGGGAGGGTGAGGCGGGTGGATCACCTGAGGTCAGGAGTTCGGGACCAGCTTGGCCAACATGGCGAAACCCCGTCTCTATGACAAATACAGAAATTAGCCAGGTGTGGTGGTGCATGCCTATAATCCCAGCTACTCGGGAGGCTGAGACAGGAGAATCTCTTGAACCCAGGAGGCGGAGGTTGCAGTGAACCAAGATCACGCCACTGCACTCCAGCCTGGGGGACAGCAAGATTCCGTCTCAAAAAACATAAAAATAAAATAGGCCAGGCGCGGTGGCTCACGCCTGTAATCCCAGCACTTTGGGAGGCCGAGACGGGCGGATCACGAGGTCAGGAGATCGAGACCATCCTGGCTAACACGGTGAAACCCCGTCTCTACTAAAAAATACAAAAAAAAAAAAAAAAACTAGCCGGGCGAGGTGGCGGGCGCCTGTAGTCCCAGCTACTTGGGAGGCTGAGGCAGGAGAATGGCGTGAACCCGGGAGGCAGAGCTTGCAGTGAGCTGAGATCCAGCCACCGCACTCCAGCCTGGGTGACAGAGCGAGACTCCGTCTCAAAAAAAAAAAAAAAAAAAACAAAAAAAACATAAAAATAAAATAAAATAAAAAATAAAATAAAATGCCTAGAGTCTGTACGTTTGATTTGCAATAAACCAAATAACTGCCCTGTTCTAGGTAGACACACTAACGGCTATAGATAAAGATTTTAGCCTTGCCTCGAACATACGTTTCACCTTAATTTAACCAACTCTTTTAGTGGTATCTGAAAGAAGTTGAAAGTTTTCTTTTGTAAGAAATGTATTGTTGCCATGTATTTCTTTGTTCTAGATACTGTATAAAGGGGCATGGGAGGGCACCAAGGCCTATGGCTACACCCTGGATGAGCGCTACATTCCCATTGTTGGAGCCAAGCATGCTGATCTGGTGAACAGTGAGGTCAGTATGACCTTTTCCTCTCCTAAGTTTGAGAGTCTTTACTGGGGATCAAGGGACTGGTTAGGAAACTCCAGCGATTCTCAATGTTGAACCCACTTTACAGCTTAAATACAAAGAGACATATGAGAAGCAGAAAGGTCACTACTTGGCTGGAAAAGTGATCGGTGAATTTCCTGGTGTGGTTCACTGTCTGGATTTCCAACAGATGAGGAGTGCGGTAAGTAAACGTCCACTTTAACACGGGATTTGTGCCCCGTAAGTGTGTTGTCGTGTCTGCATATTTGTAACTTGCCCTTTGGTTCAGGTTAGCTGGGAAATGGAGTAACATAGAGTCCTTCCTGCCAGTCAGCCTGTGGACTCTTAGTGGCTGTGTGCTTCTTCCCTGCCACTTTCTCCCTGACTATTAAACACTGTGACTGCTTTGTGTTAAGAAAAGGAAAAAGCATCAGGGTCACTATTTACCCTGTGTTATAAAAGGATGGGAAATTTCAGGCCAGGTGCAATGGCTCATGCCTGTAATCCCAGCACTTTGGGAGGCCAAGGCAGGTGGATCACCAGAGGTCAGGAGTTTGAGACTGGCCTGGCCAACATGGTGAAACCTCATCTCTACTAAAAATACAAAAATTAGCTGGGCATGGTGGCGCATGCCTGTAATTCCAGTTACTTGGGATGCTGAGGCATGAGAATTGTTTGAACCCAGGAGGCAGCAGTTGCAGTGAGTGGAGATCACACCATTGTAATCCAGTCTGGGCAACAGAGCAGGACACCATCTCAAAAAAAGAAAATTAAAAAAAAGGATGGGAAATTTCAAAAGAAGAAGAATATATTAAAGTATAATTTTTTTAACCTTAGTTTATTCTAGAGATACTGATCTAAATGGGAAATAAGGATCTAAAAGAGATTGATCTGAATAATTTACATTTAAATCCCTTTCTTATTTTTGTCTTTAAAACATGTTAGTTGAACTACAGAAAACATTATGAGGATACCAAAGCAAATGTTCATATCCCCAATGACATGATGAATCACGTGCTGGCTAAAAAGTGCCAGTACATCCTCAGTGACCTGGAGTATCGACACTATTTCCACCAGTGGACGTCTCTTCCGGAAGAACCCAATGTTATACGTGTCCGAAACGCCCAGGAGATCTTGAGTGATGTATGATGTCCTTTCTGAAGCTTGACTTAGCTACAGTTTCCATGACTCTGTCTTGGCTACCCCCCAACCCTGGCTGCCATGCTCCCGTTGTCGCTGTATTCATAAATCTTGCTGCTTCTCAACACAAAGTGGCATGAGTAACCACTTTTTGGTATAAGAATCCACCCTAAGCCATTGGACACATGTGTTAAATATTTAATTGGTTTAACACTAAACTCAGACTTTGATATTGCTCTCAAGCTTCTTTAGGCTTGGGAATTAAAGACCTTCCAGCTGGTGAGAGGCCTACCCTATGTCTTCTAAGCAAGAAGCACAGCCAGCGGCTGACAGGAAATTATCAAATGCTCAATTGTAAATTCAGAATATCTTCCATATTTCATTGTTCTCTCTTTCTTGCAGAATGTGTATAAAGATGACCTGAATTGGTTGAAAGGCATTGGTTGCTACGTTTGGGATACACCCCAAATCCTCCATGCCAAGAAATCATACGACCTTCAGAGTCAGGTGAGCCACCTTCCTAGAAGGACTGGCTCTCCATGGGTCATCAGAATCCATGGTGGTGTCAGTGGGTTCATGGGCAGGCTGAGAAAGCTGCTGTAACAGTGTAGGCTCTAACTGACCAAAGCCCCTCCTCTCCCAAGCAAAGCTCTTCTAGTGGCCCGCTCTGGGGTTGGATCTTCCCAGTCTGAATCTCTCCTTTGGTTTAAGGCAGTGCACATTCATAACAAAAGTTTATCTGGGAGGTGTTTCCTAGTGGACTACTCTCAAGCATCTGTACCTTAGTTGATCAGGTTAACTTGCAGAGAGTAGGAGGTAGAAGTATCCTTTGATTACAGGTAGACAAGTTTTGGAGGAAAAAAATCAGTATCTGGAAGACTTTTCAGCATGTGGTTCAGCTCTGATGGGGCAGTTGTAATAGAATGTTGAAAGTGAGGGGCTGCTGTCAGGGATGGAGGATAGGCATGGAAAAGGCAACAAAATGGCCAAAATCTCGACCCCAGTCTTGGTCAAGAGAAACTATTCATTCTGGCAGCCATACAAAGTCTGCAGGACTCTAGAACGCCAGCCTGTTTGTTAGGATTAAAGCAGAAATCCAGAAATAAAGGCACATCTAAGTTGGCACATGCAGCTAAAACTGATAACAAACCTGTATGTTACCATTTGTGGTGACTTTTGTTTTTCTTCACAGCTACAATATACAGCAGCAGGTAAAGAAAATCTACAGAACTATAATCTGGTCACAGACACACCCGTCTATGTGACTGCTGTTCAGAGTGGCATTAATGCCAGTGAGGTGCGTCTTCCTATACTCCTCTTCCAGGGACAAACTATTTCTTGTCTTTATGTATTTTCGAACAACAGAGGTAAATAACCTATTGTTGCTTGTCTATAGGTGAAATATAAAGAAAATTATCATCAGATTAAGGACAAATACACAACAGTTCTGGAAACAGTGGATTCTGACAGAACCAGAAACCTGAAGAATCTTTACAGCAGTGTGAGTTGAGTTTTTTCCCCTTCCTATATATGAGCCACCTTTCCCCCTTCTGAGACAGGAAGAGAATAAATGGGATGGACACTCTATCACCAAAGGCTTTTCTATGGTTTCCTGGACCTTCAATCCTACTTTACCTCATAAAATTCTAGTAGGTACAATTAAATAAGCCCCACCTCAAAAGGAGTCCTGGGAGTTAGTAGGGAGTGTGTGAGAAGGACAGAAACAGAAGGAAAACCTGCTACTCAGAAGCCAACCAGATGCATTTTCCCATATTCACAAGAAGGTCTTTAATTCCTGCAGAACCTGTACAAGGAGGCCTGGGATAGAGTGAAAGCCACCAGCTACATCCTGCCTTCCAGCACCTTGTCCCTGACACACGCCAAGAACCAGAAGCATCTGGCCAGCCATGTAAGTCAAGCAAAAACATGACAGCTTTCCCACCCTCCCCTGCTCTCCACTCCAAGAATCTTTCAGGCTGATTCATGCGTTGTCGAGAAGTACCCCTGGCATTCCAGTGGGCATGTCCAGGAAATAATTCCAAATGCTCAGTCATTAGAGTCTATGTACTCACTGCCTCTCTCTCTCTCTCTCTCTCTCTGCTGCCTGGAGAGAATCACAAGCACTCGCAAGGAGGACAGGATGTGACCTTTCAGGCTGCCTGTCTGCACATGATAATCTCTGCTAAAGCCAGAAGTAAGGATGGGCTGAAGACATAATACAACCTACAAAAATAGACTTTTTCAATAGAATTACATGGATGTAGGGCAAAAATAAACCAGTGAATATGATAACTGGTTATTATACCATCCCCAGTTAATATAAATTATTTTATAGCAATGAAATAGAAAACATTTTAAAAATGTTTAATTCTCCTTTTTTAAGTAGAACTTTTCTTAGATATAAACATAATTGTAAAAAAAAAAAAACCCTAAATCTCATGATCTGTTTAAATATAGCAGAAGGTCATACGTCCTCTAACCATTAATGCTCTTGAGTAAAACCTTTTTGTGTGTGAGTGTTTTGTTTTGGTTTCTTACACTTCAAGTTCTGGGGTACATGTGCAGAACATGGAGGTTTGTTACATGGGTATACATGTGCCATGGTGGTTTGCTGCACCCATCAACCTATCATCTACATTAGGTGTTTCTCCTAATGCTATCCCTCCCCTAACCCCCTATTCCCTGACAGGACCCAGTGTGTGATGTTCCCCTCCCTGTGTCCATGTGTTCTCACTGTTCAACCCCCACTTATGAGTGAGAACATACAGTGTTTTGTTTTCTGTTCTTGTGTTAGTTTGCTGAGAATGATGGTTTCAAGCTTCATCCTTGTCCCTGCAAAGGACATGAACTCATCCTTTTTTATGGCTGCATAGTATTCCATGGTGTATATGTGCCACATTTTCTTTATCGATTCTATCATTGATGGGCATTTGGTTGGTTCCAAGTCTTTGCTATGGTGAAGAGTGCTGCAATAAACACACGTGTGCATGTGTCTTTATGGTAGAATGATTTATAATCCATTGGGTATATACCCAGTAATGGGATTGCTGAGTCAAATGGTATTTCTAGTTCTAGATCCTTGAGGAATCACCACACTGTCTTCCACA
The DNA here is from genome assembly GCF_049350105.2 of Macaca mulatta. Lineage (NCBI taxonomy): Eukaryota > Metazoa > Chordata > Mammalia > Primates > Cercopithecidae > Macaca > Macaca mulatta. The sequence goes on along the minus strand of NC_133417.1, from coordinate 56,514,759 downwards.
ATGGCTGAACTAGTTTACAGTCCCACCAACAGTGTAAAAGTGTTCCTATTTCTCCACATCCTCTCCAGCATCTGTTGTTTCCTGACTTTGTGATGATCGCTATTCTAACTGGCGTGAGATAGTGTCTCATTGTGGTTTTGATTTGCATTTCTCTAATGACCAGTGATGATGAGCATTTTTTCATATATTTGTTGGTCACACAAATGTCTTCTTTTGAGAAGCATCTGTTCATATCCTTCGCGCACTTTCTCATGGGGTTGTTTTTTTCTTGTAAATTTGTTTAAGTTCTTTGTAGATTCTGGATATTAGCCCATTGTCAGATGGAGAGACTGCAGAAATGTTCTCCCATTCTGTAGGTTGCCTGTTCACTCTGATGATAGTTTCTTTTGCTGTGCAGAAGTTCTTTAGTTTAATTAGATTCCATTTGTCTATTTTGGCTTTTGTTGCCATTGCTTTTGGTGTTTTAGTCATGAAGTATTTGCCCATGCCTATGTCCTGAAAGGTATTGCCTAGGTTTTCTTCTGGGGTTTTTATGGTTTTAGGTCTTTTGTGTAAGTCTTTAATCCATCTTGAGTTAATTTTTGTATAAGGTGTAAGGAAGGGATCCAGTTTCAGCTTTCTGCACATGGCTAGCCAGTTTTCCCAGCACCATTTATTAAATAGGGAGTCTTCTTCCCATTGCTTGTTTTTGTCAGGTTTGTCAAAGATCAGGTGATTATAGATATGTGGTGGTATTTCTGAGACCTCTGTTCTGTTCCATTGGTCTATATATCTGTTTTGGTACAAGTACCATGGTGTTTTTATTACTGTAGCCTTGTAGTACAGTTTGAAGTCAGATAGTGTAATGCCTCCAGCTTTAGTTTTTTCCAATTCTGTGAAAAAAGTCAATGGTAGCTTGATGGGGATAGCATTGAATCTATAAATTACTTTGGGCAGCATGGCCATTTTCATGATATTGAGTCTTCCTATCCATGAGCATGGAATGTTTTTCCATTTGTTTGTGTCCTCTCTTACTTCCTTGAGCAGTGGTTTGTAGTTCTCCTTGAAGAGGTCCTTCACATCCCTTGTAAGTTTGATTTCTAGGTATTTTATTATCTTTGTAGCAGTTGTGAATTGGAGTTCACTTGTGATTTGGCTCTCTGTTTGTCTGTTATTGGTATATAGGAATGCTTGTGATTTTTGCACATTGATTTTGTATCCTGAGACTTTGCTGAAGTTGCTTATCAGCTTAAGGAGATTTTGGACTGAGATGATGGGGTTTTATAAATATACAGTCATGTCATCCACAAACAGAGACAATTTGACTTCCTCTTTTCCTAATTGAATACCCGTTATTTCTTTCTCTTGCCTGATTGCCCTGGCCAGAATTTCCAACATTATGTTGAATAGGAGTGGTGAGAGAGGGCATCCCTGTCTTGTGCCAGTTTTCAAAGGGAATGCTTCCAGCTTTTGCCCATTCAGTATGATACTGGCTGTCGGTTTGTTATAAATAGCTCTTATTATTTTGAGGTTTGTCCCATCAATAGCTAGTTTATTGAGAGTTTTTAGCATGAAGGGCTGTTGAATTTTGACGAATGCCTTTTCTGTATCTATTGAGATAATCATGTGATTTTTGTCATTGGTTCTGTTTATGTGATAGATTACATTTATTGATTTGCATATGTTGAACCAGGCTTGCATCCCAGGAATGAAGCCAACTTCATCATGGTAGATAAGCTTTTTGATGTGCTGCTCAATTTGGTTTCATAAAACAGTATTTTTTTGAGGATTTTTACATTGATGTTCACCAGGGATATTGACCTAAGATTTTCTGTTTTTGTTGTGTCTCTGTCAGGTTTTGGTATCAGGATGATGCTGGCCTCATAAAATGAGTTAGGGAGGATTCCCTTTTATTCTGTTGTTTGGAATAGTTTCAGAAGGGATGGTACCAGCTCCTCTTTGTACCTCTGGTAGAATGCGGCTGTGAATGCATCTGGTCCTGGACTTTTTTTCGTTGGTAGGCTATTAATTACTGCCTCAATTTCAGAGCCTGTTATTGGTCTATTTAGGGATTCAACTTCTTCCTGGTTTAGTCGTGGGAGGGTGTATGTGTCCAGGAATTTATCCATTTCTTCTAGATTTTCTAGTTTATTTGTGCACAGGTGTTTATAGTATTTTCTGATAGTAGTTTGTATTTCTGTGGGATCAGTGGTGATATCCCCTTTATCATTTTTTATTGCATCTATTTGATTCTTCTCTCTTTCTTTATTAGTCTTGCTAGCGGTCTATTTTGTTGATCTTTTCAAAAACACAGCCCCTGGATTCATTCATTTTTTTGGAGAGTTTTTTGTGTCTCAATCTCCTTCAGTTCTGCTCTGATCTTAAGTTATTTCTTGCCTTCTGCTAGCTTTTTGATTTGTTTGCTCTTGCTTCTCTACTTCTTTTAATTGTGATGTCAGGGTGTTGATTTTAGATCTTTCCTGCTTTCTCTTGTGGGCATCTAGTGCTATAAATTTTCCTCTACACACTGCTTTAAATGTGTCCCAGAGATTCTGAGTTCAAGTCCTGGATATCCTTGTTAATTTTCTGTCTGGTTGATCTGTCTAGTGTTGACAGTGGGGTGTTAAAGTCCCCCACTATTGTTGTGTTGCAGTCTAAGTCTCTTTGTAGGTCTCCAAGAACTTGTTTTATGAATCTGCGTGCTCCTGTGTTGGGTGCATATATATTTAGGATAGTTAGCTCTTCTTGTTTCATTGATCCCTTTTCCATTATGTAATGCCCTTCTTTGTCTCTTTTGATCTTTGTTGGTTTAAAGTCTGTGTAAAACCTTTAATTGTAAAATTCCCTGTAACCTTTATTGTAATTCTTAGCCCCGTTCTCCTTCAGAAAAATTAGAGACTTTATCTCTTAATTGTGAACATTTTACGTAACACTTTAAATCAGCATTTCTCAAACATGTTTTGACCAGGGCTCACAGTGGGAAATTTATTTTTTATTTCAACTTCACATACACACATACACACCCCTGAAGTTTATGTGAGTTTCTTCTGGCACAAATATCTCACAGAAGAGCAGTGACTGCTAGACTAGAGACAGTGCACTCTGATCATTTCCATTCTGTTCTACTCATTTAAATGCTAGTGACTCAGTAAATTGATTTCACTACTCTACTGGACTTACAGATGCACAGCTTAGAAATAAACTTCATTAGACAGTCTATGGAATTATTTGATTTTTACCTGGAGGAAAAAGTAAGGTATGTGATTTTACCCAGGCCCAACTCTATTTGGAAGACCGCAAAAAGGAGCAAACTTTTCATTTTGGAAGAAAAGTTTTATAGATAAGATTTAAAAAGCTCAAAAGAGGCTTTTTCCTTGAGTCATGAACAAAATTACAGAGGCAAGATTCTTGGCAAGTTGGTTTTGGAGCAAGGTAAAACATAGAGAAATTAATCCTTTAAAAGAAGTATTCTGACCTTATTTTAGGAAAAAGCTTTTTGTGTGTGTGTGTGTGTGTGTGTGTGTGTGTTTTTAAAAGGGTGTCTTTACATTCTATCATCTTTGAAGCTGAGAAATAGATTAGATGTAAGACGCTGATTTTCTGTTTTGGAAAAATCTGGAAATGTTGGTTGGTCTACAGTCAATGAAGAGCATTGCTAGAATACTGATACAAACATCTCTCTTTTGTTACAGAGGTGCCAGTCTCGGAGTTGTGGAAGAATTATTTTATTATTGTGTGCTATGAGATTGGATCTTAGTCTCTGTCTTAACCTGGGTTTATATAATCATGGAACACCAATTAATAAGCACCATGGCTTAAGAACTAATTGTTATCCCACAGAAGTTGATTGCACTGTATTTTTGAAAGCCTTGTAGAAACTGAAATCCAAGGATTGTGTCTTCTTAGCAGCAGACTTTTCAGTTATTAAAAACAAAGATATTCCTAAGCACAGTTTTAATCTTGCACTCATGCCATTACCACAAGAGAATATTTTAAATTACATAATCTTTAAAATGAATTGCTTGTAGTAGCAGTAAAAGTACTAGTATTGGTATAGGAGTTTTGAAAATAGCAACTAAAATTTCATAGTGCTCTACGGTTTCAAAGTACTTTTGTTACAGTCTGATTTCAGCCACATGATAACCTCGTGGCAGGTGCTACTGCTCTATCTCTCTCTACAGTTGGGGAAATGAGCTCAGAGAAGTGGTGTCCCCAGCGCTGGGTGGATCTCAGAGTCGAGTTTTCCCGTTAAGTCTTAGGCTGGTTTAACAATATAAATCCATTGCGCTCTAAAACTCTTTCTTCCTTTCTACTTTTTCTCTATAGGTCAAATATCGGGAGGAATATGAAAAGTTCAAAGCTCTTTATACGTTACCAAGAAGTGTTGACGATGATCCGAACACAGCACGGTGCCTCCGAGTTGGCAAGCTTAACATCGATGTAAGTACAGCCATGCGCCCCTTAACGACTAGGATACATTCTGAGAAACGTGCCGCTCGTTATGTGATTCCATTGTCGTGCTAACATCATAGAGTGCACTTCCACATACCGAGATGGGATAGCCTATTGCTCCTAGACTACAAACCTGTACAGCATGTTACTGTACTGAATACTGTAGGCAACTGTGACACAGTGGCAAGTATTTGTGTATCTAAACATGGAAAAGGTACAGTAAAAACACAGCATTATAATCTTTTGATTGAAACATTGTTATGCAACACATGAGGGTAACTCCAAAGACCTTACTTCAAATTTAAGTCAAGTAAAATAGTCATGTATTATTATTACTATTTTTTTTTTTGAGACGGAGTCTCGCTCTGTCGCCCAGGCTGGAGTGCAGTGGCGCAATCTCGGCTCACTGCAAGCTCCGCCTCCCAGGTTCACGCCATTCTCCTGCCTCAGCCTCCCGAGTAGCTGGGACTACAGGCGCCCGCCACTGCGCCCGGCTAATTTTTTCTATTTTTAGTAGAGACGGGGTTTCACCATGGTCTCGATCTCCTGACCTTGTGATCCGCCCGCCTCGGCCTCCCAAAGTGCTGGGATTACAGGCGTGAGCCACCGCGTCATGTATTATTAATAGGAACATTTCTTCTCCTCTCCCCCACCCCCGGCCTTTTTTTTTTTAAGACAGGTCTCACTCTGTTGCCCCAGCTGGAGGGCAGTGGTGCAATCACAGCTCACTGCAGCCTCTACCTCTCGGGCTCCGGGAATCATCCCACCTCAGCCTCCTGAGTCACTGAGTCTACAGGCATGCACCACCACACCCAGCTAAGGTTTTAATTTTTTGTAGCGATTGGAATCTCGCTATGTTGCCCACTCTGGTCTCAAACTCCTGGGCTCAAGCGATCCTCCTGCCTCAGTCTCCCACAGTGCTGGGATTGCAGGTGTGAGTCATCGTGCCCAGCCTGAACATTTTCTATTTACCAACGCATATGACACTGACTGTGCACATGTAAAGAAGCTACATATTATTTCAGCTATAATGCTTTATTTTAATTTCCCCTATTAATCTATAGAAAATGTCAGAAAATACCAGTCCCCACCCTGCCCCCAACTGTTTGCTGTGAGTTGGTTAGCCTGACTTCTCATGTATGGCCGTGATGCCTTGGCACAATTTCCTGTATAACTGGCATGTGATTTTAACTTGACAGCGCTTGTACAGATCAGTTTATGAAAAGAACAAGATGAAAATCCACATTGTGCCCGACATGGTAGAGATGGTTACCGCCAAGGATTCTCAGAAGAAAGTCAGCGAGATTGATTACCGCCTGCACCTCCACGAATGGATTTGCCACCCCGACTTGAAAGTCAATGATCACGTCAGGAAAGTCACAGATCAGATCAGTGATGTAAGCCTGTGACTTAAGAAGGACCCCTCCACGGCCCCGCCCCACGGCCCCACCCAGAAGAGCAGCAAACTCACGCATTTCTTTACCTTAGCCTTTTCCCACTATTTCTTCCCTATATGTCCATGTGTCTGACTTGACTTCGGTGCTGTCTCCGGAAGCAGGGCTCTGTGTACCCATGTTTCTGTGGCTCCCCTGAGCCTCTTTGCATAATGCCTTTGCTCCTCATTCCACAAAGGCTTCTGAGTCTAGAATGTACCTGTTTTTAGAGTTTAAGTTATTATGGTCAATTTTTTTTTTCTGATCCTCTCTATCAAAACCCTCTAGATTGTGTACAAGGATGACCTCAACTGGCTGAAAGGCATTGGTTGCTACGTCTGGGACACTCCTGAAATCCTCCATGCCAAGCATGCTTATGATCTACGTGATGATGTGAGTTTGCTTTGTTTTGTTCTTTAGTATATTTCCATCTCTCCATAGTCTAGAGTTAAGTGGGGGTTATGTAAAATAGGGACATTGTCACAGGCCAGCTCTGGGGGGTGGCTGAGCTGGAGAAAGATGCTAGGAGCAGAGCAACCATCTCTCAGGAAGGCATATGGCATTCTTATTAAACAGTGCAGTCCGGGTACGCCATCGTCTCTGATAGAGAAGGGACCACCGGCTTCTCTTTCTACATTTTAAGCTATTTTGGATATATTAACAAGCATTTAATTGCCATTTTAGGAAAGTGTCATTTGTTAGCATTTGCAATGCTATAGACAAGCTCTATTTGTAAAGAGAGGATTTTCCAGGCAAATTAAATATTGCAATGAGGATTTCAGTAAGAAAGCTTAAACTTTCCTAGAAGAGTAGTTATCAAGTGTCCTAGAAGACTCTAGAAGCCCCATATAAGTGTTGGTTACACTGTTATAAAATTCAAATGCATCTCGGTCTGTTGAATAAGTGCTGATGAATGTAAATCTCATGAGTTAAAAGCAACCAAGCCCTCTATGAAAACCAGCAGTTTCAAGCATAAGGAATGGTCCAACATGGGTTTGTTTTCTTCCTCTCGGCAGATCAAGTATAAAGCTCACATGCTGAAAACAAGGAATGACTATAAGCTTGTCACAGATACACCAGTCTACGTGCAGGCTGTCAAAAGTGGGAAACAGCTAAGTGACGTAAGTGCTCTCTGGGGAAGTTAAGTGGACAGTAATAAAGGCAGGGCCACCACTCAAGCAGAGGTGGCAAAAACCATAGACCAGGCAGTGCCACGTCTTTTCTAACTAGGAAACCAGAGTTGGTGCGTTTGAAAGCACTGAAGATGCTGCTGGTGATTGTTTCCTGAAACCTGATGCATTCAAGCAGTTTGCTTGGGCGGAGCTGTAGGTGATCTGAGTCTATGAAGTAACTTTGTGCCTTAGCGCTTCCAGCATTGTTTTTTGTGCCCTGTGTCATAGCAAGTTTATTTCCGTCTAGGCCATTTAATAAATTAGAGCCAATTATGGTAGAATAAGCAGCAAGCAGGCTCTGGAGTTAGAGTTGTGGAGTGCAGTCCCGCCTCTACCACACATTATCTATAAGGCTTATGAAAAGCACTTAATCCATCTGAGCCTCCCATTCTGATGCATAAAATGGGGACGTAAGGAAGCACCCACTATGACACCTGATTCACAGCAGGCAGGACAGGCACAAAGCTGCTCTTCTTTATTAACTCCACAGGTCGGTAAGTCAATATCAAATCCTGCCAGTGAGTGCAAACATTGAGACCTATTATTTTGGAACTTCTAGTGGTAAAATGCCCACCCCTTCTCTTCTTATGCCTGGGCCATCTCGTCTCAGTGTGATCATGTGTCCACACCCTGGCTCTGATCCTATTGGACAAGTCACAGTAATATGTCAGATGAGTTCTCCAGGCAAAGGGAAGCAGGCTACCGTTATTTTTTTTTAAAGAGGGACCTGGGTTCCCATTCTCTTTGTTTCTAACAATGCTTCTTTTGCACCAGGCTGTCTACCACTATGACTATGTGCACAGTGTCAGAGGCAAAGTGGCTCCAACTACCAAAACCGTGGATCTGGACCGGGCCCTTCATGCATACAAGCTCCAGAGTTCGGTAAGCAGTGAGAAGTTGGTAGTGCCCAGCAGAAATCCATTCCATCAGCTCACCTTACCTTGTGTAAATGCTGTTCCATTCACATGAGGTGAAAAAACAAAAACACAGAGCATAATCTGTCTTCCCTCCTAGCTGCCAGGATCCCCCTATGGAGCAATCAAACTACCATAAATGGGCATGTTTTAGCAATATTTACAGGTTACAAAGAAGAAAGCCAATATACCTTCTCTGCTTTCAAAAAGCTGAAAATCAAGATGACAGAGACAAGGCCTGTAACCTCAATAAAAGAGGAACTAGAAATTGTGGCTGGAATTCAGAAGAGAAAGAACCTGGATCCCACCTGCATATTTAACCTGCCTATTCTATGTTACCCAGTGGTGCTGATTTGGTCTCAACTTTTCATGCTATTTCTCATCTTGAATATTAAAAATAATTTTGGGCCAGGTGCAGTGGCTCACGCCTGTAATCCCAGCAATTTGGGAGGCTGAGGTGGGCAGATCACCTGAGGTCAGGAGTTCGAGACCAGCCTGGCCAACATGGTGAAACCCCGTCTCTGCTAAAAGTACAAAAAATTAGCCAGGCATGGTAGTTTATGACTGTAATCCCAGCTACTCGGGAGGCTGAGGTAGGAGAATCGCTTGAACCCCGGAGGCGGAGGTTGCAGTGAGCCGAGATCGTGCCATTGCGCTCCAGCCTGGGCAACAAGAGCAAAACTCCATTTCAAATAATAATAATAATAATAATAATAATAATAATAATTGTGGCCCAGCATAGTGGCTCATGCCTGTAATCCTAGCACTTTAGGAGGTCACGGCAGGCGGATAGCTTGAGCCTGGAGTTGGAGACCAGCCTGAGCAACATGGTGAAACCCTGTCTATATAAAAATACAAAAATAAATAAATTAGCCAGGTATGCATCTGTGATCCCAGCTACTTTGAGAGGCCCAAAATAAATTATTTTATTTATTTGGGATAAATCCAAAATAAATTATTTATCCCAAAAATAAATTAGAGTGGCATGCATCTGTGATCCCAGCTACTTGGAAAGTTGAGGTGAAAAGATTACCTGAGCCCAGGGAGGTCAAGGATGCAGTGAGCTGTGATGGTGCCACTGCACTACAGCCTGGGTGACAGTGTGAGACCCTGTCTAGAAAATAAAAATAATTTGGTTTTTCATATTTTAAATGTAATTCTTTTTTTTTTTTTTTTTTCCTTTTTTGAGACAGAGTCTCGCTCTGTCACCTGGGCTGGAGTGCAGTGGCCGGATCTCAGCTCACTGCAAGCTCCGCCTCCCAGGTTTACATCATTCTCCTGCCTCAGCCTCCCGAGTAGCTGGGACTACAGGCGCCTGCCACCTCGCCCGGCTAGTTTTTTTTGTATTTTTTAGTAGAGATGGGGTTTCACCGTGTTAGCCAGGATGGTCTCGATCTCCTGACCTCGTGATCCGGCCTCCCAAAGTGCTGGGATTACAGGCTTGAGCCACTGCGCCTGGCCTTAAATGTAATTCTTAATCCTAAACTCCAAGAGACAGAGTATTTAAGGTCACAGACAGACACTCCTCCCTGTCCTCCCTTTCTGCCATGAACATGTGCATCCTGACCTCTTCATGGCCTGATGTCAACATACTGTGTTTGGAGGAGGCAGGAGAGGGTAATACAAACATGTGCCTGGCTATATCTTGGTGATGGCTTGCATATCATCATCACCTGAGGACGGAGTAATGGCAGAGGTGACACTTGGTTACCTGTCTTCTCTGCATTTCCCAAATTCTTGCTAGATGCCATACAGCCAACTGGGCATATGTTCAGAAGCATCGAGGAATTACTTTTTTATTTATTTATTTTTGTTTTTTGGAGACAGGGTCTCCTCTGTCTCCCAGGCTGGAGTGCAATGGTGCAATCACAGCTCACTGCAATCTCAAACTCCTGGGCTCAAGTGATCCTCTCACCTTAGCTTCTTAAGTAGCTGGGACTACAGGTACACGCCACCATGCCTGGGTAATTTTTTAATTTTTTGGAGAGGTGAGATCTTGCTATGTTGTCCAGACTGGTCTCAACTCCTGACCTTAAGCAGTCCTCCTGCCTTGACCTCCCAAAGTGTTGGGATTACAGATGTCAGCTACCACACCTGGCCAGGAACTACTTTCAATAAACCATTTCACTCATTGTTCTATTTTTCCAAAACAATAAGTGAAGAGTAATCTGACTCATTTTATGACTCTTAGAATGTATTTAATTCTTTCCTGAAATCAATTCAGTGAGCATAAGTATATTAAGTATCTAGTCAAAAACCTAACATGAGCGATATGTGATTTGTTAAGCTCAAATCACTTACTTGATGCCAGATGTCATTTAACCTGCTCTTCCTCATTCCGGCAGAATCTATACAAAACCAGCCTGCGCACCCTGCCCACTGGATATAGACTTCCAGGTGACACTCCTCACTTCAAACACATCAAGGACACCCGTTACATGAGCAGTTATGTGAGTAGTCTCCTCCTCATTGAGATGGGTCTGAAGGTGGGGTGGCAGGAGACTCATATTAATTAATAGCCTGTCCTAATCCTCCAGTCACACCCTAGAGGTTCAACCTGATAGAATGATGGGAGCTGGAGAGGAGAGACAGACATTTTTGAGGGGTGCTGTGGAATTGACCACTTCTGCAATTCAGCAGTGCCTTGGTAGCCCTGTGGGTTAGAACAGGATGTTCGTGGGAGCCTTGGCTAAGGGCCCATGGCTGTCATGATGCCTCTACTTCTGCTGAATTTGCACAGATGCACCCTGAATTATCCCAAGCCATTTACTGGAAATGCAACTTCACACACACACTACTGAGGTGTGGTGATAGTATTGTCTTCCTTCTGCTATGTTTCACTGCAGAAGATATAACATCTTTGGAAGTATATTATATATATGTGTGTGTGTGTATGTGTGTATATCTATATATATATATAGATATGATAGATTTAATAATCTAACACCTAATTGTATTTTCTAATTTTCTAGCCACATTGGGGCTAAAAATATAGATTTTCTTTGGCATTTTGCACACCTCCCTACAAACAGATTTCACCTAGGCGAGGTCGAATTTTATTCTTTTCTGGGCCTGGTTTTATTTTACAAGACATAATTTTCAAGGCTTGGATTAATATTGAAATTTTGTCAATGACTTTTCCTCATACTTAATCCTTAAAAAGAGCAATTTTTCAAATAAAGATGACATCTCTTTTCTATTTGCAGAAATGTAATGTCGCTTCTTGTTTACCCATCACTGATCTCATTCCAACTTTGCTTTTGCAGTTCAAGTACAAAGAAGCCTATGAACACACCAAGGCATATGGGTATACACTTGGTCCCAAAGATGTTCCATTTGTGCACGTCCGGAGAGTCAACAATGTTACCAGCGAGGTACCTGAATGCTGATTCTCCAAGAGACATACTGAGTTTTAATAGCCATGGCTTTGTTTGAAATGCATTAAGAATGAACTGTATTTCAGTTGTAAACCTACATACCAGCAAAAACGAAAAAGCTCCTTATTGTCACATTTTGATACTGATATTTCTTGGCAGTGGTTTTTTTGTATCTGGTAATGCCTTGGAGAGACTCGGCTCCATAGATTATGATGCAAAACTTTTCTAAAGAAATAATTTCTTCTTTTGACATTTATATTCAAAAATCTTTAATAAGGTTGCATTTTAGTCTGACTCATGATCCTGGTTTTCTACACCAACTATTGGTTTGCATATCTGATCCTACTATGCAGCCGTCTGATAGAAAGTGGAAGGCTTTGTGCTCAGAATTCTTCACCGAAATGAAATAACTCTCATTTTCTCCTTTTTTCCTAATCTCAATCATTTTCTATATCCTTGATATTTCCTCCCCTCTTCCTTATTAAAATATTTTATTCTTGATTAGTCAGTAGATGCTCTCGTCATCCCTTACTAAATACCTGTAATGATATTTCCTCCAATGTAGAGACTGTATCGGGAATTGTACCACAAACTGAAAGACAAGATCCATACAACTCCCGATACCCCTGAGATCCGCCAAGTCAAGAAGACACAAGAGGCTGTCAGTGAGGTGGGTATTTTCTTAGGAAAGACAGGGAGTAGAGACAGGGATGAATGTCAATCATTCGGTCTCTAATGCATGTGTTTTTGGGTATTTTTTTTCTTTAGTTGATCTACAAATCAGACTTCTTCAAGATGCAGGGCCACATGATCTCTCTGCCATACACACCCCAAGTGATCCATTGCCGCTACGTAGGAGACATTACCAGTGATGTAAGCATCTTGTAGGGGTCTTTCTGGAGTAGTCTTAACAAGAGGCAGGCTTGCTTTCAGCAGTTAAAACAACCAGTGGTCTTGGAACAGCGTTTTCTGATAAACACTTCTAAACAAAGAGTACAAGTTGGAGGTAAGACAATGTGGGAGGAGGATGCCACGATTCTCCAGCTATGGAAACAGTAATAAGAGGACCACTTGGGGAAGACAGAATTGCCATTACTCTTGATCACTCAGTGACCACCATTCTACATTCAACACGGAATCATTCCAACTCCTCACTCCCTAACTCCCTATGTGGCCTCCGTCCCAGGTCATGTTGAGTATTTTCCTCTCACTCATCCCTACTCTGACCCCGTTAGCAACTTCTTGCTGCCACTTTTTTCATTCTCCTTGTATGTTCTCTCCTCCTAAAAGATCAATCCATTCAATCTGTTCTTTTCTCCAATCAATATTACAGTAATAAAATAATAGCAGTGTTCTCTCCTCACCTCAGGGCTAGAGACTTAAATGAAAAAACCCATGACTTATTTGGGTGCAAGTAAACTAAGAGTACAAGGTAGATGAACCAGCCAGGCATGGTGGCTCATGCCCGTAATCCCAGCACTTTGGGAGGTTGAGGTGGGCAGATCACCTGAGGTCAGGAGTTCAAGACCAGCCTGGCCAACATGGTGAAACCCCGTCTCTACTGCAAATACAAAAATTAGCCGGGCATGATGATGTACATCTGTAATCCCAGCTACTAGGGAGGCTGAGGCAAGAGAATTGCTTGAACCTGGGAGGTGGAGGTTGCAGTGAGCCAAGATCTTGGCATTGCATTCCAGCCTGTGCAACAAGAATGAAACTCTATCTCAAAAAAAAAAAAAAGTAGATGAACCAAAACGAAAGATACAGTAATGAAGAAGTGTTGCTACTCCTTCTTTTGTGTTTCCTGATTTACATTTGCTTATGACCAGCTGTATTTCTGTGTTTGCCTCTCAGATTAAATACAAAGAGGACTTGCAGGTCCTGAAGGGATTTGGCTGCTTCCTGTATGACACTCCTGACATGGTCCGCTCCCGGCACCTGCGGAAGCTCTGGGTGAGTGCACATCATCGCAACGCATAATTACCCCTGCACAGCTGGATGCCCCCATCACCAGCCTCCAGGGCTAGGCAGAAGGGATCTTAGCCTGCAGCTACTTCTAAGGGGAAATTTACCATTAACTCACTTGAGCCGGTTATCACCTGCTTAATGTGATCTGTGCCTCCTGTGGAAGGTGCTGAGCTTCCTTAAATGACAATTGTTTTTGCTTCTGCCTGGGAAGACATCCAGGACACATGAAAGCCCTGCTCAGCTTACACATGCCAGCCATTTGAAAGACAACATGACATGAATCCCAGAAGTGATTAATCAACTTGTATTTCTCTTTTTTTTTTTTTTTAAGTCTAATTACCTGTACACTGATAAGGCAAGGAAGATGCGAGACAAATACAAAGTGGTGCTTGACACTCCAGAATACAGAAAAGTGCAAGAACTGAAGACACATCTGAGTGAGGTAAGGACCCTTTACTTGTCACTAAAGTCAACCAAATTGACCAGTACAAACTGAATTACTCCACAAGGTTCTTAGTTCCTCTAGTGACTGCTGTTCAGGCAACTGTGGCAGGTAAAATATTTCCCCTCTTCACTGTGGAATGACTACTATGTCAAGCAAGTCAACCAACTGCACTTTACCTCAGTTTACTTATTTTGCCCCCTTTTGGTAAGATAAGCATATTCATACTTGCTCTTCCTATGTCTAGGGCTGATGAGGGTTTTTGCATGATTTTATAGATTAGAAAGACCTTCTTTTTTCTTTTCTTGTTTTTGAGATGGAGTTTCGCTTTCGTTGCCCAGGCTGAAGTGCAATGGCGTGATCTCAGCTCACTGCAACCTCCGTCTCCTAGGTTCATGCAGTTCTCCTGCCTCAGTTTCCAGAGTAGCTGGGATTACAGGCATGCACCACCACGCCTGACTAATTTTGTGCTTTTAGTAGAGATGGGGTTTCTTCATGTTGGCCAGGATGGTCTCGGACTCCCGGCCTCAGGTGATCCACCCGCCTTGGCCTTCTAAAGTGCTGGAATTACAGGCATGAACCACCACGCCTGGCCTAGAAAGGCCTTCTTACTTATTATTTTTGTTGTCTCTAAACTTAACTTATTTCAAAATTTTCTTTAATTCCTGCTATCAGGAGCCCTGAACATGGCAGTGCCATTGGAGAAGCCTTCAATGGCTCCCTGCTCTGCTGCCCACTCAGTAAAAAACAGACTACTTAGTTTCATGTTCAGTTGGCATTGAGGCTCCTGATATATTGCAGTTATTTGTGAATAGATCTGATTCTTTCACCTAGAGTGTTGGTTCCTTGATGATTAGACCCCATGTTATTTATGTGTGTCCCATAGTGCCCTGGCCATAACAGATGTGCATGTTTGCCAAAGGGCATTTCACAAGTGTAAATGGTTGCTCTTCTTATAGGTCAGTTGACCATTCTCATTCTACTGTCACTCTGGTATTGTAGCTCCATTCAACAGTTTGTGCATTCACCATTCTGTATTGTGGCTTCACCCAGCTGAGCATTGGCTTCCAGGCCATTTCATCCTTCTCAGTAGCTCTGATGGCTGCTGATTAGGAATCTTATGCTCTTAGCGATGCCCTGAAATACCAAATGTCACCCTCAGTGGAGGGGATATGCAGCTTCCTATACTCAGTGAGCCAGAGACAGAGGATGACTAACTCTTCAGCTTTTGCAAATGCAACATTGAGCCCATTTGCTTTCCTAAAAGCTTCACTGTGTTATTTCAGCCAGTGCTCGCACTCAGACTGGAATGCTTATGTTATTTTTATCCAAGTAAAGTTGTGCTTTTCCACTCTGGCTCAGTATGAGAATCACCTGTAAAATATTTAAAAACCACCCAGAGAGGGCCCTGACCCCTAGTTCCACAGCAGACTCTGATTCTCTGTGTCTGGGCATCTGTATACTTTTAGATGCTCTACAGAGATTCTGTTTAATAATATGCAACCTGTGTTGAAAACCACTGCACCACATCTCTCCTATATGATTATGATTATGATTTATAATCATAATCATAATAAAATGGTAACTTACAGTGCTTCAGAGTAAAGATAACTCTGAAATACCTTTACTTTTTTTGGCTTTCTGGGTTCAGAATTATCTAAAACTTTAGTTTCTCCTCTTCTCAATTCCCAGGGGGATTTTGTGCAAATTGCGCATCAGCACTGAGAAAGAAGAATGGATATTTTTCAGTAGAGCAGTTTGCACCACATTTGCCTCTCCATAAGAATGACCCAGACTTGATAAAATACTGATCCAAGCCACTCCCCTGAATTCAGAAGGGTTGGGAGAGAGCCTACGAATCTGTTTTTAATAAGAACCGTGGTGGGGGTTAATACCAGGAAAGTTTAGAAAACATTGAGTTAGTAAAAAGTGTGATGGCCAAAAGAAGTTACTGATTTTTGAGTTGTCTTTCAATTGTGTAGATTCTTGACATATACACATTTATAGTACTAGGAAGCAGGCATGTTGTCCCAAGAAGCATAAGCGATGCATACCTAAGTACAGGGGAAATATAATACACAGAGAAATGTATAATTCTAGAAATGGCATAGAGGCCATGCACAGTGGTACATACCTATTGTCCTAGCTACCTGGGAGGCTGAGACCAGAGGATCACTGCAGTGCAGGAGTTTGAGGCCAGCCTGGGCAATATAGTGAGACACTGTCTCTAAAAATAAATACATAAATAAAATTTAAAAATAAGAAAAAATGGCTTGGGAGAATTGGGTTTTAGTCCCAGATTTACTTCCAGTTAGCTATATGACCTTATGTAATTCACAACTTTAGCACCCTAATTTCCTAAACTGAAGAATTGGACTAAATGATGATTTGAGCTCATTTTAACCATAAAATTCTATGAGTTGTTGATTTACTTTACTCAAAATTTAGCTTGTAAGAAACATTAAGTTTTCATTTAGTTTATCTCTTTCCTCTCAATAGTAACATGAGAAAAACAGCCCCAAACACACGAGTTACACTTTGTTTTAACTTGCAGTGGTATATAATTCGGATTTAAAGAAATCGACGTGTGTGTGTGTGTATGTGTATTTCTTACATTTTATCTGTTCAACTGGTATTTATATCCATGATTAGAATTTATGGGGTTCCCATTTGTTCTTTCTCATTTGCCTCATTATTTAAATTCCTTCAACATTTATTAGGGAACTATTATTTTTTAGGCCCTTTGTCTGAGCTCTAGTTGATGAAAGGATCGTACCATTGAACTGCTGTGCCCTAGTCTTGGAGAAGAAACAGGCATCAGTGTGATAAATGGTCTTATATAGGAATAGTCAAGACAGCATGGACTCTTGGAGTTTTCCAGGCAAATAAGAGGGAGAAGAACATTCAAGGCAGGAAGGACAGTCTGTGAAAGCAGCCACACTGAGTTCTTGTGACTGGGAGTAGTTTACATAGCACATGGGGGGTGTGGCAGGACACTGGGAAATGAAGCTATTACAGAAATATGGGTTGAAGCCAGGTTATAAAGACTCGTAGGTGTTATGTAAATGCCCTTGGACCTTGTGAAAAATCATTGAAGAATTATTTCTATGAAGAATAGATTTGAGCATTAAAAAAATATGTGTCTCAGACTTTTGAAAGATGGGTGAATCACGTGGAGTGGTCCAATAGAGGAGCTGAGCAGGTGGTTTCGACATGTAGAAAATAAGATGGAAGGCTGAACTGGAGCAGTGGTGTTGGCAAAGAATCAGATTTCAAAATATCACAAAGTGAGGGGCCCAGGATTCATGACCATTTTGATGTAGGAATAAGGGAGGAGCCTAGGATGACTCCCTGCAGTTTCTGGCCTGAGTAACTGGGATATCAACGAGTCATTCAGCAAAATAGAGAAAATAGGAGAAGTAATTTGAGATAGAGATAGAGGCAATATAAAGAATTATACATTGAACATGGTAAATCACCCAAATTCAGAAAGTTGCAGAAAACTTGGGTCTGGAGCTCAGGAAAGACACCGGATATGTAGATTTGGAAGTCATCAATCTCAAAGTGATGTTTGAGATCACAGGTACAGATGAGATCACCCCAGGAGAATGTCTTGGGTGAAAGGGGCCAATCCTTCACCCCAGCTAACAGCAGCCTTTGCATGAGAGCAGAACCACAGAGGGAGGCTGATGAGGAAGCCTAAAAGACAGGAGGCCACCTAGGGAAGAATGGTGGAATGGAAGCCAGAGAAAAGGGTTTTCAGGAATGAAACACTGAGCAGCTTCAGTTGCTACAGAGAAGTGTTCGTGGCAATCATGAAGTTCTTGGTAGTCTCAATGAGTGTGACTTCATTGGTGTGAGTAGGTGGGAGCCAAACTATGGTCTTGAGAAATTAATCAAAAGAGAGGCAAAGAAGAAACACAGGCAACTTGGCTGAGAAAAGAAGAATGAAGGCCATTGGCTAGAGGCTGGAAAAGGCTTAATTAATGACAGGAGGTCTTGAGTCTGTTTGCAGGTGAAGACAGGGTTGGGAAAACAAGAAGGATGGAAGATACAGAGGAGAAGGGGACAATTGCTGAAATAGTGTACTAGAAGGGACAACTGCAAGTGGGACCAAGAACACAGCAGGAGGCTTGAATTTTGGACAGGCTAGAGAATGTCTCTTGTTTTGACACAGGGGAAAAGAGAAAAGGAGGGTGCAGGAGGTAAATAGAAGGTTGGTTTATTGGGAAGAAACTGTAATCATTGCAGTGGGAGGGCTCCTACCTTTTCTATGTAAAAGCAGTGAAGGCATCTGCAGAGAACATAACATGCCCATGAAACAGAAATGATGGTGATGACTTGGTTTATGTCTAGCTGGTCTACAGAGCTGCAGGCAAGAAGCAGAAGTCAATCTTTACTTCAGTTCCTGATACTCCTGATCTTTTAAGAGCCAAGCGAGGGCAGAAGCTTCAGAGTCAGGTAAGCTCAGAGGTTCATAAACCTGCCACTCAGGCATCACAGCGGGTGATTATATGTGCCTGGCCTCACCTGGCCAGTGGCAGACTCACACACTTGGTTGTCCTTGCTGCAACCTCATGCCCACTAACACTGCACTTGAAGAAGCAGTTCTCTTTGGGGCCATGATCATTATGGTTGTGTTTTACTCAGGTAAGGGATGCCATATCTTCTTTCCTAAGTGTTATAAAACTTGTGAAGTCTGTGGACCCAAACTAATGAAAATAATTGCTTGATCATTCTGTAGGATCTTTCTGTTATCCACAGACAAATGAAGCTATATTTCATGCATTCAAGCAAAAATGAGGGGAAAATATGTTGAGGGGTCTATCAGAATCCTCTCACTCTTCTGTTAGCATTCTTTATCACATGGCTTTGCTTGGATCATACTCAGCAGTAGGCATATTAGATAACTGGAGTATGTATATGTGTTTTCAAATATGAGACAGAGAGAAACAAATGAACGGAAGCACATATAACAAAAAAACAAGCAAACAAACATCAGGACAGTAAGCAGATACCACCTTCCCGCTGAATGGTTAGAAATGAATGAAGTGGACTGAATGCTAAATACTAAATGCTTTATCTCTATGACACCTCACTTTCTTCTCTTATTCAGTATCTGTATGTTGAACTTGCCACCAAAGAGAGACCCCATCATCACGCTGGAAACCAGACCACAGCCTTGAAGCATGCTAAAGATGTGAAGGACATGGTCAGCGAGGTAAGATAGGAATTCAGCACTGAGGCACTGGGTAAAAGGAAAAATACTTTGTTAAATACCTTCCCCTGCTACATCTGATCAGAGAGTTCATTACTATAAATGGTGCTCAGCATCATCAAAACACAAAAGGCAGAGCTATTCTCTTAAAGTGTGTGACACATTGTGCCCCTCCACAAGACCTGTGGCTTGGTTGGAAATTGGGAAGACATTTAAACTTGTCTCTCTCTTCTGTATTTATTTCTCAGAAAAAGTACAAGATTCAATATGAAAAGATGAAGGACAAGTACACTCCAGTTCCAGATACGCCAATCCTCATCAGAGCAAAGAGAGCTTACTGGAATGCCAGCGATGTATGCATCCTTTCCTTTTTTCTTCTGCTGTGATAGGGAGAGCTGAGGTTGAAGTACCTAAGAAACATAACATATTTCAGCCGTATCCATAGTTCTAAGTCATGGCCCAGGAAAAAAAACACACTTTTTTTTAAGGAGGAAAAAAAAATGGCCCAAAGAATACCAGTCAGGCAAAATAGCTGGGAGATACCAGAAGCCTATTCTTCTCAATTCTCTCCTGAGTAAAAATATGACCCTTTCTTGTAATTCTTCAGTAGCATTTTCTGGGGATACTTGACAGTTAATTTACTTATCCATAAAATTATAGTCTTGGAGTCAGCCAGACATGGATTCAAATCCTGATGCTATTACTTGCCTGCTGTATGACTCTATATCATTTGTCTAATTTTTCTGAGTCTCTTTTCATATATGTGGAATGACAATGAAAATTGTGATAATTAAGTAAAACCAAACAAGATAATGTATATGTGTCTAGCATGCTGCTGGGCTCCTAGTTGACACTCAGAAAATGTTTGTTCCCTTTCTTCTCTTAATTGCATATAGATCATGTGAATGATGCATGACACAGTGGTTAAAATTAGGGAGGACAGATGTTCATTTTCTATATCACACAATTGAGGGCAAGGCTGCCTTTTTTTTTTTTTTTTTTTTGGAGACGGAGTCTCGCTCTGTCGCCGGGGCTGGAGCGCAGTGGCCGGATCTCGGCTCACTGCAAGCTCCGCCTCCCGGGTTTACGCCATTCTCCTGCCTCAGCCTCCTGTGTAGCTGGGACTACAGGCGCCCGCCACCTCGCCCGGCTAGTTTTTTGTATTTTTTTAGTAGAGACGGGGTTTCACCGTGTTCGCCAGGATGGTCTCGATCTCCTGACCTCGTGATCCGCCCATCTCGGCCTCCCAAAGTGCTGGGATTACAGGCTTGAGCCACCGCGCCCGGCCCCAAGGCTGCCTTTTAATGGTAATAATCAGTTAATGAAGATGTGAAATAGTGACTCGAAGGTAAATAGCCAGTCCTTACAGGTTTTGTGTCTCAGGGCCCAACCAGGAATTCACTGTACCCATTACCAGAGCCACACCCCAGAGGACTAGACATGTTGGGACTTAAACTAAGCCAAAAATCAAGCCAACTTCATAACCCCCTCAACTTAGCAACATATGTCTAGGATTTCAAGGCATCTTAAGGTAATTGCAGTACGCCCTAAGCAGAAAAGAGAAGGTACAGCAAATGTGAACAATATCTCAGTTCCATAATGTTGTTAGGAATTTTTATTTGGAGCAGAGAAGAGCCTACTAGTTAGAAAAAAGGCAATGCCAGTTAGTGCTTAAAATATAAGGTGGGGCCGGGCACGGTGGCTCACGTCTGTAATCCAAGCACTTTGGGAGGCCAAGGTGGGCGGATCACGAGGTCAGGAGATCGAGACCATCCTGGCTAACGCGGTGAAACCCCGTCTCTACTAAAAATACAAAAAACTAGCCAGGCATGGTGGTGGGCGCCTGTAGTCCCAGCTACTCAGGAGGCTGAGGTAGGAGAATGGCGTGAACCCAGGAGGCAGAGCTTGCAGTGAGTCGAGATTGCGCCACTGCACTCCAGCCTGGGTGACAGACCAAGACTCCGTCTCAAAAAAAAAAAAAATGTATATATATATGTATGTGTGTGTGCATATATATGTGTATACACACACACACATATACATACATACATACTGGGAAAAAATCATATACTCCCCTCCAAATCTACCTTCTAGGATATTTTTAGTTTTCTTGTGACATCCTCCATCATTATCACTTCAAAGTTACTGTTGAATATTTATTTGAACCAAGCTGAATTAATATCTTACAGCAGTGACCACACATGGAAATTGGCCCTGGGATTCATCATGCCCCACTGGACAGTGCCATCCCTAGGGCTTTATCAGTAGAAATTCTGATAACTCTGATCTTTACAATAGTCTAATGTAACAAGGGTAGTATCTGGCATTTAATTCAGTGTATTAACCGTGGCTAGCCCCACAAGTAGATTTAAGCAATCTTATGATCCATCTAAAAAACAAAATTACAAAGTCAAAGAAAAGACACCTTTCATTGTGTGTTTGCTCAGCTACCCAAAAAGAAAAGAACTGTTTGACGTTGAAAATAGGTTGTGCAGAGAAGCACCCATCTTGTGTAGATTAGATGAATCTTCTATGATGTTCTCAGTTTAGAATCAGAGCTGTTTTCTCTAGAAATATCACAAAGATAAAGATTATAATGAAATAAAGTTTTAAGACTGCTTAGTGGAGAAGGCATTTTAATACCAGGAGTTAGAAGCTAGACCTTTTTCCCTTTTCCAGGTACATTAGCATATCTTGGACTCAACAATATTATGTTTGGGTTTTTTTTTCTCCCTCTCAAATGAGCTTTTGGTTTATGTTTTACATTTTAAAAAACTTTTTATTTTAAGAAGTCTTAGATTAACCAAAAAGTGGCAAAGATAGTACAGAGTTCTCACATGCCCCACACCCAGGGGAACACCCCTATTCTCCTGTTGCCAACACCTGTATCACCATCGTAGATTTGCCATGACCAATGAACCAAGATTGATACATTATGATCAGTTAAATTCCATAGTTGCTTTGGATTTCATCAGTTTTCCCTAATGCTCTTTTTCTCTTCCAGGGTCTGAAAAAAGCTTTTAAATTTTTCCTAAATGTATTCGTGGGAAAACCAAAGAGAGAAGACAAGAGAGTTCAAGCGTAAAAGAGCTCAGTTATTTAACTTGGTAGTTTTTTGTAATTCATGTGCTTTTTCTTTCTAGCTACGCTACAAAGAAACATTTCAAAAGACCAAAGGAAAATACCACACAGTGAAAGATGCCCTAGACATTGTCTATCATCGCAAAGTCACAGATGACATCAGTAAAGTATGTGCCTAAATATTTCTACTTGTGTTGGGCTCTATAACTCACCATATAGATACATATATTTTTTAGCAATCTCCCTCTTCTAAAGTTCTCCAGAGAGAAGAAGCCATATTTACATTAACTTTGGGTAAGACTTACAGCTGTCTTTGTGTTTTTCATAACAGATAAAATACAAGGAGAACTACATGAGCCAGCTGGGTATCTGGAGGTCCATTCCTGATCGTCCGGAGCATTTCCACCACCGAGCAGTCACTGACGCAGTCAGTGATGTGAGTGTTGACATCTTCTGTTTTCACATATAAATTCATATTCCCATTTAAGTTCTGAAATCAAACACTTCATAAAAACTGAAGAAACACTTGGCTAGATTTTAGATTTTGTGTGTGGATGTTTAAATCATAAAACTCAATTGCTAAGTGAGTGAATTTCAACTTGGGAGAAGGAAATGTATATTCAAATTTATAAACCTATTTTTCTCCTAAATGTATGATACCATATTACAGTACTGGAAGTGATATATATCATCTAGGAAAGAGCCTATTTTTGATCCATTGAAGTGACAACTTCATGAAGCAATTAAGACACATAACAATGCTCACTTAGAAGGTTCAGCTCTGTGTATGAAAATATAGCTGCCAAGCTAATGATATACTCTCTAGGAAAGCATGCCTGTTAAATTTGAATTGCTTTAATTAGTATTAAAAGTGGAAAACTTCCATATGTTATAGAACAATATACCAGAGGTCAGTATTACTGGAAACTTCTTTTAAATAATTGTTTTAATACTTTATTATTTCATATACCTCAAGGGGTGGGGCTTCTGTTTGTTCCACTTGTATAGATACTAACTTACTGCTGTTTGGAGATGGCTTCTTAGAACTCTTTGATGTTCTTCTCCCAGGTAAAATATAAGGAAGACTTGACTTGGCTTAAAGGCATTGGTTGCTATGCCTATGATACCCCTGATTTCACTCTGGCTGAAAAGAACAAGACTCTCTACAGCAAGGTATATATATTCAAGGAGAATTGGCCACATCCATTTGACACATACCTGTACCCACAGAGAGAATTAGCACTGAGGAAATCGTCCTTCACGTTTCCATCCGTATCATGGCTTCTAGACCTTACAGTTTGAGTACATGCTGAATTGTTCACTCCTAGGGAACTCTTGGGTATTAACCTCATTGACTGAAGGCATTTATTTGAATTTGATGAAAAGTCATCTCAGTTCAGCCCCTCATGATTCTTCTAGAACTCTCTCCTTATTAATATGTCTCTGGGTAGTTTCTCCTATTAAAGCTGATATGATAGCCAATATAAAGTGGGGTTATTTTAATCCACAAATAATGTATGACATGAGGCAAACCATCTAGTTTTTATGGCCTCATTTTCCTATTTACAAAATAAAGCAATTCAATTCACTTGCATTTGAGCTGTACGAGATGATCCAGCAAACTTTTTCCTGAAAAATGCCAAGTAGTAAATAAAACGTCTAAGAAGATGTTGTGGGCCAAATTCATTCTAGGGCACATTCTTCTTTGTTTGTTACAACACCGTGGAACGGTGAAACCCATTCTAATTCATGAAGCTGTTTAAAAACAGGTGGCATGTTTAAAAACAGGGTCATACCCCACACCTGCTCTTAGAAGATTATGATTATCTGATTAATTGCTGGAAAACTATCTTCAAATTAATGTACTAAAAACCTTCAAGTGCACATGAAAATACTTTCAAAGTTAAATAATAATTATAATATTTAGATTTTTGCCCAATATGGAAAATAAGTCTATTCAGCATCCATTCAATGGAAGCGTTTTCTAGTGTCCACTTTTGGGCCAGTTTTCAAGACATCTAGGCAGTTCTACCCTTCATTGCCTTGGAGGCAGAATAAACAATCAGTAAATATGTGTTAGCTTGGCTGGGTTCTATGGCTCACGCATGTAATCCCAGCACTTCGGGAAGCCAAGGCAGGTGGATAGCCTGAGCCCAGGAGTTCGAGACCAGCCTGGGCAACATGACAAAACCCCATTGCTACAAAATATACATAAATTAACCAGGCGTAGTGGTGTACCACCTGTAGTCCCACCTACTTGGGAGGCTGAGGTGGGAACATCGATTGAGCCTGGGAGGCGAAAGTTGCCATGAGCTATGACTATGCCCTGCACTCCAGCCTGGGCAAAAGAGTGAAACCCTGTCTCAAAACAAACCAACAGACGAATATGTGTTAGCTCTGAATATGAATTAATTATCACAATGATATGATATGATAAACAGCATGTCTCATTCTTAAGATAATCATAGCCTGCTGTCAAGTAACTATGTTCTGTTTTTTTCTAGTATAAGTATAAAGAAGTATTTGAAAGGACGAAGTCAGATTTCAAGTATGTTGCCGACTGTCCAATCAATAGGCATTTCAAGTATGCAACTCAATTGATGAATGAGGTATGTATGAATAAACTGCTCCAATTAAGCCTATTCAATTCCGTAAAGGAAGTCTCAGAGTTTTTTTTTTTAATTAAAGCCCAATACACAGAATGACAGGAAAGCCATCCTAAGTTTTCATTTTAACTAAAGATTTGGAAAGGACTATAATGTCACCATCCAGCAAGCTCTGGCAAACTACAAATAAGAACAAGTGAAGGGACCGTTCAGTGGTGGGAGAGTCCTGCGAACATCAGCACCTCTGCACAAACGCAGGGCAGCACAGCCCGCGGGTGACAATACCAGGGAGGTAAAGGATTTTCTTGACTGTCGGCGGAACTCCCTTATATAGAATATTGTGTAGATTTGGGAGACACAGAAGTTCAAGGTTAATTTAGTATCCTCTACTAAGGCACCAAAATGTCAGTGGTTAGGAGAGCTATGCTAAAGGAATAGTTGTGATTCATGCTTCAAAGATATTGCCATTTTACTCCCACATATATTGGTGCACAGAAGTATCCATTTGCACCCCAATTTTTTCTTTCTATTTTATCCAGCCTTTCCTGTAACCATCTTTTCAATAATTTAAATTTAGCTCAAGATGGCTAAAATAAACAAGCTGTGAATTTTTTTAGTTTGGATGGTTTTATAACATTGGGATGGCTTTGTAGTTAAAGTTGTATTTAATTTCCTATTTTCAGATTTTTCACAGGTTTCCATAAGTTCAAAAATTACATGAGAAAATTAGTACAATGTATCTAAAAATGAAAATGTAGCCAATGGTCTATTTACTTAAATGTATGACTTTTTTGTTGTTTGTTGTCTTTACATTTGATTGTTCACTTTCAGTAGATTTCCAGACTGGACAACCCTGAAGAATTACTGCCAGTAGCTTCCTATGAATATAATCTTGATATATTTTGTTTGTGTTTTTCTATTTCATGAAGAATCTCCAGGTCTCCTTTATAATCCAATACATTAATAGCATTAGAAGACTATTACAAATTTCCCATGGATGTTTTAGCATCAGTTATGCTTTGAGATTCTCACAGCCTTAGATAGTAAACCTGTAGCTTATCAGTACCCTATTTTAAATATACTGTTAAATGCCATAAAACCTAATGTTGCTAATGGCATCATATGTAAAGATGGAAAATGGGCACAAGGAACTCTAATTTCAGTGTCATAAATGTAACCTATCCCACACTCCAGCCTTCTTCAGGTAATCTTCCTTCACTTGACTCTCTTTGCTTCCCTGTTTTTATTGACTTGGGTATGTTGGGAGCCCGCCACTAGAGATGACATGTTCTGGCCCTCTGCAGTGTTTACCTTGAGACATTTCTGTGTAGCCTTGAAGTTGTACTCTTGCTATAATATGCTATGATGTTTGAGCAGAAAAAATACAGAGCTGATTATGAGCAGCGGAAAGATAAATACCACCTGGTAGTCGATGAGCCTAGACATCTGCTGGCTAAGACTGCAGGCGACCAGATCAGTCAGGTACTGTGATGGGGCTGGCCGGTGGCCCAGGCAGGACTGTGCTCCTGGTTTCTCATGAGATGTCGTCCCGTCTGCTGCAAGGATGTCATAGGTTCTGCCTATGATATTGGGCTGTTCTGTTTCAAAGTATCTGTCTAGCCACCCAAAGAGCCTATCAGCTATTTGAGTGCGCCAGTCCATGCTCTGTGTTCTCACTTGTGCTGTGGTGAAGATGAAAGGAAAAGCTGGGTCCTCCCATCCTTTACTCTTCTAGAGAACCTGTTTGAAAACTGCAACTGTAAATTGCAGATTGAGTTGCAAAAGCAAAAAAACAAGTGAACAAACAACAGCAACAACAAAAAAACAAAAATTAATGGAAGGAAAGAAGACATAACTCCTTACTATGTATCTTTCTATTCCAAACATGTTGTCTTTTCTATAAAGCTATTTTGGTGGTAACATAAGTGAAACTAGCTGTATCATACCCTATTCACAAGGACTATGAATGGTCGACCACAAGCATTGCAGTCATTCTGCTTGGCATTATGACATATTTGATGTCTTCACCCACACATATGTGAGTACATAAAGTGTGTATGCCTACATCTCTTCACTCAGAGGTGACTGGGATATAGAGCCGTGTTCTTTTCTGTCTTCATAAGTCTCTTTTGTGCTTCACTGCTCTTTGCATGGACAGAGAAAATATAAATCTAGTGCCAAGATGTTTCTGCAACATGGATGTAATGAAATTCTGCGTCCAGATATGTTGACTGCTCTCTACAATTCACATATGTGGAGCCAGGTAATGTCTGATGGGATGTGAAGAAGGAGGTTTAGAAGTCTTGGATGCATTCCCTTGTATGCTTTCATTGATTTCCTCTCCCACTCCCTGCCCATGCTGGCTTCACATGGTAAAGCTACGTAAATATTCATTCCTTGTAAATGACCTCTGAATGTGGCCAAAGGTGATGGGACAGTGGTCCTCTGTACATCATTTGACACTTTCAGAACTCTTAATAAAATTACCTGATTCTTTCAAGTGTTATTTCCAAATTGGTATGACATTAATTTATACTTTTCGGTATTTGCCTCAAAGAAATAGATTCCTCAGAGATTGAAGATAGTAAGTAGATTAAACAGCATGTAAAAGGTCTGAATATTTAATGTTTTCATCTAATGTGTCCCTTGTTCAATTATCACTACAACTGTTGCGGGGAGATAAGGATTACCGTGCAGCTCTATGAATATTGTATATGTTCATGGCGCCTCTTGACTTTGATGCTGAATTGCTAGGTTATTTCCAGCACATCTGATCCCACACACACTGGTTAACAGTGTCTCTGATAATAATGCCTTTTTAGGAGGCCAACTGAAGCATGCACTTTCCAGCACATGCTGAAAGGTAAATTTGATGCAGCAATAAACTGATAATTGGTAACTACCAGAATGTTAGTAAAATACCATTTTTCCCAGACATAAAAAAAGTTAATTGAGCTTTTCTATTAGCAACTTGTTTTGTCATTTTAGTTTACCATGAAATCAATATGTGAAATGAGGAGGTTAAGCTATCCCTGTAAATATCCTGTTTGCCTGAACTTCCTCCTTTGTCCTTATATGATCCTCAAATAGTTGTGCATGAAATTTTATGGTGCTCTCTGTATCTGTCCTGCTTAAAACAGCTTCTGTGCATGAAAATAATTATGACTTGAAAATTGCAAAAACAAATGAATTTTTTAAAATGATAAATACTTCAAGCCATATATACTTATTCTTTATTTTACATCCCTGTTTCATCTTTGATATGGAAAAATGCCTTTGGAGATTGTACATGTTCAATACAATATGTTGTGAGTAAAACAATATTTATCAGACTCCAGAGAACAGGTTCTAGTCCTGTTCTGAGATTCGGTCTAAATGTGCCCTTGGGTCAGTCTTGTAACCTCTGGGGGCCTCCGAGTACATGTGTATAAAACATATTGGAACTTAGGAGGCTGAGGCAGGAGAATTGCTTGAACCCGGGAGGTAGAGGTTGCAGCGAGCCGAGATCGCACCACTGCACTCCAGCCTGGGTGACAGAGCGAGACTCCACTCGGAGAAAAAAAAAAAAAAGGAAATTAGTAGTAGTACTATCTGCTCACTCCATTACACTTTTGCTATCAGACACAAATTTATAGTAAACATTTCCAGTTAGGAATTAAAGAGAAAGCTAGATACCATCTCCTAATCTGTGTTTCAAGAGCTAACTCTTCTCTTCCACAATTTAGATCAAATACAGGAAAAACTATGAAAAATCAAAGGACAAATTTACCTCAATTGTGGATACTCCAGAACACCTGCGTACTACAAAAGTCAACAAACAAATCAGCGATGTAAGTGCGAGTAACACTGAATACCTTCTCAAACTCAGGGGGCATCTGCAGACATTGAGGGGCATTTTAAATTGTCACAAAGTCTGGGATACTCTCCATTTAGTGGGAGGATAGTGCTGGGATAGTCTGGGATAGTCTGGGATGGTCTGCCATTTAGTGGGAGGGAGGCAGTGGTGTGAGATGCCCTGTTATGCACAGGATTCTCCTCCCCACTAAAGAATTTTTGTGGCCAGGCACGGTGGCTCATGCCTGTAATCCCAGCACTCTGGGAAGCTGAGGCAGGTGGATCACTTGAGGCCAGGAGTTTGAGACCAGCCTGGCCAATATGGCCAAACCCCATCTCCACTAAAAATATAAAAATTAGCCAGATGTGGTGGTGCACGCCTGTGGTCCCAGCTACTCAGGAGGCTGAGGCGTGATAATTGCTTGAGCCCGGGAGATGGAGGTTGCAATAAGCCAAGATCACGCCACTGCACTCCAGCCTGGGTGGCAGAGTAAGACTCTGTCTCAAAAAAAAGGCATTGTTTTGACCAAACTGGCAGACATACCAGCTGGAAACAGTGAGGTCTTAGCAGAGAGCATGAAAGTACCTGTCAAATTCACAGAATTCTCTTTCCTTTATAACCACTCAGAAAAACACTTTGCATTTATATTTTGATATTATACATTGAGAACCATGACATGATTCTTTCTGCTTTTTGATCTCTTTCAGATCCTTTATAAATTGGAATACAACAAGGCCAAACCCAGAGGCTACACCACAATCCACGACACGCCCATGTTGCTGCATGTCCGCAAAGTTAAAGATGAAGTCAGTGATGTAAGTACTAGAATGGCTTAGCAGTCCCTCTCATCTTGGCCTCCTTCTAATGTGATGTAACAAACCCTGGTTTACATACAGTGATACATTACATAGATAACCCAGTTATCTATTCCCGTGTAACAACCACCCTAAAACTTAGTGGCTTAAAATAACAGTCATCTCTTTTGCTCATGATTCCGTAAGTTGACTGGACACAGTTGAGTAGCCCTATTCCCCATGTTGCTGGCAGACACCTGGGGCTCAGTCAAGCCAGGACATCCAGGTGGCTCACCCCCATGGCTGGCCATTGGTGATGGCTGTGGGCTGGGAGCTGGGCTATTGTGTAGATGAGACAGGAACTCCTTCATGTGACCTCTCCACATGCCTTGGACTTCTCCCCAGGTGGCTCTCCACTTGGCTTAAACATATCCTGAGGTACTGATTTTTTAAAAATGAATTTCCATGACTTTCTCCTAAAGATACTGATTAGTAAACTGGTAAAGAAGGTCTATGGTGAAGCCAGGAAAATTCTGATTCCTATGATCACGTTAGTAAACCCCACTACGGCTCCCTTGGAACAGTTTACTTTGGCCTTAATCACATTAAAACCTAGGATCCTTCCCCAACGATTAATGAGAAAGCCCAGATTGAGGCCCTGGGCCCTGAAATTTAAGAAGAGCAAAAGTGGGTGAAGCTGTAAGTCCCAGGCCCAGGATGGAAAAACTGCCCGTTGGGCCTGCAGAGGCTACGCCTTCCCCATGCCTCTCCCTCCTATCCAAACCCACATATACCAAAACTTGCTAGGTATGTCTCTAGCAATGACAATATATGGTTCCATACATTTTTAAAAGGTAGAATGATTGCTGTATCCATCAGTTCATTCATTTATCAAATATTTAGTGTCTATGTCCCTGACACTAGGAATGAGATGATGGATGACAAACAGTCTTTGCCCTTAAGGAGTTCTTTTTAATGGAAAGAATAGGCAGATTAAAAAAAAAATTATAACATGGCATGATAATAGCTAGAACTGCGGGAGCATAGAAGGACAGCAAGACTAATTCTGTCTGGGTGAGCTGGTGGGGAAAGGCTTCTCTTCCATCAGCAGTTATCAAGATGTTCTGAACGCAGGATTTACTGATTTGGGGAAAGGAAAACCTGAATGAATAGCTGTCCAACCAGTCCTTTCAGCCCAAGCACAGAAACATGAATTATATGGCAGGCTGGGCACGGTGGCTTGCACATGTAATCCCAGCACTTTGAAAGGCTGAGGTGGGCGGATCACCCGAGGTCAGGAGTTCAAGACCAGCCTGGCCAACATGGGGAAACCCCATCTCTACTAAAATACAAAATTAGCTGGGCGAGGTGGCACATGCCTGTGGTCCTAGCTACTCAGGAGGCTGAGGCAGGAGAATTGCTTGAAACTGGGAGGCAGAGGTTGCAGAGATCGCACCATTGTACTCCAGCCTGGACGACAGAGAGAGACTCCGTTAAAAAAAAAAAAAAAAAAAAAAAATTATATGGCGACACTGATGACCACAGTCAGTGTGCCCTGATTTGAGATAGGAAGGTGCATCTTTGCATGGCTGTATCCTTGCTCCTCAGCAGATTTTTAAAATTCCATCTTAAGGAGCACTATGTACTATAGTCATGCATGGATTTAATTTCTTGTTTTTTAAGATGCTCAGTATGCTGCTATAAAAAAAATTAATCTTGTCACTGTGTTTCCTCCCACAGCTGAAATACAAAGAAGTATACCAAAGAAATAAATCCAACTGCACCATTGAGCCAGATGCTGTTCATATCAAAGCAGCCAAGGACGCCTACAAAGTCAACACCAATGTAAGTTCCAGAAACTTCCCCAAACATGGTGGGGGATTTGCCGGCTTCTGTAGGACACATGGCCTCTTTTTACATCTCTTCAGGCAGTTGAGCTCTAGTGATTGATTCCAAAGCAAGAGTCAGGCCCCAGGAGCATGAACAATGATGCTAAAATATAAATGCTGCATTGGTCCTCACAAAGGAGCATGGGGAAGGGCAAGAGAGGCCTCATCCCATGCCATGGATGCTGCACCCACTCAGTTCTTGCAGTGGGTGGCTGAGAAATGGGACATTTAATTCTGAAACATAGGTTGCATTTTTGGAAAATGCCTGAACAGTTTTCATTCTC
Source organism: Macaca mulatta (assembly GCF_049350105.2). NCBI lineage: Eukaryota > Metazoa > Chordata > Mammalia > Primates > Cercopithecidae > Macaca > Macaca mulatta. Next base: position 56,483,315 of record NC_133417.1, on the reverse strand, counting down.
TTCCCCTGTGCTCTCCTCCTGCCTCAAACTCTACAATCTGCTTCTTCTGATGAAAAAACATTGAGCCATTTGGTGCCATCAGGCATTGGCCTAGACCTTCTTCCTGCTCAGATGTTCCCTGCATTGACTCTGTTCTTGGGTGCAGCATCTTAAGGACTCAACTACAGAAATAATTTTGTGCATTTAGATGAGCACTGACTTCTTAAAAATATATTAAATGGTTATACAATGAAACCATTAAAACCCAATTAGTGCCAGAGGGGACATATATTTATGAGGGCTAGCAAACTGTAATGCCTGTAGGAGCTGGCAAAGAGCTTGTAGGTATCATGAGGATGGATTGAGGGTAGAGGGATAGAAGGATAGATGTGAGATAAAGCAAATGCAGTAAAATGTACCTTGCAAAATCCAGGTTGTATGGGTATTCTCTGTAATATTCTTGCAACTTTTTTGTATATTTGAAATTTTTCAAAATAAAATGAGGGGAAAAAAAACCTTATCAAATAGTATACATAAAAGCATGTGCATTATATTGTGTATAAATTATACCTCAATTTTAAAAAGAGAGAATGAGGAAAGAAATGTGCCTAATAGTGCAGGCCCCTCCCATGGACACTCAAATTAAATTACATACACTTCTGTAGCTGAGATTTGGCCCAATGCAGCCAGTTCCCAGCCCTGAAGAGTCTAGGAAGCGTGCAAGCACCTCTGAGGCCAGAGTGCCTGGGTTTAAATTCCAGCTCCACCAATTGCTAATAGTCCCACCTTGGAAAGTTTACTTAACCTTTCCATCCGGTTCTTCAGCTGTCTATTTCATGCAGTTGTTATGAAGATTTGGTGAATTAATTTTATAAAATTTTGTAATTCATTTAATTAGTTCTGTAATTTGTAAAGAACTTAGAAAAGTGCCTGGCACACAATAAATACCTAGTGTTTGATAATTTTTGTTAAAAATTAAAACTGAATTTAGTTAGAAATTAAAAGTACTCGATTCTGAAGATGATTGGGCTGGACTGGCAGAGCTAGAGAGACTAAAGAATCCTTTCACCTGGAGGCCTTTAAAAATTTTAGCCTCTATTTCGGGACCACAAGCTCCCAACAGATGACCTCTGAGTGGATGACTAGCTGCATAAATTGTACAGAAATTTTAATTGGGGTTCCCTCTTGCATTAGGAATCATGATTTGAGATGTTTTAAAATGCAAGAGCCCCTCTGTGCCGTGTGTGTTTATGAATTTAGCCTACTGAATCAAGTGACTTCTTTCTTCTGTTAAAAACAGCTGGACTATAAGAAACAGTACGAGGCCACCAAGGCCCACTGGAAGTGGACCCCTGACCGACCGGACTTCCTCCAGGCCGCCAAGTCATCCCTGCAGCAGAGTGACGTAAGACGGGACAGACATAGATGATCGTAACTGCATACTGCACCTGAGAAATACAATGAATAATTATTTATAATAACCACTGTCATGGGTGTTAACCCTTGCTCGTTTGAGATCCAAGAAGGAGCAGAGGATGGTTGGGGGAGTGATAGGCGAGCTCAGTACCCAAACCTGCCCATGGAGCCTATTCTCCTTTGGCTGGGCCTGGACACAAATGGCTGAGTTCTGACTGAGGCTGGGGAGAGTCTGGTGGAAGACTGAGGATGGAGGGGCTTGGTCCTGGCAGCTGGGCTGAAAAGGAGGAGTCCAAAATGCAGTGAGGGACCAAGAAGCCCTTCCCTCATTCTGGTAGCAAGTCTTCGTTCTCTCCTTAAGAGGACTCCCTGTGGGTTTAATCAAATGCCCAGCTTCCTCCTGTGCTGTGACCCTTCCCTTTTCTTCTGCCTTTCTTCTGTAACAGTTTGAATATAAGCTGGACCGGGAGTTCCTCAAGGGTTGCAAGCTTTCTGTCACTGATGACAAAAACACGGTGCTGGCCCTCAGGAATACTTTAATAGAAAGTGATGTAAGTATCTAGTTCCTTCCATGATGCCTAATCTCACTCAGGGCCATCTTCCATGGTACAGTCCCCAGGGACACCAGGGAAGGATGGAGAAGAGCTGCTTCCATCAGGGCTCAGGTATGGGTCCTGAATTATGGCCTATCCTGTGATGGGCACCAGCAGTCAAGCAGGGCAGCAGCAGTGCAAGGGCCATTAAATCCAGGTGACGATCCTTGATTTATACTGCACCAGCAGAGAGTTCACACAGCAGGAATTAGGACCCTGAAGGCCTGGCTGGACTCTTTATGGAAACACCATGATTTGTTTTCTATGGGATCATATTTTCCCTTCACTACAGTTTCCTCCTCTGTAAAGAAGGAATAATAATGCCTCCCAGGGCTTCTGGGAGGGACAAATGGCGTATCTGAGAATGCTGTGAACGTAACTCTGACTATATAAAGATTCATCACGAGATCCATTTTGATTGTTATTAAAACCACAACTTGCTAGAGATAAGGAAAAAAACCCTTTTGAATATTTCCCAAGATTTGCAAGTATCACATCTTTTATTGAGTTTAGTATTGTCAACGATGCTGTTCTAGTGGTTTGGGGGTGTAATAAAAATATGTAGGATATCCAGTGGAGCTAAAGAAATGCCCTTTTTCCTGCCCCTGCAGCTGAAATACAAAGAGAAACATGTCAAGGAAAGAGGAACCTGCCATGCTGTACCTGACACGCCTCAGATCCTGCTGGCGAAGACTGTCAGCCACCTGGTGTCTGAGGTAACCCCCCAGCTGCCCATGAGTTCTGCCTCCCTCTTGGGAGAACACCCCAGGCAGATGCCTTAACGACCTCTCTATGGATTCCTCCAGAACAAGTACAAGGACCATGTCAAGAAGCACTTGGCACAGGGCTCATACACAACACTACCAGAGACCCGGGACACTGTTCACGTCAAGGAAGTGACCAAGCACGTCAGTGATGTGAGTGACCAACCACCGCTCTCTTGGCAGCAACAATGCCACTTGACTGTAGAGTCTGGTGAAACAGTGTCAGCTGCCTTTGGCTTCCTTAATGTAGCTTCACTCTTTCTATCAGTATCTACATGTGAACCTTAAACTCTGATTTTTAAAATGACCCAATATTTATTGGCTTTCCAATTCTGGCAATTATGGCAAATGTGGGTTTTGCTATAGGACGTGTAATGTAGCATATCAGATGTTACTAACCTATCAATAACAGAAGGAAACATTGCTGATTCAGAGTGGCCTCTCCTATTATTAAACTCCTACCCAATTTTAGAAAGGTAAAACTACCTCTTTGGGCCTTAGTAATCTCTGCCTGCTCTATCTTTATCAATAATGCTGTAGTAACCTCAGTATTATAGGAGTCCCATATGGTCCCATATATTTTTAAAAGGTAGAAATGGTAAATAAAAGAGCTTAATTTGCCTGTACCCAGGTTCTCTAAAGATTGCCAGGTGGTTCTAGTGTTGGGTTGCAGAACACAAATGACAGAGAAGAACTAGAATATGGGTCTTATCTAAGTCCCAGACTGATGCCAAAATGGGGAGCAGGGATTTTCCTGGAGATTTCACAGTTCTTCAAGTAAACCAACTCTGTTCCCAGCTTCCTCTGCTCATAGAATAATTCTGGCTCTATTTAGACAAATTACAAAAAGAAGTTTGTCAAGGAGAAAGGAAAATCCAACTACTCCATCATGCTGGAGCCACCAGAGGTGAAACATGCTATGGAAGTGGCCAAGAAGCAAAGTGATGTAAGTTTTCCCTGTCAACATTCTCCGGGACCCATTTGAAGCAGTGGAACCCAAATTGGTGCATTCTCTTGTTCCAGTGTGTGGTCATTCTAATTCCTCTGTGGTAGTTTCAAAAAGTTAGTAGTGAGAATTGGTTTGGGTTTAAGGAAAAAAAGCTGATTGTGCTTAATGGGGACTTTTAGAAAGGGCGTATCTCAGCTGGGCGCAGTGGCTCACGCCTATAATCCCAGCACTTTGGGAGCCCAAGACAGGCAGATCACGAGGTCAGGAGTTCGAGACCAGCCTGGCCAACATGGTGAAACCCCGTCTCTACTAAAAATACAAAAATCAGTCAGGCATGGTGGTGCGCACCTGTAGTCCCCAGCTACTCGGGAGGCTGATGTAGAAGAATCACTTGAACCTGAGAGACAGAGGCTGCAGTGAGCTGAGACTGTACCACTGCACTCAAGCCTGGGCAACAGAGTGAGATTCCATCTCAAAAAAAAAAAAAAAAAAAAAAAAAAGCATATCTCTTGAGTAAACATTTTCTTCCCCAATAAAGGTCGCTTACAGAAAAGATGCCAAAGAGAACCTGCATTACACCACAGTGGCCGATCGACCAGACATCAAGAAGGCCACACAGGCAGCCAAACAGGCCAGTGAGGTAAGGGTGTCATTAAAATGTCCCCAGTCCCCAACAGCCACTGCCAAGGCATGCCAGGCAACCATCACCTATTGCCCATTTTGGTTTTCTAATTCAGGTGGAGTACAGAGCAAAGCACCGCAAGGAGGGCAGCCACGGCTTAAGCATGCTCGGTCGCCCAGACATAGAAATGGCCAAGAAGGCAGCCAAGCTGAGCAGCCAGGTAATCAGATGGGTGCACTGGTGGCTCTCATGTGAGGAGATTATAAAAGACCTTGCAGGAAGAAGTGATTTCCACACTGAAAATGCAAAGGGATGCTGGGTCTGTAATAGTACTGCAAAGCTTCCAAGAGTTATAAAACGTGCACTGAGGGCCTTTTCTTGTTTCCCTCTAAGCAGTCTAGACCTTTCTTGTTCTCCACGTTTCCATTTATGGGCATTTGTCTGGGTGTCTGTGTGTGCTTAACTATCTTTATGTGACAAAAACAGCAGCTCATGAGGTCCTACTGGAACCTCTCCCCCGGCCTTAAGAGTTTCATCTCGGGGTCTGATTCATGCTTGAGTCACCAGGGGTAGATTTAACATGAAGAGCCATGAAATTCGAACTTCTAGAATCCAGCCAGATGAAAATATTCATTTTTTTTCATTAAACATACATATATTAACGGCTTGGGCTAGGAAGTAGGGATGAGCAGATGTCTTCAGATTACTTGTCCGTGGATAAATCATTAAAATTTTGTTTGGCAAGTAAATGTTTGATCAGGGTATGCACAGGGTGCTGATGGAGAATGCCACATTCTTGCAGATTTCATATTATTGAGAAGCAAATGGACTCAGAAATGTATTGCCCAAACCCAGTTACCACATGACTTACTTTCTCTTGTTAGACCAATTATCTAAAATTCCCCAAGTTATGACAGGTTTTCAAACTTCAGCTCAGAGATCCCATCATCTACCACCAGATTTGTCAGAGTACAAGTTTGATCCTATAGGACTTTAGCTTAAGAATATCTTATTTCTCCTCCAATTTACAGATCCTACCTTCTTTTTCCTTGTCTGTTCTCTCAGGTATCTGTTTGAAGAAATAGGTTTGGGATATACATTTGGTTGTTGTGAGTGACTGACTTTCAGCAATAGCAAACACGGGATTCCAATCTTTTGGAAGATATAATGCAGTAATGTCAAGTGACAGAACAAGTTAGAATTATGAAAACACAAAAGGGTCAGATGACTGATGAAAAGCAAATATTATTTTTTAAAAGTTTTTAAACTTAAAATTCCTATGTAACATGTTTTATTGTAAATAAATGGAATTGTGTAAGTATCTGAAACTAAGATAGGGGATCACCAACAAAAAAACAGCGGAATCTCTAAGAGTAATGAGATATAACTAGAACTTACTAATGCAAAAAATGTTTTTAAATGTACAAGGTCATATCATTATCATTTAAAAACAAAGAAATGACTGTGATGTTGAAATTTTGAAAACTTTATTGTTTTTGAAAATCAAGAGGCTCCTGTTTCTAATCCTAAGTGAATCCTATGGTATGGAGAATGGGACATTCACTTCTTGTGAAAGCTGGTCTCCAGAATGACAGCTTCATGGTGTGGCCCTGGGCCCAAGGGAGCTTCAGCTGTGTGTGGGCTCTCCCTGTTCTCACTTTGCTGTCTTGCTGCGTACTCTAGGCGGAATACCTCAAAGGCCAAAGGAGAGGGCACGGCGCTGCATCTTATGACACCCCTATGATGAGGCATCTTAAGAAAATTAATGTACTCATCAGTGATGTAAGAAAGACTGAGACCAGCAAGTCATTATTTGTCTTCCTCTGATTCTTGTCTACTTTCTTGGCATTGGTCAGGGGACTGACCAGGTTGCACTCTTTTCATTGATTTTGTGTTGGAACATGTAGATTGCTGTGGAAATTTGTTGAAGGATATACTTTTGCACACATCTTTCTTTTCCTGCATGAAACTTTCCATCTGGAACTTACCATTTGGAATAGGAAGGTAGACTAGACTCAGAGATGGCCTCCCAATGTATGTGTATGTTAGGTTGCTGACACTGATCAAATTAAATGATGAAATTAAAACAGAGAATCGAATCTCATCTTCAACCAAAGAAACCTCTGCTTCTTCTGAAGTTATTTGCCATTTTTGATTTTTAATATACTAAAGATTTGTGTTTAATATAGTTTCTCAGTTCAGGCCTACTATGAATCAACAGTATACACTTTTAATAGCTTTTCTAATTCTCGGGACTGTTTTTCTGTCTTTAGATGTACCAGTATACATCTCAATTCACTAAAAAGGAGCTAAAAAATTAGATCTTAAACTTTAAATACAACTAAACTCCTAAAAATATAATTAATTCAAAATCACTTTCCTATACCACATCCATAATAGGCCCAATTTCTGAGCCTGATGGGATTATAAACCCCAGAGGCTGCCACTTACCAATACATGGCATTGCAGAGTTGCCTCTTAGCTTCCATGATTAACAGGAAAAAGCTTCGCCATTCCCTAATGCCAAGTGTATGTAGTTTTACTACCTTACTCCCTAGTCAAATACCATCGCAAGAATTCCTAGAGTCCTAAGCCTAGTACATGTCTTTAACCTTTCAAACTATACAGTTTTAAGAAGATCCAGTCAAAAAGGAAGGCCAAAGGTGCTGAACTCAGATTCATATTAGTAGTTGTACTAAACTGCATTTGTTTAGAGGACTTCCTGTGGAGAAGGGAGTCATAACTTTTTTCAGTTAAAAAAGTCGAAGTTAACTTGAAATTAACAGAAGAAAAAGAAACTGAAGTGGAACCAATGGGATTGCTGCTTGAAAAATACTTCTTCAGAAACAAGTATCTTCAAAAGATAGGACTTTTAGCGTGCTTCTAAAAGCAGCAGATTTTCTTCTCATTTGAGATGGGCTTTTGCTTCTTTTCTTCCCTACTCTGACTCTGCGTATCTGGTTTACTTTGCTTTTCTGTGTTTCTCAGCTTTTGGGAACATCTCCTAGTTTTATGGACTTCTATATCTCTTAGGAAAAGTTGCCTTTGGTCCAGACATCAGCTCATACCTCAGACTTTCCTTAGCAGGCCTTCACTTCTTTATGTTGAGAGTGAAACTTTTTCAGAGAAGAGCCATTGTAGCATTTGTTGACATTTCTTTTTCCTTTACTTTGTGTGTCTGTCTCAGTGTGCCTGCATCATGCTGAACTGTTCTGCATGCTTATTTTTTCTCTGCATTTCCACTGAGGATTTATTCAAAGTAAAGGAGTCTCAGCATTGTGAATGCATTTTCTCTGATGTGGCAGATTTCATTGTTGTTTTGTGTCTGTTGTGCTGGATGTGTCAGGTTGGGGGAGGTGAAGAGCAGTGATGAAGCATGAGGGCTACTGGTGTGAGTCTTTGATCTTAATAACAGAAACTCTAGGATTCCCTAAGGATTAAATATTGCCCTTTTGGTTGGCTAACATCTAGAAAAAGCTCAGTTTTCATTCCTCCTAGAGTGAATAACTAGTGGAACTCTACTTCTGGCCTTAATTCTACAATACTGTTGACAAAAGCATCATTTGTTTTTCAATTAGGAGATGTTTCTGTCACTTTCCATTCTGTTGAATTCTCCTATAAATAAATCCTCTTATTTATTTTGTGAGACAGGGTCTTGCTCTGTCACCCAGGCTGGAGTGCAGTGGTGTGATCCTGACTCACTGCAGCCTCCGCTTCCCGGGCTCAAGTGATCCTCCCGCTTCAGCCTCCTGAGTAGTTGGGACTACAGGGGTGCACCACAATACCCAGCTAATTTTTGTATTTTTAGTGGAGATGGGGTTTCAGCATGTTGCCCAGGCTGGTCTCAAACTCCTGGGCTCAAGCAGTTTGCCCACCTTGGCCTCCTAAAGTGCTGAGATTACAGGCATGAGCCACCGCACCCGGCTATCATCCTCTTTAGATATTTTACCTAGACATAATGACTGTCTCTTCCTTTCATTCAATCAAATCACATTTATTGAGCAACTATTAGTGCAAGGCATTGTGCTTATTTTTTAAATTGGAGTTATTTAGCCCTTTGCCTACCTAAACTTATTTTTATGTATACTAAAAGTTTATTTGATCTTATTTTTTCTCATTATTCTAAAGTATCTCACTTTTTTCCTACTTCTAGTCTGAAATCACACTTGAAGCCAGTAATCCCCAAACTCTAATACTTGTTTACTCAGGAGTTATACCATTTTTGGCCAAGCTTAATAATTTTTAAATGATATAGCCAAAGTACCATTTTAAAATAACAATAAATTCTCCTAATTTAACAGATTCCTTATTTTTCAACCTTCTTGATCACTTACAGCCCCTCTCTGGATTTCTTATAGACTTAAATTGCTGTTGGTTTTGCTAGTTAGGAGTCCTAAAATGCTCCAAATCAGGTACATTAAATCATATCTCTGAATTTAGCCTGAAGACTTTTCCATTTTTTTTTGTTTTGCATTAGAAAGAGGTGATTATTTTTTATACCTTGGAATAATATAAAAGTGAGCAAGGCCAGTGATGGTATATTTGAATGCCTGTTGTCTTGTCATTCTTAATTATTAATAGTGTCTTCTTTACTCTAAATGTCCCAGTTTGGATAATAGATTATATGATCATTCTATGTATAACGCATATTCTTTGGCATTTCTGTTTCTACCATTCCCCAATTCCCAAATTGATTGATGCCAGGAATAATTTGGATGTTTGCATTTGCTGTTAGGTTAAATACCGAGAAAATTTCGATAAAGAAAAGGGCAAGACACCAAAATACAATCCAAAAGACAGCCAGCTCTACAAAGTCATGAAAGATGCTAATAATCTTGCAAGTGAGGTATGTTTCTAAAATTGTGGTAAAATATATAACATGGTATTTGCCATTTTAACTGTTTTTAAGTGTGCAATTCAGTAGCATTTATAACACTCACAATATTATCCAACTACTGTCACTGTTTCCAAAATGTTTTCATACCAACAGAAACTCTATAACCATTAAGCAAAAACTCTCCATTCCCTCCTCCCGTCAGCTCCTGGGAACCTCTAATCTACTTTTTGTCTCTCTGCATTTTCCTATTTTAGAGAGCGCATATAAATGGAATCACACAGTATTTGTCCTTTTGTGTCTGGCTTATTTTACTTAGCATAATATGTTCAAGGTCCATCCATGTTCTAGGATATATCAGAACTTCATGCCTTTTTATGGCTAAATAATATTCCATTGTATGTATATGCCACATTTTGTTTATCCATGCATCTGCTCACAGACACTTGGGTTGTTTCTGCCTTCTGGCTACTATGAATGAGGTATGGTTTTTCATCACCATCTCCAGCATTTGTTTGATGATGGGCTATCTCACTTTGATTTTCATTAGTGCTGTTCCATGTCCTATTTATGTGATTTCCTTTCTTCCGCCCTTAACACATAGGTTAAATATAAGGCTGACCTGAAGAAACTTCACAAACCTGTGACTGACATGAAGGAGTCTCTGATCATGAATCATGTCCTGAATACAAGCCAACTTGCCAGTTCTGTAAGCTCAGTCATCTGCTCCAGAAACAGCTCGTTTTACCCATTTGGAACTAAATTCTTTCTCTGAGCCCACATGCATCATCTTCTTTGCTACGGAAACACTAGATTACAAAATTGTTCTCATTTGAGTGTATTCTTCCAAATGACAACATTAATCTACCAATTCTCCATTGTCTATAACACCTCTCAGAATGCAAAAATGCTTCTTTGTTTTAGAATATTTAAACTTTGCCCTCCAAGTAATCATTCCCTTTTCCCTAAGGACATAGAAATACCCTCTGGAATAGTTTCTTTCACTTTTAACTTTTTACTTATAACACCTACTTTGAACAAGCCACACAACCTAAGTGTTTACATCTTAACTGACAATACTGAACTTGGATCCTCATTTTTAAAACTTTGTCTTGACCTCCTGTTCAGTGTTTGCCATTTTTAGTTTGATCTTGACAATGGTGCTGTGTAAATGTCTAATCTAAAGAGGAAAAATAGGAATGCTGAGCAGCTTCTCCATCAATGTGTCTTTTTTGCCACCTTCCCCTCAGTACCAGTACAAGAAGAAGTATGAGAAGAGTAAAGGCCACTACCACACCATACCCGATAATCTGGAGCAGCTGCACCTAAAAGAGGCCACAGAATTACAGAGTATAGTAAGTGGATCAAGACCAATTTTTCCTCTGGCGCACATTCATCCACAGTACAATGTGAAAAAAAATGTCATAGATTCCCTCCATTGTTTGAGAAAATGCACAAAGATATAAGGGGTTTTGAATTTGGTAACTTTTTGAAACAAATTCTTATGTTATAAATTACAACAACATCTACACATAGTTGAGAAATATACATGCAATTATGTGCTACTGACAGGGGCTGGAAGCATAAAGAGTGTGTTATGAGGGGACAAACCCCTCATGGTAACTCCAATGTGCCCCATTGGTTTGTGCCCCAGGTTAGGGAACACTACAGTAGATTATAGGGAGTCAGGAAGATTTCAGACAGAGAAGTGATATGATCAGGTCTACTACTGAAAGCATTTCTGGGAATTTACAAAATTACTAAATTTGTAAGACAGTCATATACCGGCTGGGCACGGTGGCTCAAGCCTGTAATCCCAGCACTTTGGGAGGCCGAGACGGGCGGATCACGAGGTCAGGAGATGGGGACCATCCTGGCTAACACGGTGAAACCCCGTCTCTACTAAAAAATACAAAAAACTAGCCGGGCAATGTGGCAGGTGCCTGTAGTCCCAGCTACTCAGGAGGCTGAGGCAGAAGAATGGCGTGAACCCAGGAGGTGGAGCTTGCAGTGAGCTGAGATCCCGCCACTGCACTCCAGCCTGGGCAACAGAGCGAGACTCTGTCTCAAAAAAAAAAAAAAAAAAAGATAGTCATATACCACATGATGTGTTTGGTCAACGGCAGACCACTTGTATGACGGTGATCCCATAAGATTATAATGGAGCTACCCTATGCAGGTGTACCATTTTAAAACCTTTAATACCATATTTTTACTGTATCTTTTCTATGTTTAGAGATATCAAGACACACAAATACTCTTGTGTTACAAGTACCTACAGATTATCAGTAAAGTAATATGCTGTACAGGTTTCTAGCCTAGGAGCAATAGGCTATACCATATAGCCTAGGTGTGTAGTAGGCTACACCATCTAGGTTTGTGTAAGTGCACTCTGTGATGTTCACACAATGATGAAATTGCATAACAAAGCCTTTCTCATAACGTATCCCAGTTGTTAAGCAATTCATGACTGTAACTGAAGATTCTCAGAGGAAAGAACTTGCTATCCAATGACCTCCTGTATCACAAATTCAGCATTATTTAGGTCCTCTGTTGGGCATTAACCATGAGGGCTAACTACTAGAAATGTCCTCATGTCTTCTGTGGAGCAGTATGTGACCCCAGGCCTTTATTCCAACATCTTGTTACAACCCAAGAGCTCAGAGATTGAGCACTGCCATCAAGGTGCTGCGTGCATGAGGGCGTTCACCTGTCTTTCCAGTTCTCCTCTGTCACATACAAACATTGTGGCTCCCCCAGTTCCTAACCACATGTCATGAGGATGAGGAAATTGTATTTAAACAACAGTCTTGAGGATCTTTTGAGAATGCCAGGTTTTTTAACAAGTGGGTCAATATGTAAAGTAGTTTTCATTTTTATACCAATTGATTGGCTACATTAAATATATGGCCAGTCAGGACCCACATAGAGTTGTTTACTTATAAATAAAGCTCCATGTGTTATCCATTCAATCTAGACCCCAGGTCTCTGAAAAAAGTTCTTGTGGAAGAAAAACTGAGGATTTTTATCAGACATGTTGATTAATGCTAATAGCGTTAATAATTTTAAAGTGTTTACAGCTACCCATCAATTATAGACCAACCTCATCTATGGGTGATTTTCCCCATGTGTTTTCTTGCATCGGCATTTCTCTCAGATGATTCTTGTCAATGATTCTTTTCTCCTTAAATTGAATCCCAATCCTAATTATGCCTTGCAGACAGTAATGGTACCCATCCCCTCAACACCCAGACAACAACAAAAATGTACTGGATCTGAAACATAACAGGACACTGTTTTGAGTGGCAATGAGATGCCATCCAATGGACAGAATATATCAATTAAAAAATACTATCCTTAAACTGCTGTCTAGGAATTGACCACAGGAGAAATATCTAACATGGCTTTCTATCACCAGGTGAAATACAAAGAAAAGTATGAAAAGGAACGAGGAAAACCCATGCTGGACTTTGAAACACCAACGTACATCACTGCCAAAGAGTCTCAGCAGATGCAGAGTGGGGTAAGTCAAAAAAACACCACCACACAACAACGATCCATCACACTGCTGAACACAAGCTCTGCCCACGACATAGCCAGTTTCCTGTCATCCAAAGGTGGCAGCTGATAAAACTTTTTATCATGTGATCACTAAAATCTTCTCCATCTCAGAAATCCTATGGTTCAGTTATGTTTTTAAAAATGCTCTAGGAAGTAGATATTTACCATACGTCTTATTTCAACAACCATTTCTGTAAAATTAGAACATGGAAAACTATTCCTAACACAAACCAATTATACTGAATGTAATTTGGATTTTCCTTTATGAATGAAAAGTTCCCAACACACAGACACCCCTTTGGCTTTGAAATGCTCTACTCTTAGTAGAATGCCCCAAACCAAACAGAAGGGTATTTGTGATCAAGATGTTTATCAAGACCCCAGATAATCAAAAGTTAAGATGCCATATTCCTTATTCTAGAATTGTAAGCAGAAGCATTAAATTTTTTTTGTCATTTTTAATCAAGAGTAGAGAATGGAATCTTAAATCTTAGTCTGTTTTCAGTGGGAAATGGGCTTATTTGGAATTTCCATTTGCCTCTCTTCCTTCAACTATAAAGAGAAATTGTTTTAAATAAAAGTAGCAGTTTGTGGAGCTTTCTGGTGATAGAATGCCACGTCATAAAAACTTTAAAATGGTTTCAAACAATTGGTGGATCTGAGTAAAGGATCTATAGGAGTTTCTTATACTGTTCTTGTGACTTTCCTGTAAATTTAAAATTCCATTAAAATAACAAAATTACAAAAGTAGAGTTCCAACATCTATTCCAAGCCCCTCTGTGAGTCAGTCAAGTCTGGAGACTGGAGAGGAGATGGGGCAAGGAGGCAGAGTGGACACAAATGTAGAATTCCTCTGTGCCTTACTGCCCACCTAGGCTGTTCAGTGATTTAAAAAAAAAAAAAGCAGGTCAAAACTCTGAGTGTGGTGGCATACACCTGTAGTCCCAGCTACTCAGGAGGCTGAGGCAGGAGGATCACTTCAGCTCAGGAGTTTGAGGCCAGCCTGTGCAACATAGCAAGAACCCATATCCAAAAAAAAAAAACAGGTCATGATTAGGAAAAAAAGCAAGTTAGCATTTGGTAGCCTTAGGCTCTCCTTCCTCTGCCATTTTTTTCCCCTTGCATCACTGACTTATAATTCGGAAATAAAATCTTTTGTCACCTTAAGAAAGATGTGGGAAAGTTCAGAAGAGACAACAGAGGATTCAGAGTCTTGATGGTGCATCCATCCTTTCACTCTGCGAAGGGCCTGCCCCAGTCACAACGTTAGACTGATGAGTGAGGGGCCCATCAAAGTGTCTCAGCCTCTGAGTTTCCTTGTGGTCATTTGCTCCAGACAAAATATTTCAAGTACAATCATACATGTTTCAAATGTGTGACCATTAGCAGAACTATGATCCAGTTAAGAGCCCATACATAGAAAATGTTGTAATTTTTTTCTTCCTGAGATGGAGAGATAAATTGTAATAAATATTCTTTTTTTAACTTGTCTTTCCTTCCAACTTACATTAGAAAGAATACAGGAAAGATTATGAAGAGTCCATTAAAGGCAGAAACCTGACTGGCCTGGAGGTCACGCCAGCTTTGTTACATGTCAAATATGCAACTAAAATAGCAAGCGAGGTAGTGCCCACTTGGTGTTTTCTTTCCCTCTTAATCCAAATAATTGCACTAATGACACTCATTAATGTGTTCCTCCTACCATTTACATCACCACCTAACTGTGGGTTTCAAACTGGGTTCTCATGTGTTTGGTACTACCACCTAATCTATTACCATGTTAATTCTTCTAATTTTTTAGTTGAATATTATCTTAGCATTCTGTTAACTTCAAGTTTTCATTTGATATTTAATGTTAACTGATCATGCTTATACCCTGCCTTTATTCATATTTTTACTGAACTGTGAACCCTTTAAAAATTGGAATTGTTTTTTATTTTTTTCTTCTTTGCCTAAGAGGATCAATCTAGGCTTTCTTGTCAGTGTTTCTGCTTTTCTTTCATGATATAGAAAGAGTACAGGAAAGATCTAGAGGAAAGCATCCGTGGGAAGGGCCTCACTGAAATGGAAGATACACCTGACATGCTAAGAGCAAAGAATGCCACTCAAATCCTCAATGAGGTAGGCCCACAGCTGACAGCCTGCACATAATTCATAGAGCATCATTTCTTTGTTAGCCAAATTATACTGGAAAAAGCAAAACAAAAACAGAATAGAGAAAAACAAAAACAGAATAGAGAAAAACAGAGCTTTTGATTTTCAGATTCCATATCCAACATAATTGTTAACCATTACGTAAAATATATCTCAATTTCTGATGGATATTATAACAGTATGTTTCTGTGGTGGTTATAATCTATTTGATTTAATTTGATATATTTGGTATGCTCATTTACATAAAAACACTACACTGGAGTGGTGTGTGCACCCAAGTGTAATCTTAGTTATGTACCAAACCAGATATACAATTTACTTTATACTCTTAATCTTCTAAGCAGAGAATGCTAAAAGTATTCAAAAGAAGGCCTCTGTTGACCCATATTGACCTGCATAGAATAGTTTCCTCTAGAGGGCTTCTGCAGACGCCACTCCATCCTACCACACGGAAGAGTGAAGGTGAAGAGTAGCAAGGGACACTATCTGTGACAGCTGGGGTGGTGTGTTGTGTGGCTTTATATTCACTCTGTATGTTTATTACCTAGTAGTAGAATTTAGGTACCTTTTTTTTTTCTTTTAATGCTACTATAGAAAGAATATAAGCGAGACCTGGAACTGGAAGTCAAAGGAAGAGGCCTGAATGCCATGGCCAATGAAACTCCGGATTTTATGAGGGCCAGGAATGCTACTGATATTGCCAGTCAGGTCAGTGCTACTATTCGATGTCAATCTTTCAGGAAAGTAGTTGTAACTTTAAGGACATCAAGTGTCCCTCTGTCATCTGATTTATTGGTGACAGTCACATGCATACAATGGCATTCTTGAACATCTGCCTGGAGGAATCCACCCCAATGAAAGGATGGAGGACCCTTTGCCAGGCTCATTGCTGTCTGCCTTTCTGAGTCCATAGGCTCTGGGGACATGCAGAGCAAAGGGCAGAAACTGAGGAATTAAGTAGCTTTTTAGAGCTGGGCAGACTCGACATCCTGGCCTTGTTTCTGAGTCAATCCACTCATTTGATGCCAGGAATTCCTTGCTTAGAATATCTTGGGAGTTCTTCCTCTCCTTTCAAGCCCTAAGTTTAGAATAGTTTTTAGGCATCTTAGCTTGTCTAATGCTCATTGGTATGGGTCTTTTGCTTATTTGTCATCCTCCCAGCTTGTATATAAACATTCCATGCCTTACTATCTGCTGATGATCCCTCCTTACCCATATCCCATCCTGCATCCAACTAGATCTTCTCTCAACAGCTAGGACTTGACCTTTCTTACTGAATTTCACTCTTTAGTATAAAACTATGAACAAAATAGGAAGAAATGTCTGTTGAATGTCAAATGAATAAGTCCCTCTTGGAAAAGAAATATGGCTCACCTCTTAATCAAATCAAGCCAACAACTGTTGTGCACATTGTAAACATTTACCCAACTATTGGGTGTCTTTTACAGATTAAGTACAAGCAATCAGCAGAAATGGAGAAAGCCAATTTCACTTCTGTGGTTGATACTCCAGAGATCATTCATGCCCAACAAGTCAAGAATCTTTCAAGCCAGGTAAGGACATTCGTCATGCCATCACTCAAACCCCAATCACGGAAGAATGGAAGTCCTTCCATTAATACCTTAAGAGATTTTTCAAATCACAGTTTTTCCCAATAAAAAAGAGATTCACCAGGTGCGGTGGATCACGCCTGTATTCCCAGCACTTTGTGAGGCCAAGGCAAGTGGATCACTTAAGTCCACGAGTTTGAGATCAGCCTGGGCAATGTGGCAAAACCCTGTCTCTACAAAAATTGGCCAGGTGTGGTGGTGCACACCAGTCCCAGCTTCTAGGAAGGCTGAGGTGGGAAGATTGATTGAGCCCAGGCAGTTGAGGCTGCAATCAGCTGTGACTGTACCACTGGAGTCCCCTGGGCAACAGGGTGAGACTCTTAAAGAAAAAAGAGAGAGAGACAGGCCTGGCGCAGTGGCTCATGCCTGTAATCCCAGCACTTTGGGAGGCTGAGGTGGGCGGATCACGAGGTCAGGAGATCAAGACTATCCTGGCTAACATGGTGAAACTCCATCTCTACTAAAACACACAAAAATTAGCCGGGCGTGGTGGCGGGGGCCTGTAGTCCCAGCTACTTGGGAGGCTGAGGCAGAAGAATGGCATGAACCTGGGAGGCAGAGCTTGCAGTGAGCCAAGATTATGCCACTGCACTCCAGCCTGGGCAACAGAGCAAGACTCCATCTCAAAAAAAAAAAAAAAAGAGGGAGCGAGAGAGAGAGGGTAACCTACGATGCAGGAATTTTAAGGCACTGAAGAACTCTTACATGGTACAACTTGTAATTAATGAATCAATATTTTAACATGTAAAATCTCTTATCATGTGGCTTTAAAAATGTGTGCGCAAATCTGGAAGAAACAAAGTAGCCCACATTTGGATTACCAATCTCAAACAAGATTGAGATTGAGACCACACAGTCTAACCCCTGACTCCCCTCATGATGAATAACTCTCCATCTTCCTACAAATAGAGAGATGAAGAAAAGTAGGCTGTCCCACACACCCCAGGATATGCCCTCATTTGTATTAACGATTGTCAGTGATGGTCAGGAGTCTGCAATTTGTTTAGAGTGGCACCAGATTCGAATTTGTGCTTGTCTTCTGATCAAGAAGTTCCAAAGCAGTAGTTAACCTGCCCTAGCTGTGCTTTATAGGCACCTGGGGATGTAGATTCCCTGGTCCAACTCTGGAATTTTGACACTAGTAAATCTGTGGTAGGCTCTGGAAATCTATTTTTGTTTGTTTTTAATTTTCACAGATTATCTCTTAATGACCAATCAGGTTGGGGAATCAAGGATTTCAACCCTTTATTGGCAACATATAGTTGTATGTTGTAAAATTACACATGAAAAATATAGTTATCACTAGAGAGTGGTTTGATTAGGAAGCAGGTGTATTCAAATGGTAGAAATCTTTCTTTTCTTTGAAGGGTAGGGATGTGGAAGAATAATTAGCTTTTTAAAAATTACCAAAATTATATGAGCTCTGAATTATCGTGTTGTGTTCATTGAGGGAGCCAGGGAGGCTGACAGTCTTTGGGCTGTGAGAGGCTCACCAGCCTTTTACCTTCTGCTTTTGATACTGCTGATCTTTAATGAAAGCTTCGGCACATGGGCCTATCCCATTGTAGGATCAAGTCACTTGCTCTGCTCTCCTGGGGCTCTCTCTGGCTGGTTCCTCAAGGCCTAAAATATAGCCAGGCAAGTTAGTTCCTCCCCAGTTCAGATCAGTATTTACAGTTGAATGGTAAATACTGGTGAGATGGTGCTTGTGTTTCCACAAAGTTGCTTCTCGATTTCCAATGGAGAATCTGTATTTATAATTCTTAAACCTCATACCTGGGGGTTAAGGCAAGCAATGTCAGCTGACTCACAAGTTTAGGATACTATACAGTAGTCTCCCCTTATCTGAGGGGGATATGTTCTAAGACCTCTAGTGGGTGCCTGAAATTACAGACAATACCCAAACCTATATATACTGTTTTCTCCTATACATATACATCTATGATAAAGCTTAATTTGTAAATTAGCACAGTAAGAGATTAACAATAATAAAATAGAACAATTATAACAATATACTGTAATAAAAGTTATGTAGTTACATGGATGTGGTCTCTCTCTCCCTCAAAATATCTTATTGTAATGTACTCTTATTTTTGATCAAGGTTGACTACAGTTAACTGAAACTGTGGAAAGTGAAACCTCAGATAAGTGGGGACCACTCTACTGAATACTTAATGCCAGTATGGCAGGCCAGGTCTCACAACTGTTTCAGTACTAACTGAGTGGTTAAGTTAGATATTAAAAGCCAGTGTCCCTGTACAAAGGCTGGGATGTAACAAAAGCCCACCAAAAGTTTTGCCTAGGCCTTTCCTGGGCCTTAAAGCATAACAAAATAATGAAGGAATTCTTAACAGGACCCATGTAGAATTAAACAAGTTTTACTGTGGAGTCTAAAAAAACTCCCCAGGCCTCCACAAACAAGTTTATTGAGGGTCTGAAGAAACTCCTCAAACCTCCCTGATTTAGCAGGAGACAACGTAAGAGTAATTACCCCAGCACCTGACCCCATTTAAATTAAGTAAATTTACTGACGCTCCAGAGGAAGGTCTTCAGAACTCAGACCTTAGTTATAAATTAAAAGAAGATGGCCGGGCGCGGTGGCTCACGCCTGTAATCCCAGCACTTTGGGAGGCGGAGGTGGGCGGATCACGGGGTCAGGAGATCGAGACCATTCTGGCTAACACGGTGAAACCCTATCTCTACTAAAAATACAAAAAAATTAGCTGGGCGTGGTGGCGGACACCTGTAGTCCCAGCTACTTGGGAGGCTGAGGCAGGAGAATGGCGTGAACCTGGGAGGCGGAGCTTGCAGTGAGCCGAAATCACGCCACCGCACTACAGCCTGGGCGACTGAGCAAGACTCCCTCTCAAAAAAAAAAAGAAAAAAAAAATTAATCACTTATGTCTTTAGATGAATGAACACTTACACATAGACATATAGCTTAAAAGGTATATAAGCTCTGAAAAACTTCATAATTTTGAGTTTGGCGATAATTTCCAGGACTTCTCCCAGTAACCAGTTACAAAAAAACTCTTGGCTGGGCACAGTGGCTCTTGCCTGTAATCCCAGGACTTTGTGAGACCAAGCAGGGTGGGTCATGAGGTTAGGAGATTGAGACCATCCTGACCAACATGGTGAAACCCCATCTCTACTAAAAATACAAAAATTACCTGGGTGTGGTCATGCACACCTGTAATCCCAGCTATTCAGAAGACTGAGGCAGGAGAATTGCTTGAACCAGGGAGTCAGAGGTTGCAGTGAGCCAAGATTGCACCACTGCACTCCAGCCTGGAGACACAGCGAAACTCCGTCTCAAAACCAAAAACTGAAAACCTCTTTTCCTCCCCAGTTCATCTGCATTTCGTTATTGGGCCACGAGAAATAGCAGCCCAACCCTCAATTCGGTCTGGGAACACCAGGGAGTTAGGTCCCTTTCTCCCAGAATATGTCCAAGTTCCGTGTTCAAATGTGATTACCCCTCTAAGGGATTAGCACCAGCTCTGCAAACCAGTTGAGGTAGCTTTTGCTTAATCTTGGAAAAAATAAAAGAAAAACAATAAAAATAAAAATAAAAGGATTGTTTCTATTCTTTTCCCAGGACAATGAGAACTGTTTTCTTTACACCTACATAGCTAAGGAGTCATCTAGGTGACTTTTTCATGAACAAAACATTTGTTCCTGGTGAACTACCTTTTCTTCCAAAAAATCTTGTCTTTAATTCGCTTCCATTTAGATTAATAAAATCCAGGCCTACATCTCTCATTGGCTGAAACTGTTTCTTTGTTGTCTCTGGCAAGATTACAAATTTCAATACTTATAAATGTAATTCCTATATTAACAACATAAATAGAGACAGAATAGTTTTATCCCCCTTATAATAGTGGCTAGTCTCTTTCCTCAGCCCTCAGCCCTACAAACCAAAACTTCCCTGAAAAGTGGGAAAAACTGGAGCTAAGTTAAGCTAGAGAGAGAAGTGAAAGGACATAGCGAGAAGCGATGAAAGAAAAATAAGGCTCTAAAGGCAAAGTGTTAAGTGTTCTGCTGCAGAGAATAAAGACGATCAGTTTGGTGGTGGGATTGACTGCCCACTGGTATCTGGAAGAGCAGCCTCTATGGATATGTATCTCCAGTCAAAGGCTGGGGCAGGACAGGGGAGCTCAAAGAAGAGTGATGTCTGGCTCAGAGTAGTCCTTGGCCAGTCAGCTGGCCTTAGTGGTGCTCCAGGTGTGTCTGTTTGGTAGAGCTGCCAGTCCTGTCAGGCTGCTTTCTGCAGCATCAAGAGCCATATTCTGGAAACGCCTCTGGGCCTGCCTGCCCGCCTGCCCGCCCAGTCCTGCAGCCGGGAGCCCTGACCACACCTGCTCATGGCTCAGTGAACATCTTGTCACCAGCTAAGGCTTTCTAAAGGTCATGTCTTTGACTCTTAACCCTCCAGCTTCTCTCCACCAGCTTGTTGAGCAGTCTGGCTACATAGCTTCATCCAGCCCAGCAAGGACTACTGCCACTGGAGGCATCCCCATCTCCCTCTCTGGGCATTGCTGGCTATGACTTTCCTGTGGACCAGCTAGCAAGGTTCCCCCTCTGCCAGCTTTGCCATGACAATAGGTCCTACTGAATGTGTGGGCTCAGTGTTCCTGGAAAGGAAAAGTATGGTGCTCTTTGACTGAGACGGTTCTTCCTTGCAATGCCCTAACATCCTTGGACAGTTAAGAAAATACAAAGGACTTTCCCTCTGCTGAGCCTGGAAGGGCTATTTTAGGTCCCACTGGCCTACATCCCTGTGGTGTTTACCCTCCTTATTTCTTGGAATCTATTCCCAGAAAAAATACAAGGAAGATGCTGAGAAGTCCATGTCATATTATGAGACTGTTTTGGACACCCCAGAGATGCAGAGAGTCCGGGAGAACCAAAAGAACTTCAGCCTTGTAAGTTTTTATTAAATGTAAGACACAGCCCACAGGCACCTAGGGGTGCTGAGGAAGATGCCTCTGGATATCCCAGGCCTGCAGTGGGGCTGTTGTGCAGCCCTCTGCTACTCCCATCCTGCCCCAGGAAGTGTGTGCTCAATTCATCTCTGGGCTCACCTTACATCTTAATCCCAAATCACAGCATGAAAGACTCATCTGTTACTTCGTTGGTGGTGTAGGGGAGAAAAAATAGTATCTTTTCCCCACCCATGGCAAGGTTCATGGCTAAAACTCTTGTAACAAAAGACAGATTAACAAGAGACACACATACAATTTATTTAATAAAAGCTTCAGAAATGACGACCCAAAGAAACAGGAAAATGTGTGTATTTTTAAGGATAGAGATGCAGAAGTGTGACTGGACAAAGGGGTATGATCCAATGGAAATGAACAGGTGATTTAGCAAGGCCTGTTTATTCAGATTCTCCTAGTATCTCTGTCTTTGGCTCCTATCCTCTGGGTCTAGGGAGGACCCTTCTGGAAGGAGGGGCGTATTGCCTGCTTTAAACGAAGATCAGATAATTATTATCCGCTTTAGGAAAAAACAGAGAAGGCCGGAAAAACCCTCCTGCTTCTGCTGTTTTTTCAAATGTCAAGGTGCCATATTTTGGGATAGTGTATCCTAAACCCTGTCAGTGGCTTTCTTTATGTGAACTATCACCGCTTTCCATTAGTGGTGACATCTATCTTTTTCAAAGTTAAATCTAAGCAAGAGATACTTAAACAAAAACAAACAAACCCCTAGCTTTATATGTTTTTTAAAATTAGTTTCTCCACAAAATTCTTATCAAATAATTTCCCTTGGGCTACCAGACCATAATTATTGTGGCACAGACTTTTTTTTAAAGATACAGGATTTTAATTTCCTTTACATAATATAGGACAAATAAATAAAATAAAGCAATGTTGAAATCTTAACAAGATATTTACTCTTTCTTCATAGCTCCAATACCAGTGTGACCTTAAAAACAGTAAAGGAAAAATTACAGTTGTTCAAGACACGCCAGAAATACTGCGTGTAAAAGAAAATCAAAAGAATTTCAGCTCGGTATATTTACTATTTATTTTGCATTTAATGCTAACCTGGTCATTTCACTCTCCTCTTTAAAAATATACTAGCCTTATATTGATAGACAATTAACATCTAACCTCCTCAGTAATACTAGCAGTGATTTGCTAAAATCCCCCACACTTTGCTCCAAAATCCTCTCTCCAGAGACATTTGAAATAACTTTATATCTGCTAACAAAGTAACTTTTATTTTTAAATTTTAAAATCCCAGAATAGTAACATGTGTTGTCTTGCTTCAAGAAGATAGATTTCTTTTTGACATTGTGATTTCTTTTGTTATTTCTCCCCCAAATAACTGATTGACTTTGCATTTCTTTAATGGATTTTGTGTTACATATGGGAGGGTTTTGTTGTTAATCCACATTTCCTGGCTCTTCTCATCCTGTGTTAGTATGGTACCACAATCTTAGAAGAAATCTTAAGATCTGGAAAGTGATCCATGTTGTATATCTGGTCTGAGTCACTGGTACTGACATGGAAATGTCAGGCGCGATGCTCTGGCACTTGCCTGGGAACATCGTTTTCACAGAAGCCATGTGTCCTAGTCTTTCTCCAGGAACTGCTGGGTTTTCCTTTCTTCTGTGTAACACCGTCCTGATTCTCAATGCCCAGGTTTTATATAAAGAGGATGTCTCACCAGGAACGGCTATCGGAAAGACACCTGAGATGATGAGAGTGAAACAAACACAGGACCACATTAGCTCGGTAAAGACACAGAGGATGCACTTGTAATATTTTCTGCCTCCCTTTGATAATTTACAATGACCTATGAATTGCACTCAAAGCCTCTGTCACCAGAAACAGCTTATATTGCTAAAATAGGTGCCTGTGTACCACCACCACACGGTATACACCAGTGGCTAGAGTCATCTCATACTCAGTGCAGTGCCTTGGCGGTTTTCGTGAGGGAGAGATTACATCTGAAAAACGGAGAGGCTTGTGAGAAGGTAGAATCCGGTACAGCCAAAGAACCAATCTTCCTGGATATATGAATGTGAATCTGTTTGTCCTAGTCAAATGACGTGTTGGCCATAAAGACATTGGGATATACAGGAAAGGGCTGCAGTCTAAATAGGGTTCCCCACTCCTGCCCCAAAGAGACAAGAGAGAGACAAAGTGTCCCTGTCCTCGGAATTGTTCTCCTCTTACCCAATACCAGAATGAGTTACCCAATACCAGAATGAGGTCCCATTCACACTAAGTATAAAGCTTGCGTTATTTACATTGTTGATTTTTTTAAATTTGGGGGTTACAAAGAACATGTACATGTTGGGAAGAATAACTGTCCAGCATGTAATAATACCTTTTCCCATTTTTAAATGTGCAGGTGAAGTATAAGGAAGCAATAGGACAAGGAACTCCAATCCCTGACCTGCCTGAAGTGAAACGTGTGAAGGAGACGCAGAAGCACATCAGCTCGGTAGTGGCCATACTCTCAGCTTGCATTTGTGTGACTGGCTATCTCCCAATTGCTACCCTGGTGCTCTCTCATCCTTCTGCTTCCTATTAAGAGCCTCCATGCCTTGGGGATGTTGTGAATTCTCCCTTAGTCTTGATGGGGTCACTACAGGTTGCAAAAGTAGTTAAGAAACCTCTCTTCTCATAATCAAGGAGTAGAAGGGACTTGGCTTTCTTTTCCTACCTGTCACTGACTTGAAGCTCATGGACTTGGCTTCTTAATGATTATGCCATTCGTTTCCAAAGTAAAAGGTTTTGATGGTAGTAATAAGGTTATTGGGATGATCTCAAGTAATTTAACTAAAAGCATATACATATAAACACAGAAGTAGTATAACATACTTTGGTTTTGTGTATATATATAAAACATGTGTGTATGTGTTATGTGTGACACATCATATGAATGACAGGATTCCCAGTGTCCAAAAAGACCCTGGGTAGACATGTGAAGTCTCTTCTCCCCTCCCTTTCAAGATTTCTTGTCCTGTATTCTTTGCTCTCTCCATCTTGTAAATGCAGTGGTGCAGGCTGTGATGGACCTACAATGGCATATCATACATTAAGCCTGTTCTCTCATGGGAATTTCAGGCACCTGTGCAGTTTATTGCGGGGCGGGTGTCCCCAACACCTGAAATATCAGGTTAGCACATTTGTCCTGACCTTTTGTCAAGCAAGCCCTGGCTCTGCACCCCCACCCCTTTTCCCATCCACAGGCAGAGTCTAGGCAGGTGTTGGCTACTAGCAAGAGACTATGTGAAGTTTGGGAAATAGTTTATGGCCAATAAAAGGTGAGGACCTTGGTCTTGGGACTCCCCTCGTCAATGGAGGACTGAGCTCTCATTTGATTTTCTTTAAAAGATACTTGGTATTTCTCTTGCAGGTTGTTCATATTATTTAGATCTCATTCCCTTCTCACTCCCTGCTTATACTCTGGCTTCCTTGTGGTACAAATTTCATTTAGAGTTTTGTGTCCTCTAATATGGGTTGAGAAAGCTAGCCCAGGCTCCTTTGTCACTTTGCATTACAACTTCTTGGTTTTCTTGGTTTGCTTTGTGCTGTTGTCTGTGATCAATTCTGCTGCTTTGTTGGGTGAAGAGTAAAGAAATGCAACTTTGTTACCAAGAAGGTAGATGTTCAAAGGTTCCTAGAAGTTTCCTTGCAAAACAAAGCTATCATGCCTAGCTTGTCACCGATTTTAAGAATTAAAATCTGGGCCGGGCGCGGTGGCTCAAGCCTGTAATCCCAGCACTTTGGGAGGCCGAGGCAGGCGGATCACGAGGTCAGGAGATCGAGACCATCCTGGCTAACACGGTGAAACCCCGTCTCTACTAAAAATACAAAAAGAAATTAGCCGGGCGTGGTGGCGGGCGCCTGTAGTCCCAGCTACTCCGGAGGCTGAGGCAGGAGAATGGCGTGAACCCGAGAGGCGGAGCTTGCAGTGAGCCGAGATCGCGCCACTGCACTCCAGTCTGGGCAACAGAGCGAGACTCCGTCTCAAAAAAAAAAAAAAAAAAAAAAAAAAAAAGAATTAAAATCTGGGTATGTTGCTCCCCACCTCATGCACTAATACACCAGGGAATCCATCCATTTAAAAGAACCCATTCAGTCCTTTAGGCTGAAAACTTAATGTTAAGAGTTAAGGAGGCTCAGAAAGTGGAGGTTCCTTAATGTTTTCATTAAAATGCATAGTCCTTCGATATTACTACTAAAAAATATGGACTTCTCCCAATTCAGAAAACACTAGTTTACTTGATCCAGCAATTAGCAGTAAAAATTTCAAGTAAAGATGCTCTTCCTGAAAAATAAACCGATTAAACCATCTCATATCCAGGGACGAGGCTCCTACAGATTAGGAGCCAGCGAGGAACATTCATTAGAACATATATAACAAACAGAGAATTCTCGATAAGCCTGAAGGAATAGAGTATCCTGTGATTAGAAAAGTTTAAACCAAGCAATCTATTCATTAAGTACAAGTCTACTGCAGGTCTACTATATTTAAGGCACCAATGCTAGATGCAGCAAAATGGTTGGATTTTTCTCATTGGTAAATTTATTATTATTTAATGCATTTTAGGCATGCACTAAGTGGTTATAGAAAATGCGTAATTTAGTGCCCAGTTTTCAAGATAGTAAATTTTTTTACTACTTTGGAAAAGACAACATAAATATTTATGGAATTTTTCCCCCTGTTCCTTGAATGTTTTTGAGAGCTAGATTGTTTTTATGAGTTTCCCCCAAATAGCCCACATGTAGCTGCTATCTAAAGGATTTACGGTCATTTTACCTTTCCGGGTATTCTAATTATTTTCTACAGGTTATGTACAAAGAAAACTTGGGAACAGGCATTCCAACCACTGTGACTCCAGAGATTGAGAGAGTCAAACGCAATCAAGAGAACTTTAGCTCGGTATTTAACAAATATATCATATACAATATAAATTATTTCCCACAAAAAATTTACCACAATAACCATCTTTTTTAAAGAAAGTAACATCTTAACAATTCTGTGTGTTTCTGTGCGTGTTGTGTATTATTACCTGACCAAAACCACATTAATACAAAATGACTCACATTTCTGATTATACTTTAACATTTTCAGTGACTTGACTAGATTTGAAATACTGTAAGTACAATTAACAAGATTTCTCAGCTTTATACTTATATCCTATAACTTAATGCTTTCCATTGTACTTTTTCATTTCCACAATTAGCACTGTAGAGTTTACCATTAAAACTGAAAAAAGTAAAAACATTATCCTTACTAAATATTACTTACTAAAAAACTGTCTCCTCACATATAACCCCTTCCCCCACTTCTTCCCTTCCTTACTCTCTGTGCTTGTTTTAAATGTCCTCTGGGTACTTTCTTGTATCTCACAGGTTTTGTACAAAGAAAATTTGGGGAAAGGAATCCCAACAGCTATCACTCCAGAGATGGAGAGAGTCAAACGCAATCAAGAGAACTTTAGCTCGGTATTTCTTAGGGGGCCAAAAAAAAAAAAAAAAAAAAAAAAAATCCCGTAATTTTATTTAAAATAATAACACCTTACAAATGTAAAATTACTAAATTCATATAATGAAAATAATAATACCAAATATTACCTCAGTTTTCAACCTGAATCTAATTTAGTATTTAGTTCTGGTGTGAAACTTTAACTGTGTTTTCTCTAAAACATAGATATTTATCACTTTCTTTAAAAACCTGTAATACTCTGTTTGCTTCCTCCATTCCTCCTTTAATAACAGTAGGTGTTTCTAACTGGTGTGACACAAGTCAAAAGTAAAATCTAACACCCTTTCAAAAGGACAATGTAAATTAGAATTTTATTTGTATTTATTGTGGCTGTTTGAGGTATTCTTTGTGTTTGCAGCTTAAGTTTTTTTTTTCGATGTTTAGATGTTTGTTTATTTTCCGTAAGTTTTGGGGGTACAGGTGGTTGGTTACATAAGTTCTTTAGTGGTGATCTGTGAGATTTTGGTGCACCATATCTGTAGTCTTTTATCCCTTGCCCCCTCCCACTCTTTCCTGTAGGTCCCCAAAGTCCATTGTATCATTCTTAGGCCTTTGCGTCCTCATAGCTTAGCTCCCACATATCAGTGAGAATATACATTGTTTGGTTTTCCATTCCTGAGTTACTTCACTTACAATAGTCTCTAATCTCATTGGAGGTCACTGTGTTTGCAGTTTTTCTTAAAAGAATGTCATTCTTAAATATTTTCATTCAAAGACAACATAGCAATTCACAGTAAATATAATTTACTTGTCTTGGCTATTTTTTGTACGCTATGTAAGATACAAATAATTTTTCCTTTGGAAAACTTTCAGTATCATTGAAAGCTAGTATTATTTAGCTTTCAACATTTATTCTTTATTTTGTTCCCCCAAACCTACTTCTTTTTCTCTCTCGTCTTTCTTTGGTTCCCTAATTTAATGTTACCAACAACGCATGAATATTAATTTCAACTAGTTTGAACGCTATTTGATACTCCTGTCTTTGAGAGAAGCCCTACATAAGTCAAGCCACTCCTGCCGGCAGCCTGGCAGCTGTGTTTTTAACTGATGTCTTTTACAGACAGACATCCTGTGTGTGACTAAATGTCCAAAGGGGATCTATAGTTACTCTATTTTTAAAAGTTATTGAGGTACTTCATCATAAAAACAACAATAAAAATACTTTTAGGCTGTTTTTTTAGGTTAAGTCTACCTAAAAGATGGGTCCAGGTTGATTCATTTGTTGGTTTTGTGCACACAGATATTATACAAAGAGAACTTGAGCAAGGGGACTCCCCTACCTGTCACTCCTGAGATGGAGCGAGTCAAACTCAATCAAGAAAACTTTAGCTCGGTATTTGGGAGAAAGCTCTTTAACTCCTTATTAAAAAATAATAATTTCTATAAAACAGAACATCTCACTGTTCATCCCTTTATAATAATCAATTTAACAAAATCTTTTTTTGTAAATCATATCAACTGAATCCTTCTGTTTTCCAGATCTCCTACTCACCATTTGATTCTAACATTTTATACTTTCTATAATAGTCCCTTAAAACTTTTTCTTTCCTTCTCTTTTCACCTTTATGTTATTGTTGGGACTGCTGAAGTTAATTGATTTCTAGAAAAGAAAAACCAAACAGTAAAGCTCTTATTTACTTGGAACTCTTTTTATCTGATGTTTCTGGGTTAGAAATGCAAGAAAAGATACTGGACTTGAAGCCACATGTAGAAATGGTGGCTCTTTGGTGGGAACAGGGATCTTCTTAACATAGACCCTATTCAGATAAACAGTAGCACCAAGAAAGAAAATTGCTCCATATTGAAACGAAAAGAAATCTTATTTTGGGCCAGGCGTGGTGGCTCACATCTGTCATCTCAGCACTTTGGGAGGCTGAGGCAGGCGGATCGCTTGAGCCCAGGAGGTCGAGACCAGCCTAGGGAACATGGTGAAGTTCCATCTCCGCTAAAAATAGAAAAAATTAGCCAAGCATGGTGGCAAGTGCCTGTAGTCCTTGCTACTTGGGAGGCTGAGGTGGGAGGATCGTCTGAGCCCTGGGAAGTCAAGGTTGCAGTGAGCCGTGATTGGGCCACTGTACTCCAGCCTAGGCAACAAGAGTGAGACCCTGTCTCAAAAAAAAAAAAAAAAAGAAAGAAAAAAAGAAAAAGAAAAATCTTATTTTGATACTTATGTAAAACAAGCCATTTCATGAATAGAAATCCAGGCCTTCTGATTTTTTTTAAATATACAAATCAGATCATGAGCTTACATTTAATGTTATTTTCTCTTTTATTAATATTGTTGCTGAAAAGCTCTAACACACAAATTGTTATTTGTGTATTATATAATACACAACTCTGAAACTTCTATATCAAGACCTTAGGTTCACTTATACCTGTGATGGAGAATCAAATGTCATTAGGAAAATTTAGATGGATTTTTTTCTGGGGAGCTGGAATTAATCCAAAATATTTTTAATTGTCAGTTTTAATATATTCTAAAAGTTTGATTCTTTGACATAATTAGATCAGTAACTTTCTTTGGTCCCACTGTCTTTTTGTTCTGTTTTTAATTACTATTCACTAACAATACTTCAATTTGGTTAAATTTTCAATGTTAAGTTAATACGTCTTTTGGAATGTTATATTCATTGTTTTCCCTGTGGGCTATTATTATTATTATTCCTTTTATTGAAAGGCTTGCAACAATTTTCAAAATCATTTTCTAATTATTTTCTTCTATACTAGAGTAAGTATATTATTGTTTGTATCTATTTGAAACCTTAATGATCCTGATGATCCTGTACTTTTTTTTAAAGTAACCATTTGTGTTAATTTTTACACAGATTGCATTTAGGCAAAATTGCCCAGTGGTGCATAAGCCTATTAGATACTGTGGAAAATAGACAACGCCATATATTGACTTTTAGACTTGACAACTCTACAACTTGAACGTAATGACAAAGACCAAATTGCCATATTGCATAGATTTGGCCTGTTAAGACAAACACTTTTTGTAGAGAAAATAAATATTTGCTAATCTAACTTAAACATTTTTCTATTGTACACTGAGTATTTTAGTGGTCTTAGGAAGTTATTTGTATTTTTTTCCTTAATTCCTGGCACAGGAAATACTTATATTCAAGTTGCAAAAAAAAGATGAATACCAAAATACACTGATATTTCACTAAGGAAATACAAAACATGTTCTCACCCAGATCTGTGCCTGAACAGAGAGGCTGACTTGTTGAATTTGTCTTTTCTGTCTATAACGTCTATAGTTTTATACCAGGTTCCCCACAAGGTAGATGAAAGGGCTGTTTTGACTGCTCTTGTTTTTTCTGGATGCTTTCTTGTGTCATACAGGTGTTGTATAAAGAAAACGTTGGAAAAGGGATTCCAATCCCCATCACTCCAGAGATGGAGAGAGTCAAACACAATCAAGAAAACTTTAGTTCGGTATTTAAAAATAAAAAATCCCTTTAACTATTTAAAAAGTTTTAAAAAGATTAATGGCTAGATTTTAAAAATCTAATCAACTCATCCCAATAAAAAATTTGACCCCTCTTTTTCCCAACTTAATGCTGCCATTTCCTATGAATCAGTTTTCCCCATTTTGGCAAAACATTAATATAATCATTTAACTTAATAAAAAAAAAGTGTTCAGTATTATATTCCTGCTTTTACAAATGTAACATTCTGTGTCTAAGCATCCACATTTATACCGCTTTAGCAAATTTGATCTGAACCTAAAGCTTAAACAAATGTATTTTGCAAAGATCCGACTATTAGCCTCGTTTCTTATTCTAACCTTTTCTATCTCTACTGTTATTTGTACAGATATTTTGAAGTTTCTTTTTAGCACCTTATCATTGCTGTCCATTTGCCTTAAACATCGTTGTTCTCAATATGTTCACCCAACTAAAAATTAAATACTTTGACTTCTTTTGAAAGTGAACAAAAGAAGAGTTGTGTGGATGTGTCGCCATATATACAATGTTTGTAAAACCCAAATATCCTTATGACTTATTAATAGCATTTTCAAATCAAAAATAACTTCCTTGGTTTTATTTCCATCTCTTGCTTGTTTCTATTTTTTTCCCTCCTTTGTAACAAGCTGGGAAAGACTAATTGCTGTCTTTCATGGTTGCTCAGTGCTGCAGAGATTAGTTCAAACAATGAAAATAACAAACTTTCTTTTCATATTTCTTAGTTTTTGCTGCTTTTTCCTGCATTCCTTTGCTTTTGAAGATGTCTTTAGGCTCAAACAGTTTGAGTCTAAAAGCTTCTGATATTTATCTTCCTCTAACTCACTCTCTTCCTCCCTCCCTTCCCACTCCTAACTGCTCCAAAGCAGGGAGAAATGGACTGATTGCTCTTTTTGTTCTGGATGCTTTCTCATCATACAGGTGCTATACAAAGAAAACCTGGGGACAGGAATTCCAATCCCCATCACTCCTGAGATGCAGAGAGTCAAACACAATCAAGAAAACCTTAGCTCGGTATTTTGGAAAGAAAGGGGAAAAAATGCCACTTAACTTCAGAATTAAACTGATCTTTACGTTTATTTTTGTTTTAAACCCAATTTCCCTTCCTTTGCTTCTAATATATCTTATATTACAAAAGGATATACTTTCCCATTTCTATAATACAGTTAATGTCAATTTTTTACTTCATCTGATATTTACAAACATGTTTTAAAAATAATGAATGTTTCCATTTGTGTGGATAACAACACCGAGATCTAACAGTCTCAAATCCTCACCGTACTCACAAAAATGAAAAAAAAATTAACATGGATAACTCTGACAGCCTTTTCCCAGCAGCTGAGGTCCCTGCTTCTCTAGAGGATGCAGATTCCCCATCCCAACAATGGCTTCCACTAAAGTAGTTGGTAGCATTTTGTCAGCATATAACTTCTGGTTCCTTGGATGACTCTTTTTTTCCTCACCCTTAAAATGTCCCAAGAAATGAAATGTTACTCATGGTTGTTTTTTCTGGATGCTTTCTCATCGCACAGGTGTTATACAAAGAAAACATGGGCAAGGGAACCCCTTTACCTGTCACTCCTGAGATGGAGAGAGTCAAACACAATCAAGAAAATATTAGCTCGGTACTTTGGCAAGAAAAGAAAAAAACTACTTATTTAATGATTTTGAAAACTTTCATGATTTAAAATAATACATATTAACCCTACTTTTTAAAGACAACTTAAATTTTGTGAATTTCTTCAGCAAATTTATCCTTTTTTCCTTTGGGCTACTTCTAGCCTAACACCATTCCCATTTCTAAAATACAGTTAATTTCAACTTTTTATTTCATCTGATATTTTCAATCATTTTTTTTAAAATAACGAGTTTTTCCGTTTGTGTGAATAACACCACCGAGTTCTAACAGTCTCAAATCCTCATGTGACTGATTGGGAGGCACCGTACTCACAAAAATGAAAAAAAAAAAAAAATAACATGGGTAACTCTGACAGCCTTTTCCCAGCAGCTGAGGTCCCTGCTTCTGTAGAGGGTGCAGATTCCCCGTCCCAACAATGGCTTCCACTAAAGTAGTCGGTGGCATTTTGTTAACATATAACTTCTGGCTCCTTGGACACTGTTTTTTTTCTTAACAAGGAAGTTGACCTTACCCTTAAAACCTCTCAACAAATGAAATGTTACTCATGGTTGTTTTTTCTGGATGCTTTCTCATCGCACAGGTGTTATACAAAGAAAACATGGGCAAGGGAACCCCTTTACCTGTCACTCCCGAGATGGAGAGAGTCAAACACAATCAAGAAAATATTAGCTCGGTACTTTGGCAAGAAAAGAAAGAAAACTACTTACCGATTTTAAAAACTACTTTCATGATTTAAAATAATACATATTAATCCTACCTTTTAAAGACAACTTAAATTTTGTGTATTTCTTTAGCAAATTTATCCTTTTTTTCCTTTGGGCTACTTCTAGCCTAACACCATTTCCATAATACAGTTAATTTCGATTTTTTATTTCATCTGATATCTTCAATCATTTTTTTAAAATAACGAGTTTTTCCGTTTGTGTGAATAATAACACTGAGTTCTAACAGTCTCAAATCCTCATGTGATTGTTTGGGAGGCACCGTACTCACAAAAATGAAAAAAATAAATAAATAAATAACATGGATAACTCTGACAGCCTTTTCCCAGTAGCTGAGGTCCCTGCTTCTGTAGAGGGTGCAGATTCCCCGTCCCAACAATGGCTTCCACTAAAGTAGTCGGTGGCATTTTGTCAGCATATAACTTCTGGCTCCTTGGACACTGTTTTTTTTCTTAACAAGGAAGTTGACCTTACCCTTAAAACCTCTCAACAAATGAAATGTTACTCATGGTTGTTTTTTCTGGATGCTTTCTCATCGCACAGGTGTTATACAAAGAAAACATGGGCAAGGGAACCCCTTTGCCTGTCACTCCGGAGATGGAGAGAGTCAAACACAATCAAGAAAATATTAGCTCGGTACTTTGGCAAGAAAAGAAAGAAAACTACTTACCGATTTTAAAAACTACTTTCATGATTTAAAATAATACATATTAATCCTACCTTTTAAAGACAACTTAAATTTTGTGTATTTCTTTAGCAAATTTATCCTTTTTTCCTTTGGGCTACTTCTAGCCTAACCCCATAATAACAAGGTTGCTTTAATCCATAAAGTTCTAATATCAAGAAGTAACAGATTTTCCAATAAAATATCCTTTTGCTTCTCTCTCCCCAAACTTACTCTCTATCCACTATCCCCAAGGTCTCTTTGTTTTAGATATGCTTGAAACGTAGGATGGGTATGTGTGGGGTGGTAGAGTAGGTCCAACGGGGCTCTTTCTTGAATATGATTTTGTTGTGTTTTTGTGTCAATGACATCAGGTTCTAATTTACCCTGTCAGATTTTAACAAAGAGACCTTGGGAAAAACAATCCCTGATCCCCTCCTTTACGAATAATGATACAAATTATGATCCAATAGTAGTTTTGGCAATTATCAATTTACTTAAAAATGAAAGAGTCACCAGAATGGCTTTTTGTTTTACCAATTTTCGTTTTTTGTTGTTGTTCTTTAGTTTTACTGTAGTCTTTAACTGCACACTTTAGAAAACCATTTCCTGTAAGCTTGTGCTCTATGACATATATGGTTGTAAATTACCCAGGGATCGAGGTTTGCATGGGGACTTCAGCTTTCAGTGGCAGATAACCTGTGGTCTCCACATTGCCACTGTCTGTAGGTTTCTCCAGTACTTGAGTGCAGTGCTTCTAAAACATTAGCACACATCAGAATAACCTGGAGGGTTTGTGAAGCCAGATTGCTGGGTCCTGCTCTAGTTTCTCATTCTGTAGTTCTGTTATAGAGGGGGCCAGAGAATTTGCATTTTTAACAAGTTCTCAATACTGACCTTGCTGTCCAAGGACCCCACTTTGAGAACCACTATTTCAACAGAATTCTTCCTCTTGAATGTCACTTCCTAAATCTCCCATGTTTCCAAGAATGACACTGAGGGGGAGATACCGAGGTTGAGGATTTACCAGGATGTGTTGTATGTTTCTCATTTTCTGTTGATTTACCATGACAGTGATATAAGAGCCAAAAACCTTATTCCTTAATAAGGTCTGTTTTAGAGATGTTGTATGAAACTAAAGTAAGAGGCAGGGTATAGAGGATAGCAAAGAAAAAGGGGGTAGGGGAAACCCTTTGCTTTGTCTGAGGGCCTACAGTTTTACTGATATGTCTATGAGAGTTTAAGTGCTGCAAAACAGTCCAGTAGAAAAACAGCTGCTGTGGGCCCGGTGCGGTGGCTCACGCCTGTAATCCCAACACTTTGGGAGGCCGCGGTGGGAGGATCACAAGGTCAGGAGTTCAAGACCAGTATAATCAACATGGTGAAACCCCGTCTCTACTAAAAAATACAAACATTAGCCGGGCATGGTGGTACACGTCTGTAATCCCAGCTACTCAGGAGGCTGAGGCAGGAGAATTGCTTGAACCCGGGAAGCGTAGGCTGCAGTGAGCAGACATCGTGCCACTGCACTCCAGCCTGGGTGACAGAGCGAGACTCTGTCTAAAATAAAACAAAACAGCTGACATTAGGAGCAGCATCAACCTTCTCAGTGTGATTGCAGTTCATGCCTGTAACTCCTGTTTAGATCATCTCTCAGGGGCTTGACATTCAGAGACTAGTGGTTAAATGATGGTGGTTTCGCATCCTTTTGAGGAACACCACAGGTCTCTCTTGCAGTCCTCAAGGGTTTCAGGGCAGGGGCCTATCCTGGAAACATTGTGTCTTGCTGTAACAACACTTAACTTCCTTGGGAAACATACTGCTTTCCATCTAACCTAATTGCCCAAATAGTTTGGGGCCCTAAAGATAATCAAAAGTTATCTGTACCATTTCCTTTTTTGGTAACTAACTCTTTTTCTTTTTGGCTTTTTGGATCCATTGGATTCACATAGGTTTTGTACAAAGAAAATGTGGGGAAAGCCACCCCAACCCCTGTCACTCCTGAGATGCAGAGAGTCAAACGCAATCAAGAAAACATTAGCTCGGTATTGTCTTGAGAAACAAAAGTGCTTTTAATTTTGCAAAATAACTCCTGCAGTTTGGCCTGTTCCTAACCCTGTCCCAGGTTAAAAACAAACAAAATGCCAGTTACATTTGCATCTGCTCTAAATATCACACTACATTTACTGTAGCCATTAACTATTTTTAAGCTTTCTTCTTGAGAGGTGTTCTCACTAATAGTAATAGATTAAACATAGCGTTTCCCCCCAACTTGCAATATAATTAATAGTAATTATTACCTCGTAGTGACTTTCGGGCACAACTTTGTATCTCACAGGTGTTATACAAAGAGAACCTGGGGAAAGCAACCCCCACACCTTTTACTCCTGAGCTGGAAAGAGTGAAACGCAATCAAGAAAACTTTAGCTCGGTATTTTAGAAAGGAAAAATAAATCCTTAAAATTTTAACAGCCCTGGCACACATGGTTATACCACTAATTTATCTTACGGTTTTTCCAAAACTTTTGTGTATCTTTAAAAATTCTTCCTTGTCCACTTAAACAACAAACCAACCCCACGAGGTCACAGTGATTTTACTTAACTTTTGCTTCCTACCATAACATTTTAATGGCTTTACCTTCAGTGTGATATAACTGAGCCATAACACCAGCTAAATGATTTTCAGACCTGGTTTTCTGCTGTCTGATGCCTGGATGCTCTTTTGGCTTCCCTAGGTATTGTACAAAGAGAACATGAGAAAAGCAACTCCGACACCTGTTACTCCAGAGATGGAGAGAGCTAAGCGCAACCAAGAAAACATTAGCTCGGTATTTTCTAGGACTAAAAAGAAATAGTGCAACAACTTGGAAAATAACATTTTAACATCATAAAAACGCGTTTCTCATTCAACTGAAAAACACACTAAAATGTTAAAAGAGAAAAATGCAACATCTTGGAAAGTAACGTTTTTAACACCATAAAAATTTGCACTTATTCAACTGAAAATTTACACTAAAATTGACATTAACTGTGCTTTTACATTCCAAACCATCATACTAAACAAGATAATTGCCAATGTTTTCCTTCCCCCTTATACTTTACTTGAGGTAGTTCTACATAACCAGCTATAACAAATTTACTTCCTAACATCCTCAATCTTCTGCTCTCCTATAGTTTTAAGATACTTTATGATATGGGTAATACTCTGAAATGAATGCCTTCTTTGGATATATTTTGGGGTTTTAGTGTCTGGAGAACTTTGATTTCTATATTAGCATACTGGTTTATGAAGTCTGGACATAACCTAAGGAAAATAATCACTTGTTTTAAAGGACAGTTCTTTCAAATTCCCTTCAATATCAGATTTAGAGTCAAATACCATCAAGTATGTTGATGCTGTAATTCCTAGCAAATTTCAAGAGGTCACTTTCTTTTCAAAATTATATTGTGCCCCTTCTTTCAAAATGAGTTTCATTTTCGAAGTCAAAACAAGTCCTTTCTCTTCTGCTGCGGGCACTCCCGGTCCCCAGATTAGCCTGTTCCAAAATTGGTCATGTGTCTCACTGGGCCCCTTCAGTTGACCCAAGCGTCCCTCACCAGCTCCTTCCATCTCTATCTGCTGGAAAGGCTTTGAGGTTTCAGATTTAGGACAGCACCACTCATTCATGGTCTCTCCTCGATCAGGTTCTTTATTCTGATAGCTTCCGGAAACAAATACAAGGCAAAGCTGCCTATGTATTGGATACCCCCGAGATGAGACGGGTGAGGGAGACCCAACGGCACATCTCAACGGTGAGTCAGGAATTCTTTAGGATTGGCTGGCTGCCTGTCGGAATGTGTAAAAAGGGTATGGTCATACCATCATATTCTCATAAAGCAAATTTATGACATTTCAGGTGAAGTATCATGAAGACTTTGAGAAACACAAGGGTTGCTTCACACCAGTGGTGACAGACCCTATCACTGAAAGAGTAAAGAAGAACATGCAGGACTTCAGTGACATTAACTACCGAGGTATTCAGAGGAAAGTGGTAGAAATGGAACAAAAACGGAATGACCAAGATCAGGAGACTATTACAGGTAACTGAGCCTGGGTTGGGGGAGCGGATTAACTTTAAGTTACCCGCCTCTACCCGCTTTAACTGAGCGGGTAGAAGAACTAAAGTGACATTATCTACATCAAGTCAAAATATAAAGGACTTCAATCTGTTTTTTTTAGGGGTGCAAGAAAGCTCCTATTATCTCAGTTTACAAAACTGGTATCTCTTCTACCTTATCTTTGTTCTCCTCTGAGGAGAAGACATGACCCAGAACCTAAGCTGGAATAAGTGTGATTCAATCCTCTGGTGGTTGTTAAAATTCATGCCTTGGTTTTCAAGTTATTGGAAAAGTCCAAAAACACTTGTTCTGATCATTGGTTTCCCTTTCAGGTTTACGTGTCTGGCGTACTAATCCTGGTTCGGTTTTTGACTATGACCCAGCAGAAGACAACATCCAGTCCCGAAGCTTACACATGATTAATGGTGTGTTACGCTGAAAAAGGCTTACAACATAAACATCACCATTTAGTATGCTAGGGTCAATGACTTTTATTTGGGCTCTGAAGTTCCTTCCCTCCAGGGT
Organism: Macaca mulatta; assembly: GCF_049350105.2. NCBI lineage: Eukaryota > Metazoa > Chordata > Mammalia > Primates > Cercopithecidae > Macaca > Macaca mulatta. Next base: position 56,445,206 of record NC_133417.1, on the reverse strand, counting down.
TTTCTGTTTTCTGAGCTGCCCATTTGGCATAAAAATACCTTGTTAACTAGTGAGCAAAACTTATTTTCTAGACAAGTTCAAGTTAGAAAAAATTTTGCTTCACTGCCTCAGTACATGTTTCCTTCAGGCCCATTATTATCATTTCTAATTTTTTTCCAAAGAAAAAACAGTAGTAAATCTTTCTATTGGAGACATAATGAAAATACATAGGCAAAGGGAAGAGAAAGGATTTGACCTTTAGGAACTTCCTGAGCTCTACTGCATCAAGGAAGATTATTCATTACACAAAGCAGGCTGCACAACTTTATGTCTTCTATTCATGTTAAAAAGTAGAATACTAGCCTGGAAAACAGAATGAGACCCCTTCTCTACAAACAATAAAAAAAAAAATTAGCCGCGAGTGGTGGTGTACACCTGTAGTACCAGCTGTTCAGGGGGCTGAGGTGGGAGGATAGCTTGAGCCTAGGAGGTTGAAGCTGCAGTGAGCCGTGATTGTACCACTGCCCTTCAGCCTGAGCAACAGAGACTCCATCTCAAAAAAAAAAAAAAAAAATTTAAAGTAGAATATTAAGTAGAGACAGTCCTCAAGGGATTTGTACTCCAGTTTTCTGATGAAGACAGAAGTAAATTCATGGTTGCATTCTGACACGTGCAATTTTAAAGGTCTGCCCATGGTATTTTGGGAACACAGAGAAAGACTCTAAATTGATTTGCAGTTAGGGAAGACTTTCTGGAGAAGTTAAAGATAGAGTCTGAATGTGAATATTACTATCGATTCATTTTGGTGAGCCAGGAAAATTGGCAGGGCAGAGGGGAGATGCTACAAATAGACTCTTGGATTTGAAACCTGGCTATATGACTTAACTGTTCCATGACCTTAAGCTCTCATCTGTAAAAATAAGAAAGACAAACCTACATCAGAGTAACTGTGAGGGCCTGACCCACGGGAAACTACTTAATACCATGCTTGGCAAAGATAACAATAACTGAGATTCAATAACTGTTAGGCATTACTAACATAGAAATTTCATGTTTGCTATATCTCTCCCAGTCCAAGCTCAGCGCCGCAGCCGGGAGCAGTCACGATCTGCCAGTGCACTGAGCATCAGTGGGGGTGAGGAGAAGTCTGAGCATTCAGAAGCGCCAGACCACCACCTTTCGACTTACAGCGACGGGGGTGTCTTTGCTGTCTCAACAGGTACAAGTGCATGGCGCTGACTTTGGCAGTCATGTCCCACCCGACCAGCTCATTGGTGGTTACTATAAAAGATGCTTTTAGTAAAAAAATGAATTTAAAAAATTTTGATCCTTTCTTTTAATGAGACAAGACTAGAATTGTGGAGGGTTGCATGAAGTTAGATGTTTCATTTTCCTTGATTTCTCTTTTTGAAAATTGTTCTAAGTTGGGGGGAAAAGACATCACTCAGCTGCTAAACACAGAATAAATAATACGTAGCCATTTTTCTTCTTATAAAGAATTTCCCCCCTTCTTTTCAGCTTACAAACATGCAAAAACCACAGAGCTCCCACAACAACGATCATCTTCAGTTGCTACCCAACAGACAACGGTATCTTCCATCCCATCTCATCCATCTACTGCTGGAGTAAGTGAATAATGACTCACTTAAGTAAATTATTCTTAATTTTTGATATGTGCAAACATGAGTATAAGTATTAGGTATTACGGTCTTTTTTTTTTAACCCAACCTTCTATTTTATATAATGCTCTTTTATTACATGTTTCATATTAATGATAATATCAAAAAACTTTCATTATCAAACTCAAATTAATGAAAAGCATTAGTCAATGATTTTTTTAAAAAAACCCAAACCTAAAGCAAAAGCATCAGTTTTGGCTCACTGGTCTCACCTACTATCTTAAACATTTGCTGCTTGGAATCATTTATAGGTTGGGCGTAGTGAATCATGCCTATATTGCCAGCTTTGGAAGCATAACACTTTACGACTGATATGAACAATCTTTGTATGAAGACAACTGTCTTTACTAAATTGATATACAAGGTCTAGATAAGTGTTAGACCTATTATATTTAAGGAAGGGAATATTGTAAAGTTCTAATTTTCCCTGAAATAAACCAATGCATTCAATTCCAATATAAATCCCAATAGCATTTCAAAAAACTGTGCTAATCCTAAAATTTGAAAGAGATGCAAGAATAATCAAGTAAAATTTGAAAATGATAATACTTAAGGACTCAACTAAAAAAGAGCAAAACATACTATAAAGCTATTAAAATTAAATATGGATTTAGCATGGCAATAGATATAAAAATAGATGAAGTCCAGAAACAGACCCTAAAAGAATTATAAATCAGCAGGAAAGGGGTAAGTTATTTAATTACATGATCTGAGGTAACCAGTTATCTATTTAGTAAAATAATAAAATTAGATACTCATCTCAAAGCATAAACTGTAGCTGTACCAAAGATTTAGATGTAAAATACAAAACTGTAGAAGTAAAAAGAATAATGGAGAATTTTTTTTTTTTTTTTTTTTTTTTTTTTTTTAGAGACAGGGTCTCACTCTGTCACCCAGGCTGGAGTGCAGTGGCACGATCACAGCTCACTGCAGTCTCGACTTCATGGACTTAAGCAATCCCCCAGCCTCAGCCTCCAGAATAGCTAGGACGACAGGCATGTATGCCATGCCAGGCTAATTTTTTTTTTTTTTTTTTTGGTAGAGGCTCATTATGTTGCCCAGACTGGTCTCGAACTCCTGGGCTCAAGCCCTCTGCCTGCTTTGGTCTCCCAAAATGCTGGGATTACAGCCATCAGCCACTTAGCCCGGCCACAATAATTTTAAAATATAATGGGGGAAGCCTTCCTAGGCAAATTCCAAAGTCTAGAAGTATAAAAGCCTGGCCAATTTGATCATAAAATTTTAAATGTTTCCATAACAAATACAAACATATCAGACTGGGAGAAAACATTTGCAGAATATATAACAAAAATATTAATATTGAAAAAGAATAAAGCACTCTAAAATTCACTAATAATTCCCCTCACCCTCAAAATAGGATTTGGAAGACTAAGAATAGATAATTTATGGCAAAATAAATAAAAATGGCCAACAAAAAAAGATGTTCACTAGTAACCAGGAATATAAAATAAAAGTGCTAGTAACCAGAAATATAAAAAGTAATAAAGTATATAATACAAAGTATCGAATTGAATCAAATATGATCATATTGTATCATATTCAAACATTTTAATAGCAAACTTTAAAAATTAGGTCAGGAATGGTGGCTCACGCCTGTAATCCCAGCACTTTAGGAGGCTGGGGTGGGAGGACTGCTTGAGTCCAGGAGTTTAAGAGCAGCCTAAGCAACAAGGCAAAACCCCATCTCTATTTGTAAAATTATTTTTATATATACATATATATATGTAAGTTTAAACATATATATCATTTGACCTAAAACTTTCACCTTTAAAAGCTTTTTCTTCAGAAATTATTTGCCCAAAGATAAATGCTAAGATGCTCATTATAGCGTAAGAAAAAATGGTGACAACTAAATGTCCAGAAAAATGAAAATGGCTGAATAATTCGTGATCTTACTAAAATGTGAAATTCTCTGCAGCAGTCAAAAAGGGTAAGACACAGCTATATTTATATGGAAAGACTTCCAAGCTATATTAAATGGAAAGAACAAATCACAGTATTATTTATAGTAATGTTCCACTTATGCAAAGGGGAAAGGAAATCTATTTGTGAATTTGAATATATGCATGTATATTTCAGAATGCAAAAAACAAAAACCCATATAGGTTATATCCAAAACTACTAACCAGTGGCTGCTCCTAGGAAGAAACTTTTGATATTATCAATTATTATATACCTCCAAATTATTACAATTTTAACACTGTGGAGGATAGCTTTGAGAAACTTTTACTACCGGTATGCTCCCAAATTCCTAGAGTGAAAGATGACATGCAATAGTGCTATGGGTTTTCCAATTCTTCTCTAAAATACAAGACTGACCTCTTCAAAAGGTAGAAAAAGGCCATAAATAAAAGTAGCAGCATATTCTTTTCTGTCAGTACACACACACGCACGTTTGCGCACACACAATTTTATGGATACATAACTTAGTATGAAGTTCATACTTTAAAGTGTACAATTCAATGATTTTTTTTTTTAGTTTTTTTCAACCATCACCATAATCTAATTTTAGAATGTTTTCATCACCATAAAAAAAACTGTGTATTCAAAACTCTTCTGGTGAATTAAAAACAAACAAATGCTGGTGCCCACTGGCATTCATTCTCCATCCCCAACTTATCCCTTTCTGCTCCATCCAATCCCAGGTATCCATTTCCTGTCACTATATTATTTGGCTACCCAAGACATTTCACATAAATAAAACCATACATATACTGACTTTGGTGCATGGCTTCCTTTACTTTTGAAGTTCATCCATGTTGTATCATGTATTAGTACTTTATTGTTACTACCCAATAATAGATCTGTATGGATAATACCACATCTTGCTTATGCGTTCATCAGTTAGTGGGCATTTAAGTTGTTTCCACTTTTTGACTATTAAGAGTAATGCTGCTATGGACATGGATGTACAAATTATTGTGCAGACCTATGTCTTCATTCTTCTTGGGTATACACCTAGGAGTGGAATCTGCTGGGCTATAGGGTAATGCTGTATTTAACATGTGGTAACTGCCAAATTCTTTTCCAAGTTGGCTGCACTCTTTTTCCACTCCCACAGTGGTTTATGAAGGACCCAATTTCTCTACATCCCCTCTAACATCTGTTATTGTCTTTTTTATTATCACCATTCTGGCATGTGTGAAGGGGTATCTCATTGTGGTTTTAATAATTTGCATTTTCTAGATGACTAATTTTGAGCATCCTTTTGTGTGCTTTTTGGCTATTTGTCTATCTTTTTTGGAGAAATGTCTATTCATATCCTTTGCCTCTTTTGGTGGGGGAAGGCATTGAGTTGTAGGAGTTCTTCATATGTTCTGGATATTGTCTATCAGATATATGATTTGCAAGTATTTCCTATTTTGTGGGTTCCTTTTACTTTGTTGATGGTTGCACATTCTCTTTTGTTCAACTTAAGTTTGTGAAGTCAGTCCTGAGACATCTCACAAATAGATGTGTGCTGTTGCAAATCCAACATATAATATTTCCCCTTTTTCCATCCCCACGAATAGAAAATCTTCCGTGCCATGTATGACTATATGGCTGCTGATGCAGATGAGGTGTCTTTCAAGGATGGAGATGCCATCATAAATGTTCAAGCTATTGATGAAGGTTGGATGTATGGCACTGTGCAGAGGACTGGCAGGACCGGAATGCTCCCAGCCAACTACGTTGAAGCTATTTAGGCATTTCAAAGCATCACACTTGTCTGCAGGACCTACAGATCCTATTAGACTCTCCACTGTTACCTAATTTCTCAAGCTGCCTATGGTTTTTCTGTGTCAATGTGATTTATGGTAGTACCATCCTTTCACCTTTGGGTTTTAAAATAAGTTGCAGAATAGACATTTTAAAAGCTTCTGCAATATTATTTCTGTGCCTAGCATCTTTCTCCATTATAAACATGTTTTAACATTATTTCTTTTCTAAAACAGGGATTTTGAATATGCCAAACACATTAAAGGAAAAATAGCAGAGATGTTCACTTTTTCCTTGCTTACTGATTGATAATGCTTATTATTCAGTTCTGAAATTATAAACTTACAATCAATACAAACTAGCAACTAATAAAACCTCTAATTCTGCAACACTCTGTGGATGGAATGAGCATTATTTTTAATGGTTTTAATATCTATAAAAATTCAATGAAGCAAATTCTACATAAAATTACTAAAAAATTATCTAAATTTTAAAAATGTTATGCATAAGAGTAGACATTCTCAAAATTTGATCTATACTTGCATTCAACAAGCTTCTCTTACAGTTTTAAGAACACCTGTGGACTCCAATCCTAAACTTCAGGGCTTCCCATCTGCATCCAGTAGGATGGCAGCATGTGGCAAAGGCAAAGGGATGAAGCAACCATAATGGCTTAATGTTTAAGACTGTTCTTCCCAGAAGGCAGATAAGTCCCTGTAACTTTACAGGTGCAGCAATGCTGTCTCAAGCTTCTTAATGTGTCTGAGACTCACAGGGAGCAAATGCTCTTACAAAGAGCGCACTCACTTGCGAATGACCAACATACACCTTTATGCCAGGCACTAGGTTAGATGCTGAAGCTCAAGTGAAGAACAAGAGACAGCTGGTGCCCTCAGGGAATTTACAGACCCAAGAAAAGGCAGATTATGCCTAACCATCCAAATGGTGCCAGAGATTGCTACTCTCCTGCTCCCAAGTCTTCCATCTTGCCTTAAACTGGATAAAAATGCAAGTTAGGCAACAATTCTATTGTGATTTCCAACTCCCAAACTTTTAGAATACTAAAGTAAAGTATATGCTATCTCCATTACAATGAGCCATTTTTTTGTTTGGAGACAGAGTCTCGCTCTGTTGCCCAGGCTGGAGTGTAGTGGCCCAATCTCTGCTCACTGCAGCCTCTCCCTCCTGGGTTCAAGCGATTCTCGTGTCTCAGCCTCCTAAGTAGCTGACTAGTAGGTGTGCACCACCACTACAGGTTGTTTGTTTGTATTTTTAGTAGAGACAGGGTTTTGCCATATTGGCCAGACTGGTCTTGAACTCCTGACTTCAGAGGATGCACCTACCTCAGCCTCCCAAAGTGCTGGGATTACAGGCCTGAGCCACTGGACCTGGCCTGGCTGGTTTAGTTTTAAATTTCCTATTTACTTTATCGGTTTGCCAAGGCACACTTTGCAGTTGCTATTGCAAAAACAGAACTTTTGTCTCTTAGATTTTTCTTTAAAGCCTGGAAAATGTTCAACATGCAGCTGACTTTCCAAGATCCTCGGGTTCACATCCAGATTCAACCAACCATGAATCAAAAATACTCAGAAAAAAGATGGTCACATCTGTACTGAAGAGCTGAACTCTTCTTTTCTTGTGATTAGTCCTTAAAGAATACAGCATAACATATTTACATACACTTACATAATATTAGGTATTATAATCAAGAGATGATTTAAAGCACAGGTCCCCAGCCTTTCTGGCACTAGGGACCGGTTTCGTGGAAAACAGTTTTTCCACACAACAGGGAAGGGTGGGGAATGAAACTGTTCCACCTCAGATCAGGTGTTAGATTCTCATAAGGAGCACAAACCTAGATCCCTCACATGTACAGTTTATGAAGAATTTAATGTGGCCACTGAGCTGACACGAGGCAGAGCTCAGGTGATAATGCGTGCTCACCGGCCACTCAACCTCCTGCTGTACAGTCTGTTTCCTAACAGGCCATGGACCGGTACCATTCCACAGCCCATGGGTTGGGGAACCCTGATTTAAAGTATATGGGAGGATGTGCATAGGTTATATGCAAATATTAGGTCATTTTATACTAGGGATTTTTTTTAACATTCATAAGGTGGGGGTGGTCCTGAAACCAATACGCCATGGATATTGAGGGATGACTATATGTATAAAAGTAGAGAATCCACCAACTAGCCTCAAAAATTATCAACTCACGGTTAACCTTGTTTCTTCTCCACCCAACCAATGCACTCCTCCCATTACCTTATAACTTCCTTATAGTTAATCTTATTATAGGTTAGTCACCTTTCAGTGTGTATCTTACAAAGGACTCTTAAAACATTAATCACAAGAAAATTAACACACCTTAAAAACTGGCAATCAATATCCAATGTTCTAATCTTCCTGCCATCTGCTTGTGCTTGTTGGTCCAACGATACTAGGGAAGTCCTTTGAATATATCTCCACTACCACGTAGGCTGCAAAGAGCCATCTTCAAGAAACTATAAAAGGGAGAAATTAGGTCTACGGGTTACATCTCAACCAAATCTCACTCAAATGTATGAACTGTATTGTGTCCCACCCTCCCACCCCCAAATTCATGGTAAATCCTAACCCCAAGGCCTCAGAATGTGACCTTGGAAATAGGATCCTTGCAGATGCTGTTAATTCAGATGAGGCCCTAATCCAACAGCCTTCCTATCCTGATACAAGGGAAATTGGACAAATACACAGGCACACAGGGAGAAAGTCATATGAAGATGGGAGATTGGGGAAATACCTCTACCTGCCTAAAATGGCCAGCAAACCACCCAGAAAGCTAGCTGGGGAGAGGTATGGGACAGATACTTCCACATGATCCTTAGAAGGAACAAACCGTGCTGATACCGTATCTCAGACCTCTACTATTCAAAACTGAGACAATACATTTCTGTTAACTCACTAGGTTTGCGGTACTGTTACAGCAGCCCTAGGAAACTAATACAGTATCTTTCAACATCACTGTTTACCTAATTGTTGTGGTGGGTTTTTTTTTCCTTAAAACTATGGAGCTTTTCTTCGGCTGCACCAAGTTGCTTGGTTCTGCAGAGGAAGCTAAGGTCACGTTGGGGTGAGGCATTTACTTCATCTGGTGATTAGCCTGGCAGCGTCAGCTCTGCTCTCACCCAAACCATGTGGACTCCCTCCCTCCAAGCTTGCCTGCATCTACTCAGCCCTTATTCGACGAAACCTCTCTTGTAACAAGTTCAATGAAAAACTGAACTCATTAACAATGAAAAAAAACCACCATCTCTGGATTTAGAAACCAGTGGAACCCATAAAACTCTGCATAAATCAGAAAATCTGTGGTTAAAAAGCAGGCCATAAAAGGGGAAAAGGAAAAGCAATGGTTCATGTTTGTAGATAAATATAATGTACATTTTGTGGTATTTGAATTAAGCTATTCATACTCATTTCAGATCTCACTAAAACAAAACAAAAAACCAAAATGTAGCCAACAAAAACAAGTACCAGAGTTTAGTTTTCATAGTTTTATTTCAGGTAAAAGTGCATTTCTTAAAAAATGTTTCAATATCCAGTTTCCATTGGCAAGTGATAACAGTTAACCCTCAATGATTCATGAAAAGTTTTATTGTGAATCAAACATAGATTCTGCCCCCCTCAAGAGTCATAAAGAACCAGAAATAGTAACTGTAAGTGTGCCTGCTTCAAACACTGTATAAAGCAGTGGTCCCCTAACCTTTCTGGCAATAAGGATGAGTTTCGTGGAAGACAATTTCCACAGACAGGTGTTCCAATTTCCACAGAGAGAGGTGTTGGAGGAGATGGTTTCAGGATGAAACTGTTCCACCTCAGATCATCAGGTATTAGATTCTCATGAGCGCACAATCTAGATCTTGCATGTGCAGTTCACAATGGGGTTCATGCTCCTGTGAGAATCTAATGCCACCCAGGAGTTTGGGACCCCTAGTATAAAGCATTACACAATCAAATAAAACTGACTGCACCATTATTTCCATTATTTGCGGGTAACTGAGTAATTAACAAGTACTTCTGTTAGGTTTCAACTTAAATCATTTTTAAGACTTATCAAATATAAATACTTTGTGAATGTAAAACTAAGCTCTCTTACAGTTTACCAAATGATGGGGACAACAATATTATAGGGTTAATAAATGACTGATTTGGCGTCTATCAGTCTTTTTCTAAGTGCTATCAGTCAGGTCTATCCACAGGAGGTAGTGCAGAAAGCAACTGATAATTCACAGACCATCAAAGTCCCTTAACATCATGGTAAATACTAACTATAGTTTGAGAGTTTAAGTAGAAAAAAAAAGTGTACTTTTAAAGTACTCGTGTTTCCTAGTATCTGTGTAATTTGAGCAACAGTAAAACAGTAAAATCAGGAGAAGCCATTTTGGAAAATACAGGGGTAATAGAAATATGTAAGTATTCAAGACCTCACTCTGCCAGCTAGAAGCAAATAACTAAATTGACTAACATGCCATGTATGAGCAAAACCTTCCCCCATAAAAGGGATCGATAAACTCTTTTAAAAAAGGCCAGACAGTATTTTGACTGTTGGAAGCCATACAGACTGTTATACTACTAAACTCAGCCACCGTAGTAGGAAAGCAACTAAAGACAATACATAAATAAGCACAGCTGTTCCAATAACACTTTATTTCTGGATACTGAAATTTTAATTTAATATGTTTTCATGTGTCACAAAATATCCTCTTTCTTTTGACTTTTTTAACCATTAAAAAATGTAAAAACCAGTCTCAGCTCACAGGTAGTATAAAAAACAGGTGGCATGCTACCATTTGCCAATCTGTGCTCTGTAAAAACCTTAGAAGTTAAGACTGCCATCCTTCAGTTTCTATATTCAAAACCAATTTTGCTCTTAATTCTGTTTTCTTTTGGAAACCTCCTATTCTATAAAAATAAAAAATTCTTTAGACACTTGTTATTAATGTATCAAAATAATTGTTACACCATACTCTATTTTCAGTTCCATGATACTTTATTTTGAAGGTGATCTTCCTAGTTATATGTTGTTATCTGTTTAAGAAATAAAGCTGCCTTTTGTTGGAAATACTTATTAATTTACTGCTTTTGGGGGAGTAATACTGTATTTTAACATAATCCCTCAGGGTATTTAAGAACATCAATTATAATACTGTGCTATGTACAGAACAGCTCTCAGAGACTATAGGCTATCAGTTATTTCTGAAGTACATATGAGTATACAGGACAGGTTGTCTCTCTACTAAATGGACTATGCATTAAAATTCCAGCTCAATCTGCCTTTTCCATTCTCTTCAACTCATCACTTCTCAGTGCATCAATTTCTATCAGCATATAAGCTTCCTGTCCAGTAAATTTAGCTTTATCTACAATTATAAATTGGCACACTGTGGCCAAAAATATTCCCTCTGCTTCAAGTAGAGTACAAAAGTTAGTTTTTTTCTTACTTGTGACATCAACAATGGAAAATATTGTCTTCAATTTTTTGGGTAAGATGAAGGGTGATCTTTTATTCCAATGGTATTTAGAGTTTACCATGTCATATTTGGTTTTAACGGTTCTTTGGAGAAAGAAAGGCTTAGTATGTAAAGAAAAACATGATTAGGACCACACTGGAAAATTTAACATTCTATTTCAGAACTGAGTAAATTCTCACAACTGTTTACACTGCTATATTAAATATTTATAGATCTTCAAACTTCAATGACTTACATTTTAATAGCTACTTGCAAAGAGCAATATGTAAAGCCTGGCACATAACAGACTTACTAACTGGACATCAGAAAGCACGAAACCCAATTTGTTTTACAGATCAAACTATCAATAAATTTTGATAAACAAATTTTTAAAACCTATTACTTAACTTTCGGCTACATTTTCCTTAGTGCTTTCAGGGTAGTTCTTACAGATTATTTAAATATGTGAGGAAAATCTAACACCTTAACAGAATTCCAAGAAAAGCTCACTTTTCAAGAATCAAATCAGTCAACTCTTGCAAATTTAACTTTATAATGAAACAGTAATTTTCAACCACGAAATATAAAAGAAAATTAAGTGACTAGAGGCCTGCAGTATAATGACAGGGCGTATCTGCTAGACGGACTTCTTCATTACAGCACTACTAAATTTAACAGCCAGATTAATATTAGGGGTAGTGTCGATTTTCCATGTTTATTAATAAAATAATGACCCATAATAGAAGGCAAGATTTATTTAGAGACTAAATATATTCTAATACTTAGAAATCAACTTTTATGTTAATAAAAACATAACTCACAAATACTCATGAGAAAATACTTTGTCTAATTTGCCTTATCAATAAGATTCTTTATAACATGAAATTATTAAAGTCTGCCTATTTAAAAAATAAATCGTCCATATTTTAAAAAGGCTCTTAATAAAGAAGCAAGATGATGCTTAACTTTCTTAAAATGTTTGAACTTTTAAGACTTCAAAACCAGTCTATATCCCCAATTCATAAGACTGACAGAGTTTTTATAAAAGGACTTGAACCTGCTTGGGTTACCAAAACCTAATACACAGCCTGAAGCTTCTTAGGCCCATCTACCAGTGCAGTTCACAGGCATCTGTATGAATCACCTGGGACTGTGTTTAAAAAGACTCACGAGGCCCACTGCAGATCTACTGAATCAGAATCGGCTTGTTCATATGCACATCCAAGTTTGAGAAGCGCTATGTTAGAAATCAAAACCTCACTCTAATGTTTCTATCCAAAGGACAAGGTCTTTCTAATGGCTTAGGAATAAGACAGACATGGGTTGCAGTAATGAGGAAACAGTCTCCTCCGCACACCCAAGTTTTAGTCTAATAATGCCAACTAACTGCTGTTTTATAGCCTCCTAGGCTGAATGACAAATTAACTTCTGGAAAAATCAATTATGAAGAATATGAGATGAAACCTAGGCCTTTCTTACTGAATTAAAGTCAAAGTTGGAAGAAAAAAATTAACTCATTTATACTTTTTTTTTAAAAAAGCAATTACTCTATTCTCATTCCTTTACCTTAAAAAATAAAACTTCGGGGGGGGGGGGGGAAGGGGGAGGGATGGCATTGGGAGTTATACCTGATGTAAATGACAAGTTGATGGGTGCAGCACACCAACATGGCACATGTATACATATGTAACAAACCTGCACGTTGTGCACATGTAACCTAGAACTTAAAGTATAATAAAAATAAAAAATAAAACTTCACTTATATATTCATGATCCCCACCATTTCCTCTAATTTTGTTTGTTGCCTCACAACTTACTCTTCACATTTTTATGATGTTTAAATTGTAACAGAGTCTTTGACTATCTTATCTTCAAGCTGTACAGAAAAAAAAAATCCATGGGCAATGTTAGAATTAAAATTTTTTTTTTTTTTGGCAAGACAGAGACTTGCTCTGTCACGCAACGGCATGATCTCGGCTCACTGCAACCTCTGCCTAATAGGTGCAAGCAATTCTCATGTCTCAGCCTCCTGAGTAGCTGAGATTACAAGTGTGCACAAACATGCCTGGCTGATCTTTGTATTTTTTGTAGAGACAGGATTTCGACCCATTGGCCAGGTCAGTTTTGAACTCCTGGACCCAAGTGATCCACCTGCCCCGCCTTCAATCCTGCTTTTAATGTTCAGGTTTAAATCCTGTTTTTGACTGTATTATCCAATAGCATTATTTAACCTGATTCAACCTTTAACTATCTGAAATTAGAATAAAGCAACATATGATTCAACAATGGTTTTCAAACTTGTACAAGTGGCAAAGCAGTTTTAATGATGAGGTCACTGAAATACTGAAAATTTAAATCTACTCTAAAATTCAAAATAGATTTCATACATATAAAAATGATGGGCCAGGAGCGGTGGCTCACACCTGTAATTCCAGCACTTTAGGAGGCTGAGGCAGGTGGATCATCTTGAGGTTAGAAGTCCGAGACCAACGTGGCCGATATGGTGAAACCCCATCTCTACTAAAAATACAAAAATCCAGTTGTGGTGGCAGGCGCCTGTAATCCCAGCTACTCGGGAGGCTGAGGCAGGAGAATCACTTGAACCCAAGAGGTGGAGGATGCAGTGAGCCGAGATCACACCACTGCACTCCAGCCTAGGCAGCAAGGGCGGAACTCCATCTCAAAAAAAAGAAAATGGCCGGGCGTGGACGTTCACACCTGTAATCCCAGCACTTTGGGAAGCCAAGGCAGGCAGATCACGACATCAGGAGATCAAGACCATCCTGGCTAACAGTGAACCGCTCTCTACTAAAAATACAAAAAATTAGCTGGGTGTGGCGGCAGGCACCTGTAGTCCCAGCTACTCAGCAGGCTGAGGCAGGAGAATGGCGTGAACCTGGGAGGCAGGGCTTGCAGTGAGCCGAGATGCACTCCAGCCTGGGTGACAGAGTGAGACTCTCTCAAAAAAAAAAAAAAAAAAAAAACCCAACAAAAAGATACTACACTACACTCCTGTATGCCACTAGTTTTTTCTTCTTAAATATGCATAAGACAATTAAGACACCACATTTGAGTGTTCTTATTATTATCTGACATTTGTTTTATTAACCATTAGAAAATATTTGAAAAACGAATTCCATTTTAATAGTGAGAACACAGTGGAGCTAATCATGGAATATTAATGTTTTGCTATTTGGGAATTACTAAGGGGGAAATTTGCAGGAAATTTTAAGGCAAGAATATTGCAAGTTAGTTGCCAAAAATATATGCTTATAGCCATAGCAAAATGAAGATTCAGCATGCTTGTCTTTGCTCCCAAATACTTTAAATGCAACCTTATTAAACTACAATGTTTTTAAAATTAATGCTTGTGCTTACATAAAATTCAGTGATTTAAGTACATGATACTCACTTGGTCACATTTTCTGCTATTACTGTTCGGCTTCCCAAGAATTTCATTCAATCAGCAAGTTTAGTTCACACAAATGTTAAGGCACATAGTCATGAAACGAGCTAATTTTAATTCTGAAGTGTGTTAGGAACGTAACCTGCTCCCTTATGCCCCAAACATATATACATACCTGCTTATTCATACCTGTTTGCTAAAAACTCATGTGCACCTCTTTACTGTTAAATATAATTTGGGAAATACATGATGTAAAATGTAAATCATAATTATAATTCCTTCTAAAGAAATTAGTATTTTTCTCTAGTTTACTTCAAGCCACAATCCTTAATTCAATGATCCCAGAATTCTTTATAAAACCATCCTTGGTATACGAATATCTTATTTAGACCCAAAAATATCTGTGGTTATGATGAATTTATGATGATGAAAAAAGACACCAACTTTTATAGGGGCTGATGAAAAAAGACACAAAGTTTTATAGAGATCCCTGAATACAGGAGAGCTAACTAGGCACAAGGATTAAACTTTCTATGACTTGCTGTAGAACGTGTGCCTTGCTAAGTAGGGATTAGCTTCTGAATAAAACGTGAAAACTGGGATCACTCACTCATTCTATTCAGAGAACAAGTGAGATATATTGTCAGTTTAAAAAGATGAAACAAGTATGGGAAGTCAGGCACTAATATTAGTTGGCAAAATTTACAAAGGTTTTAATTACATACCTATTTAAAGAAAGAAAACCTAGGCAAAACAGACACATATTAAAAACAACAGTTTCAAATTTCTTCCAAGTTTGTTTTTAGATGAAGGTTTAAAAAGCAGATCAACTCTAGATTTCGTACAGTCCAACTTGCTGTGAAATACTGAAACTAACTTTCCTTTAAGAAATGTAAGGAGGCACACTTTCTAGTGGCTGATACCCTCTTCCAAACCAAAAGTAGTAAGAAGGTAAGGGTAGGAACAGCAAAGTTGTTGTGTAACATTTTCTTATTTCTATAATTTTACTTATACTGGATACTTTTAAAAAATAAATTCATGTTTTAACTAAGACTGTTAACTAAGTACAAAACTATTGTTGTTGTATTTGCAGATACAGAATCCTACAAATATGTGCAACAAGTCCATGAAGCACTTCTACCGTCCATACTGATATTTCAGTATTTAATATATACAAAATGTTTCTATTGAACAGAACCAAGGTATTCACAATAAGCTGCAGAAAAACCCATGCAGTTAACGAAGAATGAAATTTATAAATTAAAAACATTGTCATCTATACATAATGTACAATCATGCATTTAAAAATCAATACTAGACGTCTCATAAGAATAAATTTTCACAGTCAACTGCTGCTGCACGAATATTTGCTAATGCAAATGAATAAAATCTTAGTAAATTCTGTATTAATATTTTAACCCCCAGAAGTTGCAACTTTTCTCATTTTTCTTGAAAGCTGTCCAAAGTTGACATATGCAGGAAAAGTTTCAATTCTTTCGTATTTCATTTGAGGTTTTTAACCAAAAACAAACTTCCTAAACCTCAGGCCGAACAAACATGAATTAAACAAACAAATGAAAGTATAAATACCTTTATCAGTTCAGCAAAAACTCAAAGAAAAATATTCAATTTTACTTAAAGTATTTTAACATGTTTCACCAGAATATGCACAGGTTTAAGAAAGTATGAAATAAACTGTATAGTTCTATTACCAGTTTTGCTTTCACATCTCAGATCATTAAGTTTCCTGAAAAACCACACGTAGCAGCCAAGAAAATACATTATATGAAAAAAAAGATCTTACATAATGAACTTACAAAATTGAACTTACACAATAAGCCACTGTCCTTCAGGGTTTGAAATGTTATCAACTTTGCAAACAGTCTCTTCTTTGAAATTGTGCTATTATTTCAGAACTTGTTTCCTCAATCAAGAAATCCAGTGATGTTTAAAAAAAACCTTCAATTTTCTCTTAAAATACTAAATAGAATTTTCATGGGATGGTGATCTCCAACGTGACTGTAGATTTTTTATTATACAGTTTGCCATACTACTTAGTTTCTCATGCATTTCAAATAGTTGGCTTCCTGAATAATTATGAAGATCTTCTGAATCCAGCTGAAGAGCAAGAGCACTAATCTGTGCCACAAGATTTTTGGATAATGGAGTTTCTAACGGAACAGGATCAATTATATCTAAAAGAGAAAAAAAGCACAACTAAATCTATACCAGACAAAAACTAAATTATTTACATGATCTTTTAAGTTAGTCCAAGTGCCTAGGTTTCAAATTGAAAGCGCAGGCTTAGGTACCTCACTCTTCATGAGGACAAGTGGACAAAAAAAAATCTACCATAGCTGCTGCTTATTATCATTCTTCTTATTATTATTATGAGATAGAGCCTCATTCTATTGCCCAGGCTGGAGTGCAGTGGCGTAATCTCGGCTCACTACAGCCTCTGCCTCCTGGGTTCAATCCATTCTCCCACCTCAGCCTCCCAAGTAGCTGTAATTACTGGCGTGCACCACCACGCTAATTTTTGTATTTTCAGGAGGGACGGGGTTTCATCATGTTGCTGAGGGTGGTCTCAAACTCCTGACCTCAAGCGAACCACCCACCTTGGCCTCCCAAAGTGCTGGGATTACAGGCATGAGCTACCATGCCCAGCCTACCACAGTTTATTATTCTGTGCTATTCTCATAGATTATTCTGTGCTATTAAAGAAATTTAAAAATGGGTAGACTACTTCATTTATTAATATGACTAGAAGTATATAGTTTATATCCTTGAGACCTTGATGGAGAAGTTGACAAGAAAAACAAGTAGACACATTTGATGTCCATTCGTTTAGTTTTTCACATACTTCACATTAAACATAAAATAATTGTTGAAATAATAAGGCATGGTCAAATTAGATTAAAACTGAAAACAAAGTATTTCAAGAAAGTCAGCTGATCTTCTAAATAAAATTATCCCACTTTGCTAAAATATACCTGAGGCAAGTCTTTCCTCATCAGGTGACAAAGATTTATTTTCTATTCCATTTACTGTTTTTTCAGAAATATCAAAAACTGGAATCTCTTCTAGTCCACGAGTCTTCACCTTGTTTACACAGTTGGAGCAGAAAAAAGGCAAAACAAAACCAAAAACAAAAACAAATTAAAATTTACTTTTAATAGGAGTAATAGTACAAACACTGGAAAACATATTGTATGAACCTATGTTCTACCTCCCATCACAAGAGCTAATACTGCTAAGAAAGTAGGTTCTAACTTCACAAAATACAGCATTACAAATTATTTCCTCAAAGAGAGGGTTAGAATTTAATATTTCATAATGGTTTTCTCAGGAAATATAGCCATGGCAGCTAAGAAAATTACATTCTATTTCCCAAGTTCAAGAATGTGGTATAGCCGGGCGCGGTGGCTCTCGCCTGTAATCCCAGCACTTTGGGAGGCCGAGACGGGCGGATCACAAGGTCAGGAGATCGAGACCATCCTGGCTAACACGGTGAAACCCCGTCTCTACTAAAAAATACAAAAAACTAGCCGGGCGTGGTGGCGGGTGCCTGTAGTCCCAGCTACTCGGGAGGCTGAGGCAGGAGAATGGCGTGAACCCGAGAGGAGGAGCTTGCAGTGAGCTGAGATCCAGCCACTGCACTCCAGCCTGGGTGACAGAGCGAGACTCCGTCTCAAAAAAAAAAAAAAAAAAAAGAATGTGGTATAAAAAAGTCTATACCAGAGACTTCCAAGCTTAAATAAAATACAGATTTTTTTTTTTTTTAAGAACACAATTTTCTGGCTGGGTGCGGTGGCTCACCCCTGTAATTCCAGCACTTTGGGAGGCCGAGGTGGTGAGATCACTTGAGGTCAGGAGTTCCAGACAGCCTGGCCAACATAGTGAAACCCCATCTCTACTAAAAACACAAAAATTAGGGTGCCTGTAATCCCAGCTATCCGGGAGGCTGAGGCAGGAGAATTGCTTGAGTCCAGGAGGTGGAAGCTGCAGTGGGCCGAGATCACGCCCCCATGCACTCTGGCCTGGGTGACAGAGTGACACTGTCTTTAAAAATAAAATAAAATAAAATAAAATACAATTTTCTTAAGTGTTTCTAGGACTTACGGACCACTGGTTGAGAAAATACTAAGTTCAGTAAGTTAACTTTCTGAAAATAGTAAGTTCAGTAACCATATGACTCAGCAATTCCACTTCCGGGTATATATACAAGAGAAATGAAATCATCTATCCATATAAAAACTTGTAGACACAGCAGCATTACTCGTAATAGCAAATGGTGGAAACAACCCAAATGTCTGTCAACTGGATAAACAAAATGTGGTATATACATATAATGGATATTATTCAACCTCAAAATGCAAACTTTTGAGGATAAACCTTGAAAACATTATGCCAAGTGAAAGAAGCCAGTCACAAAAGATCACAAGTTGTACAACCCCACTTTTATGAAATATCTAGAATAGGCAAATCTATAGAGGAAAAGTAGGCATTGGCTGGGCAGTGGAAATGAGGAGTGATAGCTAATGGGTCAGTGTTTCTTCTTTGGGTGATGAAAAAAGACTCAAAATTAGATCATGGGGAATATTATTTAACTGAATATATTAAAAACTAATTGTCCATATAGGGTAGGTGAATTTCACAAAATGTAAACTGTATCTTAGGAAAGCTGGTAAAAAAACCTAATTCTCATAGACTTTCCCAGGACCCATGGAAACTGAATAAGAAAATACTTTAGAAACTAAATCTGTGAGACAGAAAATTACTAGTAGTTTTGGTTCTCTCTTATGAGTAACCGGTTAACAAACATTTAGAAGATCACAAGTAAGTTAATATAAAATCAAGGACCTTCAAGAATACAGCAGAAGTCTTCAGTGGCTGGCAAACCCCAGGTCTGAGAAATTCTGATTCAGAACACTGCTTACTCTATTTTTCATGTATTCAAAACTTCTGATACAGGTTGAGTATGCCTACTCCAAAAACGGAATGTTTTTTGGATGGAATGGAATCCAAATTTGAAGCTTTTTGAGCACTGACATGATGCCTAAATGCTCTAATGAGTGTTTTGGATTTCCAGATTAGGGATGCTCAACTGACAAGTAGCTGTATAATGCAAATATCCCAAAATCGAAATAAATCTGCTAAAGTCCGAAACATTTCTGGCCCTAAGCAATTCAGATAAGGAATACTCAAAGGAATACTCAATCTGTACTGCCAATGGATAGAGGGTCTCTGAATGGGTTTCAGTAGTCTGAATCCTTCTGAAATTATACACAAAATATTCTGTATAGTTTTATAGCAGGGAAGAATCTTAGCTTTCATCACCATCTTGAAAAATGCCCAATGACCCAAAATGTTCAAGTGCACAATACTGACAAAAAGGAAAAGTAAGAAAAATAAGTCACAAATGTGGTAGGCATCAAAATCAAAATACTGTGACCTACAAATTTGTGTGGTTTTGGTAGATATTTGGATTTGAACATCTAGGTTATAGCAGTAGCAGCCATGGAATCAAATACCAAATGGTGGAAATGAAAGAGAGAAGGGGATGAACAGAACTCAAAGAGAAAACAATTTAAACATTTATCTGAGGTGCAAATACATAAAGACAGTACAAAATAAATGAATCAATTTCCCTGTGCCATTATGAAGTGATCTTTTAACAAACTTCTGTAACTGTACTGCTACGTCATTTATTTATATACATCGTAGCTAACATCTAAGTTTTTACCTGCTGCTCATGATATATTCTGAGAGCCTTTTTTACATTGGACACTTTTGGAGAACGGATAGGAAGAGTTTTTATTTCAGATGCTGTAAGAGTACTCAAATCACCAATAGTTTTTATATTCTTAGCTCTAATGAGTTGTCCCAGGCCTCTTGCCCTACACAAAACAGAAATAGGAAATTATAATTATACAATTTTACTTATATGCTATTTGCAAGGGTTTATCCAGTTGAATTTCTCCATTTAAGCTCAATCATAACTGAGGTTTGCCCACAGTGAAGACAGGCACATGTATGTGTAATTTAAAATAAAATTTGAATCTGATGTGTGTGTCTGGTATAAGCAATAGTACTGGAAACTGAATGAGCCTATTGCGTACCTTGTGCTTTACATACATCTCTTTAATAGATAATTCTTAAGTATGCATAATCGCCTCCCCAACTTTAATCAGAAATGGACTTGGTATGTCTGACACACATTATTGAATCATTAAATTCCTCAGAGAATTTTAAGAATACTCCATCCCCTATTGGGGATTATGCCATGACAGGGCAGCCTGATTAACAGAGAAACTATCTCAAGGCATCACAAACTACCTAAAACAATTCTTTTAATCAAGATAGAGTGAACGACCTACACGCAGGCATTTAAGTTTCCAAGACTTAAAACATCAAGGAAATAAACTTCTAATTAGAAACAAAACAAAACACCTGATCAACAGGTTTTATGTATGTGAGTCTCATGCTTCTTACACATGATGACTTAACAGCTATGTAGTTTTGGTGGTAATCTTTGTAAACTACATCCTATAAAGTAGAAATGATATTCATATATTCCTCATAAGGTTTATATTTGGATTAAACAAGATAATGGATATAAGGGTTCAATGCAGCACCTGAAATATTACGCATACATCTTACTATATTAAGATAAATGTTTCTCATATTGCCTTATCTGGCCTACCTTCTCAGTTGTATTTTTATTTCAAAAATAAAATGTGTGTGAGAGGAATACATGCCAATCAATTCTAAACATGAGAACCAAGCATTCAAACAGTCTTCTTAAATAAAGTGGCATCTTGGAATATAACCAAGAAGCCTAAATAACCACTTACCACATGTTTGATGTAATCTGAGGTAAAATGATGTCAACTGGTGCCACACAGTTCACCAAAGCTGGGTAAACACTTTCTGTTGGGCATGGTATGGACTCTTTGGCCATTTCTGAAATCTTAGAATAAATTTCAGAAGCTGTTACACAGAGGTCAACCGACTGAACATGAAAATATAAAGTGACATGAAAACTAAAGCACTTCTTACTAAACACTTCTTTGAGCTCTTAAATTTAGGGCTACGTGATCCTGGGGACAGAAATCCTTTGGCTGAAGTGGTATTATGCTAGATAGAAGAAAGGAGAGAAAAAAACACTCAGAACCCTAGATGACTATAATTTTACAATTTTTACAACTTAGACTGCAATCATGTCTTTAAAATTTCAAAAAAACATAAAAAGAGTAATCTACTACCTAATCAATTACTTGCTGGATCATTACTGCCTCTTACCACCTCTTCTCTTCCTTTCTGCTTACCGTGTAGCAGACAAAAGAATGTATTTCAAACCAAGGAAGAAGTTTTTCAAATATGTAGTTTATTTTATGACACATCATGCACATGTAATTCTGTGTCTGTATACGTATATGTACATTTTAAAGCCTATAGCTTACCTTAGATTGTGTAGTAGGAGAAGTTTTCACACTTTTTCCTATAGGAGAACTATTTGAAGAATGGGACCTAACAATAGAGCATCGTCTATCAATGTCATCTGCCAATCCTGCTTGGTATATTGGATCTGCAAAGGAGACACGGCGAACCTGAAAACACAGGTCAGGATTTTACTTAACAAAATTAAAGTTTTTAAAAAATTACACCATACATTTTCATTATGAGATTACCCAAAAATAGAACGTGGGTTTAGAAAAAAGTCAGCTGCACAGTTCGTAACAACTGCCTTCACAGATCATATTAACTCAATACCTCAATTCATTCTAATTTTCTATATGTTAAACTGTCTCTGCATAATACCAAAGACTGTGAAAAAGGTATAGTAGCAAAAACTGAACAAAGCCACATGTGGCAGTTAGAAGTGTATGATCTAGATTCTAGTAAGTTTATGGGATTACCAGATGAGAAAGAAAACTGATGTAAAAACAGAAATAGGCCTGGTGCGGTGGCTCACGCCTGTAATCCCAGCACTTCGGGAGGCCGAGGGAAGCAGATCACCAGGTCAGGAGTCCAATATCAGCCTGACCAACATGGTGAAACCTTATCTCTACTAAAAATACAAAAATTAGCCGGGCTTAGTGGCGCATGCCTGTAATCCCAGCTACTCAAGAGGCTGAGGCAGGAGAGTCCCTTGAATGTGGGAGGCGAAGGCTGCAGTGAGCCGAGATCGTGCCGCTGCACTACAGCCTGGGCGACAGAGTGAGACTCCGTCTCAAAAAACAAGCAAGCAAGCAACAAAACAAAACAAAAAACTTAATCTCTAGATTCTCAGCAGAAGAATTTTCAGTGGATCTTGCAAAGTTTATACACCATATGAATAACAGGAACAGGGATTTTGAAGAAACTTTTTTTTTTTTTTTTTTGAGACAGAGTCTTGCTCTGTCGCCAGGCTGGAGCGCAGTGGCACAATCTCAGCTCACTGCAACCTCTGTGTCCTGCGTTGAAGCGATTCTCCTGCCTCAGCCTCTCAAGTAGCTGGAACTACAGCTGTGCGCCACCACGCCCAACTAATTTTTGTCTTTTTAGTAGGGACAAGGTTTCTCCATGTTGGTCAGGCTGGTCTTGAACTCCCAACCCTCAGGTGATCCACCCGCCCTGGCCTCCCAAATCCCACGCCTGGGATTACAGGTGTGAGCCACCTAGCCTGGCAGAAGGAACATTTTCAAAGTATGTTCGTTGAAGGCAAAAAGCCAGGTGTCATGTCTATATATGCACGCTTGTATATATAAAATGTATTCTACAATGAATAGTAGGTTCAAGTTCAAAATTAAGGAATGCCAACATCATACCTTTACAGTACATCTATTTTGTTAAGTAGAAGACAAGTTGAGTTATGTAAATACATGTAACTTTTCCTACTTTTTAATTCATTCATTCAACAAACTATGTGAAAGGCACAGGGCCTGAAGCTAAAGCATATATATATATTATAATCCAACTTTTCTAAAGTAAAAGATCTATAATTTAGCTGAGGAAATGGGGATATAAATAACTATAAATAAGATCATATCTACAAGTTGATGAAGGCACATGAGATTTAATTAGATATGGTCTGGAACACATATGTAAAATGTAAAACAGCATAATGTTTCAACACACAACAACTGTTAAATCTGCTTTATCAATGGCAGTGTTGCCTATATTCCTAAATCTGTTTCCTCATATTATGGTATTGGGAGCCAAAAAGATGTTAGGAGCTTTATCAATTTTGCCAAAAGTGAACAATGTGCAAAGCTGCATAAAGATCTTTAGTGTTGTAAAATGAAAGATTTATCTAAAAAGCTTCAGTCTCCTTTTTTCAAAACCTTTTCTTCTACCTATCTTTTCCCTAGCAACCATTATGGTAAATAATCAAATGAGTGGCCATATAATAATATTTTGTCATTCACCAGAGGTCACTGTATGGCCAAAATATCCCAACCAAATACTGGGTTCCTTAATATTCAGCCTCATTCTCCTTACCTTGTTAACAGGGGATGAGATTTCCTCTTCTTGGGATCTTTTTAGTCCTCTCTTTAAAATGCTCGTAGATGGAGAAGCCAAAGGAGACCAGACACAGCGTGTCTGCATGCCACTAGGACTGTCATTTGCTGACAGAAGTGAAGGATCAAGTTCCCTTAGTTTTTGAGGAGATGCATTATTGTCTTCTGTTATTAGTTCAGAGATAGCTGTTCCAGATGTCAGAGACTGTGATGGTTCCTCCACTTTCTCTGAAGTATGGTGATCTTCCTGTAAAATATCACTTTCCATTACCATGTGATTGCTATCTAATTTTTCTTCAGATTTATTACATTCAGTATTTGTTTCAGTTTTATTAGCGTCAGTGAGTCCTTCTTCGGTGCTCATTTCAACTGTGTCACGAACAAAGTTTTCCACTTCTGCAGTCAACATTTTTGTTTCAGCTTCATCAGGCTTTGGGGTTTTGGTATTTATGCCCTCATTCTCTGTTTCACCATCATGACCAGTTTCAGCCTTCAACTCGCCAATCATCATTTCTTCATCATTTTTCATTTCTGTATTTGTTTCTTCAGATGATTGTGGATCAGACACATCATTTAGTTCCCCAGCTGCTGTTTGATCAGAAATCTCAGTTTGAGCATTCAATTTTACAGGTGTAGTATTATCAGAAAGACTAATATCTGAATTAAATTCCTTAGTTGCTACTTCTTTAGCATTCAGTTTAGCTGTGTCTGCTTCAGAGTCATCATTTCTTTTATTTTCTATTGCTGCTTCTTCAGAAATACCAGTTTTGGTTGTCTCTTGTTCACGGAAGCTAGCTTCATTTCCTACATCCAATTCCATAGTTTCTACTTTCTCTAGATTGGATTCTGTTACTTTACATGCATTTCCTTCAACAGTAACATTCTCGAGACTCATTTCCATTTTGGGGGTTTCTTCTGGTTTTTCTTTTGTCTCCAAAGATTCCTGTGAAACATTTTTCGAGTCACCTAAACACGGGCCAACAGTTTTAAAATTTTCATTAGGTGACTCTTGGCTTTCAAGAGACATTGCTTCACTAGAATCCATATCACAAGCTTCCTCTCCAAAGTTTACTATTCCAGAAGGAAGAGATTCTTGCATAGTGTTTTCTTTTGATTTGGTTTCAGAAATAATTAATGAATCATTAATAGTATCATTATCCTCTTTGAGACCCAAATGAAAATTCACACTATGATGTTCATCTAAAAATTGTCCTTCAGAATATGGATTAGCTTGAGAAGTTTCTGACGTGCTTACAGGTGCTTGCGCATCTGCCTTTTTTGTTTCACTAACCTCTACATCATTATTTTCTGTATTCTTTAACCCAACGAGTGACTTTTCCTGAGGCTGTGATTTTTCCCCACAGCAATCACAACCTTTAGATCTCCTCACTCTCCTACTTCTCTTGTGTTGGCATTCAAGTGTTTGAAATGTTTTTTCTGAAAGCGAAGAAACATCTGATATCCCGATTTTTGAGGATTCTCCCAAACTACAATTATCAAAAGAGTCTCGCTTATGTAATCTCTTAATGGCATTTCTAGTCCTTAGATTTGATTCTGGCACAGGTAGACTTGTAAAGGAATGTTCAGCATATTTGCTAGTTTCATTTTTTTCCTCACATGGATTTGGTAAATCATCAGGAACTTGCAATAAATCTGAAGTTACTGTAGAATCCTGACATATTACAGTACTACTTTCATCTTGTTTTTCACAAATCTGAGGTTTTATGTTTACGTCTTCTTGGGAACTTGCTTTACCATCATGTGACTGATTTTCAGCTTTTATACATTCCTGTTTCACCACTTTCTCTTCTTGATCTTGAATGTCAACACTTTCGTTGCTTTTGTTTTTCCATTTTCCAGATCTCTTCTTCCTAGAACCTTCTTCTTTTGCCTCCGAACTATCAGATTCTGAGTTTTCAATGCTGGAAAGCAAACCCTGAGAGGCTCTTCTTGTTTGATACCGTGTTCGGCCTCTGACTAGTTTCTCAGAGGACTTATCTATATCCTGACTACCATCCCCCTCAGACTTAATGTTATCAGGGTCTGGCTTTTTTTTGTTTTGTTCAGTTTCTGCATTAGCACTGGTTTCCCCAAGAGTCTTCTCATGTAAATTATTTCCTTTCTCAATTAAATTCTCCGGTACAGTTTGTTCAGAAATCAGTTTTTGTTTAGGTAAAACATCATCTTTTATATGCAACGGACTCTTCTGAAGAGGTTTTTCTTCTTCCTTACGTCGTTCCTTTTTTTGATGATTATTTTCTTTATCTTGGCTTTCAGTGGTCGACTCTATTACTTCTGAACGTCGCCTTGACGACCGTCTAAGGATTTTCTGATTTGGAGTTATCAGAACCAGACTATCCTCATTTACCAATTGATCTGTTGATAATACTACTGGGGGTGTATTTTCTTTGGATTCCAAATTAATTTCTACATTTTTCTCCTCAACAGTATTAGTTTCCAATAATACAGCATTTTCCATTGTTGCTGCTTTAAGCTTTGTATTGTCATGCTCCATTACAGATTCAGAAAGATGAACCTGATTATCTGACACACATTCTGTTTGATTAAGCAAACCAGATGGGTTATTTTCTAAGACTACCATGCCTTCAATAGATTCCTCAGTATTTTTCTCCTGCTCAGATTTTATTAAGGGCTTAGACCTTTTATTCCCTGTTTGTTCAGCTTTACCAGCTCTCCGGCTTGATCTCTTAGTTCCATTCACTATTTTTTCAGAATCAGATTTTGAAAAAGTCCCTTCTCTTTGCTTTGCTTTTGGTAGAAAATCTGTTTTAATCATGGTTTCCTGGTTATTTTTCACTGTAACAGTTGATGAAATATTATTCAAGGGGGATGGACTAAAAGGTCTATTTTCTGAACCATCAAACTTCTCCAAAGTAATAAAGGTTTGCCTCCGACTTGTAGGACATGGGGGAGTTCCAGAAACAGTGGCATTAGAAACTGAACTACTGCTGACAACGAAAGAATTTTCTGTACTAGATGCACATTCAGTTGATGTTTTCTTTGATGAAATTAAAGCTTTTTTTCTGTCATCATTATTACTGTTCGACATTTCTGGACTGGTTTTGTCAAGAGAACCACACTCATTATTTGAAAGGGAGGCCTTTTCAAGATGTTCATCCGTACCACGGTCTTCCGTGACATCTTGAGGAATGACACTGTCACTGTCCATTTGCTCCTCCTGCACA
Source organism: Macaca mulatta (assembly GCF_049350105.2). Taxonomy (NCBI): domain Eukaryota; kingdom Metazoa; phylum Chordata; class Mammalia; order Primates; family Cercopithecidae; genus Macaca; species Macaca mulatta. The sequence continues at coordinate 56,418,221 of NC_133417.1, read as the reverse complement.
GAAATACATATATATATACACACACACAGATTAATAGCTGGCAAACGAGTTTGACTTTCTGGGAAAACTTTAGTGTAAAACTTCAGTAACCCAAAGATAGTCACTGACATAATATATGGCAACTATTCCAAAGTTAGTGGTAGATACCTAATAGTTTGTGTTCCTAATAGTAAACATTCAAGAAAAGCCAAGTACATTTATTTTACACACACACACACACACGCACACACGCACACTGACTAGTGTCTGCTGATATTCTGCTAGTATCTGAATGGGAGTTAACAGGAAATCATACAATAAATCTACAATAAATCTTAAAATTAATAAATGGAAGACCTACAGACATTTCAGCAGTTTAACAGACTGTATAATAGAAGGGTGATTCTAAAAAGCCCAAAATATGAAATGCCAAACATACCGTAATCATCATCTTAGAATCTTCCTTTGGTTTTCTGGTTAAAGTAGGAATTTCCCTGAAATAAACATAAGAATATTGCTTTTATAATTGTTTGACAATGAATAAAACAGATATAAAAGTTTGATGGCTTCTGTACTTACATAGACTCTTCCTGACTATACTGAGTAAATAAGGTATCCTGGGAAACATCCAGATTATTATACATGGCAGGAATATCACACCTGAAAAAAACTGTATATAAGTAACTTCAAAAACCGGATGATATCCTGACAATTAGCAATTAAACTTATGGCCAGGGACGGTGGCTCACGCCTGTAATCCCAGCACTTTGGAAGGTTGAGGTGGGAGGGCTGCTTGAGCTCAGGAGTTCAAGACCAGCATGGGCAACATGGCGAAATCCTCTCCCTACAAAAAATAAAAAATTAGCTGGGTATGATGGCATGCATCTGTAGTCCCAGCTACTTGGGAGGTTGATGTGGAAGGATCACTTGAGCCTGGGAGGCAGAGACTGCAGTGAGCAGAGATCATGCCACTGTACTCCAGCCTGGGTAACAGAGAGAGACTCTGTCTCAAAAAAAAAAATAAAACAAAACATCAAAAGAAACTTACAATTCTACTAAATTGTTATAAAATCATAACCTAAAGGTGTATTTCCCAGATATTCCATCAAACTGTCTTCCCCTCCCAATCTACCTCAGAGAAGAAATTCAGTTTATAAATATTTGGTACATTACTAGGTTAGCTTTATACATTATGAAATGCATTTATGTACAGTATAACTTTTGGCATTAAAATTCAGTACATGTGGCTGGGTGCGGTGTCTCACGCCTGTAATCCCAGAACTTTTGGAGGCCGAGGCGGGCGGATCACAAGTTCAGGAGATCGAGACCATCCTGGCTAACATGGTAAAATCCCGTCTCTACTAAAAATACAAAAAAATTAGCCAGGCATGGTAGCACGCGCCTGTAGTCCCAGCTACTCGGGAGGCTGAGGCAGGAGAATGGCGTGAACCCAGGAGGCAAAGCTCACAGTGAGCCGAGATCGCACCACCGCACTCCAGTCTGGGCGACAGAGCAAAATTCCATCTCCAAAAAAAATTAGTACACGTATTTTAGTTCTAAACACAAAGTTACGGTTTTCTTGCATGAAATCTAAGCTTGAATATCAAATACCCAACTCAAGATAAAAGGCCTACAAACCGCTTTGTTTTGAGAACTTCTTTTTGATGCTCAGTTAAAATTCTTTCCTTTGCATCTTTTCCTTGTGGAGGTATAAACACAAAGTCAGTAGACTTTTCCTCTTCCAAAAGAATTTCATTCTTTACTTTTAAAGATGAAGATTCAAGTTTCAGCTGCAGATTTGAAAAAATAAGCAAATGTACATTTTAGTTTCCAAATTATTTTCCAATATTTCTATCACTCTCTTCTAATAATGACACCATTTTTCAATAGTGATTACGAAGTTCATGATACTCATGATCAATAACAAATTAGTACAATGTTCCCCACTTTCTTTCTGCATCTAATAAGTACTGAGAAAGTAGAAAATATTAAATCTCTTTACAAAGTAGGCAAGTCTGTGCTTAACTACAAAGTATGGACAAAACCGTTTGTCAGGCCAACACATGGAAATGAACTGATTTGGAGGGAGGAGAGTATATTTGCAGCTCTCAAGTTGAGGCAGGACTTAGTCAAGTAAAAGTCACCAATACAATATGCCCTACATACAATTAACTTTGGTACTACAATGTTATCTTAATAAATGTTCATTGGAACCATTGCTTTAATTCTACTTTTAGCTGCTACAAGAATGTGGCAGAGGTATTCTTAAAAAATAACACTTTTCTTTCATTTCACCAGGGCCATGGTCTCAAGATTCTAGAATAACCTTTACTGGAGGCCATGAAAGAGAGAACTGTTGTCTAAACGTCAGTTAACTGGCAACCAGCATGATACTTAGTTCAGATTTGAGCTTAACATAGGTGTCTTATCTAGGCATTATTTATTTCTAATCAAAATATTAAGTTCTGAAATAACAATTCTAAACAAAAGTTCTAAAATATTTTCCTCTTGTGCTACCTATGTTATTCATAACTGTCTCATTCCATCTCGAGGGGGCTGCTGCCTGGAATAACTACATGTAACAGTTACATAGAAATTTATCTTTCCTAACCAGGAATCATCACCTAAGGCTTCCAGGTTACCATGCTATCCTGGTATTGCTAAGCATTACACAGAAACTTATCTTTCCTAACCAGGAATCATCACCTAAGGCTTCTAGGTTACCATGCTATCCTGGCAGTCTTTCTAGACCAAATGCTCTCAATTCCCCTGCAATCCCAACCTTTATTTAGTCTTTTACAGTTTTTCCATCCGATTTTCAAAGTTGTATGTAAGTTACTATATACTTTATCTTTAAAAATTTGATTAAATATACTTTTGAAAACATACTTTGGCTGCTGGTTTCGTATTTTCTTTTTTATTCTTTGTTTGTGCCAAAAATGAATCTCTTTTTCCATTTGATTTTCTCTCCATGCCACTTATCTTCACATTTAATTGTGAATTTTCTGTCTGTTTTAATAAAAACGAAACAATTTCATTAAATACAACAGTAATATTTTGCTTTTCCTTTTCACGTTTTAAAAATTCCTGCCCAATAAATAGTAACTGGAAATAATGTCAAAATTTTTCTAATTATTCAATCCTATAAAAATCGAAGGAAGGAAAGTCACTGTCTAATTCAATAATCGCAAATGGCTTTGGTGTCTCTTTTATACTAGCTGTTTAATACCAATCAATTTTATGAATTCTGAAAATGAGACATATCACATAAATACATAAAGTGAATTAAATTACTAGATTCAAACACTCTAGCTGTAACTGAAAATATTTCTAAGAGAATATTCGAAGCCATAGAACTTTAAACATAAAACAACTGAGGGTTAATAAAGCATGTATGATAGAGCATATTTCCCCTCAACAGAATTTTACAGACGAAATACCACTGAACTCTTTAACAAGTCTAAATTGTTAGTTATCTGGCAGAAAATTTTTACTTCAGCCAAAACCAAATGCGATACTTAGTTGGCTATTAACAGTCTTTTTTCTCTGAAAGATTCTAAACAAAAACTACCTATACCCTAGCTGCTCCTGAACAGATAATAAGTTTTCTAAGAACACTCCAGCTCACAACTCTATAGTACTAGTGCCTTTAACTCCTAGATCTTCAGGCAGTAATAAAATATTATTAGCCAAAGAAACTTTGCTCCTAATGCGATGTGACAGCAAAGATGTGTTTTTCTGATAGAAGAAATGAGAAAATCAATTTTTTAAAAATGAGAAAATGAACAGCAGCTCTGGCTTAGACATGACTTAGTAACCATTATTTCCAGTTTTTCCAAAGCAACAATTACGTATTTTACGCTTTGTGAACAGCACAGATGAGGTACCTGAGTTCAAAACAAATGATTAATGACAAGAATTAGAGATTATTTACATAAGAATCTCTAGTGAAAATCACAAAAGTAATTTTAGGCCACACAACTGACAAAATGCAAAAAGCCTATGTTACAAACCTCTTTTCTGTTCAGGTTCTACTTATTTATAACTTTCAACAAATAACCTAAATGTTCAAAAACAAATGAACAATAAAACCCCCCAACTTACTCCATCAGAATATGGTCCACTGGATTCCTCCATCATTTCAACAGTTTCCAAACCAGGCAACAGGAGCAGAAACTTTTGTTTGGCTTGCGTTAGTACTGGTCTTTAAAAAAGTACATAAAATACACACCTTAAGTCAAGTAGTACTGGTGAACACTGATGACCTGTTAATAACAGCACTTTAATTTTTAGAGCAGCAAAATACATCTTTATTTTTAAATAAAGACTGTTCCTTACCAGGCATATATAAAACTGGGAGAAACAAGGCAATTTTTGTATTTTTCCCTGTAGTTTTCTGAATTTCCAAATTTTTATCATGGAAAATTCTAAGAAGTAGAATATTATATAAAGTATTCATGTCTAGCTTTAATAATCGTCCAGGCAGGGCATGGTAGCTCACGCCTATAATCCCAGCACTTTGGGAGGCTGAGGCGGGCGTATAATGAGGTCAGGAGACCGAGACCATCCTGGCTAACACAGTGAAACCTTGTCTCTACTAAAAATACAAAAAATGAGTCAGGCATGGTGGCACGCATCTGTAGTCCCAGCTACCCGGGAGGCTGAGGCAGGAGAATCACCTGAACCCGGGAGGCGGAGATTGCAGTGAGCCGAGATCGTGCCACTGCACTCCAGCTTGGGCAACAGAGTGAGACTCTATCTCAAAAAAAAAAAAAAAAAAAAAAGTCCATTTCCTGTCCTCCTTTGTCTCTTTTATTAAGGATAATTTAAACTGCTTTTCTTGGTTCCTGAAATCAAGGTTATTCTAAGCACCTACGAGAAGGTGAAATAATGTTTAATAACTATTGTGTATTCCAAATATAATATTTCAACTAAGGAATCCTCTGTAACAATACCCCATAAGAAAAGATTATTTTAAACCAAAATATCAATCTACATGATCACAACAGAATAGTTAGTTGTATGTAAGTTTTGTTGTTAGCATACTTTAACTCTTCAGGATAAACCAACAGCGTCACTTTAGCAAATGTGGCATTCCAGAACTGAGCACTCTGTTTTCGAATCTGTTTATTCTTGTGCAGAAATATTATGCATAATAGTGGGGAGAGTTGTTCAAGAAGTTCACTGTCGTAAGTTCCGGTGTAGCTGAATTGTAGGCAAGCAATAATTTCTCCCAGTAGCTTTTCTAACTAGGAAAAAGGAAAAAATAAAAGCAAAAAATATACTAAACATTAACTCACAGAATATGTGTTGCTATTTCAATTTTTAAAATTAAGATAATTTTAAACTAACCCCCATTGTTGCCTTAAATATATATCCCTCTTTATAACTCGACAAATTATCAGGTGAATTTACTTTGGTTATTAATATTACAGTTCAATTTTGAACTTATTTTCTATTAACAAAAGAAATTATGTTTTTGTAATAATTATAACAAGACAAATAGTTGCCTACATATGTTCACCTAGAAAACTTTGGGTCCAATCGCCATCATATATAAAGGGATAAGCTAAGAGTTGATTAACAACTAGGCTGGGCTCAGTGGTTCACGCCTGTAATCCCAGCACTTTGGGAGGCCAAAGCAGGCAGATTGCTTAAGCTCAGGAGTTTGAGACCAGCCTGGACAACATGGCAAAACCCTGCCTCTACAAAAAATACAAAAATTAGCCAGGAGCGGTGGTGTGTGCCTGTAGTCCTAGCTACGTGGTAAGCTATGGTGGGAGAATCACCTTGAACCCAGGAGGGCAGGGGTGTGGTAAGCCGTGATCATGACACTGTACTCCCACCTGGGTCTCCAAAAAAAGAAAAAACAAAACAAAACAAAACCAACCTGTAAATGTGTTCATATAGTGTTATTAAATGTCCATTAAAAATGATGAACAGGCAAAGCATGGTGGCTCACACCTATAATCTCAGCACTTTGGGAAGCTGAGGCAGGCAGATCACTTGAGGTCAGGAGTTCGAGACAAGCCTGCCCAAAATGGTGAAACCCTGTCTCTACTAAATATACAAAAAATTAGTTGGACTTGGTAGCATGTGCCTGTAGTCCCAGCTACTCAGGAGGCTGAGGTGGCAGAATCACTTGATCCCAAGAGGTAGAGGCTGCAGTGAGCCAGGATCCTGCCACTGCACTCCAGCTTGAGTGACAAGAGTGAAACTCGTCTCCAGGAAGAAAAAAAAAAAAAGAAAGAATAACCCCTTTAAAAATCAGCAGAATTATGTTTAAGAAAATTATCTAAACCCTATCATTTTCTCATCATGAAAGTATGGTTTATGGACAATTGTCTATTTTTACCTTGTTGTTCAGACAACTATATACTTTAGGAACTTCATCAAGCCTAGGAAGGAAAACACATAAAATAGAATACCATTTATATTTCTGCAAGTTAACACTGTACTATCTATCAAGCTAATCCTAAGAAAAAGGTAATAAAGACATAATAAATATAAATTGATGATATAAAAAGGTGTCCAAAGACTTTACAAGTAAAAAAAACTCAAATGCTAAATATTAAGCATAAAACCATCCCATCTTTGAAAAATGAATCACAGAAAATATCTACAATAAGCCTCAAAGTAATAATCATATTAATTGCTTGTTTCTGTACATTTCTTTTTGGCATTATTTTTAATGTAATATAGACTTAAAGATTTGCAAAGAAAAGTTCATGGATTTGAGGGTTGTACTTTATAAAATCTGTTCCAAAAATGTTCTCTGTTAATTTATGAAAAATAAACTGTCCTACGATTGAACCACACAAGCTTGCTGTAAAGAATATTGATGAATCCTTTCAAAATGCTTGTACAAGTTTGTTACCGGGGCTTTTTTTTTTTTTTCTTTCAGGTTTTAAGGCACTGCTTGCTTCGATTCAAATAAAGGGTGATGCAAAATTAATTCAATTTTTTGGAGAGCAATTCAGAAACATAAATGTGTATGCCCTTTGAACCAACATTTTTACTAATTTTCTACAGAAATAGCGGCAAATGTGGGCAATGATTTACGTATAATGTTCAACTGTTATGAGGGAAAATACTAGAAAAACATGTATGTCCACCAGTCAGAAATTGGGTAAAAAGTTAACAGAATCACGTGTAGACATTTTAAAAAATGAGATTTTTGTGTATATGGTACAGAGATAGCCATCCCTCAGTATCCATAGGGGATTAGCTGGCTGTGGTGGCGGCTAATTCCAGGACCACCCTCCTGCCAGGATACCAAAATCCATGGATGCTCAACACCCTAATATAAAACAAGTTGTATTTGCATGTAACCTAAACACATCCTCCCAGGTTTTAAATCATCTCTAGATTCCTTATAATATCTAATACAATGTAAATAATTGTCATACTGTATTTATTTGCATTATTTTTCTTTTTAATTTTTCCAAATATTTTCGATCCAGGGTTGGTTGAATCCATGAATGCAGAACCCATGGATACAAACAGCCAACTGTATTAAGTGCATACCATATAATTAACTGCAAAACAGCATGTCAAGTAGGCTTTCCTATCTATCATGCATTTAATAGGTATGCTTGTTTACATAAACAATTCTGAAAAGATAAGCATTGAAAAGGAAAGGGAAAGGAAAGTAACAGGCAAAACAGAAAGACTTCCAATTTCTCTTTCATATTTCTCTACTACTTGAACTCTCTTTTTAACAAAAGTATAGTTTATTACCCTCTCCACAAAATTGTCAAGACTACCATCTACAACACAGCTGATTAAAAAGTAAAAGTTGCGACCTATATTTAAATTGTATACATTTAATTCAAAGCTACTTAGCCCAAAATACTTACTTTGAGTTTTCATAAAATAATGCGAGAGGTCTTGTTAAAGTTGCAAATATTTTTCGGATCATAGAAGGCAAAGAAATATGTACAAGTACACTGGAAATAATGCTGGTGATTGAGTTGCCAATAGTGAAGAGGGTATCGGAATGTGCTTCCTTGAAGCTCAGAGTGTGGAAAGAATAGATCACTTTCACAATAAGTTTAAATAAAGAAGTCAATTTCCCTAGGGGCTCATTCTTCTTTTTGGACCAATCTGAAGGTCTCTGTGGTGCTAAAAACAAAAATTGAATTAAAAACTCAAGTAAACTGAAAATAGGGTTACTGTCCACTTTTACAATGTATAGCTCACATTTAAATGTTAGATACATCAGCTGGGCACGGTGGCTTCACGCCTGTAATCCTAGCACTTTGGGAGGCTGAGGCGGGTGGATCACAAGGTCAGGAGATAGAGACCATCCTAGCTAACACGGTGAAACCCCATCTCTACTAAAAATACAAAAAAAATTAGCCGGGCATGGTGGCGGGCACCTACAGTCCCAGCTACTTGGGAGGCTGAGGCAGGAGAATGGCATGAACCCGGGAGGCGGAGCTTACAGTGAGCTGAGATCGCGCTACTGCACTCCAGCATGGGCGACAGAGCGAGACTCCATCTCAAAAACAAAAACAAACAAACAAAGTTAGATACATCAAATACATGTCCGTTTGTTGACTAACACTCCAAACCAATCATAACATAATGTACCATTAATGGATAAGTATCACTAGAACATTATCTTTACAAATGAGAATGGGAGACGAAAACTAGTTGGTGGATCATGAATATGAATTTCAGAAAAACAAGTCCATTTTTTCTTAGGAATTATAAAATGCATCTCAAACTTTTATTTTACATTTCATAAAATTTCAACAACTAATATGCAAGAAAGTACTAAATTACGTAAGATAGGTTCCAAATTTAAATTTTAAAAGTTAGTTTTAAAAACAAAAAATTTCCACCATGAATGACGAACCATTTCCTTGCTCATCTATAGTACATTGATCCCTACAAATAACATTGAACAAGTCAGAGATGCAAAGCTGAGAAAGAATGCAGTAAGTCTACTGCCTGTTTCCTAGATTTAAAGAAAAATATTTGTCCTAAAAGTACTGTCTTTTTTTTTTTTTTTTTTTTTTGAGACGGAGTCTCGCTCTGTCACCCAGGCTGGAGTGCAGTGGCAGGATCTCGGCTCACTGTAAGCTCCGCCTCCCAGGTTTACGCCATTCTCCTGCCTCAGCCTCACCCGCCACCTCGCCCGGCTAGTTTTTTTGTATTTTTTAGTAGAGACGGGGTTTCACCGTGTTAGCCAGGATGGTCTCGATCTCCTGACCTCGTGATCCACCCGTCTAAAAGTACTGTCTTTCTTTTGTATCTTTAATCCCTCTGTAAACATCTACCTAGAAGAATAAACCCACATAGCTCTTGCCCAAAAAATATACCCATTCCAAAATTACTTGTTTCTCTCAAACCGTTCTTTTAAGGAACGAGATCTGAAATTTAACAGAAAATGAATGCTTCTAAATTAAAATTAATCTCATATGGTAACATGAAAAACAAATGTTGCTACTAAAAGGAAGTTGATCTTTCTCCTTGGAATCAATTTCTCAGACATTAATGTACATTGAAAAACTATATCCAGATATCCCCTGACAGAATGTTGAGGTGAGGTGACAGCCATATGTCAGGAGACTGGTTACATACAAGTGAATGATCAAGTTGTAAATACAATGAGGGTAACAAAAACCAGGTTTCTCACTATTAGAGACAGTAGAGACAAATACAGAAAGAGGAATAAATAGCATAATCCATGTTATATTAGACGGTAAATGAAAGTGTATCTAGAGAAACAAGTAATTGTGCCACAGTTAGTAGTAATTAACCTTGCAGTGGAAAACCTGGCAGATGCCATCCTCAAACAAACAGCAAGTGTTAACATCACCAGTAATGGGAAAATAATGAATTGAAAAAGAACTACAGCATTATTTCTGTGGCACTCCGGTAAAGAAATGAATGGACCCTGAATCTAATCTTAAAGAAATATGATAATCCCAGATTGAAAGACTCTAAGAAAGTAAAATTGCTTTTTTTTTTTGAGATGGAGTATAGCTCTGTTGCCTAGGCTGGAGTGCAGTGGCATGATCTCAGTTCACTGCAACCTCTGCTTCCTGGGTTCAGGAGATTCTCCTGCCTCAGACTCCCAAGTAGCTGAGACTACAGGTGCGCACCATGCCTCACTCATTTTTGTATTTTTAGTAGAGACAGGTTGTCACCCTGTTGACCAGGCTGGTCTAGAACTCCTGACCTCAGGTGATCCACCCACCTTGGCCTCTCAAAATGCTGGGATGACAGGCATAAGCCACTGCACCCAGCCTAAAGTTGCTTTTTGAAGGACACAAAAAGACAAGACTGAGGAACTGTTACAGGTTGTCAACTTGCCTAAAACTATACCTTCAAACGGTTTGCGGGGGGGAAGAATAAAATGTATATTCTGGGGAAGGGGGGAGCAGATAAATGCAATCAACCGTTAACTGAGGAACCTGAGTAAATGAATACGAAGTTTCCACGTAAACTCTTGCAATATTTCTCTAAATTTGAAATCATCACAGTGTAAGTCACCAAAAAAAATCCCAAGGCGATCCTGATAATAACAATTTGCTTTCGGTTAGTCTTAATATTGTTTCCTCTTCTCAACTCCTTTTAAAAATCTCCCCATTACCCGAATTTTACAGCAAGAGGAACTCTGGCTCTGTTTTGCATGGACATGGAGTGGAAAAGACATTTGTAACTGTGGCCTTATAGTTCCTGAATTGGATATTCAGTTAAATCTAATTTCAGAAGTACCAACATAGGTAAAATTATGTCTCTATGAAACTTTGGTGGCTTATAATTTCTGACATTATCTGTTATACAATCTTGGTATACTTAGGGTTTTCAGAGATAAGCCTATTTTTGACACACTGAGGTAATCAGATTAGGTCCTGGTCAGCCCAAGAGGAGCGCTAAGATCAGTATGTCAAGAACATCTATAACCTATATTTCTACGGGACTCAGGCCGGGATGCTCTGACCTATAATATACTTCAGGAGCTTAAAATGTTACTCCATACTGCTACTTAGTAAAAATTCAAAAACCAAAAAAGATTCTAAGAATGTTTTAGAAAACTCATCAATAGCAGATCTTATTGGTAGATAATTTTATGTTCCTAATCTTTAAACAATAAGAAATAATATATCTAATATATCTCAACATCAACTAACATTTTTCATTAATGACAGATTATCACTACCTATATGGTATGAACATATAAATGCAGGTGGATATATTTGACTTCATTCAATCAATTAGCAGATTTTAAAAACTATTTGCTACAAAATAACTTAAAACTAACCAAGGCATATGGTTTTTAAAAAATCACACAAAACTTGTTATGATCCCAATTGTCCAATTTTAATCATTTACCATTTTTCAGGTAAACAATGAGTTAAATTTTTGTAACATTTCTGGAAAAAAATAACCAATTAACTGATCCCATTGTTTTCTTTAAAATTATAATGTCAATTCAATGATTACTTTAAATAAGGCTTGCAAATAAAAACATTTTAAGTTATGTCTAAGTTTCTTGTCCAGATAATCCTTCATACCAGATGGAATGAGTAAAACCATTTGTACCATTAGGCAATCTCTAATTAGAATAGTATTTATCTTTCTGTGTTGTAAAAAGGAGTAAAGACATTTTGTGTGTGATAGAGATAAGAGAATGATACACAGCATCTGAAAATTAAAAAGAAAAAAGAGAGTACATGTACGAAAGCTCCCAGCATAGTAACTAACATGGTTAAACATGATCAAAAGTTACTAAAATGAGGTGGCAAAGGTATTAGGACTTCCCCTGGCAAAGTTCAGTAGTGCTTATAAAATACTGGATAAACAAAGGTTAAAAAATACATACTTACATTTAACTTTGGGCTGATATTTAATATTATATGGTGAGAAGTCAATACAATCAACCATTACAGTAATAATATGAATAATTCTATCCACGAGCAACAAATTCTAGAGAAGAGAATATCACTGTTAGACATATTCAAGTACTGGGACAGTATTCAACAAGAGTAAGCAACATGAAAAAATGACTGTTACTCCCATATATTCTATGTAACATATGCCACAGCTTACAGTACATTTAGTGCAGCCACTCATGGCTTAACAGAGATCCATTCTGAAAAATGGGTCATTAGGCAATTTCATCTTGTGGGAACACAGGGTACTCACACAAACCTAGATGATACAGCCTACTACACACCTATATAGTCTGTTGTTCCTAAGCTACAAACATGCTATAGGTGTGTAGTTACTATACCCAACAATCACTGTGAGACTCTGTCTCAAGGGGAAAAAGAAAAAAGAACTGTTATTTTTACTTTCCTTTATTCCTCATTAAATTATGTGTTAGATATAAGATGTAGAGAAAACACACACAACAAATATCATTTCAATAATCTGCATGGAAAAACAATGGTTTCTGTGTGAAGGCCATTACCAGGATTATACACAGTAATAAATAATTGAAACAACCAAAATGTCCTTAAAATAGCAGAATTCCAGGCCAGGTGCAATGGCTCACGCCTGTAATCCTAGCCCTTTGGGAGGCCAAGGTGGATCACCTCAGGTCAAGAGCTTGAGACCAGCCTGGCCAACATGGCGAAACTCCATCTTTACTAAAAATACAAAAATCAGCTGGGCGTGGTGGTGCACACCTGTAATCCCAGCTACTCGGTGACAGAGTGAGACTCCATCTCAAAAAATAATAAAGCCTGGGTGACAGAGTGAAACTCCATCTCAAAAAATAATAAAAAATTTAAAAAATAATAGAATTCCAAGTAATGGTACAATCATACTACAGAATACTAGACAGCAGTTGAAAGAAATAATAGAGCTATATGGATTGACTTGAAATGGAGCCAAGACAGTGTTTTACGAAAAGTTACATAATTACTTCGCAATAAGGATTTCCTTGCCAAGAATACCGTATTCATATGCATATGCAAGTATCAATATACAAATGACATGTGTAAATAGAAAGAGGTCTATTCTGGAATGACACATATCAATCTGTTCCCAACAGCTGTCCTTTCCATGAGGAGGGAAGGAAAGAGAAAAGAGACTTATATTTTCTAAGACTACAAACTTTCAAAGGGATTGAATTTAAACATCTAACAGATACATATGAGAAAGTGAGGTTCAGGACAGCAAGGCCCTTGAACTGTTAATCTAGAAAAACACAAGCACAAGCAGATACACGTATAGTAAAAGATGTTCACTGTTAATGATCCCAAAACATGAACCTTAGAGCCCAAAGACACAAAACTGTTACACAAAGCATACTTGTTTTCAACATCAACTTTGTCACATATAAATAGAAGCAGTAATAAGTGATAGCTCACAAATGTTATCTCCATTTACTTGAAAAGAATCCTTTAAAAACAAACAAAAAAAGGTAGCATCAGGACAAACTCACAGAAAAGCCTTCATCTTCCAAACTGGACATTATCTTGGAAGAAAGTTCCTCACAGCACAAGTTCTCTTCTGCTGTTGCCACCAAAGCAGCACAACGAGCAAATGCTCTATATAATTCTGACCAAGTTCTAAGTAAAGTCTTCATGGTGGCCTACCAATAACAATAAAAAAGAAGTTCTGTTAATATATACCTATGTATCAAATAGTTTCTGGAATCAATACATCTTTTAAAAACACTGCAACATTTAATGTGTCACAAAAGAGACTAACGGCCAGGCGCAGTGGCTCACGCCTGTAATCCCAGCACTTCGGGAGGCCGAGGCAGGTGGATCACCTGAGGTCAGGAGTTCGAGGCCAACATGGCGAAATCCCGTCTCTACTAAAAATACAAAACATTAGCCAGACAAAGTGGCAGACGCCTGTAATCCCAGCTACTCAGGAGGCTGAGGTAGGAGAACTGCTTGAACCCGGGAGGTGGAGGTTGCAGGGAGCCAAGATTGAACCACTATACTCCAGCCTGGGCAACAAGAGCGAAACTCTGTCTCAAAATAAAAAACAGACTAACACAAAGTCATAACCTTTCCCCCACACCCCAGAGATCTAACTGAAGAGAGGAAATAAGGCCATGATACCAAAACTTATCAAAGATCCAAAAGAACTTGTCTCGTCCTTCATCATTCTCCTAAGCTAATAATAAAGTCATAAACAAGTCTTATTTTAGAAATTATTGGCCGGGCGCGGTGGCTCAAGCCTGTAATCCCAGCACTTTGGGAGGCCGAGACGGGCGGATCACGAGGTCGGGAGATCGAGACCATCCTGGCTAACACGGTGAAACCCCGTCTCTACTAAAAAAATACAAAAAACTAGCCAGGCGAGGTGGCGGGCGCCTGTAGTCCCAGCTACTCGGGAGGCTGAGGCAGGAGAATGGCGTGAACCCGGGAGGTGGAGCTTGCAGTGAGCTGAGATCCGGCCACTGCACTCCAGCCTGGGTGACAGAGCGAGACTCCGTCTCAAAAAAAAAAAAAAAAAAAAAAAAGAAATTATTGTGGGCTAGGCACAGTGGCTCATGCCTGTAATCCCAGCAGTTTGGGAGGCCAAGGCAGGTGGACCACTTGAGGTCAGGAGTTCAAGACAAGCCTGACCAATATGGTGAAACTCCATTTCTACTAAAAATACAAAAATTAGCTGGGCACGGTGGTATGGTCCTGTAGTCCCAGCTACTTGGGAGGCTGAGACAGGAGAATTGCTTGAACCCAGGAGGCAGAGGTTGCAGTAAGCTGAGATTGCACCACTGTACTCCAAGCCTGGATGACAGTGCGAGACTGTGTCTCAAAAAAAAAAAAAAAGAAAAAAGAAAAAGAAATCATTGTGGAAGCTGATTATAAAGGATGAAGTAATATTTTCAGAAAAGTAAAAATCCCTTAGAAATCAATACTTTACAATGCCTTACCACTGGAAATCTCTGTTCTGAAAAAATATGGTTTACTGGTAAAGTCAATGCACCATAGATGGCACTAAAATTGTGTTCTAAGGCATCACCTTGATTTACTTCATTGGTCTAAAACAAGAAAAATAATGAAGTTAGACAAATTACCATCTTAATTGTAATCCTAAGTAGTAACATAACTTATTTATAAGAAGTGGGCAAAACTGTGTCCCTCAATGATGAGATTCAAAATATGTTTAACTCCTAACCCCTGGAACCTATGAATGTAGTCTTACTTGGAAATGAAGTCTTTGCAGATGTTCAGAAGGAGTCCTACTGGATTAGGGTCAGCCCCAATCCAATGAACAGAGTCTTTTCTGGAAGAGGAAAATTTGGATAGGCACAGAGAACAATACCACAGGAAGATGGAGGCATAGTCAAGTGATGCAGCTACAACTCAAGGAAGGTCAAGGATTGCCAGCAACCAGCAGAAGCTGAGAGGCATGAAGAGATTCTGCCTCGGAGCTCCAGGAGAAACCAATCCTACCAACTCCTTGATTTTGGATAGCTGGTCTCTAGAACTAAGGGAGAATAAATCCCTGTTGTTTTAAGTCATCAAGTGGCTGTAATCTGTTAATAGCAACCTGGGGAAATTATGCACTATACGTTCTAAAAGAGATTCCCAGAGCCAACTCCAAAGTCTTCTATTATACATATACAGCATTCCAGCAAAAACTAATACAATAAAAAGGGCCTCTGTGATCGTTCTAACAGTGGGAAGCTATTTAAGAACGTAGGCCAGGCGCGGTGGCTCATGCCTGTAATCCCAGCACTTTGGGAGGCTGAGGCGGGAGGATCACGAGGTCAGGAGATCAAAACCATCCTGGTGAACATGGCGAAATCAAAAATTCAAAAAAAAAAAAAAGAAAAAAGAAAAAAATTAGCCGGGCATAGTGGCAGGCGCCTGTAATCCCAGCTACTCAGGAGGCTGAGGCAGGAGGTAGAATGGCGTGAACCCCAGGAGGCGGAGCTCACAGTGAGCTGAGATCGTGCCACTGCACTCCAGCCTGGGTGACCGAGACTTCATCACAAAACAAAAACAAACAAACAAACAAAAACCAAAAAGAATGTAAATGACTTTTCTTCCAGAAGAATAGTGTGCTGGTTTGAGTAGCCAAAATAAGGGCTAGGTAACTATAATATAAGAAGCTGGGCACGGTGGCTCACGCCTGTAATCCCAGCACTTTGGAAGGCTGAGGCTGAGGTCAGGAGTTTGAGATCAGCCTGACCGATACAGGGAAACTCCATCTCGACTAAAAATATGAAAATTAACTGGGCGTGGTGGCACGCACCTGTAGTCCCAGCTACTCGGGAGGCTGAAACAGGATAATCGCTTCAACCCACAAGGCAGAGGTTGCAGTGAGCCAAGATCGTGCCACTGCACTCTAGCCTGGGTGACAGAGTGAGATTCCGACTCAACAACAACAACAACAAAATTCCTTCAAGTTATTTCATTTTTGAGTTACAGCACTATTAGCCCAGAGAATGCATATTCCCACTTAATGATTGACAAAGAGGCTGACAAATCATAAACAGAACGTGCTGCACAGCCTGTCACTATTCCCAGTTCGGTTAAATACGTAAACGTAAGGATTTAAGTATTTAAATACACAGATTATTCAACTCTCAATAGATTCCTGACTTAAGGAAATACTATATGGCTTTGAGGTAATCACCAACGTGGCTTAACTGGGGGAATATACAGCCTAGTCAAGATAACCACTGTTATTCCGTTAATAAAACTACTGAAAGAACCCAAGATACAAGATTTTACATCTATGTGAGCCTTCTAGGTTTATAATCACTACTAAAGAAAATGAAGCTGATTCGTCCCCATTAAGTTATAGTTTCTTTACCAGTGAGGCAGAAATGCAATAAAATAAAAAATACAAACTTTGCAAATTCCACCAGAAAAAATATTTATGATCTTTTATTCAAATTCACTTACTATTCATTTCCCCAATTGCACAAATAAAAAAGGTATATTATCTAAAATATGTAGATTTATTTCATACCTGATTAATCAATTCAGTTAATGGGGTGACTATAACACTCCACATTTTCCAGAGATGCTCCTTATTTTCCAACTGCTTTGCATTTTGATTGATAACATTTAAAACTGAGTCACTGAAAGCTAGTGGTGAAGTTGGACCAGAAAGAACACAGCCTACAAGTGATTCCAAACTGAGAAAGAACCTGAAGAAAAAATTATAAACAATGCATCAACTTTCTGGCAGGAATATATTAATTTAATGTTAACAAAATTCTAAAATAACTGACAAAAAGTTAATGAATTGTCTTTTTTAAAAAAAAAGTCTTAAAGAAACTTAGGAAATAGTACATAAATAATCTCATTCATTACATAACCTTTCCAAGACAAAGTTTCAAGTTAAAGTACAAACTTACCTTTCATCTGATACACCACATTCCAAGAGATTGTTGAAAATTAATTGAATTAAGAACAAAGCTGGAGTTCCCTGAAGGAGAAAATGAAGCCAATATTCTCAGTTACAAAGAATAGAACACTTGTTTTTTATAATCGGTTATTTAAGAAATAAAATTGTTTTAGCATGACAAATTTAACTTTTGGCATTACTTAAGGTATGACAACCATGTTAATAAAATTATTTCCATTACACACAAAAATCAAGCTCTTGGCCAGGCATGGTGGCTCACGCCTGTAAACCCAGCACTTTGGGAGGCTGAAGCGGGTGGATCACGAGGTCAGGAGATCGAGACCATCCTGGCTAACACAGTGAAACCCCGTCTCTACTAAAAATACAAAAAATTAGCCAGGCAGGGTGGCACGCACCTGTAGTCCCAGCTACTTGGGAGGCTGAGGCAGGAGAATGGCATGAGCCCGGGAGGTGGAGGTTGCAGTGAGCCGAGATCACGCCACTGCACTCCAGACTGGGCAACAGCCTGACTCCATCTCAAAAAAAAAAAAAAAAAAAAAATCAAACTCTTCAAGTCTAATCATAGCTGTTTCCTCTACACAGAAAATCAAAGAATGATGAGATTCAGATATAAAAAGAACATCAATCTAAAATTTACTGGAATCCCAATGCCTACATCCTAGAAATATTAAGTGCATTTTACATTAGCTTCCAATATTTGTGGCAGTAACCAACACTATTATCGTATATAAACAAATAGGAAACTTTCCTTTTGGAGCCATTTATTTAATCCAGGAAAATAGTTTCTTCATTCACAAAGCAGCATATTTAATTCTTTACATTAACTATCAGTTTTTCCTTTAATTTGGTCAATATACTTCAAATCCAATACTCTCAGAATTTTACATAAGGTTATCCATTTTTAAAAAAAAAAAAAAAAAGGGAAATATGGCTGGGTGCAGTGGCTCACACCTGTAATCCCAGCATTTGTAAGAGCAAGGCGGGGGAATCACCTGAGGTTAGGAGTTCAAGACCAGCCTGACCAACATGGAGAAACCCCGTCTCTACTAAAAATAGAAAATTAGCCAGGCGTGGTGGCACGTGCCTGTAATACCAGCTACTCGGGAGGTTGAGGCAGGCGAATAGTTTGAACCTGGGAGGCGGAGGTTGCAGTGAGCGGAGATGGTGCCATTGCACTACAGCCTGGGCAACAAGAGTGAAACTCTGTCTCAAAAATAAATAAATAAATAAATAAATAAAAAATAAAAAAAGGAAGTATAAATGTTTCTCGCCAATCTTCATCATATTACATTTAAGATACTTGCATTAAGAATATCCATATTAGCAACCTGATATGCTGGTGAACCTAATACTTTCTGAGGAAGTCCTTTAATTGTAATTTCCATGAGGACCTATGAGAGATAAAAGGTTTTACAGTAAATTAGCCATAAAAATATTATCTAATAAAAATCTGAGTGTTAACTATATCTCTAACAATTACAAGTAATGTTCATTCATTAACGTAAATATAATCTCATTAGTTAAAAAAGATCAAATACATTCATTCGCTAACATGAATATATCTGCATCCGTTTTAAAAGTTCAAACACAGAAATATAAAAAGCAGGTAAAGTCTTTAATCTCCAGGGATAATCAATACTTTCAGTTCAGAGTCTATTTTCCTAGACCTTCTAAATTTCTGTATATGTAAGTACACAGAAAAACACACAACTTCTTGGGCAGTCGGTTATATACACACATTCCTTTAAACTATTAAAGCCATTACAATGTAAATCACTAATGATATTAAGCTCTGCAACTAACCTTCATTTTACCTTGTTACAGAGTTTTTGCATCAATATAGAAAAATACTGCTATATGAGTGCCCATTATTTAGTCAACCATTTTTCTATTAAGGGACCTCGAGACTATTTCTATATTTTTTTATACTACTAATAGAAATTCTGCAATTAATTATACTGGTACCCAAAGCAAATATTCAAACACTGCTAACTAATAGTTGGGTCCAAGATTGCTAAATCAAACTGACTGAGCCTACCAAAAATTGCTCTCCAAAAATACTACCACACTAGTTTTTTTCTTTTTTGAGACAAGGTCTCACTGTTCTCCACGCTGGATTGCAGAGGCACGATCTTGGCTCACTGCAGCCTCAAACTCGTGGGCTCAAGTGATTCTCCCACCTCTGCTTCCAGAAGAGCTGGGACTACAGGCATGTCACCACGCCTGGCTAATTTTTGCAGTTTGCCCAACTTGACCTCCCAAAGTGCTGGGATTACAGGTGTGAGCCACCATGCCCAGCGGTAATATACTGTTATGAACACTCACTACATAACTTAAATGTTTTTATAAAAGAGTTACGTCAGTGAAAACACACTTTCACATACTGTCATCTGAAACAGATTAATAATAATAGACAGTATTAGTTTGTTCCTGGCCCATAGTACTTTGCATGTATCAACTCATTTAGTCTTTAACTACTGCTACATTCCCTCTTTACATACGGGGTTAGGCAAAGCCAAGGGAATAGATAAATTGCACAAATTTACCCAGCTAATAAATAGTTAGGCTGGTATTCAACCTAGTCTGCTCCAGAGCCCTTGCGACTAACCACTATGCTATACTGCCACAAAACAAGTAACTGTCAAAGTACATAAAGGAAACAAAATCAGAATTTTAGGGTATTGTTTGTTCCATCAGAGCTTATTCTGAGATGCTCATATCATCAAAATCATATCCAATTCACTTTTCTTCCTGTACTACACGGGTTAAAAAAAAAAGTGTTTTAATATCAAAGTCATTCTCTTGGTTAAAAACAGTAAATTTAGAACAAAGTACCAGCTAACTATTAGTGGTTTTCAGCAATCTTGTCGTAAAATTAAAGGACATCTGAGTTTCTTCAGTTCAAGTTTCCTGTCCTTTACCCTAGTTTTTCTCTGTACGGCAGGTATTTTTTTCTTATCACATTGAGACTTTTGTGGCTGTTGTTATAGTCACTTTATTAAAAAGGGTTCGAATGACTCTGTAGTTAATAGAATGGCACCTACTGCAACAGGACTAAACCGCTGATGAATGCTTGATATAAAAAATGTCTTCCCAAACTATCTTCGATATAAAATTTAACTTCAGAAAATGGTTTTTAAAGTCCAACATATGGGTATTATACTTACCAGCGTTTTTGATACAGGAAATACTTCAGACTTTACTATGCTTTCCAAAGACTTTAATAAGAGAGTCAAAACTTCAGAACCTGGTTTCTCTTTTTTGTTACCTATCAAAAAGCAAAAAGGAGGGTGTAGTTTTTTTTGTTTTGGTTTTTTTTTTGAGCTGTCTTGCTCTGTCACCCAAGCTGGGGTACAGGGGCACAATGTTGTGCCAAACTCCACCCATCTCAATTTCCCAAAGTGTTGGGATTACAGGCGTGAGTCACCATGCCCGGTCGAGAACGGTGTATTTCCTTTTTTTCTTGAAGGAGTTTCACTCTTGTTACCCAGGCTGGAGTGCAATGGCGCCATCTCCGCCTCCCGGATTCAAGCGATTCTCCTGCCTCAGCCTCCTAAGTAGCTGGGGATTACAGGCATGCACCACCATGCCTGGCTAATTTCATATTTTTAGTAGAGGCGAGGTTTCTCCATGTTGGTCAGAATGGTCTCAAACTCCTGACCTCAGGTGATCTACCCGCCTTGACCTCCCAAAGTGTTGGGATTACGGGCATAAGCCACCGCACCCGGCTAGAAGGGTGTATTTCTAAGCATGTAATTTTAGAGATGACTATACAGAAAGCTGTAAAAATTTGTTTTTTTCTAAATCAACAATAGTAAGTACAGTTGACCCTTGAACAACAAGGGTTTGGACGGCATGAGTCCACTCATATTCAGATTTTCTTCCATCCCGGAAACACCAAGTTCCACCCCTCCTCTTCCCTCCTTAGTGTACTCAACGTAAAGACAAGGATATAACCTGGTTCCACTTAATGACTGTGTCTTCTCTTATGATTTTCCTAATATTCTTTTCTCTAATTTACTATATTGCTAATGAACACAGAACACAGCATATAATGCACATAACATATAAATATGTGTTCATCAGCTATTTATGTTATCAGCAAGGCTTCCAACCAATAATAGGTTATCAGTAGTTAAGTTCTCGGGGAGTCAAAAGTTATATGTAGACTTTCAACCATATGGTGGGTCAGCACATCTAACCCCAGTGTTGTTCAAGCATTAACTATAAATTAAAGCCTGGAAGCTATGGTAATACAAGAAATACTTTTAAAATACATTTTATATACTGCCAAATAATTCACTGGATGCTATAAAAATCATCTGATCACCACCTGTTTCAAAAAAAAAATCATTTGATCAGTGTTAATAGTGCTTACCTGATTCAGTAACTGACTTCACCAAGCTAATTAGCTCCTTCCAGATAGCACTGACAACCACATCTGTCAAACAAAATAAACTTGAGTATTTTAAATAAAGTACATATGACTATGTACTATGACTAACACTCTCCCTTTACTTCCTTACACTAAAGAAATAAATTGAACAATATTTAATTTTCCTCACGATATTCAGCCCTGTAGTAAGTTTATAAAACACTATCACTTCGTTTTTGTTTGTAGAAACTAAATATGTTTATTTTTTGAGATAGGGTCTCGCTCTGTCCAGGCTGGAGTACAGCGGCACAATCATAGCTCACTGTCATCTCAACAACCTGGGCTCAAGCAGTCTTCCCACATCAGTCTCCCAAGTAGCTAGGACTGTAGGTACACGCCACTACCCCCATCTAATTATTACTATTATTATTATTATTTTTTGTAAAGACAGCATTCTCACTACATTTCCCAGGCTGGTCTGACTCAAGCGAACCTCCCACCTTAGCCTCCCAAAGTGCTAGGGTTACAGGCATGAGCTACCATGTCCAGCCATAAATGTGTTCCTTAAAACAACTATAACATGTTAACACTGAATTGTATAACTAAGGGTAACTGCTTTATCTTTTTTTATTTTCTTTCTTTTCTGAACTGAATGCCCACTACTTTTGAGGCAAAGATTGTTCACAGAGATTCAGAAAGATATCTGACAACCAACAGAAAAAAAATTATGTGATTCATTGTGATTCTTTTTCCAACCAGTTCCAACAGCAAACAATTTTTGAAATTTCCTTTCCTCATTATTTGATAGGCCATATAACACAGGAGTTTAGGTACAGATACTAAAGCCATAGAACCTGACACAGTATTACCACTTACAAGCGACTCTGCACAACTTATGTATTTCCTGTATTACCCAATTTCCTCATTTGTAAAATGAACTAACATGGAACGTTACTGCCAAAATTAAATGAATATATGTAAAGTTCTCGCACAATCTGGCCAGTAGGTGGCACCATATAAATATTTTCTATTTTATCTTATTTTTTATTTTTTAATACTGAGTCTTGCTCTATCACCCAGGCTGGAGTGCAGTGGCACAATCTTGGCTCACTGCAACCTCCACCTCCTGGGCTCAAGCAATTCTCATGCCTCCGCCTCCCGAGCAGCTGGGCCTACAGGTATCTGCCAACACGCCCACCTAGTTTTTGTGTGTTTTGTAGAGACAGGGTTTTGTCATGTTGCCCAGGCTGGTCTCAAACAACTGAGCTCAAGTGATCCACTCACCTCGGCCTCCCAAAGTGCTGGGATTACAGGTGTGAGGTACTGTGACTGGCCTATTTTTTCTTTTTAAACACACATTTGAGCAAATAATAAATCAAATTCTCTTACCGGCGGCATCTTTTCCAACTGCAACAAAGCTATCATGAACAGCAGTGATAAGTGTATTTGCATGTTTGGAAAAAAAAGAAGGGCTGCTGATTAAGGGATGTTCCAGTGGCTCTGAAAGGGGGAGAATAAAAGATAATTATGTAAAACAACAGATTTACGAAATACATTTCTCACTATAAAACTTTAAAACGTCTATTAAGTAGGTGTGTTTTCTATAAAAAAAGATTCATATTTATTTCATACACAACTAAAATATTTTGGCTGTGAAAAAATAACACCTCTCCTCACCCCAATGCAATAAGTCCTGGACTGTTTTAGTAATTAAAACTATTCTTAAAATATTTAAATACCTAAGCTCAGCACAAGTTTATTTTGCTTAGCAAAACTCAAGGCTTCTGGACCCAACAAGAAATGAAGCAACATTTCAAGTCCCAAAAGTTGAATGGAAGGGATTGTGGCCATTCCACCTAAATTCGAACTCAGGTTCATTCGGGGGGTTCCCGGGGCTCCATACGGGGAGGAAGCACCTTTAAGAAAAAAAAGAAAGGGTAAGTCATACAAGCTCATTTTATATTAGCTACCCAAATGCATATATTTCATTTCAATGAAACTTTTAAACAGAGTTTAAATGTCTCAGGCATTAATCCATACCTTGAAATATTAATATGCAGGTATTCTGTAACAGAAATTTTTTTTTTTTTTTTTTGAGACGGAGTCTCGCTCTGTCACCCAGGCTGGAGTGCAGTGGCCGGATCTCAGCTCACTGCAAGCTCCGCCTCCCGGGTTCACGCCATTCTCCTGCCTCAGCCTCCCGAGTAGCTGGGACTACAGGCGCCTGCCACCTCGCCCAGCTAAGTTTTTGTATTTTTAGTAGAGACGGGGTTTCACTGTGTTAGCCAGGATGGTCTCGATCTCCTGACCTCGTGATCCGCCCGTCTCGGCCTCCCAAAGTGCTGGGATTACAGGCTTGAGCCACCGCGCCCAGCCAAGTAACAGAAATTTTTAAGACTCAGATGGCAAATATAAAATAATACATATGAAATAACTGTCTTTCAATGATATACATAAAGAGACACTATAACTGCTAAGATTTTGAGACAGAGTCTCATTGTACTGCCAAGGCTGCAGTGCAGTGGTATAATCATAGTTCACTAAAATCTCAAACTCCTGGGCTCAAGCAATTCTCCCATCAGCATTCCAAGTAGCCGTAACTATAGATGGATGGATGTCACTGTGCTCTGCTAATTTTTTAATTTTTTGTAGAGACAGGGTCTCACTATGTAGCACAGGCAGTATCAAACTCCTGGCGTCAAGTGATCCTCCCGCCTCAGCCTTCCCAAGTGCTGAGATTATAGGTGCGTGCCACTGCACCTGGCTGAAGTGTTGTTTTTGTTCTGAGACTGAGTCTCGCTCTGTTGCCCAGACTGGAGTGCAGTGGCATGACCTCGGCTCATTGCAACCTCCGCCTTCCAGGGTTCAAGCGATTCTCCCATGTACACAGGGCTTACAGCCTCCCATGTACCAGGGCTTACAGGTGCCCACCACCATGCCCGGCTAATTTTTGTATTTTTGGTAGAGACGGGGTTTCACCGTGTTGGCCAGGCTGGTCTCAAACGCCTGACCTCAAGTGATCTGCTGGTCTCGGCCTCCCAAAGTGCTAGGGTTACAGGCATGAGTCACCTCGCCCAGCCAATGTGTTATTTTTAATAGTGCTAAGATTCCGGTTCTAAAACCAACAGACTTTCATGTTAATTGCTCTGAGGCTTTTTTTGTAATGTACCTCATATAATGTACTGAAAATACATCTGTCTTTTCTAACCACAACTACGTGCTTACAACAGTACTCAGTAACATAAAAACAAAACAAAACAAAAAAAACAGGAAGACATAATGGATTTTTTGGTAACGAATCTAAAAATTATGAAGTGCTTCATTTCATACGAAAAACACTGAGTAAAACCTCTCAAAGCTTGTTTTATTTCCTACTTCAAAACTATGGTTCTAGGTCAACAAAGCCTGATTAAAAAAGCAAAAACCAACAATATCTACCTCTTACCTTTGTGTACAGGAGTCATAGGATTTAAACCTGGAGATGTAGCTACATGACACGAATTGCCTTGAGGTGAGGCATTAGAATCAATGCTTATTGTACTTTGAATCAGAGGCACACAAACCTATGGCGTAAAAGAGAAAACATCGATCTATAAACTATATATCTGTCACAGTTTCTAAAAGTCTCACATAATATAAATTTCATTAAATGGAGCCTTAATATATTCCATTTTACAGATTGTTTCCATGCACAAACAGGCTAAAAAATGAAATTTGGAAAAAATATAAACATTTTATTACAATTGTATTTGCCCTAAATGTGTGTTACCTAAATTTGTTTATATACATAAACATCTGAATTGGATACATTATTGATAGACTAATTTAAACTTTTTAAAACTCTGGAACATCATCCTAGTACCAGTCACCTGTAGTTACCAAATAAATTATTCCAATTAATGTATTGGACAAATGCAAATAATTAGCCTATTGGACCCTTAAAACGGTAGAATTTGGAAAATTCATTATGATCCAAATTACATTATTGACAATACCCATCTTCAATTACTTCATGTTATATAAAATTTAAAACTCTTAATATATTAAAAAATTAAGAACTGAATAAAAATGGCTTAAGTCCTCCTTTCCAAGAATGCATTCCCTGCTATGCAGCTATTTACATAAAACATAAGGACTATAGATGCATAAGTAAAATATACCCCCAAAATCCAAAATAAGTGAAGAAATGAGAAAGATGTTAGCAGAGCTGCTCCTTTTAACTGTAAAAAAAATTCAAAAACCAGGCCAAGTGCCATGGCTCACGCCTGTAATCCCAGCATTTTGGGAGGCCGAGGCACGTGGACCACGAAGTCAGGAGATCGAGACCATCCTGGCTAACACAATAAAACCCTGTCTCTACTAAAAATACAAAGAATTAGCCGGGTGTGGTGGTGGGTGCCTGTAGTCCCAGCTACTCTGGAGGCTGAGGCAGGAGAATGGCGTGAACCCGGGAGGTGGAGCTTGCAGTGAGCCGAGATTGCGTCACTGCACTCCAGCAAGACTCCATCTCAAAAAAAAAATTCAAAAACCAAGGATGGAAATAATTGCAAAAAACCCAAAAGGTTTAGGTAAGATTAAACTTTATGTCTAAATACTAGTAAGGATATGCAAATCCTGAAGAATTCATAAAATCACTGCGTAACAATTAAAAAGAACCTACAAATAGGATTAAATCACTGGTTATCACTATGCAGCCTAGAAAACAGAGGAACAAAAAATAACTACCCAGTGTAGCACTTGATTTCTCTCTCTCTTTTTTTTTTTTTTTTTTTTGAGATGGAGTCTCACTCCATTGCCTGGGCTGGAGTGCAGTGGCGTGATCTTAGATCACTGCAACCTCCAACTCCTGGGTTCAAGCAATTCTCCTCAGCCTCCCGAGTAGCTGAGACTTCAGGCACGTGCCACCATACCCAGCTAATTTTTTGTATTTTAGTAGACATGGGGTTTCAACATGTTGCCCAGGCTGGTCTCGAACTCCTGAGCTCAGGCAATCCACCTGCCACTGCCTCCCAAAGTGCTAGGATTACAGGTGTGAGCCACCATGCCTGGCTGATTTCTATTTCACTGATGCTGGTTTTCTTCTCAATTATATTCCAAATCCTCTAGGGAAAAAAAGCCTCTTTTTAAAATCATAATGCTTGAAGAGTAAGAATGAGTATTTGATTACTTGCTGATTTAAAAACATTTCAGGGCCAGGCGCGATGGCTCATGCCTGTAAGCCAGCACTTGGGGAGGCTGGGGCAGGCGGATCATTTGAGGCCAGGAGTGTGAGACCAGCCTGGCCTCCATGGTGAAACCCTGTCTATACTAAAAATACAAAAAATCAGCCAGGTGTGGTCGTGTGCCTGTAGTCCCAGCTACTTGGGAGGCTGATGCAGGAGAATCACTTGAACCCAGGAGATGGGAGATTGCAGTGAGCCGAGATCGTGCCACTGCACTCCAGCCTGGGCAACAGAACAAGACTGTGTCTCAAAATAAATAAATAAATAAATAAATAATAAATAAAAACATTTCAGGTAAAGAGGCTCCATTTCAAGCAATTGAACAATATCCCTGTGGGAAATGAATTTAAGTTCTCTGCCAGTCAAGTGGAAGATCTTTTATATGTTCTAGTCTGCTAACAAATAGCAAAAATAACACTAAAAGAGTACATTGGTAAGAACTTAAGAACACATTAACAAAAACATAAAGTGCTATAGTCAACACTTGTAATGTTACCTGTTCAAAATTAGCAGGAAGATGAGGTCCTAGTCTCATCAGTAAATACCACCAGACTTCTAGTTTTGTTAATGCTAGAGTTTCTGTTCTCACGTGGATTGAACTCAAAGGCTGCATTAACAACTTGAGTCTTTTTGCACTACATAGTATATCTTAAAAGAAAATAAGCACACAGGTAAAGAGACGTCCAAGCTAAAGATTAACTCCAACATTAGCTATGCAACAGTCTTTTATCACAGCAAGAGAACAGATTTTAAAATACTTTTTAAAAAAATAAATCCCCAGGATGTCCTTGCTCTACCCAAAACTTGCATTTTCATAAACTGTAGTACCGCTGAACCAAAGACACTAAATAAGGCAAAAATGTATTTTAAAACAAATAAGTAGTATTTATTAGATACTGTGTGCCAGGGGCAATTTCCCACCAGGAAATACTTTAGGTTGGTTACAAATGAGGGGATGCTACTGACATCTTATGGGTAGAGTACTAGGGACACTACTAAACTTCAACACACAGGACAGTCCTGAAAAACAAATCATCCAGCATAAAATGCCAAAACTTTGAGAAATACTGTCCTAGCTGCTTTAGCATTCTCATTATCCCCATTTGACAAAGAAACGGAAGCATGTTTACATTATGTCAAAAAAGGCTATCATTTTAAAAATCAATTATTAATATATTTCATCAAAAATCATTACTACTGGGGCCACTGATTGAATACATTTTTGAAATCTAAATAGATTCAGATTCAGGACTGCCCTATCTTAACAATAATCATATTGTTAAAATTCAGCATAGAAATTAAATCCAATCTTCAGACAAAACATTTATGCCAAATGAGTAAGACTGGGGATATGAAAAATTAAGACATAGTCTGTGCTAAAATAACTTGTCGAAAAGACCTTAAAAGGGTTGGGCATGGTGGCTCACGCCTATAATCCTAGCACTTTGGGAGGATGAGGAGGGCAGGTCACTTGAGGTCAGGAGTTTGAAACCAGCCTGGCCAACATGGTGAAATCCTGTCTCTACTAAAATTACACAAAGGTTAGATGGGCGTTGCATTGGGCGCCTGTAATACCAGCTACTCAGGAGGCTAAGGCAGGAGAATCGCTTGAACCCAGGAGGCAGAGGTTGCAGTAAGCTGAGATCGTGACACTGCACTCCAGGCTGGGCAACAGTGAGACTCCGTCCCGAATAAACAAACAAACAAACAAACAGACTTGGAAAGGACTCAGTCAGGCCATGTATTTGGTAGAATGTCACTCAACAATGTCTGTTACAACTACTCTGCCATTTAGCTATTTCAATTAACAGTTCTATAAGAAAATAAAGGCAGATCACTGTATGAACAAGTTATCCAGTCCAAGACACTTACTTTTTGGGGGCCCCTATTCTTTTCGTTCGTTCATTCATTCATTCAGAGACGGAGTTTCGCTCTTGTTGCCCAGCCTGGAGTGCAATGGCGCCATCTCGGCTCACTGCAGCCTCCTCCTCCAGGGTTCAAGCAATTCTCCTGCCTCAGCCTCCCAAGTAGCTGGGATTACAGGCATGTGCCACCATGTCCGGCCAATTTTGTATTTTTAGTAGAGACGGGGTTTCTCCATGTTGGTCAGGCTGCCCTCTAATTCGAGAACTCAGGTGATCCGCCCACCTCTCAAAGTGCTGGGATTACAGGCGTAAGCCACCACGCCTGGCCTCTATTCTATTTATGAGAAGAGCTCCATAATAATATCTCTACAATAGCAGAGATTAATTACCATGCAATAAACCAATCTCCTTTAATTACAAAATCTGATTTTACACAGGACAGTGATGGATGCCCAGTTTTTGACTACTTTTTCTAGTCGGCCATTGAGCCATTCTACCCAGTAAAATTTAAGTGGATATGTATATAAGATTCTTAGAAGGTTATTTCTAGGTATAGGTGACTCAGCTGTGAAGAAGTCTTTCCTGTTCTACCTTCCCTCCTTCCTGTCTGCAACTAAGACAAATCGAAGATGGCAGAGCAAAAGCAGTCATCTGATTCCTTGATGACTTCCTGGATCCACAGTATTAGTCGTGGATTCCCTAGCTCTGAACTTATTTTTAACTTACCCTCTTTTAAACTACTCTTATTTTATGCTTTAACTTAATTCCGAAAGATTGTAGTCCCAAACATTACTTCTGGGTTTACAGTTAGACCCAAATACATGCCAGCTCATAAACATAAAAATAAGCTACAATTTCAATTTAAAATTATAGTAGACTGAGCACAGTGGCTCACACCTGCAATCCT
Organism: Macaca mulatta; assembly: GCF_049350105.2. Taxonomy (NCBI): domain Eukaryota; kingdom Metazoa; phylum Chordata; class Mammalia; order Primates; family Cercopithecidae; genus Macaca; species Macaca mulatta. The sequence goes on along the minus strand of NC_133417.1, from coordinate 56,388,563 downwards.
AACACTTTGGAAGGCTGAGGTAGGTAAATCACTTGAGTCCAGGAGTTTGAGAGTAGCCTGAGCAACATGGTCAAATCCCGCCTCTACAAAAGATACAAAAACTAGCCAGACATGGTGGCACACGCCTGTAGTCCCAGCTACCTCAGGGGCTGAGGTGGATCACTGGAGCCCAGGAGGTCAAGGCTGCAGTCAGCCATGATCATGCCACTGCACTCCAGCCTGGGTGACAGGATAAGACCCTAAGAGAGAAAAAAGAAAAAAAAAAAAACCTATACCCCCAAAATATATGTACCAGTATTTTAAATAAAAGTAATTAAAGGGCTAGGAGCAGTGGCTCTTGCCTGTAATCCCAGCACTTTGGGAGACTGAAGCAGGCGGATCACAAGGTAAGGAGATGAAGACCATCCTGGCTAACACGTGAAATCCCGTCTCTACTAAAAATACAAAAAATTAGCCAGGCATGGTGGCGGGCGCCTGTAGTCCCAGATACTTGGGAGGCTGAGGCAGGAGAATGGCCTGAACCCGGGAGGCAGAGCTTGCAGTGAGCTGAGATTGCATCACTGCACTCCAGCCTAGGCGACAGAGCGAGACTCCGACTCTGTCTCAACAACAAAAAATGTAATTACAGTTAATGCAAATAATCACAATACAAAACATATTAAAAGGAGGAAAAAATGAGATAAATAATGGTCTTTGGCAGGAAAAATATAGGATAACAAGTCAACATTACTTAGCAGTTCTTGTAAACGCACAGTATTAATTAAAACTAAGATTAACTACCACCTAGTTAAGTACTCATACTAACCCAGTTTTGGGCTAAATATTCTTTCTTGTGAATATATTATCATAAAACTCCACTGGACAATAAGAAGGTAAGGTTAAAGTAGTAAATCAAAAAGAATGACTTCCAAATATCAATATTCAACCACTATTAGGTACTCTTTTAGAAATCCTGAAAGAAATAAGGCCATCAATCACTGATATTTTTATTCCATGGAAATCACAACTGTTTCCTATCATCTACTGGTTATGTGACCTCTGGAAAATTACTCAATCTCTCTAAAATAGTGACTAATAATTACATCTCAGGTCTATTGTGATGATTAAATAAAATATACATAAAGCACTCAATTCAGAGCTAACACGTAAGAAAGTCACAAATAGGCTGGGTGCAGTGGCTCACATCTGTAATCCCAGCATTTGGGAGGCCAAGGCGGGAGTATCACTTGAGTTCAGGAGTTCGAGACCAGCCTGGCCAACATAGTGAAACCCTGTCTCTACTAAAAATACAAATATTAGCTGGGTATGGTGGTAGACATCTGTAATCCCAGCTACTCGGGAGGCTGAGGCAGGAGAATCGCTTGAACCTGGGAGGCGTGGGTTGCAGGGAGCCAAGATCCCACCACTGCACTCCAGCCTGGGCAAGAGTGACACTCTGTCTCGATAAGACAAGATAAGACAAGATAAGATAAGATAGGATAGGATAACATAACATAAAATATAAAAAATAAAATAAAATAAAGGAAGACACAAACAGTTATTTTTCACTTTGTTCAGTTTTTGAAATACTGTAAAACAGATTTTATATTTGTGATTTTCAATGCCTAGTATGTGAATTCTATTTTCAGTACAAATTTATTACTGTTCCCTTAAAATGAAAATAATTCAGTAGTAGCTTAATTTCAACTTAAAATCCAAAAAAACAGAAAAATTTCCTTTGTCTTGCTTTAAGCAAAATGAATTCATAGAAAATCAAAATTGTTAAAATATTACCTGGATTCAAAGCAAAATTATCTATTAAACTCTTCCAAGCAATAAAAGCTATTTTTTTAATCATGGGTGCTCCACTACGAAATCCAAGTTCTTCTAGTTGCAACAGAGAATTGATGAAACTCCCACTTCGATGCAAGGTCTAAAAAAGGGAAAAATCATTAAGAAGTTATTTATCTGCATGAAACAGAATAATTGCTATCATTCCTTTATTCATTCACTTAATAGATGCTCTTAGGACTTCATAATCTAATGGGGAGACAAAAGATAAATTATTCACAAACATAAAGAGATGTGTTAAATGTTAGGTATGTTAAAAGTCTTAGGAATTTAAGAAAATAAACTTTAAACACACATTCCAAACTCAAGACCAAAAAATATATAAAGTTTGAAGAAGCAGATAATGCGTAACACAGAACACTTCTAAAACATTAGAGAAAATTAGGAGAGTAGATAAATCCCAAACTTTATCAAAGCAATACCAAACAAAATATATGTTTATATTAAAGAATTAGAGAAAAAAGGTGTTGAACCCTGAAAATAATAAAAATAACCTTTCAAACAAACTGAAAGGAAAATTAAGGAAACATCTAATTTCATGGCTGTAAAAGAAACATTTTTAAATAACAGTAGTATCTGCTAATAAAAAATAGTAAAAGTGAGATAAAAATCAAGAAAACTGAATAAGGTTTCTTTTTTCTGAGAGGGAGTCTCACTCTGTCGCCCAGGCTACAGTGCAGTGGTGCTATTTCGGCTCACTGCAGTCTCCTGGGTTCAAGCGATTCTCCTGCCTCAGCCTCCCAAGTAGCTGGGATTACAGGTGCATGCCACCATGCCTAGCTAATTATTGTATTTTTAGTTGAGGCAAGGTTTCACCATGCTGGCCAGGCTGGTCTCGATGTCTGGAACTCAGGGTGATCCGTCCACCTCGGCTTCCCAAAGTGCTGGGATTACAGGAGTGAGCCACCAGGACCAGTCTAATTTTTATATTTTTAGTAGAGATAAGGTTTTGCCATGCTGGCCAGGCTGGTATCTAACTCCTGACCTCAAATGACCCACCCGCCTGAGCCTCCCAAAGTGCTGGGATTACAGACGTGAGCCACCACAGCCAGCAGAAAACCGGATAGCTTCTGAATTACTTCCAAATATTATGTAAGATTTAAATGAGAAAACTATTAAACCAAAAGAAAAATATGAGCTCAGGAGGAAAAAAAAAATAGGCCAGGCACGGTGGCTCACACCTGTAATCCTAGCACTTTGGGAGGTCAAGGCAGGTGGATCACCTAAGGTCGGGAGTTCGAGACCAGTCTGACCAATATGGAGAAATCCCTTTTCTACTAAAAACACAAAAATCAGCCAGGCGTGGTGGCACATGCCTGTAATCCCAGCTACTCGGCAGGCTAAGACAGGAGAATCACTTGAACCCAGGAGGCCGAGGTTGCAGTGAGCCGAGATCGTGCTTGCACTCCAGCCTGGGCAACAAGCGTGAAACTCTGTCTCAAAAAGAAGAAAAAAAGGAAAATAAAGTACAAAATGGAAAAATGACAAGTAATGCATCACAAATAAAAAATTACATAAACACTAATGCTCCTAACAGGCTATAAACCACATATAATCTTAACACACTATAAACCAGTAACAAAAAAAAAATGGAAGGCAGGGCGCAGTGGCTCACACCTGTAATCCCAGCACTTTGGGAGGCCGAGACGGGCGGATCACGAGGTCAGGAGATCGAGACCATCCTGGCTAACATGGTGAAACCCCGTCTCTACTAAAAAGACAAAAAATTAGCTGGGCGTGGCAGGTGCCTGTAGTCCCAGCAACTCGGGAGGCTGAGGCAGGCAAATGGTGGGAACCCAGGAGGCGGAGCTTGCAGTGAGCCGAGATCACTCCACTGCACTCCAGCCGGGGTGACAGAGCGAGACTCTGTCTCAAATAAAATAAAAAAATAAAATAAAATAAAATAAAAAATGGATTAGAAAACAAAAAACATACAAGTTAGCTACAAGAGCTAAAGGAAATACTTCGTAACAGATCTAGCCCAAGAAGTTAGACACAAGATGAAAACTACAAAGCACTGCTGAAAGAAACTAAAGACCTAGGCCTGGCACAGTGGCTGACTCCTGTAATCCCAGCACTCTGGGAGGCCAAGGCGGGTGGACTGCTTTAGGTCATGAGTTTGAGACCAGCCTGGCCAACGTGGTAAAATCCCGTCTCTACTAAAAATACAAAAACGAGTCAGGCATGGTGGCAGGCGCCTATAATCCCAGCTACTCGGGAGGCCAAGGCAGGAGAATCACTTGAACCCAGGAGGCTGAGGTTACAGTGAGCCAAGACTGCGCCACAGCACTATAGCCAGAAAGACTCTGTCTCAAAAAAAAAAAAAAAAAAAAAAAAAACCTAAACAAATGGAAAGACATCTGCTCATTGGTAGAAAGACTTAACATCAATGAAATGCTAACTACTCAAGGCATTATACGCAGATTCATCACAATCCCTACCATGATTTCAACTGTCTTTTTCACAGATAAAGAAGTCTATCGTCAAATTAACACGGAATTGCAAAGAGCCTCAAAAAGCCAAAACAGCCAGCGTGGTGGCTCACACGAGTAATCCCAACACTTTGGGAGGCCAAGGCGGGCAGATTACAAGGTCAGGAGTTCGAGACCAGCCTGGCCGATATGGTGAAACACCATCTCTACTAAAAATACAAAACTTCAGCCAGGCATGGTGGTGTGCAACTGCAGTCCCAGCTACTCAGGAGGCTGAGGCAGGAAAATCACTTGAACCCAGGAGGCGGAGGTTGCAGTGAGCTGAGATCACACTGCTGCACTCCAGTCTGGGTGACAGGGAGAGTCTCCAGCTCAAGAAAAAAAAAAATTTTTTTTTAAATTAAAAGCCAAAACAATCCTGAAAAATAAGAAAACCAGACAACTCACACTGACTGACTTCCAAACGTAGTATAAAGCTACAGTAATTAATACATATGGTAACTGCATAAGGACAGCCATACACACTAACAGCACAGAATACTGAGCTTGGATATAAATCTTTGCACCTGTGTTCAAATGATTTTCAAAAGGCCACCAAAGGCCAGGTGCAGTGGCTCATGCCTGTAATCCCAGCACTTTGGGAGGTCGAGGCGGGTGGATCTCTTGAGCTCAGAAGTTCGAGACCAGCCTGGCCAATGTGGTAAAACCCCATCTCTAATAAAAATACAAAAAAGAAAAAAAATTAGCCGAGCAAGGTGGTGGGCACCTGTAATCCCAGCTACCTGGGAGACTGAGGCAGGAGAATTGCTTGAACCCAGGAGGTAGAGGTTGCACTGAGCCGAGATCATGCCACTGCACTGCAGCCTTGGCAACAGAGTTAGACTGTCTCAAAAAACAAAAAAAAAAGGGGTACCAAAAGGATTTAATAAAAACAACCTTTTCAATAAATGGTACTGAGGAATCTGAACATCTACACGCAAAAGGATGAACCTGGACTCTCACCTTACACCATATCCAAATATTCACTCAAAATGGTTCAAAGATCTATATTCAAGATCTAAAACTGGAAAATTCTTACAAGAACACATTGGGAAACAAAAATGACATTGGATTTGGCAACAACTTCATGAATATGATGTCAAGTATGAGCAGTAACAAAAAATATACATAATATACCAAAATTAAAAACTGTGCAATGGATATTACCAAGAAAGCAAAAGAGAACCTATAGAACGGAAACAAATATTTGCAAATCACATAACTGATACGGGATGAATATCAAAAACATATAAAGAACTACAACTCAACAAAAATTCAAACCTACTCAAAAATGGACCAAGGACTTAGACATTTCTCCACGGACAATTAAAACAGCCAAGAACCAAGTGAAAAGATGTTCAACATCACTAGTAATCAGAGAAATGCAAATCTATACCAAATCAATCCCACTTCACATTCACTAGAATGGCTATCAAAAACAAAAAGGAAAATAAAAAGTGTTGGTGAGGATGTTAAGAAAGTGGAACCCTAGTGCATTACGGGTGGGAATGTAAAATGGTGCAGCTGCTACAGAAGAGTTTGGTGCTGGCTGGTCCAAGTGGCTCATGCCTGTAATCCAGCAAATTTGGAGGCTGAGGCAAGCGGATCACTTGAGTTGGAAACCAGCCTGAGCAGCATGGCAAAATCCCATCTCTACAAAAAATATGGAAAAAAAAAAAATTCAGCTGGGCAGGGTGGTAGTCCCAAGTAATCGGGAGGCTGAGGTGGGAGGATGGTTTGAGCCTGGGAGACAGGTTGAAGTGAGTGAGGTTGTGCCACTGCACTCCAGCCTGGGTGACAGAGCCAGACCTTGTCTCAAAAAAAGAGTTTGAGGCTTTCTCAAAAAGTTCAACATAGAATTACTACATAACCCAGCAATTCCACTCTTAAACATATACCCAAAAAACTGAAAGCGGTAACTCTGACAGATTTGTACACTGGTGTTTACAGCAACATTATTCACAATAGCCAAAAGGTAGAAACAACCTAAATGTCTCTCAACAGATACACAAAATGTGTTATATACAATCACTCAGCCATAAGAATGCAACTTTAATATATGTTATGACATGGATAAATCTTAAAAACTTTATGCTGCCAGGCACGGTGGCACATGCCTGTAATCCCAGCACTTTGGGAGGCCGAGGTGGGCAGATCACGAGGTCAGGAGATCAAGATCATCCTGGCCAAAATGGAGAAATCCTTCCTGTCTCTACTGAAAACACAAAAATTAGCCGGGCATAGAGGCACATGCCTGTAGTCCCAGCTACTCAGTAGGCTGAGGCAGGAGAATTGCTTGAACCCACGAGGCAGAGGTTGTAGTGAGCTGAGATCACACCATTGCACTCCAGCCTGGGCGACAAGAGTGAAACTCTGTCTCAAAAAAAATAAAAAAACTTTATGCTTAGTGAAATAAGCCAGACACAGAGGAGCAAATATGTTATAATTTCACTTTTATGAGGTACCTAGAATAAGCAAATTCGTAGAGACTGAAAGTAGAACAAAAGGGTGATGTCTGGGTGGGGGAGGAGGGCACAGGGAGTTTACTGCTTAATGGGTACAGTTTTTGTTGGGGATGATGCACAAGTTTTGGGTATAGATAATGGTGACGCTTACAACATTATGAATAGATTTAATGCCATTGAATTCTTCATTTACAAATGGTTAGAACACAATAAAAGCAGCACACCCCCTACCACCTAAAACCTGCTTAATCATTGAACATACAGTTGATTCTCGCTCATTATTCATAGTAGTTATGGTTTTCTATTATATAAAATAGCCTGGAAACTAAATTAGCAAATACTGAGCAATCACTCCCATGGGAAATACACAGTTAGGTTTCTTTGAGTCTATGAACACACTTTTGTCAGCTGTTCAATATATAACCTGTTTAACATCTATCTATTAGAAGATATTTTACATTACTGAATCACTAACATCAAATTCACAGCCAGTAGCTCTATAAATCGTGCCTGAACAAAGTTTATTTTCATCATTGGGTATATCACAGCCTTCCTTTGCTTAGGAACACAAACTAGACAGCATCTGGACCCAGGCTTTGGGTCCCAAATTTAACCAGTAAACCACCAGGAAAAGCACAGAAAAGTGAAAAATGTGGCATTACAGGGATTATAAAAAGGACACCTGTTTAAGGTATGAGAACTAAAACAAAAAGGCAGAGCGTAACTTTGCTTGACCTCAGCTGGAAACACGCACATTGTGACTCCAATTCTTTGCCACCCTGGGTGTCTACAAATGATGGCAAAAGCAATGCAAGTACTGATTTCAGATTTACAAATGAATTTTAGTAAGCATGAAATAATGAGCATCAGCTGTACAAAGGAAATAATGAGCATCGAGTGTACAAAGAAAAGGTAAGAAAATAAAGAGTCCAGCATGTAAATATTGTGGACTGTTCATTAACTGGGCACTTACCCTTCCAAGTAGTTTGACAAACAAAGGCCATAATTTTAACACGTAAGTCTCATTTTTACTCATAAATAGCTTCTGGAGTTCTGAGATTAATTTCTGCAAACAAAAGCAATTAATTTACCAAACAGACTCTTTGAAAAAAAAAAAAAATCCAATATCAAAGTCTAGGAATAATTTTCAAAAACCAGTTTTCTCCATGATAAAAATATTACCCAACCCAAGGCCAGGTGCGGTGGGTCAAGCCTGTAATCCCAGCACTTTGGGAGGCCAAGGCAGGCAGATCACCTGAAGTCAGGAGTTCAAGACCAGCCTGGCCAATACAGTGAAGCCCCATCTCTACTAAAAATACAAAAATTAGCTGGGTGTGGTGGCAGGCGCCTGTAATTCCTACTACTCGGGAGGCTAAGGCATGAGAATTGCTTGAACCCAGGAGGCGGAGGGTGCAGAAAGCAGAGAACGTGCCACTGCACTCCAGCCTGGGTGACAGAGCGAGACTGTCTGAAAAAAAAAAAAAAAAAAAAAAATTACCCCTCCCAAAAAACTCCACAAGAAAAGCTGAAGCATAGAGCAAATGTGAAGGAGTTTTTACAGTAAATGCTCTAATACAAACACCCAGATTCTATCATTAACACTTGTTGGTCTTATCACCTATCTGGCCATCCTACCATCCATCAATCCAACTTTTTTCCTAACAATATACTTTACCCTAAAAATGTCAGCATGCATATCATTAACTAGTTTAAATGGCACTGTATTAATATTTTCACACTAATAATGAAAAAATACATTAATAGCTTCATAATCAACAAACGTGAAATTATTTTTAGCTCAAATTTATATAAAGAATTTCATATATGCTTTGTTGCAAGCTTGATAAATGGGTTACAAAAGGGATTTTCTGGTCAGGCACGGTGGCTCATGCCTGTAATCTCAGCACTTTGGGAGGCTGAGGCAGGCAGATCACAAGGTCAAAAGTTCGAGACCAGCCTGGCCAATATGGTGAAACCCCATCTCTACTAAAAATACAAATATCAGTCGGGCATGGTGGCAGGTGCCTATAATCCCAGCTACTCCTGCTGAGGCAGGAGAATCACCTGAACCCAAGAGGTGGAGACTACAGTGAGCTGAGACCGCGTCACTGCACTCCAGCCTGGGCAACAATCACGAAACTGTCTCAAAAAAAAAAAAAAATTTATATGTATATATATGTTACTAAAAAATGAATTCATCAGAATAAAGCTATTTATGAAGACACTCGAGTTACTTTGTCATACTGAACATTACCAAGAAGTCTTCTGCATTTTAAGCAAGTAAAATCCCAGGTTTTAGGGGCTGGGTGTGGTGGCTCACGCCTGTCATCCCAAAACTTTGGGAGACTAAAGTGGGAGGACTGCTTGAGCCCAGGAGTTCAAGATCTGCTTGGTTAATATAGTGAGACCCTGTCTCTTAAAACAAAAAATAAAACAAGGCCTTCAAATTTGGCTTTCCATGTAACCTAGAGTAAAAAATCCGTCCTTACAATGGTTCCCGCCATGGTCCTATGTGATTGGGCCCTCTTTTCCTCTCTCTAATTCACTCCACTACTGTCATACTGCCCAGTGTTCCCAGAACACCAACCAGGTACACAACCATTAGAGACGGGCCTTTTGCCCTCATGGTTCTCTTGTCTGGTATGAAGTTACCCTACATTATCCACATGGGTAACTCCTCTGCCTTCAAATCACTGTTCAAATGTCCTTTCCTTTGCCTTCTCTGACCACCTTACATTCCTTTCTCACGGCACTCTCCAGTCCTTGCTCTTCTCCTTAGCGCTCTTCACTTACTACACTATGTACTTAATTATCTCTCCCACAAGAAAATAAGCTCCATCAAGCCTCTTTCGTTCACTGCTATATTTACAGCGCCTGCAACAAAGCACTACATATATCAGATGCCCAGTAAATATGTTACAAGAACAATGGTTAGAAAACCTAAAACCTGTGGCAAGTAATAACTAGAAAACTATAGAGACTAGGTAAGTTTATGTACATTAAATTTGTATCTCCTAGGATTATACAGTAACAACCCAAACATGAATCAGTTAATGCTCTCCCTCTTTCAGCAATACAATTCCTATTTCCTATTTATTGGGAACGAAGTAAAATGTCTGGATTTTAGTAACAATAGATAGCTCCCCTCCTTACTACTATGTAATAAGCAAGGTGCCTATGCTAACTTATGCAATTCTTAATGTTGTGATTCAAAGCTAAAATCCTAGCTCATAGTGCAACTATACCAATATGCCCAGATTTTTTTTTGGGGGGTGGGGACAGGCTCTCACTCAGCCAGGCTAGAATGCAGTGGTGAGATCATAGCTCATTGCAGCCTCAAATTTCTGGTCAAGCAATCCTCCCGCCTTAGCCTCCCAAGCATCTGAGACTACAGGCGTATGCCACCACGCCCAGCTAATTTTTAAGATATTTTGTAGAGATGGGTCTCACTCTGTTGCCCAGATGGGTCTGGAACTCCTGGCCTCAAGCAATCCTCCCACCTCAGCCTCCCAGCCTCCCGCATTGGGACTACAGGTGAGAGCCACTATACCTGGCCCCCAGACTGAATTTTAAGCTTAGTGCAAAACCTTCTGATGCAGTATCCAGAAAATTCTTACATAAAAGAACACTCACAGTAGTCATAAGCTGCTCTGTAATAGATGCTATTTCTTGCTGTTTCTGAAGCAATAATGGCATTCCCATCTCCAAAGCAGTTGCTCCCCGCAAATGTACCTTTTGTGCTGAATGAACCACTAAAGGTATGACCAGTTTTGCCCACCTCACTGCCTCTTCTCCCATTTGAGTTGGGGCTTGTTCAATTAGCCTATAATAAAGAAATCAACGAATAATTAGCGTGACGTCACGTTTTAAGTCTTAACAAGCAGTAAAATATGTGACACACAGAAATATACACAGTACGGCCCATTTGTTTTAGAATATATACAAATACGCATATGCACACAAGAAATAGATACAATTTTTACTAATTTGCACATTATTAATTTTGTAAATTTTTTTTAAAGAACTAATCTTGTCTTAAGATTGAAATATTACAGTCACCCCTCAGTATCCCTGGGGTACTGGTTCTAGGACCTCACAATAATGCTCAGGTCTGATATAAAAAGGACGGTATAGTCATGCACCACAAACAAACGTTTTGGTTAAAAACGCAGCACATTCACAATAGTGGTCCAGTAAGATTTTAAGGGACCTGACAAGTTCCTATCACCTAGTGACATTGTAGCTGTTGTAACATTGCAGTGCAATACATTACTCATGTTTCTGATAACAATGGTGTAAACCAACAAATCTACTGCACTCTCATTCACAAAAAAGTACAGCACAATTATATACAGGACATTACTGTACTATTAAGATGATAAGAAATGACCGGCCAGGTGCGGTGGCTCACACCTGTAATCTCAGCACTTTGGGAGACCGAGGCGGGGGGATCATGAGGTCAGGAGATGGAGACTATCCTAACATGGTGAAACCCCGTCTCTTCTAAAAATACAAAACTTAGCTGGGCGTGGTGGCACTTGCTTGTAATCCCAGCTACTTGGGAGGCTGAGGCAGAATAGCTTGAATCCGAGAGGCAGAGGTTGCAGTGAGCCAAGACCTCACCACTGTGTTCCAGCCTGGCGACAGAGCAAGACTCCGTCACACACACAAAAAAAATAGTAATAAAAAAAAATTTTTTTAAATGACTATGTTACCGGTTTATGTATATACCACACTATAATTTTTATTATTAGAGTTTACTCCTACTTCTATTTTTAAAAAGTTAACTGTAAAGTAGCCTTGAAGGGTCCTTCGGCAGATACTCCAGAAGGCAGCATTAACCACAGATGACAGCTCCATGCATGTTATTGCCCTTGAACAAGTTTTAGTATGACAAGATGTGGTGGTGGGAGACACTGATAAGGATCCTGACCCTGCAAGAGGCCCTAGGCTGATGTGTTATGTTGTTAACCAAAAAGTTATGAAAGTCAAAAACAAATAAATAAATTAAAAATTAAGGCTCCTAGAATAAGGATTTAACGAGGGAAAATAATTTTGTACAATTGTATGTTTGTGTTTTAAGCTAAGTATTCTTCTTTTTTTTTTTTTTGAGACCAAGTCTCTCTGTCACCCAAGCTGGAGTGCAGTGGCACGATCTCAGCGCACTGCAACCTCTGCCTCCTGGGTGCAAGTGATTCTCATGCCTCAGTCTCCCATATAGCTGAAGATTACAGGCACACATCACCACGCCCAGCTAATTTTGTATTTTCAGTAGAGATGGGGTTTCACCATGTTGACCAGGCTGCTCTCACGCTGCTGACCTCAGGTAATCTGCCCACCTGGGCCTCCCAAAGTTCTGGGATTACAGGCATGAGCCACTGTGCCCAGCCAAAGCTAATTATTCTTACAAAAGTCAAAAAGTTTTAAAACTTTAAAGTCTAAAGTTACAATAGGCTGGCCAGGCACAGTGGTTCACGCCTGCAATCCCAGCACTTTGGGGGGCTGAGGTGGGTGGATCACCTGAGGTCAGGAGTTCAACACCAGCCTGGCCAACATGGCAAAATCCCATTTCTGCTAAAAATACAAAAATAAGCCGGTCGTGGTGGCGGGCGCCTATAATCCCAGCTACTCAGGAAGCTGAGGCACAAGAATTACTTGAACCTGGGGGGTGGAGGTTGCAGAGCGCCGATATCACCCCACTACACTCCAGCCTGAACAACAGTGTGATTGTCTCAAAAAAAGTTACAGAAAGTAGAGACTAATTTATTTTTAAAATGTTTTTATAGATTTAGTGTAGCATAAGTGTACAGTCTTTATGAATAATCTACAATAGTGCACAGTAACATCCCAGACCTTCACATTCCCTCATCACTCCTTCACTGACTCACCCAAAGAAACTTTAGTCCTAAAACCTCCATCCGTGGTAAGCACCAGATACAGGTATACCATTTTTTAATCTTTTTTATCATATTTTTACTGTACCTTTTCTATGTTTAGGTACACAAATAGTATTGTGTTAGAAGTGCCTACAATATCCAGTACAGTAATACACTGTACAGGTCTGTAGCCTGGGAGCAACAGGTTGTACCATGCAGCCTAGGTATATAGTAGGCTCTCCCCTCTAGGTTTGTGTAAGTCCACTCTATGTTTGCACAATGATGAAATTATATAATGATGCATTCCTCAGAATGTATTTCCATCATTATATGACACGACTGTATTTGCATATAACTTATGCACATCTTCCCCTATACTTTAAATCATTTCTAGATTACTGATAATAGTTAATACAATGTAAGTGCTAAGTAAGTAGTTGTTAAACTGTACTGTTTAGGAAATAATGACAAGAAAATCAAAGTCCGTACATGTTCAATACAGATGCAATTTTTCTGAGACTTTCTGAGACTTTCAATTGGTTAAATACAAGGATGCAGAACCTACAAAGGGCCAACTGTATTACTTATTGTTATGCTAAATTCATCATTGTTATAGAAGAGGATAGCCAGAGAACGATGACATAATCTTAGCATCAATCAGAGCATTCAACAGTGGGCAAGTTAAAGCAAGTAACTCAACAAGAAAACTTTAAAGAACAAAAAACAGGGAAGACAGAAATCATGTCATCAAAGAGTTTACACTTAAAAAGTTTATGCTGTTGGCGTGCCTGTTATAACAAAAATGAAGAAGGTACTCTCCTATTCCCTGCTAAACACTGATTACCTTTCTAAACAACCCCTAAGCCCACTTATGAGTTTACATTATTTTTAAAACCTTACAACAAGCTTTAACAGAGATATTTTTCAAACCCGAACTGTGTATGTTACTAGCAGGAACATAACCAAGACTTCACCTTGAACATGGTCCCAGTAAAAATTTTAAACACCTAGTAACCCATGCACATCTACTTCCATCTTCTTTCTGTTACTTCTTGTCCTTGAGTCTTTTGGTGTAAAAGACATTTCCCCCTTTCAATGTCTGTCTCTCATTTAAATTCCAAAAGCCCTCTCCCCTTCAGCTAAACTTATGAAAACTATTCTTCAATTTGCACAGCATCCAAATGCATACCTTATGATAACATTTAACGCTTCAAAATCAACAACAGCAGAATGCGTCTCTCCTTTATTAAATAGTATTTCTAATGAATCAATTATACTGGATACCTAAAAAACAAACCAAATAAATACAAATGAAATAAGCCTGAACTGTTTTTATTGGCATTATAGTTGTTTTTTAATTGGCATATAGTTAAGACGGCATACCCAAAAACTATACTCACCATTTTGCCAACCACGTCAGAGGGAAATGTCTGCTTAGATATCACCCAAAGTGCTCTGGTACGTACATTTTTGTCTGAACTCTTAATGGTATCATTCAATTTTGAAAGCAATTCTAGAGCATTTGCCTCTGAAAAACAAGCAGTTTTAATTTTGTATAGAATAGTTGATACTCTTTAAAGTCTCAAATATAAAACTAGAGAAAACAATATACTCATCAATCATAAAATTAAAAGTATATCCAGAGAATAGATCAGAGAACCAATGCTGATACCAAACTTCTCCCCAAAACACAAAATTCAGATTAGAGGGGAAGGTATACTGAGAGAAAATAAACAACAGACACAAAATCAGACTTTCTTGTGCAACTGAAGTAACTACAGATATCACTGTAGGTTTGAACATACAAGACAATTTTTGGTAAGATGTTTTCAATCCTGCATCTCTGCTCCAAAATGAACAACTCCTGCTTTAGGCTGTTAACACTTCCATGTATAAAAAAGAGCAAGCAGCAGCTTTTCCCTCAAAAACAGATGGTAACAACTTTGACATCTTTATTCCTAACTTTCCTTCTCTAAAGAGTTTCCTTTACAATGGAAATCATCTAACTATGGAACAACAATGCAGACTACTTGAAAACTTAGCATTAGGTTCTGTGCTTTTATTACCACTTTTAGTTCCAAATTATCCCACATTTATCATTATGTCAAAGAACTTTTCAATTCAGCATATTCCTTAGTGAATATGCCTGAATAAAAATTTCCATTTTTACAGCAATCATGTTTAAATACCCTTTTTATTTTATTTTTGTTTGAGACGGAGTTTCACTCTTCCTTCCCAGGCTGGAGTGCAATGGCACCATCTTGGCTCTCTGCAACCTCCACCTCCCGCATTCAAGCGATTCTCCTGCCTCAGCCTCCTGAGTTGCTGGGATCACAGGCATGCGCCATAACGCCCGGCTAATTTTTTTTGTATTTTTAGTAAAGATGGGGTTTCTCCATGTTGGCCAGGCTAGTCTTCAACTGCTGACCTTAGGTGATCCGCCCGCCTCAGTCTCCCAAAGTGCTGGGATTACAGGCATGAGACACCGCACCCAGCAAATACCCTTATTTTTTTTATTTTTTTTTTTTTTTTTGAGACAGTCTCGCTCACTCTCCCAGTCTGGAGTGCAGTGGGGTGATCTCAGTTCACTGCAAGCTCCGCCTCCTGGGTTCATGCCATTCTCCTGCCTCAGCATCCCGAGTAGCTGGGACTACAGGCGCCCGCCACTACGCCCAGCTAAGTTTTTGTCAAATACCCCTTACTTTTATGAGCAAATTTTGTAGTATCAAAGTTAGAGCTACGTGTAGGTGATGATAATCTAAACATTCTTTCCTAAAAGCAAACCTTAAACTACAGGTTCTGAAACTAATCCAGAGATAATAGTACTTTTAACAGCATCAAATTATACTTAAAATTTATACTTTATACTCTAAAACTACTGACAGTCATAAGAAATTTATCTACCTGATAATTCTGAGGTAATTTTGGGATTATATAAGCAAAACCCCAGGGCTTGTAGAGCAGCACTACTCAGCTCCGAGTTTTGACTGGAAATGTGAGTCTACAAAAACAAAACCACATTTATTACAAACAAGCACAACTGTAAATCAATCTTTAGAAAGCAGAAGTCAATTATAGAACAAACAAATTCATCACATTTTACTCCAACAAATCCTTGAGAATATGCATAAAAAACAAAAATAAACAAGGAATAAAATCAGAAGGCCATGTGTACAGTTTGGCAAAGAAAGGAGAGGAAACTGGATCAAGAGCAACTGAATGAAGATAAAGGATATCTCTACACCTATGAAAGCAAAGAAAAAGAGGTCAACAGATGAAAAATGCTAAAGACATAACAGGGAAAAGGGAGTAAGGCCCTTCCACTGAGTAAACAAGAGACTCAAATGCAAAAGCTAACATCCTAACTTTAGAGGGGAGTGACATCTCTTCCTCCAAGACTGGGAGAAGGAAGGGGTTAGAATGTAACATTTATAAAGTATCTATTATTATCTCAATTAGTAGTTATATAAAACAATTTTTTAAACCTTACTTTATACATAAGAGAATTTCAATCCATGTCAATCTAGAAATTGTTTTTTTTTTTGGAGACAAGAGTTTCACTCTTGACCAGGTTGGAGTGCAATGATGTAATCTCAACTCACTGCAATAATCTCTCACTGCAACCTCCGCTTCCCAGGTTCACGAGTAGCTGGGATGACAGGCGTGCGCCACCATGCCTGGCTCATTTTTTGTATTTTTAGTAGAGATGGGGGTTTCACCATGTTGGCCAGGCTGGTCTCGAACTCCTGACCTCAGGTGATCCACCCGCCTCAGACCTCCCAAAGTGCTGGGATTACAGGCGTGAGCCACCTTGCCTGGCTGTCAATCTAGAATTGAAAGTCCAACTCATAGTATTTATGTAAAAGCTATAAAAGGCCAAATCTGTCAAAGAGGATCTCAGTATGTTTACTTTTACCCTGTACCCCATTTCCTTGTACCATTTCCTACTCCAAAGGGATTTATCTTCAAAATCCCCCATATCTGTTTGAATCAAATATCCAAGGAATCCTCAAATTCCTGAGCAGGAGAATAGCAAATGTTAATGGTTAAATATATGAGCAGATACTTCTCTGCAGTGTCTTCTATATTTACAAAACGAAGCCAAAAAATTCAAACCCTAGAGTACAGAATGTAAGGGATATAGTACAGCAACCAGGTGTAAGCAACTAAGTAAGGCTTAATACTTTGAGAGCTACTACTATATCTCCTGGATAATAGCTAGTAAATGTCTGTGATTAATTTTCATTAAACTTACTTGAAAGTGTTCCTTAACAATAATGTGTCTCATTTTCAAGAATGTTGTGGATTCCTAGACACAATCCTAGCTGAACTCTAAACACAACATAGAAACATGTTCTACTTTACCTGGTATGGTTACTACTCTGAAAGAATTCAATTATCCTTTCATTGCTTAAAATTGCTATTGTCCTATTATCAACCTTCCACGTGTATCCAAATAATTTCAGGTACAAATCCTATTTACAAACAATGCAACTTGACTCAAAATGTATGCAACAAGACTGGGCCCAGTGGCCAACCAACATGGAGAAACCCCGTCCCTACTAAAAATACGAAAAAAAATTAGCCGGGCATGGTGGCGCATGCCTGTAATCCCAGCTACTTGGGAGGCTGAGGCAGGAGAACAGCTTGAACCCGGGAGGTGTTCAAGCCACTGCACTCCAGCCTGGGCAACAAGAGCAAAACTCTGTCCCCCGCCAAAAAAAAAAAAAAACCAAAAAAAAAGTATGCAATAGAGTTCCTGATCCTATAAATGCTCAATATACGAAAGTGCATGTCTTTACATCGAATTACAACAATGTGGAATATGACAATAAAGAAAATGGAATAAACACCGATATTAAGTAACTAGCACACAATAAAGTTTCTGCTTACACAAAAAAAGTTGATGACTATGACAACACCAAGAGTAGGCTATCTCTGTTAATACTTAGCCAAAAATCACGTTAAAATGTACAATACGTGTCTGGATGAAACACTTGTTTAAAGGCACACAGCTGGGCACGGTGGCTCACACCTGTAATCCCAGCACTTTGGGAGGCCAAGACGGGCGGATCACCTGAAGTCAGGAGTTCAAGACCAACCTGGTCAACATGATGAAACCCCATCTCTACTAAAAATATTAGCCGGACGTGGTGAGGGCATGCCTGTAATCCCAGCTACTCAGGAGGCTGAGGCAGGAAAATCACTTGAACATGGGAGACAGAGGTTGCAGTGAGCTGAGATTGTGAAACTGCACTCCGGCATGGGTGACAGAGCAAGATCTGCCTGAAACAAACAAAAAGCATAAAAGTCGGGCATGGTGGCACCTTCTTGTAATCTCAGTTACTAAGGAGGCTGAGGTGGGAGGATCGTTTGGACCCAGGAGTTCGAGACTGGCTTAGGCAACCTATCAAGATCCCCACCTCAATAATTAAAAACAAAAATAAAAGCACAAGAACAAGGTCATAATAAAACCACAAAATATTTTTTAAAAAAGGAACAAGGTCATAAAAATAAGAACTCAAAGAAACATTGGAGATAAAGTTCAACTTTTTCATTCTAAAAACAAGAAAATTTAAAATATGTTAAGGATGGTCAGGAAGCCACTGAGTAGGCAAGTGAAGACACGAACACAGCTCCATATGTATGACGTCAAACATCATTTCCCTAAAGCAAAAAAGGTAACAGTTGTAGCAAAAACTGAGGGTGAATGAGGAAAAAGAAATTAATGCTACCTACAGAGTAGACCAAAGACAACCGTAATTTTAAAATCACTTACTTAGATGTAGATTCCCAAAGGAAAGAAAACAGGTTAATCTCTGATCACTGCTTTCAAGAGCACAAACTCAGATTCAAGTGCCCTTAGGCAACTTAGGCAAATTAAATTAATTTCTTCACCTGCAAAGTGATCATTAAGAAATAATCTCATGGAACTATGGAGAGTTAAGTGATAAAGCATGTAAGGTAATTAAGAAAGTACCTGAGAAGCTTTAAGTAACAATAAAGAGTATTATAATCAGTATTACTGCTGTTGTATTTTAGATTCAAAGCTTTTGAGTCAACCGGCAAAACTTTTAATAAACCACCAAAAGTGTCTCAGCAAGGTGGCTCACGCCTGTAATCCCAACACTTTGGGAGGCCGAGGAAGGAGGATCGCCTGAGGTCGGGAGTTCGAGACCAGCCTGACCAATATGGAGAAACCTCTTCTCTACTAAAAATACACAATTAGCCGGGGTGGTGACGGATGCCTGTAATCCCAGCTATTCAGGAGGCTGAGGCAGGAGAATCGCTTGAACCTGAAAGGCGGAGGTTTCAGTGAGCCAAGGCCGAGCCACTGCACTCTCTGGCAACAAGAGCGAAACTCCACCGCAAAACAACAACAACAAAAAAAACAAACTACCAAAAGTGAAAAACTATTTAACAAACAGATACATACCTTTAAAACTTTGTACAGCCGAGGAAGCTTTTTCTCGATTTCTATAATTACTTCTTTTCCTTCTTCTCCAGTCATACGACTTAAAAAGCAGGAAGAACACAAGTTCAGGTAGTTGACGGGGAGAAAAAAAAAACTCCCTAAAATACATGCACCACCTTTTTAAAAATTACTTTCTAACTCTTGTAAATGAATTAACCCAGTAGGTAAAGTCCTTAAAGGCATATAGAATATATAATGCAATATATATCAGAAGTGAAAGTAGAAAACTCTTCAGAATAACATTTTACATCCGTTACACGCAAGTTGTGATAGCCTGACTCCAAAAAGACAGAACGGGGATCCCTATCCCTAGTTACTAACGATTTACTAAGCCTTTACAAAAGGTTTTACAAAAGTTTAGTACATTTCTATGAAAATTACTTTGAAGCATTTTGCAATTAATAAAAATCAGTTTATGGCTGTTAAAAAAAAAAAAAAACTCCGGGTAGCCACATTTTCCCAACACATCGGAGGTTTACACTGAAAACCCCTCCTCCAACAACTACTTCCAAGCGAAACTTTTAAAAATCCCTCGCTTGCAAAACACGTGCAAGCTCCCTCGTTCCAAACACACACCTCAAGCGCACCAGCAGCAGTACCCGGGAACGTCACCTAGGATACATCTCCCCCGCCCCACAACGCGTCCGCGACTCGGGTGTCCTCACATTTGCCAGACTTCTAGAACTCATATTCATTCTACGCGCCCCTCCCAACCACCTTCTTTCTCCCCAGTCTAGAGCGCTCCCCCCACCCAGCAACGCCCCGTGGCGGACCTCACCTGGTCAGACTCAGGTAAGCGTCAGTCTGCCCTCCATGGGAGGCAGAAGGGTCTTCCAAAGTCTCCAACAGCGGCGCGAGGGGGCTCTGACCCCTGGCCGTCATGTCGGCCACCCTGAGGCCCGAACCGGAAGAGGAGAAAATCCAGTGACCGATGGAAACAGCCCCGCGGCGGCCGTGTGAGTCCGGCCCTCACACCCGCACGCCCGCCCCGGCCTCACAGCCACGCCGCGTCTGCACCCCAGGCCTCCGAAGCACCAAACCCCAGCGCGAACCTCCTCCGGCGCCCGGCACCAGGAACCTGAGGCCACGCCACATTCGGGCCTGGGCCCGCTCCCGCCACCACTTTCCCGGGCAGCTTTCAACAGAGGGAGGAGATCGGCAGAGGGCGGGAGAAGCCCGGGGAACGAGGCATCTCGCCGCGAGGGGGCGGAGGGTGGGCAGACTAAGGGCTCCCCACGGCCTATCACTGTGACCCCGATATTTATCCCACCTAGGAAGATCAGGACAGGGTCCTCTCCGCCTCTGCCCCGCAGCACCCGGACGCTGCCAGAGCTCGACTGTCCCTGCTCCGGCTGTTTACTCACGCGTGCGGCGCTCTCCCTCCTAGACCAAGATGGCGGCGGGGCGGGCCCAGGAGTGCGCGGGAGTAGGTTAGGCCTGGCGGGAGAAGTTCGAGCCAATCCAACAGTCAGCGGCGCACCTGAGTTATCGATCGCATCGCTTCCCTGCCCAGCTGCCGTGTCTCGCCCCGCTGGTCAGCATCAGGTGGTGGTGTTTTGCCTAAGGCGAGAGACTTGAAATTCAAAATGTGACTTAATTGCGCACACTCACTAGACTGAACTTAGTAGACCTTTAGACTAAGTGTTCAAACTCCAAGTCCAGTGCTTGTTGAAGTTTTAGCTACAAATCAGTTAGCAAAAGGAGATAACGTACTGTTAGGTTTAAGACTAAGAGCTGGCCGGGCGCAGTAGCTCACACCTGTAATCCAAGCACTTTGGGAGGCCGAGGTGGGCGGGTCACCTGAGGTCAGGAGTTCGAGACCAGGCTGGCCAACACATGGTGAAACCGCGTCTCTACTTAAAAAAAAAAAATACAAAAATTAGCTGGGTGTGGTGGCGCACGCCTGTAGTCCCAGCCACTTGGAAAGCAGAGGCAGAAGAATCGCTTGAACCCGGGAGGCGGAGGTTGCATTGAGCCGAGATCACGCCACTGCACTCCAGCCTGAACGACAGAGTAAGATTAAGACTCCGTCTCTCAAAAAAAAAGAAGAGGCCGGGCGCGGTGGCTCAAGCCTGTAATCTCAGCACTTTGGGAGGCCGAGACGGGCGGATCACGAGGTCAGGAGATCGAGACCATCCTGGCTAACACGGTGAAATCCCGTCTCTACTAGAATACAAAAAAAATTAGCCGGGCGTGGTGGCGGGCGCCTGTAGTCCCAGCTACTTGGGAGGCTGAGGCAGGAGAATGGCGTGAACCCGGGAGGCGGGGCTTGCAGTGAGCTGAGATCCGGCCACTGCACTCCAGCCTGGGCAACAGAGCCCGACTCCGTCTCGAAAAAAAAAAAAAGAAGAAGAAGAAAAGAGCTGTATATCAAGAAGGTCTAGATTCCAGCTCTGGTTCCACGTGACTTTAGCAAGTTAATTAACCTATGCCTCAATTTCCTCCTCCATAAAACAGGGCTTTTAATAGGTGAAGTGAGAAAAGGTTGGAGAGGCCAATGGTTCTCAAGTTTTAAGCGTACATAACAATGGCCTGGGGATATTCGTTAGTAAACTGCAGCTTCCTGGGCCCCGCCTTTATGCATTGTAATTCAGTAGATTTAGGTAGCTCCCGAGGATGTGCATTCTTCTCTTAGGCCCCTGGGGGGTTGAAGGGTGGGATTTGGCCCGGGCTTCTTCCCTAGAGACACGTCGGTAAACACAATGACAGTCATTTATCCTTACTGTTAATATGCTGCTCCTCTTTTCCTTTTTTTTTTACTTTTCTTTTCTTTTCTTTTTTTTTTTTTTGAGACGGAGCCTCCTTCTTTCGCCCATGCTGGAGTGCAGTGGGCTATCTAGGCTCACTGCAACCTCTGCCTCAGCCTCCGGTGCAGCTGGGATTACAGACGCCCGCCACCACACCCAGCTAATTTTTGTATTTTTAGTAGAGACGGGGTTACACCATTTTGGCCGTGCTGATCTCAAACTCCTGACCTCGTGATCCGCACGCCTCGGCCTCCCAAAGTGCTGGGATTACAGACTTCAGCCACCGTGCCGGGCTGTATGTGGTTTTTTTATTGTCTGCCTCTACCCATTAGAATATAAATTCTGTGAGAACAGGGATTTTGCTTTTTTTTTTTCCCCCCCATAATTTCCCGTTTATAATTAAAGGACTGGGGGGGGGGTCATGTTGCTTGTATTTCTTTCATATGTATGGTTCTTTGATCTTCCAAAAATGTTATGTTTTAAATTTTATTATTTTTAAAGACAAGGCCTTGCTCTGTTGCCTGGGCTGGAGTGCAGTTGGTGGTGTGATCATGATTTACTGCAGCCCTGAATTTCTTGGGTTCAGATGATCCTCCTGCCTCAGCCTTATAAGTAGCTCAAAAATGTTATGTAAGATTTTATCGTTGTCATTCCTGTGCCTAAAATACTCTGGCCATTCCCATCAGCAACAGGATGGATTTCAAAACTTTTGACATAACATGCAAGCCTACCATGATTGGGCCACTGCTCGTTCTTCATCTCCAGATTACTCCCACTTCATCAGATTCTGAAGTTTGCTAAGATCTCCAGCTTCTCTGTGTCTTTGAAGACTTTTATTTACAGCATGTATTTAGAATATTAATTACCTTCTTCAAGAGTAATAAATAAGAGTCAGGTGGTTCACACCTATAATCCCAACACTTTGCAAGGCTGAAGCAAGTGGATCACCTGAGGTCAGTTCAAGATCAGCCTGGCTGATATGGTGAAACCCTTTCTCTACTAAAAATACAAAAATCAGCCGGGCGTGGTGGTGCACGCCTGTAATCCTAGCTACTCAGGAGGCTGAGGCAGGAGAATCGCTTGAACCTGGGAGGCGGATTCAAGCCAAGATTGCGCCACTGCATTCCAGCCTGGGCAACAGAGTGAGACTGTCTTAAAAAAAAAAAAAAAAAAAGAGTCGACTAAAATCACACCTTTTTGTGAAATCTTTCCCTCATCTACTATCCAAACACACACATTCTCTTCATGGAGAATTAAATGCTCCTGCCTCCCTGCTATCATGCTATTGATCTGATAAAATGAGTATCTCATTAATTTATTGTTGTTTGGTTATAGGTGTTTGAGTGCAGTGGCAGTGGCAGAGTTGACAGGTAGCCTGAGGGGGATTAGTTCCATATAAATTTCATATAAATTTCTATAGAAATGTTTATAGCTACCCTCCTGGATCTGCTACCTTTGGGCAATAAATTCATAGTACCTAGCACTCAATAAATATAATCTGAAATAATTTGTTCATATATTAATTCATCCATCCTTTCATCCATTCATCCAACTAATACACAATTTCTATCTTTCCCTCTCTAAATCCTACATCTCTTCTCCCCAGATCATCTTCCCTTTCTAGATGAAAAGCCTTATATCTGCAATCCAATATTCCTTTCTAACTTCCTCATTCATGTTTTTTTTGTTTTGTTTTGTTTTGTTTTGTTTTGAGACAGAGACTTGCTCTGTCACCCAGGCTGGAATGCAGTGGTGCAGACATGGCTTACTGCAGCCTCTACCTCCTGGGCTCAAGTGATCCTCCCACCTCAGCCTCCTAAGTAGCTGGGACTACAGGTATGCACCACCATGCCTGGCTAATGTTTATTTTTTGTAGAGATGAGGTCTTGCTATGTCACCCAGACTGGTCTCAAACTCCTGGGATCAAGCAATTCTCCCATCTTAACCTTTCAAAGTGCTGAGATTATAGTTGTGAACCTCCATGCCCAGCCACATTAAGCACACATTACTCAGCAAACATGAAGCCTATAATCTATATCTATCAATGACTCCTTTCTCTTACTTGTCCCCAGTGGTCCTAATGATTCTCCCTTCTCAATAATTCTTAGATCTACCAACCAATGTGTATCTAAAAATCTCAATTTATAGCCTAAATATACCTAAACATATTATTTCAGGGCTAGAACATTGCTTTTTTTTTTTTTTTTTTTAAGTTTTTATTGAGTGTCTGGTACCATACATGCATTATCTTTCTTTTTTTTTCTCTCTCTTTTCAAGACAAGAGTCTCGCTCTGTTGCCCAGGCTGGAGTGCAGTGATGCAATCTCAGCTCACTGCAACCTCAAATGTTGCAGTGTTGAAGTGATTCTCATGCCTCAGCCACCCAAATAGCTGGAATTTCAGGTGTGCACCACCATACCCAGCTAATGTTTGTATTTTTATCAGAGACGGGGTTTCATCATGTTGACCAGGCTGATCTGGAACACTTGACTTCAAGTGATCCACCCGCGTTGGCCTCCCAAACTGTTGGGATTACAGGCGAGAGCCACCACACCCAGTCCATACAAGCATTATCTCATTTATTTCTCACAACAGTTCTAAGATGAATTACTTTCCTGGATTCACAAATAAGCCATGTAAAGCTTAAAGAGTAAATAAAAACAGAGAACTTTAATCTAGCCATGTGTAAAAACAAGTCTACTTAAACTACTTTCATTCATTAAAATGTAGTGAGCTCTACCCTGCACAAGGCACTATGGTAAAGTGGCTTTCATGATAGATTTATTACTGAATCTTGTAAGAAAAATAAAGTGTAAAGTCCTATGGGAGCCCACTACGTAAAGGGCTCATATAGTAATTCATTTAGTAAAATCAAGTATTCATCTGTAATCCAAATTATTGTAGTAAATGCAATGACCTCAGCTTTGGATCAAAGAAATGAGTGTTTAAATACTCGCTGTGCCACTGTGTGACTTGAGGTCCTCCAGAAAAATGCTCAAAATTACCACATCTTCGTCAATAAAATTAGAAGAATATACTTACATCAAAGTTCAATGCCTAGCACAAATCTTGGCACATAATAGACATTTAATAAGCATTTATTAAGTGAATACATGAATACATTGTATTAATTTAAAATTTCTTGGCCGGGCGCGGTGGCTCAAGCCTGTAATCCCAGCACTTTGGGAGGCCGAGACGGGCGGATCACGAGGTCAGGAGATCAAGACCATCCTGGCTAACACAGTGAAACCCCGTCTCTACTAAAAAATACAAAAAAAAATCTAGCCGGGCGAGGTAGCGGGCGCCTGTAGTCCCAGCTACTCGGGAGGCTGAGGCAGGAGAATGGCGTGAACCCGGGAGGCGGAGGCCAAGGTGGGCAGATCACGAGGTCAGGGGATTGGGACCATCCTGGCCAATATGGTGTAGTGGCAAGTGCCTGTAATCCCAGCTACTTGGGAGGCTGAGGCATGAGAATTGCTTGAACCCGGGAGGCAGAGGTTGCAGTGAGCTGAGATCACGCCACTGCACTCCAGTCTGGTCGACAGAGCGAGACTCCGCCTCAAAAAAAAAAAAAAAAAAAAAAGATATGGATTAAAGACTTAAACATAAGACTTGAAACTGTAAAACTACTAGAAAAAAAAAACAATGGAAAAACTTCTTGACATTGGTCTGGGTCTGGGCAATGATTTTTTGGATTTCACTCCAAAAGCCTAGACAACAAACGCAAAAATAGACAAATGGGATTACATCAAACTATAAAGCTTCTGCTCAGCAAAGGAAATAATCAGCAGAGTAAAGAGACAACCTATGGAATGGGAGAATGTATTGCAAACCACACATCTGGTAAGGGTCAATATCCAAAATTTTTAAGGAACTCAAATAACTCAGTAGCAAGAAAACATGACGTGATTCAAAAATGGGCAAAGGACCTAAATAGACATTTCTCAAAAGAAGACATACAAGTGTTGAACAGTTATATGAAAACATTTTCAACATTGATAATCATTCAGGAAAAGCAAATCAAAACCACAATGAGATATCACCTCACACCTGTCAGAATGACTATTATCCAAAAGACAGGAGATAACAAATGTTGGTGAGTATGTGGAGAAAAGGGAAATGTTGAGCACTGTTGGTGAGAATGTAAATTAGTACAGCCATTATGGGAAACTAAAGGGTCCTCAGAAAACTAAAAATAGCGTTACCATATGATCTAGCAACCCCATTGCTGGGTATTTACCCAAAAGGCTTGAACTCATCAGTGTATCTCTTCATCAGTATGTTGATGAGATGTCTGCCATCCTCTGTGCATTGCAGCACTATTCACAATGGTTAAATTATGGAATCAACCAGTGTCCATCAATAGATGAATGGATAAATAAAATGGAATATTATTCATTCTACACAATGAAATATTATTCAGTCTTTAAAAAGCAGGAAACTGTTTGATTTGTGACAACTTGAATGAAGTTGGTGAACAATATGCTAAGTGAAATAAGTCGAGCACAGTGACTCATGCCTGTAATCCCAGCACTTTGGGAGGCCGAGGCAGGTGGATCACCTGAGGTCAGGAGTTTGAGACCAGCCTGGGCAACATGGTGAAACTCCATCTCTAATCTTTTTTTTTTTTTTTTTTTTTGAGACAGAGTCTCTCTCTGTTGCCCAGGTTGGAGTGTAGTGGCGTGATCTCGGCTCACTGCAAGCTCTGCCTCCTGGGTTCATGCCATTCTCCTGCCTCAGCCTCCTGAGTAGCTGGAACTACAGGCGTCCACCACCATGCCCAGCTAATTTTTTGTATTTTTAATAGAGACGGGGTTTCACCATGTTAGCCAGGATGGTCTCGATCTCCTTACCTCGTGATCCCCCCACCTCGGCCTCCCAAAGTGCTTGGATTACAGGCATGAGCCACCACACCTGGCCTCCATCTCTAATCTCTACTAAAAATACAAAGATTAGCTGGGCATGGTGGCACGCACCTATAACCCCAGCTACTTGGGAGGCTGAGGCAGGAGAATCACTTGAACATGGGAGGCAGAGGTTGCAGTGAGCCAAGGCAGTGCAACTGCACTCCAGCCTGGGCAACAGAGTGAGACTCTGTCTAAAACAAACAACAACAACAACAAAAGTAATATATGAAAAAACATTTTTATGATTATTTCATCCAATCACTAGTTCATATATAATGAATATACATAGCTAATAACATGCCTTATGACTAGCATGAAATTCTCTATCCTTACTTAAATTTCACAGTGTCATCAAATTTTATTAACTGGCCAGGCATGGTGGTTCACGCCTGTAATCTCAGCACTTTGGGAGGCTGAGGCAGGCGAATGATTTGAGGTCAGGAGTTCCAGATCTGCTTGTCCAGCATGGTGAAACCCCGTCTCTACTAAAAACACAAAAATATGCCGGGCACAATGACGCACGCCTGTAATCCCAGCACTTTGGGAGGCCAAGGAGGGCGGATCACCTGAGATCAAGAGCTCAAGACCAGCCTGGCCAACATGGTGAAACCCCATTTCTACAAAAACACAAAAATTAGCTGGGCATGATGGCGGGTGCCTGTAATCCCAGCTACTCAGGAGGCTGAGGTGGGAGAATGGCTTGAACCCAGGAGGCAGAGGTTGCAGTGAGCTGAGATCGCACCATCGCACTCCAGCCTGGGCGAGTGACAGAGCGAGACTCCATCTCAATAAATAAATACACAAAAATTATCTGGGCATTGTGGAGCACACCTCTAGTCCCAGCCACTCAGGAGGCTGAGGCAGGAGAATAGCTTGAACCCAGGAGGCAGAGGTTGCAGAGCTGAGATGGTGCCACTGCACTCCAGCCTGGGCAACAGAACGAGACACCATCTCATACAATACAAAATAAATAAATAAAAATAAATAATATTACTTAGGCACGGTGGCTCATGCCTGTAATCCCACCACTTTGAGAAGCTGAGGTGGGCAGATTGCTTGAGTTCAAGAGTTCAAGACCAGACTGGCCAACATGGTGAAACCCCATCTTGTCTCTACTAAAAATACAAAAATTAGCCGGGTGTGGTGGCCAGTGCCTGTAATTCCAGCTACTTGGGAGGCTGAGGCAGAGAATTGTTTGAACCTGGGAAGTGAAGGATGCAGTGAGCTGAGCTCATGCCACTGCACTCCAGCCTGGACAACAGAGTGAGACTCTGTCTGAAAAGAAAAAAAAATTTAATAAATTGTATTAACCAAGGAGACCTTTAATCCTTTAACAGACCAAAGGCCTTATGTAGACAAACAGTTTCACTCTTTCCATTGCGTTGGGCAGGGAGTTCCTATCATTTATGGCCAAACTACTTTTTAGGTGTGAAAATTGAGTCCTCTTGTGTTTATAGTGTAATGACTAAATCTGGAGCTTGATTGAGGTTTGAATCCTGGCTCTACCACTTGTTAGCTATGGGACTAATGTGTGACTCTGGCAAGTTGCTTGACCTCTTATGCCCCAGTTTCCATTCTGTAAAATGGGGGTAGTTGTACTAACCTCATAGGCTTGTGAAGAGTGTGTAAGTTAATACGTACATGGAATTCGCTAAGAACAATGAGTGGGCATGTGCTATAAATCTTCAGGAAAGTGTTAGCCATTCAAACATTGTTTCTTGGATTTAAATAGAACAACACATTTCAAAACCACGAATCCTTCTAAATAAAGAAGCATTTTTCAGGCCGGGTGCAGTGACTCACGCCTGTAATCCCAGCACTTTGGGAGGTTGAGGCAGGCAGATCACAAGCTCAGGAGTTCGAGACCAGCCTGGCCAACATGGTGAAACCCTGTCTCTACTAAAAATACAAAAATTAGCCGGGTATGGTGGCGGGCACCTGTAATCGCAGCTACTCCGGAGGCTGAGGCAGGAGAATCACTTGAACCCAGGAGGTAGAGGTTGCAGTGAACCGAGATGGCACCACTGCACTCCACCCTGGGCGACAGAGCGGGACTCTATCTAAAAAATAAATAAATAAAAATTAAAAAAATAATAAAGAAGCACTTTTCCATTGAAATGGGTTTCCTAGACCACATTAAAAATATGGGACACTCATGCCTGTAATCCCAGCATTTTGGGAGGCTGAGTCGGAAGGATTGCTCAAGCCCAGGAGTTTGAGACTAGCTTGGACAACATAACAATACCCTGTCTTTTTTTTTGAGACGAAGTCTTGCTCTGAAGTCCAGGATAGAGTGCAGTGGCATGATCTCAGTTCACTGCAACCTCTGCCTCCTGGGTTCAAGTGATTCTCCTGACTCAGCCTCCCAAGTAGCTGGGATTACAGGCACGTACCACCATGCCTGGATAATTTTTGTATTTTTAGTAGAGACAGGGTTTCACCATGTTGGTCTTGAACTCCTGACCTCAGATGATAGGCCCACCTTGGCCTCCCAAAGTGCTGGGATTACAGGTGTGAGCCACCATGCCTGGCCTTCCCTGTCTCTTAAGAAAAGGGACTACAACCTATCAGTAATAATTTAATGTTATATTTCTGAAAGTGTGGTTCTGGGATCATTGCATCAGAAAATCCCAGGTTAGCTTCTTTGTATGTAAATATCTGGACCATACCTCTAAGGGTAAGCCTACTAATCTACATTTTTGATATGCAGTCTAGATTATTCTTGTCAGCACCAAAGTTTGAGATTCCTACTATGTTCAAGGCACAAATTTTCTATAACTTTGATAAGACAGTTAAATTTATTTGTAATTGGAATACAAATATCAATTTCTAAAAGAACCCAACTATGTATGGCACAAATTCTTTGTCTCCATCTAAAATATATTCATGGAGAGAAAACAAAAATTTTCAGAAGTTCAAGAGCTACAAAAATATTAAAACTGACAACCTTGAGGAGCCAACAGGGAAGCCTAACCCACTGTTATGCTCAGGACTTCCGGAGAAAGAACATAATCTCACGCTTTAGAAAAATGATCCAGTTTGAAGCTGGGTGTGGTGGCAGGCACCTGTAGTCCCAGCTACTCAGGAGACTGAGGTTGGAGGGTCCCTTGACCCCAGGAGTTTGAGGTCAGCCTGAACAACATGAGAAGACCTAATCTCTTTAAGAAAGTAAAATAAAACAAGAAAAGAAAGTGTTTCCAATTTGACTTCATCATCAGGGCTACTCATAGGCAGGATTAATCACTCTCTCTCGATCACTGGATGAAGAAAATATTTCTTAAACTGCCTATTCTAGTAGACTAACATAACCGAAAATTTAAAATCCTCTAACTGTACTGTGGAAAAAACAGAATTTTGACCTAAATTTGTAAGCCTGGTTATCTGCTGTCATATGATATTGGTAGAAATATAAACTAGTGTCTGGGTGTGGTGGCTCACGCCTGTAATCCCTACACTTTGGGAGGCTGAGGCGGGTGGATCACTTGAGGCCAGGAGTTCAAGACGAGCCTGACCAACATGGTGAAACCACATCTCTACTAAAAATATGAAATTAGCCAGACATGTTGGCATATGCCTGAAATCCCAGCTACTCGGGAGGCTGAGGCAGGAGAAACTCTTGAACCTGGGAGTCGGAGTTTGCAGTGAGCCGAGATCGCACCATTGCACTCTAGCCTGGGCAACAGAGCGACACTCCATTTCAAACAGAAAGAAAGAAAGAAGGAGGGAAGGAAAGGGAGGGGAGGGGAGGGGAGGGGAGGACGGAAGGAAAGAAAGGAAGGAAGGAAGGAAGGAAGGAAGGAAGGAAGGAAGGAAGGAAGGAAGGAAGGAAGGAAGGAAGGAAGGAAGGAGGGAAGGAAGGAAGGAAGGAAGGAAGAAATGTAAATTAGCATAGCCTCTACTGTTGAAGGACATTTTGCAGTATTTATCCATTAAAAATTCCCTAAGTCTTTGATGCAAAAATTTCACTTCTAGATGACAATCCTACAGATACACACATTCATGTGCAAAATAAAGTATGCAGATATTTGTTCATTGTAGAATTGTATAATATTAAAAGATTAGAAACAACCAATGAGGGCATGTTAAGTAGATTATGGAACATCTACGCTGTGTAATACTTTGCAGCTATTTATGTACAGTACTAATATACACCAATATCCAAAATATATTTAATGAAAAAAATGTTCACTAAGAGGAACCAGAGATTCACAGAGAACTGGCCAATTCCAGGTCTGAGGCTGAGAAAGTAAAAAGTGCTTAGAAAATTATGGGAACGTGTTAAAATGACTCAGGGGCCAGCCAGAAGGACTCCCACTGGCCTAATCTGGAACAATGAATTATAACCCATTGATTGAAAAAAGAGCCCATACAGATACTAAAAATGTGCAGATAAAGAAAGGAAGGAGAAGGAATGTCACAGCTAGGAAATCACCATTTTGCAGTGATGACGGTAATAACTGATCCAGGCAATAATCAGTAGGTGTTAAAACCATTGAGTAAAACTTTAATGAAGAGCAGTTTCAAAATATCCCTCCATGATGTATTTTTTTTAAGAAGAAGAAACAGTAACTTCACAGTGGAGACACCTAATGAATATCACCAAAACTGGTAAAAGCTGATACCACTGAGATTCCCTGATGTGATTCACTGAGGAAACAACATCACTTCTACCTTCATAACCTAAATCTATCCATGAAGAAGCAGAAAAATCCATATTGAAGGATGTTCTGTAAACAGAAAACAAAAAAAAGCCCAACACAAAAGTGGCCTGTACTCTTCAAATGACAATGTCATAAAAGACAAAAGACAAAGGAAAACAGAACTGTTTCAGAATAAAGAAGACTCAACAGTCATGATAACCAAATTCAATGCGTGATTGTGGATTGGAAACAACACGTTTTGTTTAAAGGAGTTGTGAAATTTAAAAAAAGACTAAATTTTCTACATTTGATAATTATGCTGTGGTTATGTAAGAAAATCAGAATAGAACTCACTCACAGGAAAAGATTGTTCTGTGAGCCATAGAACCAAGTAGCAACCAGAATGAATTTTGTTTTGCTCTTTTTTTTGGAGACAGAGTCTCCCTCTGTTACCCAGGCTGGAGTGCAGTGGCGCAATCTCGGCTCACTGCAGCCTCCACCTCCTGGGCTCAAGAGATTCTCCCACGTCAGCTTCCTAAGTAGCTAGGACTACAGGCATGCACCACCACACCTAGCTAACTTTTGTATTTTTAGTAGAGACAGGGTTTCACCATGTTGACCAGGCTGATCTCAAACTCCTGACCTCAATTGATCCACCCACCTGGGCCTCCAAAGTTCTGGGATTACAGGCGTGAGCCACCAGGCCAGCTCAGAATGAGTTTTAAACTCGTTCATTTGATAAACACAACTCACCTCCGTGAACCACTTTTGCAAGCTAACCAATCAGCATCAGCCTCTCATGTCTGAAAGTCAACCAACCAGAGGTGAACTTACTCCAAAAAAAGATGCCTGAGTACCAGCCAACCAACAATAGTAGCATCTGAATAACCAAGCTTTTAAGGATCCTGCCATCCCATTTATGCCTCTGAGAATCTGCCCATCCCTGAACTCCATGCTTCCCCCAAACCCTATAGAGTCCAACAGTCTGCCCTACTCAGACTCTACCTGACCAGTATAGCTTTTCATTGCTGCAGCATGCAAATCCAGCTTTGTCTTTTTATTTAGATACTGAGTGGTGGTCTTCTAACTCCATCAGACCAGTCAGGCTCAACTTAGGTAACAAAGTTGTGAGTTGTTTTTCAGTTGCCACGGACCTCCAGGTTGAAGGTCATGTAACCTGAACATGCGCAGATGAACCAAGCCTACAACCACTGTCAGAACTTGCTAGCCTGAGGCGTGGGGACTGAATCAAGTGGACACCACATGGCAGGATCCAGGATCCAGTCAGATTGAGCCCTGGGGTCACCCCATAGCAGTATCCAGTTGGATCATGCCTCCCAGCGTCACCTCATTGCAAGAGCCAATCAGATCACCCCTCATTACCCTATGCTTATAAAACCTGAGCCAGTCCTCAGCTTAAAGAGACAGACTTGAGCACTTTCTTCTCTTACCTTGCCAGCTGACTGGCAATAAAGTGTTTCTTCTCTCAAAAGCTGCTGCTGTGGTATTGCCTTCTAAGAGCACAGGGCAGTGAGCCCATTAATTGCTCCGTAGCAGTCTCATCCTTCAGTAATTCTGGAGGTTCCTCCAAGATCATTTTTGAAGACTCTTGGTTGGCAGCATTCCAGGCAAACTTCAGACCAACGGGTGCACTTACTGGGCTCCTTCTATCTGAATTTCGTTGGTCTACCAGATCAGCTGCCAGATGAAATCAGTATCAATAACCATTTGAGCTCTGTTTTCATTGAATCCCTGTTACTGCATTTATTCTTTTATTCTAGGATTTATAACTAAGTAGATCCATTAGGACTAGGTGTTTGTACCAAGTAATTAGACAACTTTTGGTTTGGAGAAGCACCATTTAGTAATCAGACCTAGGTATTTAATAAGACCTAGGTATTTAATTCCTTTTACTCTTGAGGTATACCATTTGAAAATGTTTGCCATTAATCCACTTATTCTCCTGCTGCTTGCTTTTTTTTTTTTTCTTATTCTTTTTTTTTTTTTCAAGACAGAGTCTTGCTCTGTCACCCAGTTTGGAGTGCAGTGGCACGATCTCAACTCATTGCAACCTCTGCCTCTCAAGTAAAAGTGATTCTCCTACCTCAGCCTCCTGAGTAGCTGGGTCTACAGGCACACACCACCACTCCTGGCAAATTTTTGTATTTGTTGGTAGACACGGTTTCACCATGTTGACCAGGCTGTCTCGAACTCCTGACTTCAAGTGATCTTGAATCAGAAATAGATTTGATCAGAAATAGATTTGCCTATTCTGAACATTTTATGTAAATTGAATCATATAACATATGACCTTTTGTGACTGGCTTCTGGCACTTAGTATTTTGTTTTCTAGGTTTATCTACATTGTAGCCTGAACAGTACTTCATTCTTTTTGATGGCTGAATAATATTCCATTGAATAGATATACCCCATTTTGTTAATCCATTTATCAGTTGATGGATATTTGAAGTTGAATTAAAATCCCAGTCTAGAGCCAAATTAAGGACCATAATTAAGAAATGACAGTCTTCAGAGAAATAGGCAAAAATGTGCTACAGAATCCAGGTTTTTAAAAGATGAGTATTGTTCTAAACTATAGACCTGTACTAACTAAATCAATTAATTGTAAGAGCTACCAAAGAGAAAAATATCTAAAAGCAGCGAATCATGAAGGAGATTTAAATAATGCAACTGTAAAATGCTTTAAATATAAAAATATACACTAAATAAAGCAGTTATAGTAGCCTTTAAGGATATAATAGACAAAAATTAAAGATTATAAATTAGATAAAAATAAAAAATAAACTTTGGGAAACTTTCAGTATTTGAGTCAGATCTAGTATCTGAAGTAAAAGAGGCCTTACCTTCTCTTTTTGTAAATGGGCTTAAACCTAATTTAGGGGATTTAATTTTTTTAATGAATTAAAAATATATGATTTCAAGCTTAGAAAAATATCAAATATATGGTCAACATTTTCAGACATCTTTACATAAAAACAAACTGGAAATCAATACTTCTTATGGTGCAGTGGATTAAATAACCCACAGTGTCTCTGTTATTTGAGATGTTGAAGCCTGTAGATAAGGACTTTTGTAAATATAGTGAGCAGAAGGGCCATTAAAGAAACTAATATGGCCGGGCATGGTGGCGCACACCTGTAATCCCAGCACTTTGAGAGGCTGAGGTGGGCAAATCATGAGGTCAGGAGCTCGAGACCAGCCTGACCTACGTGGCAAAACCCCATCTCTACTAAAAATACAAAAGAAAAATTAGCTGGGCATGGTGGTGTGCACCTGTCATCCCAGTTACTCAGGAGACTGAGACAGGAGAATCACTTGAACCCGGGAGGTGGAGGTTGTGGTGAGCTGAGATCACGCCCCTGTACTCCCAGCCTGGCGACAGAGCAAGACTCCGTCTCAAAAAGAAACAAAAAACAAAAAACAATATATCACACTGGGTAGCTAAAAAACAGGACGATTATCCAAAAATCCATGCAGTCATGTGACTCCAAGGTAGACATGAGCACCCAACAATTCCCAGTCCTTTTTCTAATTCCCAAGAGAAATAAAACAACTTTTCTGCTAAAAAAAAAATTTTTTTTTCCCCTCTGAGACAGAGTCTTGCTCTGTTGCCCAGGCTTGAATGCAGTGGCCCATCTCAGTTCACTGCAACCTCCACCTCTCGGGTTCAAGCAATTCTCCTGCTTCAGCCTCCCAAGTAACTGGGATTACAAGCATGTGCCACCACGCTCAGCTAATTTTTGTATCTTTAGTAGAGACAGGGTTTTGCCATGTTGACCAGGCTGCTCAGGAACTCCTGACCTCAGGTGACCCGCCCCCCTCGGCCTCCCAAAGTGGCGGGAATTATAGCTGTGAATCACTACTCCCAGCCAGAAAAAGAAAATTTCTATTAAAAATGGACAGTGCCAGATTGCTTTACAAAAAAAAAAAAAAAAAAAAAAAGATAAGACAGATTTACTTTCACATAGTAAATTGTGAAAGACTTAAGGGAAAATAAACATTATTTACCTTGGTTTAATAGAACCACCCAAGTAGTAAAAATCTAACAATTTAATGTCTCAACTGTAACTGATATTTTGAGATCATTAACAGAAGACTATTCTTTATTCTCTGTGATAGAAATTGTGCAGAAAACAACATAGGACCCCCAAACTACTATCCTTGGAATAGCCCAGTTACAAGATTGGCCCTTAGCTGGCATTTAGGAACTTAGGTCTGGGGAGGGTTTTCAACATTTAAATGATAAGAGTGGCTCATTATACCTAAAACTGTACAAACAATGTGTTTTTTTCTGACTACTTGCTTTTCTTTCTGAGAGTTTGGAATTTGTGTACATGCCAGGCAGGGGATGCCTACATGCTTACCCCCCAGTAGAAACTTTGGGCACAGTGCCTCTAGTTAGCTGTCCTGGTTGGCAACATTTCACATGTATTGACACAACTCATTGCTGCGGAGATTAAGCAAGTCCTATGTGAATCCACTGAGAGAAGCACCTTGGAAGTTTGTGCCTGGTTTCCCCTAGACTGTGCCCAGGTGCCTTTTCCCTTTCCTGATTATGCAATAGATCAGTAAAGACATATATAGATATCATCTATATGAATAGATGATATCATCTATATGCCTTAGCCATGAGTATAACTATATGCTGAGTCCTGTGAATCCTCCTAGTGAATCATCATACATGGGGGTGGTTTTGAGGACCTCTAACCCAAACATCTGGCCAGGTGTGGTGGTTCACGCCTGTAATCCCAGCACTTTGAGAGGCTGAGGCAGGAGGACCACCTGAAGTCAGGAATTAGAGACCAACCTGACCAACATGGTGAAATCCCATCTCTACTGAAAAATATAAACATTGAAAAAAAATACAACTTCAATCACTTTTACCTTCTACCTTGCCTTTCTGGTTTTGTAAGAAACATCTCATATACTAGAGCAGTTTTTCCCTCTTCTGCCTACAATATGTGAATGAGCTGTTGATATGTAAATGAGCTGCTGATTTGACATAATTATCAAGTATAGTAGTCCCTCCCTTTCTCTGAGGGGGTATGTTTTAAGACCTCCAGTGGATGCCTGAAACTGCAGTTGGTACAGAGTTCTATATATACTATGTTTTTGTCCTATACATACATACCTATGATAAAATTTATATTTAGGCACAGTGAGAGATTGATAGCAATAACTAATAATGTAATAGACCAATATACCCTAATAAAAGTTATGTAAATGTGGTCTATCTCTCTCTGTGTCTCTCTCTTTTTCTCTCTCAAAATATTGTATTGTCCTATGGGCAGCAGAAATCATGGAAGGACTACTGTATTTCAATATATTAGTGATGTGGAAAGAGCTGCTTTCAAATGCAACTGGCCTCCTAGACCCAGCCTTCTGAGGTTTGCCAATAACTGCTGCCTGTGTGCCTTGCCAACATCTGATTCTCTGTAACATTTAAAAGGACTATGCTGTCTTATGTTTTCCAATTGCCTTTGGGGTAGGTGCTGTCTTCTTCATCTTGAATAAACCCGTACAAAGGGGAAGCTTTGTGGGATTCTATTGGGAAATGTTTTGAGACATTGATTGGAGCCCTTGAGAGAGAATATTTAGCAGCCTTGTCCAAGAACATTGTGGTCATTTTGGATTAAAAAGAAACATACCAAACAAAATTTAAGTTAGGAGAAAAGGCAATTTTCTAACAGACAATGTTTTCTTAGAACTGATAGACCTTAGGCTTCTGTTCAAAGTGCACCATTTAATATTTTAAGCAAATCTGTATTACTCTAATTCAAATATGGATAATTTCCTCCATAGATTAGTGCATAAGACATATTTGT
The DNA here is from genome assembly GCF_049350105.2 of Macaca mulatta. NCBI lineage: Eukaryota > Metazoa > Chordata > Mammalia > Primates > Cercopithecidae > Macaca > Macaca mulatta. The sequence continues at coordinate 56,351,307 of NC_133417.1, read as the reverse complement.
AATTGCTGCAGTTAACATTAAATGCTTCTAGCCTTAAATAGCTTCCCTTTGATCAATTGTTTCCTTATATTCTTGAATTTACCATTCTCAAACAGTTCATTATTAATATAGCTACCACTTATAACAAATTTGTCCAGTAGATTCTGGCAACAGACGGCATTTTCATTTTAGGAAGTCCAAATACTCTGCATTATTTCAGATGGCACATTTGTAGAATAAAGTATTGAAATATGCCATATAGTCCTCTAAGAATAGGATAGGAAACAAATTTTTCCAAATATTCAATGATATGTAACATAGTACAGTATTTACTACGATAATTTTTGGACATAGATATTATGCCTGTATGTATTCTGTTTCATGCCTCTCCACTTCAAATCCTCCCTTCATTGCCTGCCCTATGAAAATGGAGGTGGGCCCTTTAAAATGTACTCTTTAACAGCTTGCACACTCTGTTAAGCTTTGTCAATAGCGGGTGCTGGCTGGGGATGCGGTGGTTCACGCCTGTAATTCCAACCCTTTGGGAGACCAAGGCAGGTGGATCACTTGAGGTCAGGAGTTCAAGACCAGCCTGGCCAACATGGTGAAACCCTGCCTCTACTAAAAATACAAAAATTAGGTGCCAAATGCTTGTAGTCCCAGCTACTCAGGTGGCTGAGGCAGGAGAAATGCTTGAACCCGGGAGGTGGAGGTTGTAGTAAGCCAAGATTGCACCACTGCACTCCAGCCTGGGTGACCGAGTGAGACTCTGTCTCAAAAAAAAAAAAAAAAAAAAAAAAAAGAGGCTGCTGGAGAGATGGGGAAGGGACTTTCCTTCCTAGTTTCAGGGTTCCTGCTTAGCAAGTTCCTGCAGTGTATGTGGCTCCTGCAGTGCCACAGGGTCAGCAGCACCCAGCAGCCAGCAGCTTCCCCTGGCACCTGCCTCAGATACTTTTGTAATGGAGGGTCTTCTATAAGACACCTCTCTCTGAACAGCATTCCCCAGAAGTGTGCTTTCCAGCAAGTTCCACCACAGCAACTTCTCTCCATCCAGTGAGCTACAGTCACCCTCTCCAGCAAGGTCTGGATCTCAGTCTGAGGGGCTGGAGGCTCCTCCTTGAGTGCTCTTTCTCATAGCTGCTCTGTATATCTGCTTATATCTCCTTATATGTTTATTTTTCACTAGCCAATCCCTCATTACTCCTTTCCTCTGTAACAGTACTAGTATAATAATTCTTTTTCTAAAAAATAATTCTCTTTTTTTTTTTTTTGAGGTGGAGTCTCGCTTTGTCGCCTAGGCTGGAGTGCAGTGGCATGATCTCGGCTCACTACAACGTCTGCCTCCTGGGGTCAAGCAATTCATCTGCCACAGCCTCCTGAGTAGCTGGGACTACAGGCGTGTACCACCATGCCCGGCTAATTTTTTTTTGTATTTTTAGTAGAGATGGAGTTTCACCATATTGGCCTGGCTGGTCTCGAACTCCTGACCTTGTGATCTGCCCGCTTCAGCCTCCCAAAGTGGTGAGATTATAGGCTTGAGCCACTATGCCCAGCCAGAAATGATTCTTTATATTAAATGTTTCCCTGTTCAAATTTCCATGTGGATTCTGTCTCCTGATTGGACCATACTGATACAGATATGAAACATGTATACTCTATCACTTAACTCTTGGCAGATAGTAAGAATGTTTATCATGAACCAGACAAGGTGGGAAGGTGGCACCACCTATAGTCCTAGCTACTTAGGAGGCTCAGGCAGGGGGATCCCTTCAACCCAGGAGTTTGAGGCCAACCTATGCAACATAGTGAGACCCTATCTCTTAAAAAAAAATTAAAAATTAAAAGAAGAGGCCGGAGGCGGTGGCTCATGTCTGTAATCCCAGCACTTTGGGAGGCTGAGGCAGATAGATCATCTGAGGTTAGGAGTTCAAGACTGGCCTGGCCAATGTGGTGAAACCCTGTCCTAACTAAAAATACAAAAAATTAGCCAGACGTGGTGGCAGGTGCCTGTATTCCCAGCTACTCGGGAGGCTGAGGCCGGAAAATTGCTTGAACTTGGGAGTTAGAGGTTGCAGTGAGCTGAGATCGTGCCACTACACTCCAGTCTGGGGAAAAAACAAAAAACAACAACAACAAAAACAAAAAAACCCTGTCTCCATAAATAAATAAATAAATAAATAAATAAATAAATAAATAAATAAAATACGTAGTATGCTAAGTAGTTGATCAGTTCTAGGGATTTTTTTAAAAAGTAGGAAAGAAGATATAAAATTTTAGGGAAAAGGTGGTTGAAATAAAGGGCCAGGAAGACTTTACTAAGGATATGGCTTTTGAGTAAAGAGCTGAATGCAACAAGGGAGTGAGTCATGTGGCTATCTGGGGAAGAATATTCCAGTCAGAGGGAACAGCAAGGATCAAGGCCCAGAGTTGAGAGTGTGCTAATACGGCACAGTACAAACACCAGTGTGTCTGAGGTGGAGATAATGGTGGGAGGTGGGGCGAGGGGTAATGGGAGATGAGATGACAGAGGTAAGAGGGGGCCAGATCATGATGGGCCTTGTAGGTTACAGGATGGGCCTCCTAGGTCACCCTGGCTTTCTTCTGAGTGAGACGAGAGGCTGTCACCATTACAGCGAAATAATACACTGTTATTATAAATGCTCTTGTTTGTCCTTGAAAAGTACTGATTACTAAAATACTTGGTATTTTAGAAGGGAAAAATAAAAATAATTCTATTAAGATTATTTTGTAAGTGATCCCTCTTCACTTTCGCAGGGATAAAATTTCAGAAGGCAATGTGAAAATGAGCTGTGTAGTGTACTACACACGTACGTTTATTTTAAATGAACATATTGACTCAATTAAAGCTAATACCATGAAACTTTGCCTTTGGCATCATGAGACTCACTGTGAGGTTATTAAAACTTAGACAAAATTTAAAAAATAAAAATGAAAAACTTAGGTACGTAGTGATCTTATTTATAATTGACCATAAAGTAAATGCTCAAAAATGATGATTTGTATTTTATAAACACTGTTAAAGACTTGGCTCTTCCAGTGGAATCCCAAGAGTCTGTGTCTTTAGGGAGTTTACTTTTCTACACTCAAGCTTTGTGGGATCTGATTTCTACTAGTGGTTTTCTTTGTTGGGCATTTGTTTAGAAGGAAACAAAATAGCTGTGAATATATGCTTTAGAAATCTAAAAAGCAACACGAGACATGAAAACAACTTGCTTTCACAATAACAGAGCAAGAAAAAAGTTTTCTTGAGGAGGAAGAGTTGAAAAACACATTCCTAAAAAACTTCTTTTTCAAAAATATTCAGTCCAAAAACCTGAACTCAAATGTTATATTAAGCAAAATACTGAATATATACATATATCAACATCAGTACATTTGCTTTATTTTCAGAGAATGATTTTAATGTAAAGAACATATTAAATTAAAAGTAAGCATTACTTAAATTAGCCAGGCATGGTGGTGGGTGCCTGTAATCTCAGCTACTCAGGAGGCTTAGGCAGGAGAATCACTTGAACCCGAGAGGCAGAGGCTGTAGTGAGCCAAGATCGCACCACTGCACTCCAAACAGGGCAACAGAGTGGGACTCTGTCTCAAAAAAAAAAAAAAAATTTGAAGGTAAGAGCAATTTACTGAAAGAATCATCTACATATATTATAAGGCTTTCTTTAAATCGGTTGTATAACCTATTTTTATAGGTCTTAGGATATATAATTATAATGTATTTTAAATCTTGCTAGTAAGGTTTATAAGTGATTCAGTCAAATCTGTAGAAGTCATTGTAACCTATCTCTAACCCTACTCCTACTACACTATTGAGATATAGGGGAACCTAGGTCAGCAGTAATAGATGGTATTTAATATCATTTAAAATATTTCCACACATTTGAATATTATTCTCAGGAAACCCGAAAGGACTTACATTTATCATCCATATCAGTAATAAGAGTGACTGGGTGTGGTGACAGAGCGAGACTCCATCTCAAAAAAATAATGATAATAAGAGTGCATTGTACTTTTTAAATTTGCACACATTCTTCAATTTCCTGTAAATATTACTCCCAAAGAGAACCAAAAAAATGATAATTCCGATAAAGAACAAAAAACCTGTGGAGGTGAGGAAAACAGAGTAAAAAAAAAAAAATTCCATAATCAAGAAAGTGAAAAAGTATTAAATATAGTAAGAAAACATATAAACAGAGAAATGTTATACAGGCCTTATTTAATATTCACCTTTAATATTAAGTTAATTTCTCTGAGTTTAGAAAAATAACTGTCTTCTGTTCATGGCTTCTTGTTTATGCTTTGTTATCTAGAATTATACTTTACTTCCTCAAAGTTTAAGTCTGCATGAAACTGATTAAGAGATGCATTACCTTTCTATCACTGCTGTAAAACATTACAACACACTTAGTGGCTTAAAACAACGTTTATTTATTTATTTATTTTTGAGATGGTGTCTTGCTGTATTGCCCAGACTGGAGTGCAGTGGCACGATCTCAGCTCACTGCATCCTCTGCCTCCTGGGTTCAAATGATTCTCCTGCCTCAACCTCCCGAGTAGCTGGGATTACAGGCCTGCGCCACCATGCCCAGCTAATTTTTGTATTTTTAGTAGCGACAGGTTTTCACCATGTTGGCCAGACTGGTCTTGAACTCCTGAACTCAAGTGATCTGCCCACCTCTGCCTCCCAAATTGCTGGGATTACAGGCATGAGCCACCACGCCCACCCACGTTTATTATCTTACAGTTCTGTAGCTCAGAAGTCCAATGCGGGACTCACTGGTCTAAAACCAAGGTGTTGGCTGGGCTGTGTTGCTTTCTGGAGGCTCGGGAGAATCTGTTCCTATGCCTTTTCTAGTTCCCAGCTGTGACCCACATTCTTTGGTTCATGGCTTCCTCCCTCCATACTCAAAGCTAGCAACATAGCATCTCTCTGACCCTGCTTTGTTGTCATCTCTTTTTCTCTCTCTTTTTATGCTTCCTTCATCCACTTTTAAGGACCCTTGCAATTACATTGGACCTACCTGTATAATCCAGGATAAGCTCCCTATTTTAAGGCACTTAATTACATCTGCAAAATTGCTTTTGCCATGTAAGATAATATAGTCACAAGTTCCAAGGATTAGGACTTATACATTTTAGAAGGATGGAGGATTTCTGCCTACCACAAAAGGTATGTTTAAAATCCCATTGTCTGACAACTACCTACTATCTTGCCATTCATTCTGTCTTATACTCTGATTCCACAATCCTTTGAGCCTTTGTGGTAGCTTCACTTCATCAAGTCTACCACTTTTTCAGTGTCCCTTGTTTCCTGATGTCCTCTCTTCCCTTCTAATTAAACTACATTCTGGCCAGGCATGATGGCCCATGCCTGAAATCCCACCACTTTGGGAGTCCAAGGCAGGCGGATCATTTGAGATCAGGAGATTGAGACCAGCCTGGCCAACATGGTGAAAACCTGTCTCTACTAAAAATACAAAAAATTAGCTGGGCGTGTGTAATTCCAGCTACTCAGGAGGCTGAGGCAGGAGAATCACTTGAACCTGGGGAGCAGAGATTCAGTTAGTCAAGACTGAGCCACTACATTCCAGTCTGGGTGATGGAGTGAGACTCTGTCTCAAAAATAAATAAGTAAATACATACATACATACATACATAAAACAAGAAATAAAAATTTAAAAAATCTACATTCCATGGATTATCTTTACAATCCCTCCTTTAGGCATGCACACTTTCTCCTCCCTTGCCCCTTTCTTGTTATACTTACATGACAAAAACCCGGCAGTGGTTAACCCAATTCTCCCTCTAGCCGCTCTTTTTCTTGTGAAGCTGAACGTGACTAGAAGAAAACAGCCTTGCTGACCAGTTTCCCATTAAAGTCCAAGACCATGAACTTCAGATGGGTCCTTTGTGCTGCCTGGTAATCACATGCTATTTCCTAGTTCATTCACTTTCCCCTTTTCCTAGAAGACTCTTTCATGCCTTCTCTCTTCTCAACCTCTCACATCTGCCTTTCCATCCTCACTGTTGGCTCATGACTTGACTCTTCCACTGAGAAATGCAAAGCAAGAAGAAGTTCCTGCAGATTCCCACCACCTATCTTCTCCACCTGTCGACTTCTATGTCCTCACACTCTGCCTTCCTTCTAATGGGTCTGGGGGCAGAATCCACAGGGTCGTGATCTTGCATGTGGGAATGAAAGTTTATTTCCAAGACTTTTATCTGAAATCTAGCATGTCCTTCAAGTATGAATGTAGTTAATAAATGTAGCATTAGCAGTACCTGTGCTTTTAGCCCCAAAAGGCACCACAGATATATGAAACAGTTTTAGTAGAACTCACAAAATACTGTATACGTGTGTCACCACTTTGAAATTATTATTATTGAGACAGGGTCTCACTCTGTCACTCAGGCTAGAGTACAGTGGCACTATCACAGCTCACTGAAGCCTTGACCTCCCAGGCTCAAATGATCCTCCCACCTCAGCCTCCCAAGCAGCTGGGACAATGGGCACATGCCACCATACCCAGCTAATTTTTTTAGAGACAGGGTTTCTCCATGTTGCCCAGGCTAGTCTCAAACTCCTGGGCTCAAGCCGTCTTCCTACTTCGGCCTCCCAAAGTTATGAGATTACAGGCATGAGCCACTACACTCAGTCTACTTTGAAATTATGGTAATTACTAGACCCACTGCTAGATCTTATATACAGTATTAATAAATAAACACATGCTTTAATGTATCACAGTTTTTGTTTGTTTGTTTGTTTTTAGAGATGGGGTCTCACTATATTGCTTAGGCTGGAGTGCAGCAGGGCTATTCATAGGCATGATAGCTCACCGCAACCTCAAACTCTTGGGCTCAAGCCAACCTCCTGCCCCAGCCTCCTGAGTAGCTGGGACTATAGGCATATGCCACCACACCTGGCTTTGATTATTTTTTTCCAATGATTTGATAACTGTTTTAATATAATTAGTTTTTTTTGTATTCCTTTATATTTTATGCATTTGAAAACATTATTCTGAGAAGCATCCAGAAATTTCATCCATCAAAGAATTTATGGTATATATAAAGGTTAAGAGTCCCTCCTGCGGGTGAATTATCCATGTCCCTGTCTAAATCCAGTCCCTTTATTTGTGCACTAGATACTGTCTCCTCTCACCCACTGTGCTAAGTGTCCTCCTTTTGTCCTTCCAGATCTGTTCTCTACCTTCTCCTTGCTCTGGGCCCTGGAGCTGATCTCTGTGCAGCATCAACCAGATCTCGTTGCATTCTGACTTCCACTGGGATGAGACAATGGGAGGTACAAGTAGGACAGAGAAGGGTGGAGGAGGGAGACTTTGGGGTATTTATCCTCCCTCTCTCCCCACAGCCTTGGGTTGGCAGAAGCTCTTTTCCACCTTTGGTTGGGCAACCCTTTCCTGTGGCTAAAGCTCCCTGTCTTGATTTCATATAACTGCCCCTGATTTTGCTTCTTCATGGCCCTCCTGCTTGGTGAGCACCCTGTGATTCACCATTCCTTGAGTGCTTCTCTTAAGTCAGCCCATTCCTCTATTATAATCTCTCCAGGCTCCCTCTTTGGAGAGTGTCATATACTTTTTTGCCAGGGGCCTCACAACTACATGGACTCAAAGAAATGGCCCCAGCAGCTCTCCCAGCTGAGTTCATTCATTCTCATCAAGAAAGGCTCCTTTCAGCCCACTTGTCCTTACAGCTACCACTTCCTTGTTAGCCAGACCCACTGTCTCCAATACCTCTCCTTTCTCCTCTAGTTCACTCTTCACACACTTCAGCTGGGCCTTTGACTCCTCCCCACTGAAACTGCCCATCCAGGTCACTGATGATCTCACAGGGTCAGTAGTTTATAATGCAGCACTCTAACCTACATTTAATATGTAGTTTATTTATTATGTATATTAATTATTATCTCTCTCCCTCCATCAGAACATAAGCTCCTCAAACCTAGGGATTTTTGTTCCTTTGGTTCTCTGGTGTTCCCTAAGTGCCTAGAACAGGGCTTGGCACATACATTTTTTTGTTTGTTTGTTTCTTTTTGTTTTTTTTTTTTTTTGAGAGAAGTATTGCTCTTATCCCCCAGGTTTGAGTGCAAGGGCTCGATCTCAGCTGACTGCAACCTCCGCCTCCTGGGTTCAAATGATTCTCCTGCCTCTGCCTCCCAAGTAGCTGGGATTAAGTCGCCTGCCACCACACCCGGCTAATTTTTGTATATTTTAGTAGAGACAGGGTTTCACCACTTTGGCCAGGCTGGTCTTGAACTCTTGACCTCAGGTGATTCACCCACTTCGGCCTCCCAAAGTGCTGGGATTATAGGCGTGAGCCACTGAGCCCGGCAGGCACATGCATTTTTGTTTAATTTAATTAAATGGTAATCATTGCCTGTTTAGGGATGGAAAGGTGTGATACCTTTCCTTACCATCATAAGGCCAACACTCCTATAACAAAGGCAGGCTAATAGAAGAAAAGCATTACAAATTTATTTAATCAAAATTTTATGTGACATGGGAGCCTTCAGAAATGAAGACCCAAAGACCCAAGTAAAATTGTATTTTTATATTTAGGTTTCATGAAGAATAGACAGCCATGTAGAAATGTGATTGGACAAATCGTGTGATCTGATGGCATTAGACCAAGTTGAGAGGCCCAGCAAGGCCTGTCTGTCTAGATTCTTCTTGGCCTCTCTGTGTAGCACTCTTTCCTTCTGGGTGTAGGGCAGGACTCTTCTGGAATGAAGGTATTCCAGGGAGAAGGAGAACAGAGTGACCTTTCTAGGTTTTATGGCATGCTTTTTTGTAGAGGAGTCTGTAACTAGACTTGAGGAAGAGGAATTCTGGTTCTGGTTGCTTTTTTTTTTTTTTTAAAGACAGGATCTCTGTCTCCCAGACTGGAGTGCAGTGATACAATCATAGCTCCACTGCAGCCTCAAACTCCTGGGCTCAAGTGATCCTCCCGCCTCTGCTTCCCAAGTAGCTGGGACTACAGGCATGTGGCACTATGCCCAGATAATTTTTAAATTTTTTTCATAGAGATGAGGTCTTCCTATGTTGCCCAGGCTGGTTTTGAACTCCTGAGCTCAAGAGATCCTCTGCCTCGGCCTCCCAAAGTGATGGGATTACAGGAGTGAGCCACTGCGCCCAGTTAATTCTGGTTTCTATGACTTGCTTTGGAAGAGGAAGAGGGGCAAGAGGGAACAGGGAAGGAGAAGGTCACAGAGATCTTGCTTCTGAGGCCTTCCAATCTCCTTTAGTTCAAAGTGAGAGGTGACAATGTGCTAGCAGCCCTCGCTCTCCTAGCCTCCTCGGCCTTGGGTCCACTCTGCTGGCACTTGAGGAGCCCTTCAGCCTGCCACTACACTGTGGGAGCCCCTCTCTGGGCTGGCCGAGGCGGGAGCTGGCTCCCTCTGCTTGTGGGGAGGTGTGGAGGGAGAAGCGCGGGCGGGATCCGGGTCTGCAGGCTGTGCTAGTGGACCAGAGGGAGTTCCAGGTGGGTGTGGGTTCAGCAGGCCCCCAACTGGAGCAGCCTGCCAGCGATGCCGTCATGGGAAGTGAGAGGCTTAGCCCCCGGGCCAGCAGCTGCCAAGGGTGTGCTGGGTCCCCCAGCAGTGCCAGCCCACCGGCATGGCGCTCGAATTCTCCGTGGACCTCAGCTGCCTCCCAGCAGGGCAGGGCTCGGGACCCGCAGTCAGCCATGCCCAAGCCTCCCCCACGCCGTGGGCTCCTGGGCAGCCCGAGCCTCCCCGACTAGCAATGAGCACCGCTCGCTGCCACCGCCCAAGAGCTGAGGAGTGTGGGTGCACAGCTCAGGACTGGCGGGCAGCTCCACCTGCAGCCCAGGTGTGGGATCCACTGGGTGAAGCCAGCTGGGCTCCTGGGTCTAGTGGGGACTTGGAGAACATTTAAGTCTAGCTGAGGGATTGTAGACGCACCAATCAGCACTCTGTGTCTAGCTCAGGGTTTGTAAATACACAAATCAGTACTCTGTATCTAGCTCAAGGTTTGTAAAGGCATGCACCAGTCAGTGCTCTGTGTCTAGCTAATCTAGTGGAGACTTGGAGAACTTTTTTGTCTAGCTAAAGGATTGTAAATGCACCAATCAGCACTCTGTGTCTAGCTCAGGGATTGTAAATGCACCAATCAGTGCTCGGACCAATCAGCTCTCTGTAAAATAGACCAAACAGCTCTCTGTAAAATGGACCAATCAGCAGGATGTGGGTGGGGTCAGATAAGGGAGTAAAAGCAGGCTGCCTGGGCCAGCCAGTGACAACCTGCTTGGGTCCCTTATCCTTGTGTGGAAGCTTTGTTCTTTCGTTCTTTGCAATAAATTTTTCTGCTGCTCACTCTTTGGGTCCATGCCACCTTTATGAGCTGTGACAGTCACTACGAAGGTTTGCAGCTTCACTCCTGAAGCCAGCGAGACCACGAACCCACTGGACGGAAGGGACAACTCCAGATGTGCCGCCTTTAAGAGCTGTAACACTCACTGCAAAGGTCTGCAGCTTCACTCGTGAAGTCAGCAAGACCAGGAACCCACCAGAAGGAAGAAACTGCAGACACATCTGAACATCTGAAGGAACAGACTGTGGACACACCATCTTTAAGAACTGTTTCACACTCACCGCGAGCATCCGCGGCTTCGTTTTTGAAGTCTGCGAGACCAAGAACCCATGAATTCCAGACACAAAAGTACTCAGCATTCCAAAGTGTCATAGTTTGGTATATCATCTGAGCCCCACCACCCCTCATATACAGAGTAACACCTAAAATGGTGAAGTGACAACACAAAAATAAAATGTAGACGAATACACGTCATATCTTATCATAGGAATTTTTATTCTCTTAAATAAAAGTTATAGGAGGTCACTGGTTTGGACTTAGTTTCTGCACCAGGCCTAAAAGACCAAACCGAAATGGAGTCACTCATGCTAAAGTTTCACACCATCAACCCAAAATTAGTTGTTTATCTGACCTTCCAAGAAACCAGGAGACACAGAAAGATAATAGCCAAACCCTCAAACAGACCAGTTTTTGCTGGCATAATAAGGAAGTTGCCTCTGCTTTAACCTTTATAAGAAAAGTAACTTTGAAACAATCAGTCTGCTTTTTGTTTTCTGTTTCTGCTGTCCTCATCTCTTTTATATCAATAAAACCAGCCTCCTCTGTTCAGCTCATCAGAATACTTTCTATTTTAAAAATGAGGTGCCTGATTCTAGAATTGCAAATGAAAGCCAATTAAGATCTTTAAAACTAAATTTGTTGTCATTTTGTCTTTTGACAGTCCTAAACATATGCGAAAAGAGACCTCAGAAAATCAAGTATAACAGCAAATAAATTTTAACATTTGATATATTTTAAAAAACCATAAAAGTAAAAGACAAACTATAAACTAAAAATTAAATTGCAGCATATATGCCAAACATGGACATATATAATAATTTCTTACAAATCAATAGCGAATATTATACCAGTTTTTAAAAATAGTGAAAAGCATGGAAAAATAATTCACACACACAAAAAAATGTATATATAACCATCAACCTCATGAATAAAGAAATGCAAATTCAAACTACAGTGAGGCCTCATTTTTGCCTATCAAAACAGAAAATTTTATTTTAATTAACCTTTGATTCAGTAATTCTATTTCCAGGTCCTTGTCTTAAAGAATTAAGAGAGGTGCACAAATATGTGTGTTCAAGGATATTTATTGCAACAACATTTATGAAAACAACCTGAAATTCCAACAATGGAGATACGCTTAAATAATGTATAAAACATTCATCTCAATAGAGTATTTTACAGCTGTTTAAAATAATGTTTTTGTAGACTAATCAATGATTTCAGAAAATGTTTATAAAGTTCAAGATTTAAAAAGTATGATATAAAACTGTACATAAAGCAGGATTCCAAAATTTCAAATACAAATACATATAGGTACATATATACATATACCACAAATAGAAAAATGACTGAAAGAAAAAAATATGAAAATGTTAACGCTTGTTATTTCTATGTAGTGGGATTATGAGAGGTTTCATTTTTTCGTTTAAAGTTTCCTGTATTTTCCAATTTTCCCTAAATTATGTATTGCTTTCACATTTAGAAAAATAATAAATAAATGTTAATAATAATGTAACAGTGAGATCAAAGGAGTTTCAAAATATTCCAACATAAACACTGTGTTTTGATCATCCTTTTTGTTTTTTTTTTATAAGTGACTAAATCTTCCAGCTAAAAAGTTTTTATTTCCAGTAGAAGTAGTACTTGTGTTTTTTCCTTGACTCGATTTGGATACAGGATCCACTGCAACATATTTGATTTGGAAACCTCCAGCTGTCACTGAAGCATCACTTAGAAACTTCAAGGTCATGACATTTCCTGTTGGGGGGAAGGAGACAAAAGAACAAAGATGTTACTCTCCTTTGATTTGGCTGACAATTCAAAGACTCTTCATTCTCATAGGAGAATATAAGAATTCATAAACAAGATTCCCAGAATTCAGAGGTCGATTCTCAAGCTGAAGAGTCTGTGGCTGCACTGCTGCAGGGAGCAGGGTAAGAGACGTTTGTATTTTTTTCTTCGGTCCTCCAATCTGTCCTACAGGAAATTTTGTCTATTGCATTTATTTATTTATTTTTGAATGAGACGGAGTCTCTCTCACTCTGTCGCCCAGGCTAGAGTGCCTTGGCGCAATCTCGGCTCACCTCAACCTCCGCCTCCTAGCTCAAGCGATTCTCCTGCCTCAGCCTCCCGAGTAGCTGGGATTACAGGCACGTGCCACCACACCTGGCTGATTTTTTGTATTTTTACTAGAGACGGGGTTTCACCATGTTGGCCAGGCTGGTCTCGAACTCCCAACCTCAGGTGATCTGCCCACCTCAGCCTCCCAAAGTGCTGGGATTACAGGTGTGAGCCACCGAGTTGGCCTCTCTATTGTATTTAAAAGGTACTCTTGGGCCGGGCCTGGTAGGTCGCACCTATAATCCCAGTACTTTGGGAGGTCAAGGTGGGCAGATCACCTGAGGTCGAGAGTTCAAGACCAGCCTGACCAAAATGGGGAAACCTCGTCTCTACTAAAAATACAAAAAATCAGCCAGGCGTGGTGGCGTGTGCCTGTAATCCCAGCTACTCGGGAGGCTGAGGCAGGAGAATCACTTGAACCGGGAGGGAGAGGTTGCAGTGAGCCGAGATCATGCCATTGCACTCTAACCTAGGCAACAAGAGCAAAACTCCATCTCAAAAAAAAAAAAAAATAAAAGATACTCTTCATAGAAGGAACATCCACTGAATTACAGGAGAATGGCAGGCAGGTCAAACCAGTGATGGGTAGATGAGTTATTTACTAAATGATGTCACAGCAACAAGTTTCACATTTCTAAGAAACGAAGCTAGACTCCTACTTTGCACAGAGTACCTAAACACATTTTACCGTCATATAAAGACCAAAATGTGCTAAATAAGGAGGAAAAACTTTATTATGTAACATAAAATATAGGAATATTTATATCTTTTTCAGGAGGCAAAGGACTTCTTTTTGTTTGTTTTTGGAGACAGGATCTCACTACGTTGCCCAGACTGGTCTCAAGCTCCTGTGCTCAAGTGATCCTCCTACTCCAGTTTCCCAAAATGTTGGAGTCACAGGCATGAGCTGCAAATATATATAAACAAAAGCAGAGTATATACATTCCTAATGCGTGCTTTTATCTATTAACTCATTTAACCCCCAAAACAACACTGTGAGGTGAGGGGGATACTTTTTAAATATTCATTTTAAAGATAAGAAACTGAGGCACAGAGTGACTAAGTAGCTTGCCCAAAGCCACAGAACTAAATGGTAGAGTCAGGTTTGAGCACAGGCAGTCTGGTTTCCAAGTTCATGCTCTGATTCTCAGACTGCTGTTTTCCCATATTTGGAAGATTTGCCTAAATATATATAAAAAATTTTTGCATGAGACAGACTGAGAGAAAATAGGGTTAATATCTCTAATATACAAAGGGCTGCTAGAAATAAAAAAGAGAAAGACAAAAGTGCCAAAGAAGAATAGGCAAGAAATTTATTCTTTGAACACCTAAGAATAGGTATTCAAAGGGATGTTCAAAGGGAAAACAGACATTTAAAAATGTGTTCAAAAACACTACCAAAAATTCAACTTAGATTATTAATGATACTTTTTTGCTCTTCTATTGTGAGAGAATTCAGAGAATATTCAGCTGGTTAAAATGCAAATTGGTTAAGTATGAGTTGACAGGCCTTATTAAAAAAAAAAAAAGAAAATGTACATTGGGAGTCAGCCAGGCAAGTTGGTTTATGCCTGTAATCCCAGCACTTTGGGAGGCTGAGGCAGGAGGACAGCTTGAATTCAGGACTTCAGGACCAGCGTAGGCAACATAGCAAGACCCCATCTCTACTAAAAATACAAAAATTAGCCTTGTGCGGGAAAATCACTTGAGCGTAGGAGTTTGAGGCTGTAGTGAGCCATGATAGCGCCCTTGCATTCCAGCCTGGGTGACAGAATGAGACCCTGTCTCAAAAAAAAAAATAAAAAAAAAAAAAAAAAAAAAAAAGAAAGAAAAAGAAATGCAAATTGGCACTGTAGGAATCTTTTTTTTTTTTTTTTAAAGTAGCATTACTGAGTAAAGACAGGTTTTAAAATGTTCATTGAAATGTTGAATAACAAAAGAAAAAAATCAGAATAAAACACCTCAGAATGTTAAATATTAGTACATGACAAATTATGGTATATCCATACAGTGACCTATTAGGCAGTCAGGAAAAAGAATTTGAATGATCTAAATATTGTACTCTGACTTGGAAATATGTCCATAGTATCCATGTATATAATGTTTGTATACTAGAAAAACATCTGGAAGGATGGTCAGTACAGAGTTATCAAATGCCTTTCTGGGATGGAGAGGTGAGGAGAGTAGGCACATGCTTACTTTTATATATCTTGTTAATGTGGTAGGATTATGGACAATTTCAGGTTCTTTTTTTTTTTTTTTTTTGAGACAGGATGTCACTCTGTCTTCCAGGCTGGAGAGCAGTGGCATGATCACAGCTCACTACAGCCTTGACCTCCCTGGATTCAGGTGATCCTCCTACCTCAGCCTCCTGAGTAGCTGGGACTACAGGTACACATCAAGATGCCTGGCTAACTTTGTATTTTTAAAGTTTTTTTGAAAGGGAATCTTACTCTGTTGCCCAGGCTAGAGTGCAGTGGAGCCATCTCAGCTAACTACAATCTCTGCCTCTCAGGTTCAAGCGATTTTCCTGCCTCAGCCTCCTGAGTAACAGGGATTACAGGCACTTGCCACCACACCTGGCTAATTTTTTGTGTTTTTAGTAGAGATGGGGTTTTACCATATTGGCCAGGCTGTCTTGAACTCCTGACCTTAATTGATCCACCTGCCTCAGCCTCCCGAAGTGCTAGGATTACAGGTGTGAGCCACTGTGCCCGCCGACTTTTGTATTTTTTTGTGGAGACAGAGTTGCATCATGTTGCCCAGACTGGCCTTAAACTCCTGAGGCTCAAGCAATCCTCTCACCTTGGCCTCCCACAGTGCTAGGATTACAGGCATGAACTACCATGCTTGGCCAATGTCTTTATTTTCTATTTTTGTTTTGTAATCTATTCCCCAGGTTGAGTAAGCATATATTTAAAAAGAAATAGTATTGTGCTTGATAGGATTTTTTTTTTTTTGAGATGGGGTCTCACTGTGTTGCCCAGGCTGGAGTACAGTGGCACCATCTTGGCTCACTGCAACCTCTGCCTCCCGAGTTCAAGTGATTCTCCTGCCTCAGCCTCCCACGTAGCTGGAACTACAGGCTCCTGCTACCACGCCTGGCTAATTTTTAGCATTTTTAGTAGAGACGGGGTTTCACCGTGTTAGCCAGGATGGTCTCGATCTCCCGACCTGGTGATCCACCCACCTCAGCCT